>NC_056485.1:4836278-5556852 GCF_008729295.1 Plectropomus leopardus | reverse complement strand
ACAAGTGTTCAAAATTACCTTTTAGATGAACATTAAACATCGACTTACCTAGATAAGAACTTTATCGTTGGTGGAAGATGACGTGCGCGCTGTTGCCATGGTAAAACCCATCACTGGCTTCACTTTGGGTTCATAGATGAGTAAAATATTAACAGCACAAATCACCTGTTGACCAGTTGAGTTTACCTTTGCTTGCTTAGCTGTCTTTCAGTGTGCTGTGTAACGATGAAAATGTGTTACTGCTCGAAGTCAAGTAGAATTGAAAATCCTTTGAAAGAAAACACAACAACAGTGACTCACAAGATCATTATGTAATGTGTAAACTTAATATTACATCATTTAGCCAGTCTGTCGGGGCAGAATAAACAATGTTTGTCTATCTTTATCACAAGTGTGACACAAGTGTGAGGAAATTCAGACAGTGTGTACGGCTCTCTGCTGCCAGTATTGTGCTACAGAGAGATAAAGTGTACTTGTTTGTATTAGTCATTTGTTTTTCCCGCAAAAAATCTACTACACATTAAGAATTAACAATAACTAACACAAAATATCAGTTTGAACAGCTGGATTGACATCACTTGTCTTGTGTTGCGTTTATATGCCATTCAGAAGCGTTTAAACTTCTGAAGCTTGAGAAAATCAGTTTGGTTTCTTCAAAAACATGGAAAAAATATGAGCAACTTGGCAAGAAATGTCCCACAAAGTGCCAAAAAATAGTAAAAATTGACAAGAAAATGATCTGAAATTAGCCATAAGTTATAATAACCAAAAAAAGGAAAAAATTGTTTTCATTTTCTTGAGGAAATTTTGATGTTTTTTTTTGTTTTTGTGTGATTTTGTGCTCTATATTTTCGCATGCTTAGTTTCAGAATTTGTTGCTTGTGGCCTTTTCCCATGTTCCTGAAAGACATCAAGCCAGTTTTACTCAGTATCAAAGGGTTAAACTGTTGTTAAACTGTTTATATTATTGGGTCTCTAAAATATTTATTGGTACTGCACTTAAAATCAAGTATTTTTCCACTCACACTTAACTCTCCTACACTGTCCTCCCAACTCGCGGATGTGGTTGATGACCCACAGTGATGATGCTTTATTTTTAAATGTGGCTTTTATGGGAACAAAAATGTCCAAAGTAGAGTGCAAAGAAGATCAAAACCTGGATTAATGGAGCGAAAACTCACAGCATGTGTTAACTTTAAACTGGGTTTTTTAACAGTGATGTGTTGGTCCCTGTTTTGTGTCACAAAAAAAAACACCAAATATGTAAGAATACATAATATCAAAATAGAAATTGCATGTAAGCTTGAGTGGTTTCTGTCTTTTAGTTTCGGTCTTATGCTGTATTTGCTTTCAGTTTTCAGAACTTGGGCATACAGTGTGTGAAGAAGAAGGATGTGAATGAGGCCATCACTTGCAGGCTGCAGACCAATAACAACCCCTTCAACAGTAAGTGGTTGTACTGAGAGTGCACGACACAAAGCACGTTCTGTGCTGTTGCCCTTTCTCTCTCAACGGTTGTGTGAAAAGTTAATGTGCAGTGTGGAGAGTGTCCTTAAATGTCCCACTCAAATATAGAGACCAATAATATAAAGACTATTTAATCACCGAACTAGAACAAATATATCTGTCATAAACTTTAATGATGAAAGTAAAGGGATCTTTTTTTGAAAAAAACAAATTGCCAAAACCAGAAGTGAATGAATTTAAAGTTGGTATTTGAAAAGCATGTCTGCATTTTATCTTATTAAAAATATTAAAGAGGTCCATTCTTCCTGAAATTTACTGCAAGTGTTACTTGTGAAGCATTTTTTAAAACTTAAATTAGCCTTACTTGCAAAATCAAAAAAGTGGCTTATAAATAGAATAAAATAAAATAAAATATGAGGGTGCTTGAATTATGTTTTCCTACCTGCAAGAATAAAAAAACAGTAAACACCAATCCAGCATACAAATACAACTTCAATCTGACTTTGTCCTCCCTCTTCACCCGAAATAACCCCAAGAACCTGAAGGAACCAAAAACCAAAAAATACATAAGAAATGTGGCTTCATTTCAAAGAAGATATATAGAAAAATCAATAAAATTAGACAAACACATTAAACCACATTAAACAGATGTGGACATTAAAGAATATAAAAAACACCTGACAGCAACTGTGATTTAACTGCTTTCATCTTACTCTTACTTATATGTATTAAAAGCAATATACCTTCCCCACTGGAGCACCTTGAGTACCTTTCTGCTCTATAACAATTCCAGTATGGTATATTTTCATACGTAGAAAACGTTCCCATTTCAGTTAGTCCTAAGAAGCAGGTGTTCCAGCTGTTTTCTAACTTTGTGCTTGAATTAACTTGCAAGGCTAAAAATAAACAAAACTTAAAATGGTTGTTCTCAAAAAAGACGGCGGTGAAATCCTAGATGCTTTTTGGATAATGTTAATAATTAGCAGGATCCAGACAGAATAAAAGTTAAAAAATCAATTAAAAGACAACATCACGTGAAAGCAAGTATATAAAAATGGGTTTAACAACGTGATTTAAAAGAAGTCACTGACTCCTGCAAGTTCCAAAACTTGAGGGGCTTCATCTTTTGATTTTGCACCAGAAACTCAAACTTCATCGCAGTTCCACTGTTTATTTGTGTTCAGTGTGTCCACAGCAGTGGCTACTAAACCCAGAAACCCAAAATAGAGATAAATTACTAATACTGCTTACTGAAAAAATATCTGTGTGATTACCAGTTGTGTGTGTACGCATCTGTATTATGTATGTGTGTGCGTGTGTATGTGTGTATGTTAAATACACAATAACAACAGGAAGTGCAGTTTGTTTCTTTTACCCTTGACTGATCTTGAAATACTGCTAGCATACATATGACAGGATGCGGTGCTCTGCCAGACTGCTGTGTTGCCTGATTGTGCACCCCACCCTTTCCCTGCTGTGTCTTGGCTGCAGTTTCCGAGGCGAAGGTGTGGGAGGAGGAGTTTGACCTGAATTCAGTGCGGCTTTGCTTCCAGGCCTCCATCACTCTGCCTACAGGGGAGCTGTTTCCTCTGGAGCCGGTCGTATCGCAGCCCATCTATGACAACAGTGAGTGGACAACACATATACATATACAACATATATCCTCTGCTTTTTAATATCTTAAAGAGAGGTTATGTCAGCTGATAAACCTACATTGGATTTAAATAAAATACCAGTATGTGTGTAAGTAAGTTTAACATTTTGGTTTCACCTCCCCCTATGGTGCATCTAAATGAAAAAGTTAGACACACCAGTGCAACCCTTGAAAAAGTTATTTTGGAGCTCTTATCCCTCAGACACTCTTTGTTCCTCTTTACATGTTAACTTTTCCTGTCAGCATGAAGGTCAGTCATAAAAGAAAGTATCTCAATTCTTGTTCAGTTGCAGAGCCCTTTTTAACTCTAAGCCTTATACACATGATAATAATAATATAATAGAAAAATAAATATAATGTGTATACCATTGAATTTTAACAGTAATACTAGTAGTTGATTTTGGTCCTTATTAGCAATTTTTCAAAGAGAAGGAAATAAATTAAATTAAAAAAAACTTTAGGAAATAAACAAATGTAAATGTATGTAAATTTAAATGTATTTATTGCATGTCTTGTCAAGACATTTGCACAGGTTTTGCACAATTTGATGGTGTTTTTTTCTTAACATGCTTTTTTTCCTATAGAAGATGATACAAACTAGTCAGGTTGTAACTTTGTAGTCTCCACTGTGTTTTTTTTCACTTTCGAAATGTCACAGCCACTATTTTAATATCAGCATGGCTGACTTTCAGAATGAGCAGCAGTCAAACGCTGTACACAAACCGAGAAATTTGCTTTTTGCTTTACTGTGGTGAAGTAAATACAGAAGCTACAATATCAAAAATCAAAAGAAACCAAAAAAATATTCCAGTGCATTTATAAAAATGTAAAAACAGGAAAAATATTTATTAAGGGGAAATAATATAATTTTTTTGGGCTTCTTTAGGTAGTATTGACTCATCAGTCACAACCTAAATTCCTCTGGATTAAAGAGGTGTCTTGTTAATCTGTAGCCTCAATCTTGTTTTTATTTGTCTGTACATGTATTCATAAATGCTTGTTTTGTCTTAAAGGGGCACCAAACACAGCTGAGCTTAAGATCTGCCGAGTCAACCGCAACTCTGGAAGCTGCAAAGGAGGAGATGAAATCTTTCTGCTGTGTGACAAAGTGCAAAAAGGTACAACATGCCTGGGCTGTATGTGCTTCTGTCAGTTCATGGGTTTAACTTTTAGAAAGAAACACTGATCATGAGTTTTTACTGTAAACATAGAAACAGAACTGTGACTCATAATGTGAGGCATAAAGCACTCCTCGTCACTGTTAATCAAAGGGTGTTTAGTAATCTCTATATATTGTTAATTTGGTGATACTGAGTTTGTTTGTTTGTTTTATAATGATTTTACTTTTTGTTTTTGGTCATCACTCACAATTTCTCCTTTAAGTGCCACCAATAGGTGCTTTTAATATGCTTCTGTGGATAGCTGGGGCCAAAGGCAGTATGTTTACGGGTTGTCCGTCCCTCCGTCCCATTCTCGAGCACACAATATCTCAAGAATGTCGCGAGGAAATGTCTTTAAATTTGTAACAAACGTCCACTCGGACTCAAGGATGAACTGATAAGATTTTTGTGATCAAAGGTCAAGGTCAATGCGACCTGGTTCATCTCTTTTTCTGATCGTGATATCTCAGCAACGCCTTAAGAGGATTTCTTCAAATTTGCCACAAACGTCCATTTGGACAAAACGATGAAATGATTAGATTTTGGTGGGCAAAGGTCAACGTCATTGTGACTTTGGGCCAATCTCATTCTCGTGAACTCGATATCTCAGGATGGCTGTGAGTGAAATGCCTCAAATTTGGCACAAACATCCACTTGGAGTCGAGAATGTATTGAGCTGATTCTGGTGTTCAAAGCTCACACACACACATTTTTGGCTGGAACTCAATAATTCATATACTAATTAAGACAAAATTCTGGTTTATATTATGGATGAAATAACAATGTTTATTTGAAAGATGATGCTTGTACGGATGAACCTACAGGGAATTATCACCCAACTCCGCAGTGTAGAGATCGATGTTAATGTTTTGTTTTTAGCTTAGTCTTGGGGCCAAAAATAAACTGATGCAGCTGTAAGCGCACATTTCATGACAAAAACATCTGCTCTCTGATAGCATATCATCTATACAAGCAGTTTTCGGTGATATTTTTAGCCACTGCCATTGTAGCATGTGAAGTTTCATTACCTGTTACAGTTTCTGCTGTGTGTGATGAAATGCAGTCACATTATGCCTGTGTGACTAAAATCGTGAACCAAAAACTTTCTTACTCTATCTAAATGTTTGATTTTTTTTCTATTCTCTCATAAATGACTAACATTTTATTTGTGTTGAATGAGAATTAACTGCGTCCCACTGTGTTTCTGTGGCTGCTAAGTGTGAAAGTTTTTGCCGTGTCTGTTGACGTTCACTTGTGAAGGATTTTCTGCGTGGGCTGCTGTGACGCTGATATAAAATCCACCTCTTAAACCTTTCAACCCCCCCATGACCTCAGTTTCTCTCTTCTTCTGTTCCATTTCTTTGCATTATCTGTTTCTAATCAACAGCCAGTTTTAAAAAGCACAAATATATGATCACGATCAAAGATAAATCATTTTTTAAATTAAATTAACTCGTCTTCCTTCAGTTATCTGCAACACTTTGATCGTGGCAGGCGTTTGTGTTGTTTATCTCCTCATATTTCCCACTTTCTATTTCCCTGTAGAGGACATCGAGGTGCGTTTCTTCCAGGACTCCTGGGAGGGAAAGGGCACTTTCTCCCAGGCTGATGTCCACAGGCAGGTGGCCATTGTGTTCCGCACACCGCCATACCGCGACACTAACCTCACCGAGCCCATTCGAGTCAAGATGCAGCTCCGCCGGCCCTCTGACCGCGAAGTCAGCGAGCCAATGGACTTCCAGTACCTGCCCGCTGACCCCGGTAAGGCTGTGCTCCCATTTTTCCACGTCATGTCACATACTTTGTTACTATTGTAAGCTTTTCCTGTGATTATTTAACATTTCTTAAAATACCTGAGAGATGAATTTGTTTATCAACTTCACAAAACCTAACTGCCTATTAAAATAACCCCCTATAGATGAATACAGGCTGAGTGATAAGAGAAAGCGCACAGGGGACATGTTCCAGAAGCTGGGGCCCATGCTATCGACTGGTACGCTGATGAGATTTTTTTTTTCTATCATTCTCACTGCTATATTTGCTGAGGTAACGATGTTTTTTTTTAGTCGCAGTGTAATTTAATCATGTGTGTTGGAATTTCAGTCACCATTCCTCCAGACAGACGGAACATAAGTCTGGCAAGAAGAACGGTCACAGCCAAGCCGCCATCGATGAACACACAAGGTGGTGAGTGTTTACTCTGTCCAGAAGATGCAGAGGCATGTCAACGCTTACTTACAAACAACCTTAATTTGATTCCATTATAACAGTATTCTGTCCATTTTATGATAGCAGTACTTCATTTACCTTTATTATAACAGTACGTTATTATTTAACTTTATTATAACATCACTTTACTTAGCTTTATTATGAGAACATTATTGAACTATTTTAGAGCACTTTTTTATATAACTTTGTTATGACTATTTCACTTTATTATCACACTACTTTATTCAAATTTATTGTAACAGTACTCTATTAAACATTATTTAAATTTATTGTAATATTACTTTATTGAACATATTATAACAGTACTTTAGATTACTTTATTTAACTTTAATATAACAGTAAATGATTTAACTTTATAATAACATTACTTAAATGAACTAACAGTATAGATTTAATTAAGGTACTGTGTAGTGGCACTCTATTATAACACTACTTTATTTTATTCAATTATAACAGTGCTTTATTTAACTTCAGTGTAATAGTAGTTTATTTATTATATTTTATTTATCATAACACTAACTTTATTATAACAGTACTTTATTTAATGTTATTATAACTCCATTCTGCTCAACTATAACAGCATTATTTAACTTTATTGTAACAGTACTTAATTTAACTAAATATATTACAGTTATCATAGCACAACTTTTGTATTCAATTATAACAGGACTTTAAATAACTTAATGGTAACAGTACTTTAACGCAATTGTAACATTCTTTTATTCAGCAGTTCAGTACTGTAGCGGTTCACAGTAGTTTATACAAGATTTCAAATTCTCAAGATATATATTGTGTATCGCGATATAGCCTGAAAATATTGTTACATATTTATATGCTGTATAGCTCAGCCCTATCTGTAGGTCATTTCCTGTACTAAGATTACATTACTGCAAGATTTTCAGGAGCAGGATTCAAATCCTTTGTTAATGTGTCCCCAGCATCTGCAGTGCTCCCAGGTGCAAGTGCAGCAAAACCCCAGTCTAGCTACTCATATCAGCCAGGCCAGCTGTTCTCTGTCCAGCCCAAAGTGGAAGCCTCGCCCTCCATCTCCTCTGCAGCCACAAACCAATCCTGGAGGATCATGGAGAGCCTGAACCTGGGCAATCAGCCTAAAGCCACTCCGGTGCCTAATTTCACAATGAGCCAAGCACCGTCCTCCGGCTCCTCTATCACCACTTCCACCGCCAACCAGGACTACTCAACCGTCAACCTTTCAGACCTTCATGAATTCTTCCCCGGCATTTCCTCCACCATCGGCCAGGAGTCAGCAGCTTCCCGGGGAGGTGTGGCTTCCTCGCAGACCAGCAGCTCCTTCTCCTCTCAGTTCCGGCAGGACGCACCACTTGTGGACGATGATATCCCAGAGTTCCCTAGCTTTTCCGAAGCGAGGGAAATCAATTTGGACAGCCTAAACATGGATGACCTCGAGGACCTTCTGAGCCCCCCTCTTATGAACGAGAGCGGAAACAGCACCTCCATGTTGGCTCAAGCTCAGTGCCAACAACCTCCCAGCTCTTCTACAGCTGCCCACAGCGCAGCATCCCAGAACACTTCTGACCCTGCCAGCAACCCAGGAAGCACCTGGATGAATTACCCCAACAGCATCGTCAATTTGCTCCAGACTGAGGGCATGATGGACGTGGCGACCAACAACGGCAACCACCAGCCAGCTGTGCTGGATGAGTTTGACGAGCTGATGTCTGCTGACGAGGATCGCCTCATTTCCATTTTTAATAGTGGAGCCCAAGCTGGGTTTGTGTCAGGACATCCCACTTAAACTTTGTCCACACGACTTTTTTTTATGGACATATTTGCCTAAACCACTTGTATCTGCCCTTAAACCTTCAGAACTGAAACTCTATGTTGGTATGAAAGACAAAATGAACAAGGTGAATATAAGAGGGCTGCAAGGGACAGAATGTAGCAAAACCGCTCTGGGCTCAAAACTGTGGGCATGCAAAGACTCCTCACTGTATTCAGTTAGCCAGGCATTTATATACCGTTTAACCGACAAATGATAAGCCAGGACTGAACTCTGACAGATTTCATTGCCCTTCAGCCCATGTTCAGCATCAGTCATTAACATTTTTCAGTCAGATCCGATGCACTGCTGAAGGGATCTGATTAAATGTTTAGCTTGTGTTCTGTAGAACATGTTAAGCATGTTTGTGTACTTGTCATTTTAACCGTTTTGGTAGCTCTGGTCAGTGTCCATGTGATATTCACTCTGAAATGTCTAAGTTTAGTCTGCATACAAAAGCTCTAGCATTCTCAGTAGTGATTTAACCCTTGCGCAAATTGGGTTGATTTTTTTTTTTTTTAACATTGGAAGATGCCAATGAGCACTTTTGCAATTCCAAAAAATGACCTTAAAATAAACACACACACACAAAAAAAAAGAAAGAAAACAAGAAACCAATATATATTTCCTCGTTAAGGACATTTTGTTTTTGTTTTTTACTTATTTTCTGTAACATAATTAGTTTTTGATAATATCTTATAATCCCCCACAGCTAGTTTTCAGGTCATTTTCTTCTAACCTTTTACTAATTTGATTTTTGTTTTCATTATTTTTACAAGTTACAGGACATAAATTGTCGATTTGCTCTGTACCTTTTTCCAGTGTTTTCATAAGAAATCAAATCCGTTTTCTCAGCTTTCAGAGGCTTAAAGGCGTCTGTTCGCAGCACAAGAAAACTGGTGGTAAAAGGGTTAACCAGGTCTGGAGGTAAGTCTATGCAAATATTGTCCACTGTCTTTGTTATGAAATATCCCCATGTATTACTTTGGAACACAACTGAATGTTTTCTGAAGGTCAGCAGTAAATGTAACCCTTATACAGGTGCCTTTGTTGATTCTCAACAAAACGTAGTAATGTGTTACAAACCAAATGAAGGTCTACATATGAATAATTATCAAGTACATGCTTATAGCAGAGAAGCTCAGTCATGGAGCTGTATCAAATCTTGGTTTTGTGTCTGCTGATTTAACTTTCCACTGATCTCTACAGTTATTTCATGAGCGATGGCTGCAATGTAACTCACGTGTCAGACCTGTATGTCAACCTGCTTTACGCTGTAGTTAAAGATGCTTTAAGATGATATGATGCTGTTTTATAAAAAGGTATGTAAGCTGGTATTGGCTGTAATAAATAATCATGTTCAAATTCCGAAACACTTTTCTTGGCAATAAAAACCACAACATGTTAAGATGGTCTTCAAAAGTAGACGTTTATTTGGCAACTCTTATCGTGGTTCGGTACAAACGAAAAAAATAAAGCCAAACAAATGTGTATTGTACAGAAAATCTTCATTGGATGCTAATTGTCCTCTGTGCATACAAATCAAGGACTTCTTCACTCACCCTGTCCATCAGGTAAGTGTTAATGTATTACAAACAAAACATCAAGAATACAAATACTCTTATGAACACATTAGGATCGCTTAAAAAAAGAAAGGAAGTGACAACAAATCAGGTCACCTCGGAAACATTGAAGCATGACGATGAGACCGAAATGAGATTTAGTGCTTTTTTTTTTGCCAAAAGGAAGAACTTGAGATCAAAATCCATCTGTCTTTCAAACCCCTTTTAATCAGTGAGTCTTTCTGCACCACTCAGATCATGGAATCACTGAGCGCCTCTTCATCTACCCGTTCTGCAAAACTTTCCTCTTGTTCCATTATGTCACTTCAAGATTGGTGACTTTGTTGATAATGTGGGAGCGCCGGGGCACACACTCCAGGTCAAATTTGCTCTCGTATATGGTTGGACAAAGTTTCCAGCGGTTGTTTCGGTAGATCCCCAGGTATGTGTACACGTCTGGCTTGTAGGTGAGAGGGCATTTGACCCCTGTGGCGCGGATGATGGAGTCCAGCTTTATAACCTCTGTCTCATCTGTGAAGTTCTGGTTATAGGCACATATCACCTGCTTGCCCTCTCCTTTGGGGTCATGTGGACTGACTTTAACAAGGGAGATTTTTCCATCCAGGGCGGCTCTGGCCACACACTCCCAGGCATGGTCCAACTTGAAACCAGTGTCCAAGTGCATGAGCCATTTGCCCGTGAGTACTCCGTGGTTCAGAGCCAGCTCCTTCACCGTCTGGAAGCTGACAGGCCGCCCACTGGCCAAAAGTTTCTCCCAGCTCTCCTGGAGACCTGTAACATCCCCGCTGCTGGGGCAGTGGTTCAGGCCCAGCACAGCGATCCACCCCACAGGGCTCACACCCCCCTCCTCATCACCAAATCTGTACACCTGCGAGGGCCCGTTGCTCTCCAGCCAGCTGTCAAACTCGGATCTGGGAGTTCTTCTCGAGTCAAACACAATCCAGGGGTCCATGTCTGCAGCCATGGCCTCCGCTGCGTAGGTCTCTGCGGCATAGGGGGTCTCCACCTCGCCGTCTGCAGGGGCCCCTTCCTCCTCCATGATACTGTCAGTGTTAGGCAACTGAACAAGTGCTGGAACTTAACCTATGAACATGAGAAAGGTGTTTTGTATTAAAATGTATATTTAAACCGCAGGTGCAGCCTCTGTGTCAGTTTGCAGTACTTCAAAATCCCGGAAAAAAAACAGTGGACAGCTGGATTGTTAGCGGATGTTTACAGTTATGCTGCTAACGTGTTAGCCTGGTACATTAGCAATACTTGTTCAACCGCTAACAGGTTAATTCATAAAATAAACTTACTATCCATGTCATGTGTATATCTTCGTTATCTGACGTGTAACTACAAACGACGGAAATATTTAAAATTGCTTGGCTCCAGTCAAAATATAGCTAGCAAGCTAGCTAGCCATTGTACCAAACGTCCATGTTCGTCTTTTGGAGAGTTTTGGAGAAAAGGCTATTTACAGCCAGCTGTTGATCACACCTAAGGTTATAACATGCATGCTTGACATGGACTTATCGTACAGTGATGGCAAACTATGGACTTTGAGGTTTAACCTACCCGCAGTTGTTGAATTTTTCTCCAGTGTTGTTCTTCCGCACAAGCTGACTGCGGCCAAGCTGGGCGCCGTTTGGGTTATGATGCGCATCTATTCATGCAATTATGGTACGGGTGCTGAGAGTAGACAAAGTTGTGAAAAACACAAACAAATCTCAAACTACAATGAATTCTTCTATTTTCTACACATTGTGTATCCTATAGCTATATAACAAACTCTATGCAAATTTAGTATGTCACTTAAAAAGAATTACCTTGCCTATCGACTAAGGGACTGTTCATTATTTATGAGAGGGGAGGAGATGGTGCAAAAAGGGGGAGGAATGTCGAATACATTTTTAAGCACTAGGGAGTGACTTGCCTTTTTATATTTTGGCCTAGTAAAGGTGCGTACAACTTCAAATGGCTGTATTTTGTATTTACTTGCAGATTGTTAAAGAAAATTTGATATCCAAACCTGCAGGTTTCCTTTCTTTTAAAATAGCCAAAATTACACCATTTATCATAGCCAGAAACCGTACAAACATAATTTATTGCTGGCTTTTTGAGTTTCCAAAGGTGGGTCTGGAGGATAGCCTATGTTTACTTTAAAAATTGCCAGAATTGCACCAATTATCATAGACAGAAACTGTAAAAACAGATCCTATAGTTGGATTTCCATATTTCTGATGGCAGGTTTGGGCGGCATGTTTTCTTTAAAAAATGCCAAAATTACAATATTTATCATAACCAGCAATTGTAAAAACACATTTTAATCTTGGATCTTCAAATATTGGATGGTATTTTGACTCATTATATAGGACTAATGCTTCAGTCAGAAGAAAAGAAGGAAAAAATATATGCTTGAAATACTAATATTTCATCAAAATCACTTAATCCACATGTCTCATGTAAAATTTTGCCCCCAAAATAAACTGTTTGCACTAACTAACCAGAATGCATGACAAGATTGAAAAAACAAGGCTTTTTTTTTTTCAACTCCAAGATATCATGTTCAACTTTTAACTTTCAAACATGAAAGTACTGAGATTGTTGAATCTCAGATGGTGAGATCGCTACTGATTATTTCTTTGGTTTCCAAAAAATAAATAAATAAATAAATGTGCGGCACTTCTTCTGCCACTAGACGGCCATACTTGTGACCAATCACACCTGAAGCACTTTTTGCACTTACTAAGGGTTTTTTCCTTAAGTCTAAATTCTTGCTTGTGTTGTACGTCGCTTTGGATAAAAGCGTCTGCTAAATGAAATTGTAGAATTGTAGAATAAAAGAGTATGTTTTTAAAATCAAACATCTACTTTATGGTGGAGGGTCATGTATTTATCCCAAGTAACTCAAGGAAAAATATTTGTTTTGAGGAGGGTAAACAAAAATAGTCACAGCCACCCCTCCCTTCTGACAAGTAGAGAACAGTCCCTAACTAAAAATACAATTCATGCTGCATTACGAGGTTCATTTATTTCGGTACTTTATGCAAATCTAGGATAAAGTCGTTAATAAATGTTAATTTGGGCAGTGTTAGTTTTGTGTGGCTATCAAAGGCAACCGTTCTGCATCATTAGATGAAAACTAAGGTAGTTTTTACTGTCCAAAGTTTGTCCAAAGCTGACGGCGCTGTGACCCTGCGGCAGCGAGCTGAGCTGCCGGGAATGAGCGAACGAGTGACGACATGCTAGCGAGCTAGCAGGGAAGCTATCGCTATCTAGTGTGTGCGCGGTTGAGGTGATTTATATATGATATAGAGTAATACTACACAATATAGCCCTCCTTACTTTACACTAGCCATTCAAGTTATTTAACTATGCCCAGCAAAAAGAAGAAATACAACGCCAGATTTCCTCCGGTAAGTTTAAACTTCTCATAACCGGTGTTTAGAGTAGGCAACGTTAGCAAACTGGGAAGCTAACCTGTTTAGCTAGCTTGAGTGGAATTCGGCCTGTTTTATTTCATAGAGAGCCTAAAGCTAAAATGCAAGCATTTTCACTCGAAAATGTAAATTACATTAGCACCATAATATTACGTCGTTGGTGTACCGAAGCCAGCTAACTTCCTTGTTTGCTAATGTACATTTACAGCGTGCGACGTACGTTAACTAACTTAGCCAAGTTAGCAAGTCCACTCTTTGTCGTTGTTTTTAGCATGCCAAGCTAAGTGAAACTACACGTTATAACTTAAATATGAGCAAATCAGTGTTTTGTAGGTGCATAAATAGATAGCTGTTGTGATATTTGCATTTCAAACACTATAGAAACTCTAAACAATATGATAGGAATGAATGGTTTAAACATGCCATTAAAGTCCTATTATCGTGATAACGATTATTAGATAAACTTGTACTGCATTTTTGTATCAATTTAGCTGTCTTGAATACTATATTTTATTTTAAAAATATTAAAAAGTCAATATGTTCACACACATACGTAATACTAACCATTTTGTCATTACAGGCAAGGATTAAGAAGATTATGCAGACTGACGAGGAAATAGGCAAAGTGGCTGCAGCAGTACCTGTTATCATTTGTATCCTTCTGCCAAATATCTTTGCTATTCTGCCCCTTTCATCATCTGCATGTGTTTTGAATGCACAGAATGATGTTAAATTTATCTTGATTGCACGAAACTGGCACAAGCAGTGGGAAGTCATATTTGAAAAGTTGGTTGTAATCACAGTAATGATTGTGTCACAATCATCTGAAGCAGACTGGTCATGTTTTTCATCTTAAAGGTTCTGTTTGTATTTTTGTTACCTTGGAGTGGCTGTTTATATCTGCATAGATAGAAGTTGCTATTTTGTTCCACAGAAGTCAAGAACAGAAAAAAACAAACACTGGCTCTTAATAGTTAGGGCAGGGTTTCCCACACATCCATTTATTTGTGACGGTCCACTACGATTAACACATCTGCCACCACATACTTATTTCCTATTTTTTGAGCTGGATTGTTCTTTAGGAGTGCTACCATGTGGTTATTCATTGCACAGTAGGCACAGATGCCATAAAAGAACGGTTCATTGTGCTGGGTCTAAATGTTTGCTTGCTTGCTTGCCTCTCTCATCTATCATTCTGATCGACCGATCGATTGTCACTGTGTGACTGAAACTCCTAAAACTGCTGCTGAGGGAAAAAAGAGAATTCATGACAAGTTCTGCCTGTGCTGCATTCAAGGACCTGCAAAAACATCCAAACTTAGAGAGGCGGTAAAGACTGAATGAAAAAAAAGTCAAGTTACAGATTCTAATTCTGTGGAAAGACTGTAGGGCCTCTGCATTTGTGTGTCAGCCACCGTCATTCAGCCACTGTTATTTGCCATTAAATCTTACACACTTTGGTTTTTTTTTTTGGCTTTGTGCAAAAGCTACACCACCAGTGAATCTGTTTTATTGAAAACAAAAGACACAGACTTGCTGCATCATAATTTCCTTGACTAAGACATCAGCGAGAGCTTTGGAGCTTTTTTTGGAATCATTGCTTACAAAGGCCTGTCAAGTCACCCAGTCTAGGAACGCAAAGACAATGACAACATCGCATCTGTAAGCGTCTGTGTTTGTTTGTGTGTCTTAATGAAGAACCAGAATTGTATCACACTGTTTTGGAGTTAACATTGCAACAGTATTGTAGGTCTGACCATGTGTGCTTTAACAAAATATTTACACAGTGTTATTGTTGATAAATAAGCATCACCAATGTGATTTATTGTGTAAGTGGGTAAAAGCAAGCTAGAAAAATCTGCTAAGTTTTAAAAAAAAAATTGTTTACATCCTTTTACTTTAATGCAGCCAACAGCACTTGTGATTTTTACAATGTCCAAAATCTAAAACAATATCTTGTCTCATATCACACTACCAATTTAATGTCGATGTATCACCCAGCCCTTAGTAATCTGTGTGTTCAGTTAATGCTGACTGACATACCACAGGTGGAACTTCAGGCAGCTAGATAATTAAAATAAGTCATTAAAAGCTGTAATTTAATTTTGGAGTCATAAAGCTAAAAAGTGTTTTGTCTTCATCTTCAGACACTTCAGCAGCTTATTGTATACTGTATGGTATATAGTGAGAGTACACCTGTGATGTTACTCTGATAGTGATGCATAGAGCAACCCTTGTACCTGAAAGTATTTTTGGCCCAGATGCAGCTGCCAGGAGAATCTCCTGCGCGACTGTAGGCGGGTTTCCATTACAGATTTGCACAAAACTTAGGTCGATAGAAAACAATTGCAATTACAATTGCAAGAATACTGTGTTTCCATTGAGTGATGTTCTGCGACTTCTCCTTTTATGGAAAGACAAGCCTCTTATATGTGGGAGCAGCCACAAATTAGGGTTCTCCGGGAGGTGATAGTCCACATTTCACCTAGGAATTATGGATTCAAAATTTCCGGATGATCTGCTCAACTTTTGAAGAGTTATGTGATGCAGTAAGACCTCTTGTAGCTCCTGCTGCATCATGAGGGAGTCAGTTCCTACGTAGCGCATAGCCATAGCATCATGTGACCTATAAAAGCAAATAAAGTGTTTCCATTGCAGTTTTGCGATATATGGGTCTATCCAATCACCCAAAATACCACCTTGTGAACGTAAAAACGTAGTTTTTTTGGAAATTGATGTATTTACATTAGGTGTATTTTATATTCCTAATTTCATTTTGTGCGATTCGATGGTTAATGGAAACCTACTTTGTGATTCTGCTACTGCGATCCCCATGTATACAACATTGGGTTGATTTTATTTTATTTTATTTTTTTTACTAAATTCAGACTGCACATAAGGATGAAATTAGTGTAGAAAATAATGTCCTGATTTTAAATCTCGTGTCCACAGAAAGCAGTGTATCGAGCTGGAGCAACAGTTTGATTTCTTGAAGGACCTGGTGGCAACGGTGCCGGACATGCAGGGCGAGGGGGAGGAGAACCACACAGAGGGGGGAGGAGAAAAAGTCCCACGCAGGTATGTCTGTCACACACACACACACACCAGTATGTTTGCATAGCACCATGACTACAAGGAATTAAACACTCAACACTTGGAAATGGACTCAGAGATTAACATTATCCCGTTGGACAGACATGGCCAGACCATGATAATATGTTTAGGATTACGTCTAATCACAGGTCATGCAGCTGACTCATTATTCAGCTTTATCGCTTGATTTGTCATTATCATAATACAGTCATTTCTGATAAATGTTTGCACCCACACTTTTAGGTGGAAGAAGTTAATCACTCAGCAGGGTGTAAGGAGGGTTACCTCTTCCAGGAACAGCTGCCGCTGTAAATTGAAACAGACTAAAGCAGTATTTTTGTCACCCTTTGTGATTATTCCGGTTTCCATTTTGTTCTGTGATAATATACTGACTACAAAAAAGAAAAGGAACAAAACAAGAGAGAGCACACTAATTACTGAGGATGCTATAGAAGAGAAAACAGTATTGACTGTCAAATCAAACACTGGCGCTGCAGCTAAATTGACGCAGCGAGCTTGGCAGAAAGTTACACAAAATAAACGAGGGACTTCTTTTCATTAAACAGTTTGGCTTATTCAGTTGTGATTTAATTTAAAGTGGTTGTAAGCTCTCAATATTTAGACACGTTGTCTCATAAGGGATTGCAGCAAGTATAGTCACAGCTTTTTTGAATATAAATTGCTGGACTTAAATTTTTACCAGCAGTATTGGCCACATTGTCCCCCAAGTCAGAATTGTCTCTGTTTATCCTAATGCATGGGTGGTAAATGTCCCTGCAAAAGTATGCAGGACATTTGTCACATGAGCTAAAAGTAGGGCTGAGGGATATGGCTCCAAAATAATATCACAATATTTTTAGGCTATATGACGATACACAATATATCTCTCGATATTTTTAAAATCTCCTCTAAACACCTTAACTACGAAAATACAAAACTGTTTTATAAACTACAGTTACAAATAAAGTAGCTACTGCTAAAAGAATACAGTCACACAAACTACTGTTATAATAAAGTCTGATAAAACAAGGAACAGGCCGCAGTACACATTTTTGATTTATTGCCCAGCCTGAGCTAAAAGTAAAATGTGTCTGACTACTCAAATTAAAAACAATTCAGAACGAACGTTCAACTTTTTATGCCTGCATGCTGGAGACAGCGTTGGCAGGAAGCATAGTTTTTTCAGGTTGTCTGTACCATTCTCATGGACACAATTTCTAAAGAAAGTCCCAAGGAAATTTCTTCAAATTTGGCACAAACATCCACGTCAGCTGAACCATGAACTGATAAGATCTTGGAGGTCATAGAGCAAATGTCAAGGTCACTGAAACCTTATCTGTCTTATTCTTATGAACCCGATATACAAAGAACACAGGGAATTTTTTTCAAATTTCGCATAAACATCAACTTGGACTCAAGAGGTATGTTATCTCTAAATGTTGCATTTAAAGATAACATACCTAATGAAGTTCAGCATGGCTTTTAATGACAAAATCAGTCATTGCTGCCTTATGTGAACAGCTTTCAGACCAAACAACAAGCGCTGTCATGTATCCGTACAGGCCAAGAAGCTTTTTCAGAGGCTTGTTGCATGACCATGACTTTTAATATCTCTCCAAAATTCACTTTCCTAAAAAACTGACACCACATCTATTTTCACAGAACAATGTTTTCCTTCTGTTTCCTCCCAGGGGTCGAAAACCAGGGTCTGGCCGCAAGAATGGAGGAGCTGGCTCCAAAGGCAAGGACAAGAAGTTATCTGGCACAGAGTCAGAGCAAGAGGTGGGACTTTATTTATTGCTGTCTACACTTTTATGGAGTTATATTTTCCTGAGTGCGCAGCTGGAAATTTTGAGCACATTAAGATATTTTTATGCAAGCACATACATTATGTTTTAAGGTGCAATTTCCATGCGCTTTTCATTGATTTGTGTGTTTGAGGTAAGACGGCTGACTGATATGTTTGTTGTGATGCAAACAGGACGACTCTGAAGACAGCGAGACGGATGGGGACGAGGAGGACGGCTCTCAGTCAAGCACAAATCTGCAGGCTGCATCCAGGTTCCACAGGTATGGACTCGCATCATTTGTACTGAATATTGTGGATCCAAACTGTCCACTCCACAGCGATCTCATTCACACGTCAGTATTTCTAATTTTCCTTCAAAGCTGCACAGTCAGAGGGGAGATGGTACTTTTTATGTACATGCTGCTGTAGCTGTTCCGCAAAACCCAGGCAAGAATCATTTAAACCATCAGCTCATCTGAAAAATGATTAAATTTGTAGATACATGTTTTCCACTAGATGGTGACACTGTTGACTAGACAGTCAGTGTGGCTCAGTGATAAAGTTGGGCGTCTAAAATGTTTAAAGTTTGAAAAATGAAAAAGATATTTTGATATAAGTAATCTTATTATTAAATTGTGTAAAAAAAAAAAAAAAAAAAGACTTTTACTTTATAATGTATCTTCATCGTTTTTATTTTGTCTAGTTGTATCAAATATTTACTTCATGACAAAAAAACTGTATGTATTTAGGACAAAAAATGACACAGTAAGAATATATTTTTAAAAGAAATACAAAAACATATGCATAAACACAAACAGGAATAAATAAATATGGAAATGAATGAAAATAATCCAGAAATAATCAGTTCATGCATAAATGAATAAGATGTGATGACTAAACAAGACACAAATTAACATCTTATATACATTTCTTTATTTTTCATTTAAATCTGTGTCTGTAAGTTCCCAAGGTAGGAAGCTCTAACCTCTGCATCGATTTCTGTTTATGCATGTATTTATTATTTTACTAATTTATTCCTGTATTTATTAATTAATTCATCTGATTTCCAAACTTATTTCTGCATGTTTTCATCTTTGCACTTATATACAGATTTCCGTATACCTGAATTTATTTATACATTTCAGCATTATTATTCTTTTATTTATTTACGAGATTATTTATTTTATTTATTTATTTATTTACACATTTCTGTATTTATTTATACATTTATTCATTATTCATTCACTTTAATGCCATAGAGTGACAGTCATAAAATCAGTGAGAGATTTTTGCTCAAATTATCCCCCATCTGTCACACAGGACAAAAACATCGGGCATCCTGTGTGTATTTATTTATACATTTATTCATTATTCATTCACTTTAATGCCATAGAGTAACAGTCATAAAATCAGTGAGAGATTTTTGCTCAAATTATCCACCATCAGTCACACAGAACAAGAAAGGATATATCTAAACCCCAGAGTGTGTTGAATTTAGGAACGGTGCATTTAATTGCTTCTCATCCTCACTTTTCATTGGTAAAACAAAGAATGTGTAACTCTGTTTGGTTCTGTATTGGCCTCCACTGCTCCTGTAATGAATTTAAGAATTGTGTGCCACCTGTTCAGACAATCTGATGGATTGTTTTACAGCCAAGAGCAGGGAGAGGGCGCTGTTTTTTCACTAGAAACAAAGCTAAAACCAGAGTTTGTCATCAATTGAAACTCCCAAATTAATGGTGAGGTCCCTGTAAATGATTTTTTTCCATTTGTTGAACCCTTTGAAAACCACTTATCTTGTGCTGCTTTCCAAGACCGTTCACCAGTTTTTCAACCTTTTAAACCTGAGCAAATTGATTTCCTTCACAAATATGGTAAAAAGCCAATAAGCAGCTTGGTAAGAAAAATTCCACGATATGCAAGACATTAGCATGTTATGGAAATTAAAAAAAACAAGGGGAAAATATCAAGGGATAAAGGCTTGAAAAAATAAATGTATAGCTGAGTATCACAATTACATATTTAAAACTTTTTTATTAGGTCAATTATTATTTCATTTTGGTATACTTTTTTAAAAAAAAATTATTATTATTATTTAAAAAATTTTCAAGTATTTTCTACAGCTTTTTACTAATTTCCTCCTAATTATTTGGGTCATTTCTTCTTTTGTTTGCTCATTGCCCTTCCATGTTTTTGAAAGAAATTAAGCCAATTTGGTCAGGTTTCAAAGGGTTAATTGGCCCAAAGTCACAGTTTGACTGACATGCAGTTGCACATGTATAATTTCAACATGATTAAAATGCATCTTGTTTTTTGGTGCTCTGACAATAAGCATACAATCGAGTGAGTATTCTATATAGTTAGTTTGTTGAGCGCTTTTTTAATTCCAGTGTTGTAATAGGTTGTACCCCCTAAGGGTACATTTGATCTGATTGACTCCTAACACCTCTGCCTGTGTCCCCCACAGCTCAAACGCACCCCCTCAGTACATGCACATGGGCGGCGTGGTCTCGATGGGCAGCATGGCTCCCGCACAGCCTCAGAGCGGCATGGCCTTCGCCCCCCACCCCTCCATGATCAGCGTCGCACCACCTCCCCCAGCCCCGGAGCCGCACAAAAATGAGGACGACGACGATGAAGACTATGACTCTTAGCTCCTTCCTCATCCACTGCGCACTCACACACACACACACACACACACATACATACCTACACTCTTTCGACATTATTTTCAATATCTTAAGTTGTTCTGGCGGCGGCCGCTCGACGCCGAGGAGGGAAAGACTCTTCACCGCGGCCCTCAGCAGCCGGCTATTACAGACACCGCCGCAGGAGACAGGAAAAACTGATGTATATTATGTGTTTTAATTTTCATTTTTTAAAAACAAAAGGTTTTATTTTATTGTAGAGGAGAATCCGACGAGGATGTTTTTTAACAAGTCAGTCGTTCTTTTTTTGACTATTAAAAACAGCAGTGGTAACTGTTTTCGCCCCCCCCTGCAGACAGGATAGGTGTGGTTTGTGTTGCCTTGTAGCTTTTTCTTTTGGCACTTTTCTTTCCTCAGATCCTCTGTAGTCGTGAAGTGAACAAATCAGTCGCTCAAGGTTGACTGGATTAAAAAAAAAAAAAATCATAAGTGGTAGTTAAAGCCTTGTAATGTGCATATAAAAGCAGCTAGCTGAGTTCAGGGCAACAGTTTGTACAGTATTTGGAAGGTTATCAGCACTTTTTGTCTCGCCCATGAAGTGTTATATTACTGTTATCGATTGGCTATGAACTACTGCTGCTGAGCCCCACTTCCCGGCTTTGTCACAACTCGCCAGTCAGTCCAATTGTCAGGCTGTAACATAAACAAGGAAGCAGGTGTATTTTTACTATAGGTTCGCCAACCACAGCTTTTGTTTTTTCTATTTTTAATTCACATTTTAATCAAAAGACCATAAACCTCCACAACCGCAGTCAGCCATATCAGCAGGTTAATGAGTACCATTTTGTTTGTCGTTGTTTTGGATGCTGTCGGAGGTTAATTCTCTGGCCGTTGGACTTTGTATATTATTTTATACGCCCATTAAATTCCCCTGAATTGCGCATCAGAAGTATACTGTGACTCTCGGACCATAACTTTGTTTTTAAAGTTGTTTGTCTCCTTTGTCCACTCTCATTTCTATTCTGGCCCCCGATTTTGGTTCTTTTAGATTGTTTTAAATGTACCCGTCGAAAACAAGAGATGGGGCTCCCGTTTATGTGTCAATCTCAGTATGAAATGTTTCCGAATAGACAGTTGACACTGTATTGTAAACTTTTAACATTCTTTTTATTTTGTATGGGTGAAATAAAGTTCATATTTCAATTAAAAAAAGCAAGCTTTCTCTGTTGTGTTTTTCCATATCATTAAAGGAAATGCCTGAAATGCTTTCCACATCAAGCAAATCTGCAGCGGCGCTCACCTTTAGACTCAGTTGTTTGTTTACCAGCTGGAAGGGCAAAACCTGACTCCTGCGGCATCTTAAAGCAAAATATTTCAAAGTGCTTCCTACTTCATATTTCAATTTCATAGATGTGGAACATCTCCTTTGTAGTCCTGACTTGATGCTGTGCCTTGTTACACTTTTTGATCTTTGTACTCTTTGTAGAGCCCGAATTCCAAAAAAGTTGGGACGTGGTGTAAAATGTAAATAAAAACAGAATGCAATGACTTGCAAATCTCTTGACTTATATTTATTTAGATTCAGTCCAAAGACAAGATGATTCGTGTTCAAACTGACAAACTTTATCATTATTATTATTGTTGTTGTTCTTTCTTTCTTTCTTTATTGTAATACAAATATCATCCTGAATCTGATGCCAGCAACACCTTATAATAATACTGGGACAGGAGCATGTTTCCCACTGTGTGACATCACCTTTTCTCTCAACAACATTCACAGTAAAAAGTACTAAAACCACATTGTGAAAATACTGTGTTACAAGTAAAAGTCCTGCAAAAGTCATTTAAAGTTAAAGGAAATGTAATCAGTAAAATGTACTTACAGTATTAAAAGTACCCAATTCAGAAAAAAAACTTTAAAAAAAGAAAAAAAACAAACTTCAAATTATTTTTTAAAGTACTTTGAATAATCAAAATAGTTGGCAAAAAATCCTCAATCAATTGGCAAATATTTTCTATTCATCTATTTTTAATTAAAAATCTTAAATTTTACTGTAACTAGTCACTAAAGCTATCAGATGAATGTAGTGCAGTAAAGCTACAATATTTCCCAGTTAAAGTTTAAAGTGGCATTAAGAGAAAATGCATGAGTACAGTACATTTACCTCAAACTTGTACTAAAGCACAGTACTTGAGTAAAAGTACTTAAAATTTCACCACTGGTATTTTGCAATATAAAAAAGTTTCCCATGGATGTATCTCATGTTGAGTTACTGGCCGATGACTCATGCAGCCTGAAAGACAAGCGCTTGTATTTATCCTCAGCCTCCTCCTGACATTTGAATCTGATAAGAACAAGACAGTGCAGGTTGGAAAGGTGTTCATAGAGAGGCGATTGTTTCCATCACAGACACGCTGTATTTCAAAGTAGCCGGCACACTTGGCCCTGAGTGTGTGTCCGGCCCCTTTCCTCTTCCTCCTGCCTTCTTTATTTTTCAAACAGCCCATTTTGTCGTGTAAATGCAGCCGCCTCATCCACCCACCCCCCACACCAAGCAACCCTGAGCCGGGGCTGCAAAAACAACTGCATCCTTCCTGCACAAGCGTTGACTCAGCGGACTGCGAGGAGGGTGGGGTAGGCTGTATGATCAATGTGTGTGTATGTGTGTGTGTGTGTGTGTGTGTGTGTGTGGGTGTTGGGGAGGGGTGAGGAAGGTGGTTGACTTTAGGAGGCTGGTGTCCAAACAAACGGCAGCCATGGGGCGGGGAAGGAGGGAGAGAAGGGGGAGCCATCAAAGGGCTGACAGAAGGAAGCACACTGTTTCCACACGGCCGCCAGCGGGGCCAAAGGTGGCCCTCTGATTCCCATCCCCTCCCATAAAGCCACTGGCTTTTAAGCAGCCTGCAGTTTTGGAAACATGAGAAAATGTTGCAAAAAAAAAGGAATTCCCCGACCTTTTGACGAATAAAAGCCCTTCATTGTGTGGCTACATGAAAAGCACGTGTTTAAAATGCACTTTGTGTTTTAGCCATGCTGTGACCTTGATCAGAGAGCACACTGGGAACCGGCTCATTAATATATACTCTCACACCTCTGAGGGCTTTTCTTAAACAGTATGGCTACACCTCACCACGGTAGGTGATGGTGGTGGATGAGGTACCTAAAAGCTATGTTTGAATACAAAGTACAGATTTTTTTTTACCATTAAATAACTTTTGATTCACCTTTAAGAATATTATTTAAGTAGAACCCTTTTGGAAGGACAAGTCATTAAAAAAATACTTGTCTTCTTAAATTCAGTCAACTTCAAATTTCCAGGCTTCCCAGACACTAACTTTTTCACATTAAAACATATTGTTAATTTTTACTGTTCAGACAGAATTCTGACGATTGTGACGTGCATTTCTTTTTAACATACACCACCTTAAAGTGGAGAACACATTACACTTGAAGAAAAACAAGATCTATTGTACAAATAAAAGAAATTAAAGAACAAAGTTCCAGTTTTTCCTTCCCTACCATTCCTTCATTCCCTTCCTCTCTTCCCTATTGTATGTAGCATAATAAAAGTGTACATTTTATGTAGTAAATGTAATGAAGTAAAGTCAAAGTTGACAGAAATATAAAAACTAAAGTCAAGTGCAGATATCCCACAAAAATATTTGAATACTGTAAGGAAGTATTATTACTTTGTTACATTACACCAGGTGACGTGGAATATTTAGACATATTGTAATATGTATACCAGTGGTGTGAACTTGAATCACATGACTTGGACTTGAATCAGACTTGAGTCAGAAATTTAGACTCAACTTGATGATGTCCCAATGACTTTGGACTGTCTTAAAAACTGTTGATACCCTCCCATAAGCCCAAAAATGATAAAGTTCCTTTATATCCCTTTATTTCCCAAATCAGCTAACATTGACATTATTCATTCCCAGCTGCACTTAAGTTCCTAAATCCACTTTGAACCACTCCGATGGCATCCAGTCAAACTGCGGGAGAGAACTAACGTTACGTTTTTAAACACCAGTCCAGAAAATAGATAATTTTGTTGCTACACAAAAACTGCACAGTGGTCAACTAAAAAAATAAATTGCAGAATGTGATATGGTTAAAAGTTCAGACGAAGATGCAAAAACTTCCAATTTCATGCGGCATTTGAAGTTACGTAGAGATTGGTGAGTCAAGGCTAATATTAACATGGCGAGCTAATGCTAAGGTAACGTTATTTGTTGTTAAACTGCCATTAGCCTACATTTGGTGAAACAATGACTTGGTCCCACCATTAAAGTAAGGCATGCTAAGTTTATTTACATATGAAACGCTTCATATTGTACGCAGGGGAGACTCAAGGTTCTTTACGTGAAAATTAAAAACATGTCTTAACAAACACTCAGAAAAGAGCACGTGTGAAGGAGTCCGTAGCTGTGGTTCTCTGAGGCTAAACTTATGCTTTGAGCTAAATGCTAATGTTAGCACACATTCACAATGCTAACATGCTGACATTTAGCAGGTGCAGTGTTTACCGTAATTGTCATCACCATTTTAAGTTAGCACTGGGCAAGTGTGTTAGCATGCTAACATTTGTCGATTAGCACTGAACATTAAGTGCGGCTTAGGCTGTTGGAAATGTCATTAATGAGGTGTTAAGTTATCAACCAAAGTACTAAACTCAGTAAAAAAGTATTTTTACAATTTTTTCTTCTAAAAAAGAAAATAGTCCCGACGGTTGTTAAAATGGGAAGAAAGTTTGTACAAAACTATGTTGCCCTGCTGTTTCATTGATTGCAGGCTTTCTTTTTTTAAAAAAAATCAGAATAATATGTATTGAAAGACTTACACCTACATGTTTGGTAGAAATGCTTGAAGATTAAAATAGATCAAGATAGATGTGGAAAATATATATTAATGTGGTTATCAGTTATGACCTTGTTTGCCCATTATTATGATCAGTGTGTGAAATTTTGTCACCAAACACTGTCACCAATCATCTTGCACTTTACTTAATAATATTTTGGCCTGTAGGGAAGCCTATTTTCACCAAGAAAAGAAAAAATAAATATAAAAGTTATGCATAATGAAGATCCAAATTTTGACATACTAAATCCTAATACTCAGTTCATTATGAGTCAAATTTTAGACTTAGCATCTCATAATTTTAATCTTACTATGAGTACTATTTTATGTTTGTTTTTATCTTTACCATGCATGAGTTTTCATCAGTTTTCCCTTGTGGAAAGTTCTTCCATAGGCTGCAGTAATGATACAGTAACTCATATCAGAGAAGAGCAAATGTCTAGGCTATTCCTAAACATTGCATCACATAACAGCCATAGTTTTTATTTTTTTATGAGGAAGATATGCAGAACTACTCTGCAGAACTCTTGTGTTTTTACAATAAAAGATGAAATTAAAAATGACACTGAAAGCGGGAGTATTCTCCCCAGAATAAAACTTTTAAATGAGCTACATTTGACTTACATTAGACTATTTTAAGTAGAACTGTACTGCAGTAAATCTGACTCCACTTCAGTGAAATTTCAGTAACAGCTCTTCCACCTCAGTCGGGTAAGTAGCCCATCAAACTGCATAAAGAACATTAAACCAGCGGTATGCCAAAAGCACTTTAAAATGTGTTGCTTGAGGAGCGGCTTGGAACTCCTTTTTTCTTTGTTCAAAGTAACACCAGACAAAAGAAAACCTTCAACAAATGTCTCCTCACAGAAACCTAACAGCAGCACTTGATCCTCTTTTCTTTGACCACGGGGACAATTTTAATTAACTATTGTCCTTGAGTATATGGAATGAATGTCACTAAAGCACAGGCTCATATCTCAGCACTGTACTGTGTTGTGTTGTGTTGTTGCAGTAGATGGCATATAAAAAAATATCAGGGTACTTTAAATAAATATAGGTATGATATATAAATACATTAAAATATAAAATATATGCAGAGTGAATAAAATAACATTACTGACAAAAACATCTCTGGAAAACTGAGGACAACTAGACCTTTGAAAAAGCAAAGTGGATTTATAATGTCTGAATTTGCAGCATCTTTCAGGAAAATGGTGACTTTTAGTAGACATGCAGTTATTAAAATTAACCCACATTTATATATTTCTTACTTTATTAATGATAGTGTGATGTCTTTTGGTAAAAGTTTTTGAGGCTTTATCCTCTCGGGCTCATTTACCACCTGTTACCTCAACTGTCAAGTGAGCTAAAATAAACAAACAGGATTTCTAGGGTGGATTTCAAAATAAAAGAGAGACCAACTGCGCTCTATGGTTAAAAGAAAATCGATATTGAGAAGAAATAAATTGAAGCAGCGTTTTCCTCCAAAAATGTGAGAATCACAACATAAGATAATAATGAAATTAATGTTCTGGCCATTTCAACACTATGATAGCCTAACACTGCTATAAATATGTAACAAATTTTATTCTTTTAATTTGAAGGCGAATACATAGGCTTTTTTTCTGAAAACTTGACATACCTCCAGCAGTCTGCCCCAGTATAAACGGTAGCTAGACAGTTAGCAGGAAATAAGCAATTAAAATACAGGAGAATTAATTCAAAATAAAAGTTTCATACATCCATACATACATACATACATACATATGGGTTGTACATATAATTACTATTCGATAAACACCACGAATTAATAATTTACTTATAAAGTAAAGAAAAAGAAATTGAAATAAATAGTCTTAGCATATAGCACTTGAAGCTTTTTTTGAGTATTACAACTTGACAGGATACTTTACTGTGCATGAAATCACATTGCTGTTGTTGTTATTTATTTTAGTTGAAAAAAAAAGATCAAAACTCATGAGAGTTAGTGATTTTAATAATTTATTGTCCACATCATAATATCTTGACATACATAATAATGTCATCAGAGTTGGACAGCATTGTTGTTGACTAAATGAAAGACATTTCCACTATAAATTGATGCAAAAAACAAAACAAAAACGATACACAATATTCATCAGAATGCAGGCAATTAATAATTATATCTGTTATTGTTTTTTATCACATTGGACTGCTTTTGCATGAAAGGGGAGAGAGGAGATGACATGCAGCAAAGAACCAGAGGTTGGACCTGTACTCAAGGACAAGGACACAGCCTTTGTTCAGGGACACCTACTCTTCCAGGTGAGTTATTCGGTGTCCCGCATATTTGACAGTTAAAATGTCCAAAATGTAATATGTGTTGCCTTCAAAGTTGGAAAAAAAACCTTAGCCCTTCACTCTATTTTCATTATCTCATTTGATTCAGTGGTTACACTTTTGAGGCAAGAGAGTTATAATATACTATAAAATGTTAGCGTGAGCGACTGTTTTATCTTTGTTCCCATGCAGATTTTTATCGATAATTTGACGACAAATATTCCTCCAGCAATTTGCGTCTCACGAGCGCATTATCCCCGTTTTATTTTGAAAGGTAGAGCCGGAAGTTTAGGTATTTATCGCGTGCAACTTGACGGTGGCCTGTCATCTGACTCTTTTTCCTGTTGGAAGAGAAAAAGTTTTGAAACCCCACCCTCTTTACTGACTGTAAGCACAGACGTAGAAGTGGTTCGAGGTCCTGGCGAGAGAACACTGACCGTGAAGCGGAATATGATAATAAGTAATGATGGAGTTATTGCGCTGTTTGGATACCGACGGTAACAACGACACCACGGAGCCACACCAGGCCACGCGCTCAACTCCAATTAGGAACTAACGGGATTTGTGTACATTGCAGGTTCTCTGTGGAAAGTTAAGTCAAGCAGGTTTGGATAGCTCTTCCTGTTGTAAAGTCGGCGGTTTCTACGTTTTTGTGTTGTGATAAAGTCCAGCTCGTTGTGTGAGAACATCGTAAGTATGGATACCCTCGCTCAAAGGGATGCGGGATTTCCTGCGCGAGCGCCGCAAAGTTGCGGTGAGACGCGGTTACTGGAGATTTAGGCTTTAAAAAAAAGTCGGACTGGTTAGCCCTGAAACTTGTCGTAAAACACTGGTTGGCTGGACTGAATGCTCCTTTCCTGCTATTCTTCTCCGCTTCGCAGCGCTTCCTGCTTGTGGTGGCCACTGCACTTAATGGCTAAAAATACATAAAAACTCAAAATGGACAGCTAATGTTGTGGGAATTTGGAGCACTCGAGCATTTTACAAGTCTTGGAATCATTTTTATTTTTGTCCTCGTTTTTATTTTCTCCCAACCAGAACTCAACAGGTGGCAATTTTAAATGAGGGAAGAGAAGAGCTCATTTAGCCTTAATGAGGTGATTCAAGAGCCTCTTAAACACAGGCCGGTGAAATGATAATGTGTTCAAACCATGTTGGGAAACCACACAGCACATCACTTGAACAGAGAGCTGAGACAGCGCTGCCTTTTTGAGCTTTGAAACACTTATCGCACAAAAGCAATCTCCCAACTGATTCTGTATTTTCAAGTGCTTCGCATGTAATGTCAAGACGAATGAAAGACACTTTCGGCTCAGTTATCTTTGAATCCTCTCCTGCTGCCCACTTGTTGGTTGAGCTTTTGAACACATTTCACTGGTCCCTGATGAACCAACAAGAAAGACAGGAAAGGGAGCGAGGCGCAATAAAGTACTCCTTTGTACTTTATTTTCAAACCCTTGGGGTGCAAAATCAGATCCAGTTTAAACATCTGCTTGAGGCTCCATGGAGCCACTGAAGAACATATTCAGTCGTGGCCCGCTGTCCAACTGGAAAAATTTGGAACAATCACAAAAAGGGAACTTCACCAACCCTGTGTGGACCGCCTTGTTTGACTATGAGGCGTCCTGTAAAGATGAGCTCACCTTGCGTAAAGGTGACCTGGTGGAAGTCCTGTCTCTGGACTCTGAGATATCAGGGGACGAGGGCTGGTGGGCGGGGAAGGTCAACAACAAGGTGGGCATCTTCCCATCCAACTACGGCTCCTTCAAGCCAAGCGGATACGGGAAGCTTCCGGGCAGTGGCGTGGTCGGCGAGCTTGGACCGGCCGTGGTGAGCGAGTTCGAACCCGACGTGCTGGATTTCCGGGAGCTGTGCCTGGAGGAGGTCATCGGGGTCGGGGGCTTTGGAAAGGTATATCGCGGTACATGGAGAGGCCGGCTTGTGGCTGTGAAGGCCGCTCGCCAAGACCCGGATGAGGATATCAGTGTGACGGCGCAGAACGTCAGGCAGGAGGCGCGTTTGTTCGCCATGCTCAATCACCCCAACATAATTGCTTTGAAAGGCGTCTGTCTGCAAGAACCCAACCTGTGCCTCATCATGGAGTACGCCTCCGGTGGGGCGCTGAGCCGGGCGTTGGCGGGACGTCGCATCCCGCCGCACGTCCTGGTCAACTGGGCAGTGCAGATAGCCAAAGGGATGTTGTACCTGCACAGCGAGGCCATCGTCCCCGTCATCCACCGGGATCTCAAGTCAAACAACAGTAAGTCCTTTAAACACTGCAGTGCAAGTCATTCATCCGTCAAACCTTGTCAAGTCCCAGTGTGTCAGTGCTACACTGATAAAAATAAAGGGCACAGATGTATTTACTGGGTCCATTGTGTGGCAACATTCCCCAGGACAGTGATAGAACATGGTGTACTACATATAAAGCTGCTGAAGGCTTCACTTAGTGTTTACAAGGCCACATCTAGAACAAAGACAACATTTTTAACTCCCCCAACATACTGTACAGCATGTGCTCCAGTAAACTTAGTAAAGGCAGCGTGGAGGATTTAATAGCACCTAGAGGAGAGGATTGCAACCAGTTTAGACTTCTCCTATGTGCCAAGCGTGAACTCCTGGTTAGAATACCCTCAGTGTTCTGGAGGTTGTAACCGGGAGCCAAATTATTTTTCTCTGATAACTCCAGATCCAGATGTTCAGGAGGTTTTAACCAGGAGCTGAATTATCCGCAGAGGTCTTTTCCTCTCTGAAACAAACGAACCTGGTGATTTAAAGCGGTAGAAACACTTAAAAAACAGTTTCACTTTAAAGTAGTTGTTTTGAGATGCTGTTCGTTTCTTTGTGGAGGGGCTGCTTACTACAGTGGCTGATGCTGAAATGTGAAAAGGGCAAATTGTCCTGTCTAGAGCCAGTGTTTGGTTTGTCAGTTCTGGGTAGGAACATGGCAGTGCAACATGGCAGCCTTTGTGGATGAGGACATGCTCCCTGTGGAGACATAAACGGCTCATTCCAAGCGAACAAAAAACAAAAAAGATTTCTTTGTCAGGCGATTAGACACTAAAGAAAAAATACTTATTGTATTTGATTTCTTTCAATATATCCTCCTGCATACTAAACACTGGACCTTTAATTCAAACATTTCAATAGCCTGGGAAATTCAATTATATCTCTACTTTTAATTAAACTATAATTGGTACAGTCCAAGTCATTGTCTGAGGGTAATAGATCAATTATAGCCCAAGATCATGACAAAGCCTTATGAGCTAAGATTAGATGCACAACAACAACACATCTTTTTGGATGGCCGCCCAGGCACGTGACTCTCTCAAATGTAGGCCAAGGCTCCAGAGATGCAAATATGTGTTGTTGATTGGACAAAATGCCATGCTTTGGTAGCAAAGGTCAGGAATTCAAGAGGAGGCTTTCCGTCTCAGCGCCGTCACAGCTCGCTCTTTGGACTTTGATGCCGTCCGGGGGTCATCTGGGAAGGTCTTGCATCAGTGTTTCGGGCCCTCGCGGCAGACACGTACACACTGAACCTTGTCATTAAAGCCACACTGCTGAGTAGTATTGCTGATAAAGCTTTCTGGCCCCCCTCTTTTGAAGCAGAACAAGTGCCTTTCTCAGCTCTAACAGAACATTCAGCTGAACACTGAGCCACCTGAATTTTACAGCAGCCTCCCCTCCTGTTATTATCATTCTTGTGATGCAGTGTATAATCCCTGTTAGTGGTTGTATCTGTTGTACTCCAAAAGACTTTTAACCTTTCTTTACCCATCCCTTTAACTGCAGATCCTGATCGCCAACATACACCAAAATAGAAAGAGATCATGGTTACTCCTTGTTTAACCGACTGACAAAACATTCAGTGCACAACAGTTCTGAGAATGTAACCTTGGTTAGGTTCACTAGAAGGTTAACTCCCATGATTCATGCTTTGCAGGGATACTCAACTTGCTTTGCTTAGGGCCCACTTTTGAAAAGTTACAACAGCCCAATACATGTTTCTGAGATTTTATGACATTTGCAGGACTTCAGGACATTTCTAGAAGTTAAAGACATTTCTAGGATTTTAGGACGTTTCCAAGATTTTAACACGTTTCTAGCATTTTTTTGACATTTCCAGGACTTTAGGACATTTCTAGGATTTTAGAATATTTCAAGGGTTTTAGGACATTTCCAGGACTTTATGAAGTTTCTAGGATTTTAAGATATTTCCACCATTTTAGGACATTTCAAAGATTTTAAGGCGTTTCACGTTCCAAGGATTTTAACACATTTTAAAACATTTATGATTTAAGGACATATCTATTATTTTAGCACATTTGTAAGAATTAAGGACATTTCCAGGATTTTGGGACATTTCTGGGATTTCAGGACATTTATAGGATTCAAGGACATTAGAGGCTTAGGTAGGATCTCTGTTTCAGGGTTTAGCGGATCCTCAACTGACACTTTTTTGATGAACAAGCTCTATTTTGATGCTGTTTTATGCACTCTGACTAAGCCTTAAAGGGATAGTTGTGTATTTTAGAAGTGGGGTTGTCTGACATACTTATGGAAAGTCAGTGTATTACATACAGTAGCTGGTGGTCGACACGCTCCCAGTTTACAGAAACAGCTCAGCATCACCATGCTGTATAGAGAAGTCAATATCAAAACGTGTTTAAGCCACTTTTAAAAAGGCCGACTGAAAAATGCTAAGTCATCCTATGTGTATGTTGTTCTGAGAGTGTTTTCAAAATGAAGTTTCGTTTCATTTGTGTCATGCAACAGCTGCTAACGGCATTTTCTGATCCAAACAGCTGACAAGTGGCGGATGACAAATGAAGTGCCAAAGTGAAATCCTCCACTGGTTCTTTTTTTGATAAACAAGCTCTAATTTGATGCTGTTTTATGCACTCTGGTACCTTATGTGTACTAAAGGCACAACAACAATTCCAAGTGTGAATCACTTTATTTCAGTGTGAATTAGAGAATGGGTTGGGGCCACCCGGCACCCTGTTGGGGGCCTGATTTGGCCCGTGGGCCGTAAGTTGGGTGTCACTGGTTTAAAGCTTTCCTAATCTTTTTTACTTTGGAACAAGCAGTACATTTTTCTGTCAGTCTTTCTCACTGACCAGTCCTTTTTCCATTCCCCTCAGCATCTCACACTTTCTTTCACCCTTCACTTATCTCCACCCTCGTGTCAGGTTCTTTCCCGTTAAGACCTCTCAACGGGAAAAAATGTCTCCTGTAGCGCCAAAGAAAGTTATGTCAATATAGTGTTTGTATATGAGGCAGGCCAAACACAATCCCTCTCTCTGTGCGCCAGGAGATCATATCGCTCTCCTGCCTCTTGCTTTTTTTAATTCTTCTCTGAATCTTTGTCCCTGGCCTGCCCCTACATGTCTCCATACAGCCATAACCTGGCTAAGCAATATCCTGTTGAGGTGGTGGTGATGGTGGTGGTTGGATTGACAGGTTTTTTGCACACATGCATATTGACTTGATTTCAAAACCATGGTAAGAGGGCAATGAGCAATGAAAGAAGAAATTACCTAAAAAGTATCAAGACAATACTAAAAAGTACAAGAAAATTACCTGAAAACTGCTAAAAAAACCTCAAACAAACAAACAAGGAAATGATCTAGATTAGGGGTTAAAAAATGATAATAAGGGGTGCCCAGTGGCTCAGTGGATAGAGCAGGCACCCCATGTATAGAGGCTGTGTCCTCGCAGCAGCGGCTCCAGGTTCAATTCCGGCCCTGGCCCTTTGCTTGCATATCACTCCCTCTCTGTCTCCCTATTTCACACTTGTGCTTTCCTATCGATTAAAGGCAAAAAACACCCCAAAAATACATATAAAAAACCCCCCAAAAATTAATAATAAATTATAATTGTTTTGTAACTTAATTAACATCATTTTAAATAAATTGTTTCCCAAGATTTTTTTCCCTTACACATTTTCCCTAGCTTTTAAAAAATAATTTTCTAAATATGCAAATTACTTCTGGAACATTACTTGTCAAGTTGCTCATAGCCTTTTTTTCCCATGTTTTTTAGAGAAATCACACCAATTAACTCAGAATTTGAAGTTTTAAATACTACAAGAAAATATAAGAAAATTGATGTTGCTTTAGGTTTTAGAGAGGACGGACGCGTCCTAAAATAGTGTTTAAAAATCAGATGATGGCTGACAGTACAAAGTGTACTAAAGCATTGAGGGTAAACCTCGGACTGTGATGTAAGTTCCTCAGAGTAGTGGTGCAAGTTCTTCTTTCAAGAGTTGGTGTTTTGTGTCAGCGCTCTGCAGTCGTACACAGAGAAATCTGTTACAGAAAAGGCAGATTTTTCCAACTGTAGCCTTTAAGGGATAGTTCAGATTTCTTTAAATGGGTTTAGTACTTATCCATAGACAGTATATTACAAACAGTAGATGTCAGTTGTCATGCCCCTAGTTTGGTGAACAAACAACAACAAAACCTAATTGTAGCCACCTTAAAAAAGTCTCACCTAAAAAATTTAAAATCAGTTTAAGTGTATGCAACACTGAGAGTATTTTCACCACTTTACCTTTTTGTCAGACAGCCCATTGCAATGAGGAAGCTGTTATTGACTTCACTTCCTCATTTATGCTCTCGTCAAAGCCACCAGACTGCATTGAGAAAAACAGTTATTATAGCTCGCTGAACACAGGAGCTACTGGTCTACCGCTGCTTTGATTAGTTAGTTTGTTTGCTTAACTGTGTGACTTTGGTGAATCTGAACTAACCCATTTTCACACAAATGTCACCCAATAACACAGACAAAATAACAGTTTGATGCAGGCCTTCACCATCAATGTGTGATATTAAGGTAAATCAGTAAAAATATAGTGTACTCATAAACTGGTATTGATTCTGTTTTTGGTAGGACTTTTTTCAGTTGGCTAAAATACTTTTTGTTGCCGGCCCCCATCCACAGCAGTACACTGCTTGACATCAATGCCAGCTTCTCCAAACTGGAGGCGTGCTGACTGACATCTACTATTTGTAATCTACTGTCTATACATAAGTACCTCCTACAACCCCACATCAAAAAAACTGAACTATCCCTTTAAGTGGACCATCATCCAATAGGGCAAAAGACATGTATATAATCAGAAATGTGCAAAATATTGATAGTAGAAATAGAATTCAAGTCTAACTAAAACACAAGCTGGAGAAAGTGACCATCGGCATGTCCCCTTTTTTTTGGCTGGCTGCTACAGTGATGGATTAAGGTGAATAGTCATTATCCCTGAAGGGCTTGTAAACAAGAGCTAAAAGTTGTAGCTAATGACCAGTGGAGCGCTTTAGCCCGTTTGGAAGATGCTGATGAAACAGGATCACTGAAGAAAGTGCATGGTGGGGCACTTGGGTCAGAGCCAGGGGCCATAACTGGAATTCCATTGAAAGTAAATACAGAACACAGAACACAGAGCAGAGGAGCCTCTTTCTCTCACTATTGTGTGCATACATCAGGGGACGAGAGTCTGAGCCCAGGGACTTTTCACACCTTGTGCACTCAGTCGTGTTTTTGTATCCGGTAATCTAAATGGGGTTTGAGGGCTTCACGCAGCTCTGCAGGATACACAGAATCCTTTTAAAAGTTCTACTGAAATTAAATTGCATGTGGTCACAATGCTTTCCATTTTTATCAAATTATTTTCACCCTCATTGGCTAACACAGACTGACTGCCAGCGTCAGCTGTTCAAAACCTCAGACTTTGAACCTCAACCCACATCAGCTTCTCAGTTATTGCCTACTTCTTATCTACAAAAAAGGCACACGTCTCACCATGCCCCTAGGTGGGATGAATATAACTTTTAATTTCATGAATTTCATTTTGGAAGACTTAAAGGTTCTGTATTAGGGTTTGACCAATATTTCAGGACTGACACCGATGCCAATTATTAGTAGTTAATGAGACCGAACTAATATTTGGAACCAATATGCATTTGCAATAAAACTGAAAATCTTTTCACCAGAGACGTTTTCAAAACAACTTGGCACAACAGGGCTTCAGGGCACTTGGTCCTTAATTTTTTTGGAGATAAGTGTAATGCCTTTTTCCTGTGAAAGCAATGTTTTGTTGACTATAAAACTCCACCAGACTTTCCTTTAGCATGAGGATGAGTAGATAATGACTGAAGTTTCATTTTTGGGTGAACTACCCCTTTAATGCACAGACATGAAGTTGATCTTGATTGTCTCATTTCATTTTCAGAAAGTAAGCAAAAACACTGTCTGTAATCAGTTCAACACAATATAAATATATTTATCTCACTGCTAATGGAGTTAGCACCTTTAACTGCTTACTGCCAATTCAACCTTAATGATGAGAACTGTGTCCAGAAAACACATATGCTCTGATTATGCATAAAGCAGCAAAAAAAAAAACATTTTTGGCCACTATAGGGGCAGTGGAACAACATGTAAACATAACACTGACATATCTTAGTCTTAGATAATTGTTGTGGTTGCTTATTTTACACATATGGCAAATTAGTAACATTAGCATTATTTTGGAGGGATGTATCAAGTTGCCTGGCAAATGTTTACTCTTCTGTTGTCTCTGTTTTGGTCTCCTCCACCCTCCGAGACAGATATCCGGCTTTTTAGCTCCTAAATGTCCCGCTGCGTTTACCAGCTAGTTACTAACTGTGTCTGTCTGTAATTTATTGCTCCATAGTTTATATAAAAAAATAATTACTGTTGCTTTAAGTTTTCTGCTATTGAAATATCTTGCTATCAGTAACAGTCCTCAAAAGCTCATTCAGTCCAGCTGCTGTCCTCACACTGTCAGTTATCTGCACAAAGCCTTCATAGATGCAAAAACAGCTATAGGCATCACCGCACGCCATAAAACTCTGCAGAGGCTGTAGTTAGAACTGGTGGGGAAAGTGCCAAACTAAGCACTTGCTGGGCTGGAACTCACAGGCCTTTTTTTCAGGAAGAAGCCACAGTTAGATCTTGGATCAACATGTCTTTTTCCTTTTTTTTCTCCTTTCCACGAGTGGACAAACATCTGATACATCCCACTACCAGCATGTTTTCATTCAGGGCCCCCACTGCTCCACACTGCAGCATACTCAAAACATCCCCTGTGTGTGTGTGTGTGTCTGAGTGTCCCGGCGACTGGGTGTGTGATGTTTGCATGTGTGCGGTGAACTGCACTCCTGTTACTGCTGCAGACACACACCATCATACCCTTGTTCAGCAGGAGGAATCATGAGGGCAATTTAGGCATTTTAGCTATTTTGTGATTGCACAGAGTGATTTTGTGAAGGGAATGGGGGGGGGGGGGGACTTTGAACCAGATAAAGTCTGAACATGCACCTGTGTTTTCTTAAGGTATTACCATTTAGCATGTGTAGTTTAGGTTATAAATGAGCCATTAGCAAAGTTTCACGCCATTAGAGAGAAAGAACACGATAAGAACTCCTATCTGCAGATGGAAATTTAGCAGGGAAGGATGTCATGAAAACTTAACTTTTGCTGTCAGTTTGCCAGTCAAATCTTTTAAGACTGCTGTGCTTCACTTTAGCAGTGTATGCATAAGAGGCTGTGTTATTTCATGCAGATATGGTTCTGATTTAGAAGGCATGGTTCTTATTCCCACTATACAACGAGGGTGATTTCAGCAGTGAAGTGATCTTGGGAATTGTAGTTTGAGAAAATACATGATTTTCATCTGTTGATGGCTTATCTTTCCTTTTTTTTTTGATTATTTTTTTGGGCTTTTATTGCCTTTAATTGACAGGACAGTGTGAGTGTGATAGGGAGAGAGAGAGGGGGAGACATGCAGCAAAGGGCCGAAGCCGGATTCGAACACGCAGCCGCTGCAGCTAGCACACAGCCTTTGTACATGGGGCGCCGTTATTATTATTATACATATGTACACTTAAGCGTATATACTCGTGTACATCTGTCCATGTGTGTCGATGGCTTATCAAGCAATTTCACTGTCACTGATAAATTTCCCAATGTCAAAATAAAACCATGAGAAGTTGCTAGAGTTTTGGCAAGCTCCTGTAATCTTGTGGTTGGTGTAAAGAGGTCATAACACTAAGTCTGAGCTATCTTAAGTCTTTTATCGTCTTGATATTCCGACAAAATCAAATATTATTGTATAACCCGTATTCCGAAAAGCAGTGGTTTGCAAATCCTTTTTGACTTACATTCAACTGAGTGCAGTCCAGAGACAAGATATTTAAGGTTCAAACGTGATGCCAGCAACGGATTCCAAAACGTTTGGACAGGATCATGTTTGCCACTGTGTTACATCACTTTTTCTTTTAACAACATTTACTTAGTGAATGGGAACTGAGGACACTAATTGTTGAAGTTTTGAAAGTGATTTTTTTTTCATTCTTGCTTCAGTTGCTAAACAGTCTGAGGTTTCTGTTGTCATTATTTGTGGTACATAACGTGCCACACATTTTCAATAGGAATCAGCTGTGGCAGGCCAGATTAGTAATACTAAGCCACACTTTTGCAAAATGTGTCTCATTGCATTGCTAGAATAAGCAGCGACGTCCCTGAGAAAGATGTCGTCTGGGTGGCAACCATGTTGAGTTGGTGTTTAATTTGGCATGTATCTGATCTACCAACTAGCACTTATTTTAGTGAGAAATCTTAATTTTTGGAACGGTTTGGCACTCATTCCCATGGCCTACCCTCAATGAAACAACAATTTATGTTTATGGACTATATTGATGCTGAATTTGCAAAAATACTGTCAAAATATGACACCTTTTATCTTGTGGTATGTGTTTTTGCAGACATTTAAGTAATTGTTAGAATGTCATATTTCTTAAAGGGAGTGTGGTGTAGTACTTTCCGTCAGGAGCAGGATCAGAAAAATAATCTCAAAAGGAATCTAGTTGTTGTCAAATAGTGACCCTGCAAGACCCTCAGTCTTTGCAAAATTTTGTAGTGTCTGACTAAAAACTCACATTGTCTTCATATGTGAGTGTCAGTTGCTAGTCTTTGGAAGTCTTTTTAAAGTCTTCAAGTGTATGTTAGGCATTAGTTATGAAATGACCAAAGTGTGGACCTTTGGGCACATGGTGAAAATGTTATATATGGAGGCAGTTTTTCTATTTAATTAAAAGAAGAAATCAGCAGTTGGCATGAAAATAAAATATAAAAAACAAAATATGAATAGAAATGAGGAATTCTTGGGTTATCACTGTGAAATTGTGTAAAAATGTCCCGTCAGAGTAGTGAGATCTTTCAGTAACAGTGAATACATTATAATGTACAATATACTGTACACCATGGAGATTTTAGTCCTGGACACTGCAATGAATTACCCATTAAGTATCTGCTTTCAAACTTTCCTGAATTACTCAACTAGCCCAACACTTTTGATCCATGAAGAGCAAATTTATGCATAGGTTAAGTATTTTTATTCAGCAGGAGACGTAACCTCAAATGTCAAGTGTAGCAGAAAATGCACCGTCATGAAGTTACCCATCCATAAACATGGCTGCATCTTCAGCAGCAGTTTGCTGATTGGCAGATCCGAGGGATGCCTGGGGTGTCCTGGCGGGGAGAGGGAAGGGGTCACCAGGGGTAGAGCTCAGCTGCATTGCTGCTGGCTCAGACTGAGTGTCAGTGGGTGATAAGGCAGAGGGGGGGTCGAGGTGTGCAGCCTGGCCAGCTGCATTGTTTCTTGACTTTCTTTCTTTCTACTTTGGAAAGGACAGACAGAGCCTAGACACCATAGGCTCACATTGGATTGAAGAGCAGAGTAGATCTGGAGATTTAAAAGATTCAAATATGCTTGGACAGAATTCAGCTTTAGGTTTTTTAAGACAGTATATTTTTAGATTAAAGCTTCCAGACCGAATTTTTTAGGTCAGTATTATCTAGAATTGTGACCATTCTTAATTCTTCTATTCACCTTCTTTCTTAGAGTGAAATGAGACGATCACTATCGACCTCATATCTGTGCATTAAAGGGTCTATGTACAATATACAGAGCATTAACCCTTAGGAACTGTTTGACACATTTTAAGCACTTTTCATAGTTACATTCATACTGTTAAGTGCAAAAAATGCATCATTGAAAGCCATTAAAACTGCAATTTTTAATCACATATTTCTGGGTGTCATTCTGGGCTTTTAATTGGAATTTATCATTTTTATTATCTCCAACCTAGTGACATAATTTTTACCATATTTGGCATATAGAGAAAATTCATGCTATTTCCACTAGGTGAAAGAATGTTTTTGGACAACGTCACCTTTTTTTCAATTTTTTTTGTCATTTTAAGTGCATCTTTTTCATTAGTCTTATTGCCACTTTCTTCCAACTTTTTAATTAAACTTAAAGTGTTTTAAGTGCGGATTTTCAGTAGCGAGCAGGTACATTTTCATAGATTTTTCTTTTTCTTTAACCATAGGCCATTTTCTTTGGGGGATGAAAAGACAAAATTTCAATGAAAACTATTTATTATAATAATATTAGAAATATAAATGTGAACTATCCAAGTGTACATTAATGCACTCTAATCACAATATTGCATTGACAGCAGACAGTGTAGTGATTAATATTTATCCAGATTTTATCTATATGCAGACATCTTAATAAGTGACCATGTTCTAATATGTAGCCTGTGTCTTCACACATAATATTCACTATGTATGTACGTGCGAAATAAGATGCCCACACAATGACTGCACACCCACGCTTAGTCATGAAATCTGCAGTGTTTGTGTGTGTGTGTGTTTGTGTGTGTAGTCGGAGCAGGATGAGTGAGGGGGCAGAACAACAACTGCAGGGGAGGAGGAGAAAAAAAAGAATAAGAATAGCAGACACTGGAAGGTCAGAGCTCACAGGAAGTAGAGAGGTTTCCAGAACTCAGCCGGAGTGCAATCTGTTTTTTTTTTTTTTCTCCCTCTTCTACAGTCTGAAACCTCATTCTGAGCCCAGCCTCTTTTTCGCCACACAGATCACAAGACAGTTCCCATGCTAATGAGAAGAAACCTACATATCTGTTTGTGGAAGAGAAAACGGCTGTGAGGATTAGGAAACATTTGTTTTGAGTTCAGGAAGGAAACCAACGTAAGGGATGTTGTTCACCAGAGTTGTTAAATTGTTGACTTTGTCATAGCTGGTGTGTTTGAGATGATTTGGTGGTAGTTTCAGTTGACCTATTGGTGCTTAAGTAAGGCACAAGGGGAAGTATGTTTTTTCTTACAATAGTTTTGTAATATACTTCTTTATTTCAGTTGAAAGTTACTTAACCAGACAAACAAGTCGCTCCGAGGCTTTATCTAATGTGATTTAATTAAAATCATGCCTTTGAAGCAGCTATGCTTCTGAGATAAAAGTTCAAACTCCGCTCTGCTCACCACAGACAATTTTGGCCCCCGATAAGAACATCATATTAATGCCAAAAAGCACATTAATTTTAATGTGAGGTCACCACTATCACACACAGATGTGAAGTCATATTATAGCCCCTTTCCACTGAAGGAACATTTCTAAGAACCCAGGAATCTTTTTAGCATTTCAGAAACCTGCATTTTGACCCAACTTATCAGGGTCTGAATTTAATATCTGAGCCTGCAAAACATTGGCGCCCGGATTTCGATTATGGTGTTGAAGTTTAAAACTATATCAATATGAAGAGTTACAGAATACCGATATTATTTGTTTTCTTATTTTACAGCTGATATTACTTGATGTGACTAGATGTGTAAGGACTAATACTGCTGCAATTAACATATAAAGTTCCACAACAGTCCAGCTTTAATGTACATGTTAGGCACTTCATTGTTTTTCAAATAGGCTGGTTATCCTTTTCTTTTCCTTTGTCTCAACATGTGCACTGAGAGGAAATGCAAAAGAGTGATATCACTCACCGCCAGATCAGATGTCGGTTAAACATGCTGAATCGGACGAGCATTTGTAACTATAATCGTATTAGGGTGATCATGACCACCCCTGCACCACTGCTGCAAACGGCTCTTTGTACCTGGTTGTGTTTTATCTGTGATTTTCCATCCTCAGAACATCAGCTCTCCCTCCCACCTCTACCTTGACCTCAGAGCTTCTGGGGTCAAGCCAGTAACGACCCCCTGTCTGAGTCTGTAAGGAAACAGCACTAATGAAGGTTAAATTTCAACACATGAGCACTGGTTTGTTAATAAGTGACTGTTTTCAGGACCTCACAGCCTTTTTACCTGCCACCAGATAATTTGCACAAGGTATCATGTATAAACCTGATTGCGGTTACTTGGCCACACACACAGTTACACATTACTACGTTTGAGGACAATGTTGTCGGAGTTGTAATAAATTGTAGTTAAAAAAAAAACAGCCCAACATTCAAAGCAGTACAGTTTGTTATTGACTTAAGTGATGATATTAGACGGCATTGACATTGTCAATCTGGAGAGGTGAGACCTGACAAACCTGATTAACGTTTGCCAACCGCAAAGCATGAAGTGTCATATGAATCATTTTAAGTGTGTCAACACACTGTGGAGATATAGTAACTACGTAGTGATAATAACACAAACAGTACGAAATACAGGTTTAACTTATGGAAGCGCTGTGGTGTAGACAGTGAATGTGAAATCCACTAGAACCTGAATCACAACTTTATCTTTACATACATCAAATAAGGAAGAAATGCCACCTTAGACTGATACAGAGCCATCTATTCATAGTTTTCAGTCGGCTGTGGCCTGGTTTTTTAAACTCTGCCTAATTCTTACACTCAGTGAACTTATTGCGTGCTCCTGAGCTAAGACGAAACTCCAGCGTTAGTTTCATCTTCTGCACTGTGATTATGCCCTATCATGCTGTCTCTCTCACTCTCTCGCTCACTGGTTGCATGGTCAGAGGTTGCCAGACTGTCTGTCAGCCTATGGCCTCGTCCCTCAGGGGACAAAGCTCCCGTTCTTCCTGGGGAAAGCCCCCACCCTACCGGAATTCTCCCTTCGCCTACGGGTGCAGGGCAGGGAGGGGGGAGCGGGAGGAAGGTAGAGAGAGCACAGAAAGGGTTAGGTTGAACCGATATGGGTATTTAAAAGCCGATAATGCCATGTAAATTTGACTATTTCCATTAATAGGATTTGGACTTTTGTTAAATGTTTAGCTTTTTCTGCAGATATTTTAGGCTCGGTCTTATTTTGTGGTTAGAAAAATGAGCACAAAATATCAGAATTTTTGCCATATCAATCCTCAGACACTCAGTCCAACTACCAGAGATTGGAGGGGTTGGGGAATGATAGCACAGATGAGAAATATGCAGTGAGAGAAGGCGATGGAGCTCCAGCATTAGATTATAGAGAAAACATAATTAAGTGAGGTGCAGAGTGACGAGGCAGAGCGGCTCTGTGAAGCTGACTTTTGCATCTGGCATGTTATCGTGACAGGGCTGGACGGTTAGAGAGAGAGAGTCCTGCAGCTGAAAGGTCACAGCCTCTATCACTGCATGTACTGTATGTTCAGCACCAGCCACATGTCCTCTCAAATGTCCTTGAGCAGGACGTTGACCCTCTACGAGCTTTATTCCTGGCATGTCAGGTGCAGTAGATGTTTGCTAATCCCCCCGAGGTTACTGTACTGTACTTGTATGCCTGTCAAGCTTTCCTTTCTCACGAGGCAAAAATGCAATTTACAAAGATTCTTGGTCATCAGTTATTTCTGAAACAATTGGTCCTTGATGGATACTTGGTTTCAGACAGAAGTAGGTAAAAGCAGACTTCTCTTATCTTGCTGGCAATTATCCATTTTGCGAGCTAAAATGACAGGTGGCCGCCATGTTTTATCACATGATGTAGTGTTAAAAGACCTAGGCTAAAGCTAACAGGTCCCAGGCATGAACTCAACATACTCAAAGACCTCTAAATTAAGAATAGCATTGTTCTCGTGTTGCAGTCTAGAGCTAATTAGTCCTAGTTTTAAGAGTATGATATAGAAAATGTGAGATCATACTGTTATTTTTTCCGAACACTATGTCTTAATTTTGAATTTGAAAAAAAAAAACAACCCAAAACTACAGCTCCCGGGATGAGGACTCATCTACCAAACTTTAAAAAAAATCTTTATCTGTAACCCTTCATTCTAATGGAACTTAGTTCATGATGAGGTTCTTGACCCTCTAATACCTAATTTCCAATGCAGGGTTTGGCTCAACTTTGGTACCAGGTCCTTTTCTTTATTTCCACACTGCTGTGAAATCATCTTCACCACTGAATCTTTTACCCAGCAATCAAACAGAGGCATGTCTGCTTGTTATTTATATGGCACAGTGTACGGCTAAGTGTACAGCATAGTGTACAGTATAGTGTATTGCGTAATGTACAGTGTAGTTATGGCTTAGTTTACACAGTAGTGTACATTGTAGTGTACGACATAGTGTACAGTGAAGTGTATGACATAGTGCACAGTTTAGTTCCCAGTGTAATGTACATTTTAGTGTATGGTATAGTGTACAGTGTAGTGTGCAGCGTAGTGCAGTTTAACGTGAAGTGTAGTGTACAGTTTAGTGATTTGCATAATGTACAGTGTAGTGTATGGCTTAGTTTATATCGTAGTATACGACATAGTTTACAGTTTAGTGTACAGCATAGTGCACAGTTAAGTGTAACGTGTAATGCACAGTTTAGTGCACAAAATAGTGTACAATGTAGTGTTTGGTGTAGTATACAGTTATGATGTGCACAGTGTAGTGTTCAGTGTAGAATACAGTGTAATGTACAGCATGGTGTACAGTGTAGGGTACTTTGCAGGCTGCCAATTTTTAAATTCTTGATTAAGTAAATAAAACAATCACAGTCACTATTGCCTGTAGCTTGGCTGTCTAACAACGGTGAATTTGTGTAGGAAGTCCCCAGTCATGATCCTAGTGGTTTTATCTCTGGCCAATCAGTAGTCTAGTGTTTAACTCCATTTTTGCGCTCAGCTTGCATGGAGCCTGTTATTTTAATCACCACCCTTCTGCTAACAGTCATTCGTAAGCATTGGCATGCCAGCCATCTAATTTAGCAATTTTATCCTTTGCTAGCCATGACTTTCCTAGAAATAAAAAGTTATACACTTGAAATGATGTCAGAGCAACTTCCCTGAAACTATTTCACTTCATTTGCAATGTCACAATATTTGTTATCCAAGGGTTGAACTGATTTTTCACATTAGGCTGATTTTTCCCAGCTGTTATGAAATCTCAATAATCTAGTTTGACATGTGAAGAAGGTTGTCAATTTAAATAGTGTGTGTTTGCTCAGGATGGACGTGGTTATACTTTATCAGTCAGATAAGCTCATGTTAAACCAGCCCTGCAACGCACCACACAAAAATCCCTGACACTGGGATTCTTGCTAAGCTAACTGTTGAGTTGAGTCAGTCGCAGCACCAAGCTCAGGCCGCTGCTGGTAGGAGTCATGTCTGCAACTGACACACTCTTGTTTCTGAACAACAAACAATACCAAACAGAGTCCCGTTGCCATAGAAATCTGTCACGGTGTTTTTGTGGTGACATTGTTGGTTTCGTCTCTCTATCAGGAAGACGCTCTGTCTGGGCAAGACTGATCGAGTCATGATACTCGCCGTTATCCTTTTGAGGGAGAGGTGGATTTTCCGTTGTGTTTGCCACTTTTGTTCACACACCTCCTCAAAATGTGATACCAGGTGAGAGATAACAGAGGACACAGATACAAATCTTGTGTATCCCTCATGTATTAGCCCTATTTAAGTTTTAGAAAACCAAGTTTATTAAGTTAAAACTATCTTTTTTTATGTCTCCAGCCACATTGATCTGAAGTTATCCTGTTCATTGCACTTCATTAAACGTTTTAAACTTCTTAGTTTTGAAGATGTCAGCTGCAGACTCCATGTTATTTGGGTCAGTGGCTGATCAGGACAGTGTGTTGCCACATACCGTCCAGTAAGCAGCTGACTAATGCGGCAGTCGTCGTCAGTGTGATGGTGGTTGTAGGAGGAGGGAGGCTGAACAGGGCTGAACTGTGGATGCACTCTGCCTTAGCTCAGGAAGTAGAAGAAGAATGTGGTATGTATGTGTGCTGAGACTGCGAAAACTCTTTTGTCAGTGCGTGGATTTGGATGTACATTTCTATGTCTAGTTGCGTGTGTGTGTGTGTGTGTGTGTGTGTGTGCATAGGTAAGTGCTGATGACCAATATGTGTATGCATGAATGTGTGCGCACAGGTAGGCTCTATCCATATCCAAGTGCAGAGACATTTGTATGCATTGGTTCTGTATATCTATTATGCATGTATGTATTATGAAACTGTCAAAACCTTACCAGATATCTGTGTGTGTGTCTGTGTTTGTGTGTGCATTTCACAGAGGAATTGTGGACCAATCAACTTTTGAAGAGTTATTTGATGCAGTAAAACCTCTTGTAGCACCTGCTACATCATGAGGTAGCCAGTTCCTATTGACAAGCACATAGCCATAGCATCATGTGACCTAAAAAAGCCAAAAAAAGTGTTTACACTGCATGAAACATGCCTGAAATACCACCTCATGCGAGCATAAAAACTCATATGCGATTAATGGGAGTTTTTTTCTAAATTGATTACTTTCCATTACGCCTATTTTACACTCCTAATTTCAATTTGCCTAATTTTAGGGTAATGGAAACCCACCTAATGAAACTTCAGTAACTGCATGTAGCTGTTGTTCTCCAAGAAATACTTACATAATAATTACAAGTTGTTTTTTTTACATTTCTGTTTAAGTATAAAAGTTATTAGCTTAGCTTGCTCTTTCTCTCTGCTCACAGTCCATTAAGCTAGGCTAGTTGGCAGCAGCCCTCTGCAGAGGTTAACTAAGCTGTTTTCAATATTATGCTAACTTCATTGTCAGTAAAAGTAGATACTTATGCTCTTATTAGTTTGGAGTTGAGAATGGTTAATGCCACTCTTTCTCAGGTCATTGTAAACGTAGCCTAACAAAGTTAGCTCTTTCCCCCCTGCTTCCACACTTGTTAAGCTAGGCTAACTACATCCTGACATTTCATCTCACAGAAAGCATTTGAGCATATTTTGTAAAAATTTGATCCATTCTTTGAAAGGTTTTAAAAACCAGTGCTTGATGAACTATTTTTTTTCAGCACACAACTTAATATTGCTTGAAAATGTCATACTCTCCCTTTAATTGGCTTTAATGAGCTGAAAACAACGTGCCAGCTGCCCTCTGAGGTGGTTAGCTAAGCTGTTCTATGTATAATGCCAACGTCATTGTTAGTAAAATAATTATTTATGCTTTATTAGTTTGAAGTGCTTATTTCCACCCTTTCTCGTGCTTTTTTGAACTTTAGAGAGAACAAATTTAGCCGTTTCCTACAGCTTCCAGTCTTGCTAAGCTAAGCTAATCATGTCACTGTAGGCTACTTAACACACAAGCCCTAGACTGATGTGCTCAGCTGTTGTTCTCCAAGAAATACTTACATCATGCAACTGCAAGTTGCCAGTTTATATCTCTCATTGACTGAATTCGACGACCCACGCGTATTAGTGAATTTTAGAGGCGTTGGCAGTTGTTATTTTAAACTTTGTACAGAGCCAAGATTGCCGTTTTCCCCCTTGCTTCCAATAGTTATACCAGCAAGGCTAACTAACTTTCCTGACATTATATAAGCATATCTGTCACTAAAATGTTGAAATATTCATTTAAAAACAAATGCTTGATGAAATCTTTTTCGAGGACAAAACTTACTTTTGTTTGAAAATGTTAGGCTTTTGCTGTAATTGGCTTTAATAAGTTAAAAACAGCATGCGTCAGCAGCCCTCTGAAGTGGTTTGCTAAGCTGTCGTCAATGTTATGCGAACTTCATTGAAAGTTAAATTTGATATTCATGCTCTTATGTATTAACTTGGAGCGGTGATAGCTGGCAACAAACGTAGTCTGGGAATTTGTGGCCAAGTGGCCCTAATTTAATAGATCAAATTAAACAGTCATAACATGTTCTTCAATCAGCGAATCATTTATTGAAAAGAAAAAAACACGCACAATCTGTCTTTGTTGTTCGTGTTAGGCTTATTTGTAAAATGACAAAACTAATTTTCTAAGGTTTTCCTCCCCTTGTTTGTGTGTACAGTAGGCAAAAACAATCAACAGTGTTTAACCCTTTGAAACCTCGGTGGACATCAGTTTTTCTTGTGCTGCTTTCGGATGTCTTTCAGTATTTATAAGTATAAGTATTTGAACCTTTAAAACGTGAACACAAAGGTTTAATTCTCTTCCAAAAAGATGGGAAAAGGCAATGAGCATATTCCAAGAAATTGGTAAAAGGTGACAAGAAAACAACCTGAAAATGAATTTTTAAAAAGAGAGAGAAAGAAAGAAAAATATTTGAAAATTATCAAAAAAAAGGGAAGATGTCCAGAAACTATATTCATGATTATTAGAATTATATATGCAAAATATGTTACAGAATATATATCATATATATTTTTAGCATTTTTTGTGTGGTAATTTTTAAATCTTAAGTTGCTCATTGCCTCCCTTACATTTTTTTTTAAAAAAGAAAAGAAATCAAGCCAATTTGTCCAGGTTTTAACGGGTTAAAAACAGAGATTTACTACAACCAGGAGACAGGAGAACACGGGTCTATTCACAATATATATTCACACAATATTTACAAAAAAGTATTTTAACATAAAGACTGATTTTATCTATACACACAATATCACCCAAATGTACTGTATTCACACTATATTCGTATGCGTGTAAGCAAGCACCTGCTGCTTGCTCACCCTCTTTCATTTCTGCCTCTTTGTCCTCATCATCACCTGCAGAACGCTTAAATAAATCTGTTATCTTTGCACACTTTGCAGCGTCAGCCAGCAAAGCCTATTTCTGTTTTTTTGGCGCACCTTCTCTGCACCGCAGGCTGTGGGTTTTTTCTTGAGTGCTTCTTTTGACAAGACACTCTCAGTTTCATTTGTGATGCGGCTGCTACCTGCTGATACAGATTGCACTGGCCATGTTGCTGCAGTCAAAACGTATTTATTGTATTTATACAGTTTAAGATAACAGGGACAATGCACGTTAATACACATTTCTGTAATTGTGTCAGTGGCAACTACAGAAAAACACATACAATAAATAAAAGCAGGAGCAATAGTACTGAACACAGGACAGAGTACACTGGAAAAACAACACATAAAGCATAAAAACAAAGCACACTTTAGATTTTATATAAGTTGCAGAGTATGGTCACATATGTGATTAGATGATCTATTGAATGTCTTTACATAGGCTATATAATGCCGAAATTTGGGGGAAAAAAGAGTGGCCCTCAAAAGACTGGCTCACAGGGAAAATTATCAAACTTGCTGACAGTACCGGACAAAGCACATCTGGGGCCCTGGGCAAGCTTCCCCTGGTCCCTGACAACCTCCTGCCAAAAAATTAAAATTGAAAGAACATATGTATGTATAAAATTATTATCATCAGTATTATCATTTGTATTTATTACAAACAAGAACAAGAGCTAAAGAGAAATCAATGCAAATAAAAACAGTAAGAAATACGGTATAAATTGGCAAATTTTGTTTTAAAAAATTTAGTTTTTTTGCTAGGTTAAAGATTTAACAACATTAGATTATTATTATTCTGCTCTTAACTAGTTCAAAATAAGCCTGTTATTAGGTGTGTGCAGAATGATATTGTTCAAAAAATACCAGTATACTCTTTAATATAATAAAAGAAAAAATCATATGGTTATAATGGCAATACTACTTGTTAATATAATATAATTGTTAATATAAATACCGTTACGCACCACACCAAACAACTGAGAACAAATTTGTTATTGGTTACTGTTGTTCTTTACAAACGAAAAAAAACGAGATTATTTTTGTTATTTTTTTTTACTGAATATCTGAAGGCAAACTTTAACACCTATGCTAACATATAAAACTGTAACAGTTATTTTGTTGCAATTGTACGTTCTTGTAATTACTAAAATAAAACATAACAATGGAATAAACATCTTATGTTTTTCAGTATTTTATCATGTCATCAAGAATATTGTTATCACAAAAATACCCTGAAATATCATGATATTATTTTAGGGCCATATCGCCTACCCCTGCCTATAAAACATATCTTAAAATATAAAAAGTAATACATCATGACTGACGCAGACACACTTTGAGCCATATTTGATAATCTACAATATGTCAACAATTCAGGTCAGGTGACTGATCAGTCTTTAGATGGTCCAGCTGACATAGCACACCCTTTACACCCCTGGAATTCAGCCCAAACATCTGTGTGTAGCTCAGTGGTGTGTATTCATGCATGTCCTTCAACTGCATCTGTGTGTGTGTGTGTGTGTGTAGAGATTCCTTATACTTTGTGTGCAGCTTGATTTATTGCTTAAAAAATGGACACAGAATGTAAGTGTGTCTGTGTGTGCATCTGTCGGTGGGATGAGTGCTTTATATGTGTACTTTCTGCTTTCTAGGCCCAGGCGGCCACTTTTAGCTGCGCCCCCCCCCGTCTCCCTCAATCATATGATAGCGATCGACATTCGGCACCTTTCTCTGTCTCTGTCACCTCTGCTCGCTCTACCACAGCGCCTGTACCCCCCCTCCCCACGTCTCTGTCTCACAGTGCCTAGTGCCATGTGACCCCTCTTAACCTCACTTTCCAAAAATAGCGCTCTGCTTATGGTGCAAAATGAACAAGCAAGCGACAAAATCGGCTCCTGTTGTTTTTTTGTTTTGCTTTTTAAAAGGAAGGGCCCAGCCACTGGAGGCTAATTTGCAGATGCCGGCGTCACTTCCTGGAAGTGGGGTCACAGCGCTCGAGCGAGCGCCCAGTTGGAAATAGGGGTGACTGACCGGGGCTTGTTTTTACCAGACACTGACTGGCAGGCGGACAAAAGAAGTGGAGTAAGGGTTCAGGGCCTGTTGCAGTAATTATCAGCACCCCCCTTCAACACCAACACCCCTCCCTGAGGGGTCTGCACAATTGACAGAAACAATGACTCAGCTACAGAACAGACAGAAATTGATTTTCTGCAAAAGGTTAAATGAGCGGGCACTTTTTTCTCTCACTGTAGAGGCTGTTTTTGTTTTGGCCATTGGCTACTTTTGCCATTTTGTTGTTTGTGCCTTCCTCTTGAGGCAGAAGTCAATGTGAAAGTTTGTGATGGACTTACCTTGAAGCCATTTATCCTGCTGGTAGAATAAAAGCAGGCTGTTGAGGTCTTCAAGTCAAAGCCTCCATTGATTGTGTGTCTTTGCACCTGTCATCATCTCAAAGACAGAATGGACAACATCACATGTTGTCACATGTGTCAGCATCTGTGATTTTAACACAGTAATACTGGATTTACAGCTCAGGGGCCAAATCTAGCCCCCGATAGAATGCTGTGCCCCCACCCCCTAAAAATACCTCAAACATTTTCTAATCCTTAAAAATAAAATGGTACAGTGATTGACACTGGGAATTGTTGTTGTACTTTAAGTATTCATAAGGTGCCAGAGTGCATAAAACAACATCAAATTAGAGCTTGTTTTTCAAAAAGGTGCCAATAGAGGATCCACTGCACCCCTCAGCAGAGGTCCTAGCTTAGCCCCTAATGTCTTAAAGTTCTAGACGTTTCCTAAAATCCTAGAAACATCCTGAAAACCTTAAATTGTCCTAAAAACTAGAAACATCCTTAAATCTTGGAAAACTGTCACATCATAGAAGTGTCCTTAAATCATAGACACATCCTAAAATCTTAGAAAATTCCTCAAATACTACAAATGTCTTAAAATCGTAGAAATGTCCTAAAATCTTAGAAATGTCTTAAAATCCTTGAAATGTTCTGAAATCCGAGAATCATCCTAAAATCCTTGAAACATCCTAAAATCCCTGAAATGTCCTAATATCCAAGAAATGTCCTAAAATCTGAGAAACGTCCTAAAATCCTCAAAGTGTCCTAAAATCCTAGAAACATCCTCAGATCCTCAAAGTGTCCTAAAATCCTAGAAACATCCTCAGATCCTCAAAGTGTCCTAAAATCCTGGAAACATGTATGGTGCTGCTGCGACTGGCCCCCGGCCTCTTGTCATTTTGCAAAAGTGTCCCCCAAGAAAAGCAAGTTGAATATCCCTATTTTAGCATAACTGGGTGCTGAAATTGTCGTGCAAGAATGTTATGAAAGAACCAAGTCTCCCATCCTCTTCAACGTTCACACTCACACACACAGAAGACAACACAACCTCTTGTGATGCATTCCTTTGTGACGTCAAACGCGCTGCCTCTGGGCTACGAGGCACAGCACAGGATGTCTGAGAGAGAGAGAGAGAGAGAGGGACAAAGGCGTAGATCACAGACAGAAAGAGAGAATCGCTCATATGTTTAGAGAAAGATAAGTTCATATTTGCATGGTTAAAGAAAAAAGGGCCTAGAAAAAGTGGATTTTTGTGTCAAAAGAGGAGGAAAAAAAAAAAGGAAAAGAGCGCCGAGCCCAGAAAGTCAGAAAGTGACTGCAAATAGCAGGAGTCCTACTTCCCTATAATAAGTCAAATTCTTTGCTGCTTCTCCTCCCTGTGTTTGATGGCCAGCCGTGCCCTGAGCGATGCCCGGCCTGCCAGCAAAGGGGAAGAGAGGCATGGCTGCCGATCATACCGAGACATGTGATACAGAGTCACACCGCAGCAACCGACATCCTCAGCATTATATTCTATTTTCATAGAAACAAAGCCTCCCGACGCTGTGCGGTTGCATAACACTGGCTGGTTACCAAGATGTGTTTACTTATAGGTTATTACATTTTACAGTGTATACTTTTCTCATTGTGGATTTCTGTGTTTGCGTCTATGTTTAGAAAGCCATTCTTGAATATCAGTCATCTGTATCTGATTGATCCGTGCTGCAGCTGTCAGGTGTGTCCCTCTCTGTCAATAAGGGTTAATTAACTCAGAAAAAAACACACCGTTCTCTGCAGATTTAGGGTTTAATGAAGTCCCAATAAGCAAAAAACAAACTTCACCAAACACTTTGATGCTAGACCACCTTCCCCCCTGCATGAAATCATTTTTGCTCAGAAATTATACACGACTGTATTCTTTGTCTTTTGTGAATGAAACAGCATGATAACCTCTGGGGCTCCAACCCCAAATGTTTTTTCAAAAGCCCTTAATCTTTAAGGTTTTTAAAATACAGTCAACTTTGTGTCACTCATATAATAATATACACCCATGTTGTTTAATGCAATTTCCTACAAACTAATAGAATATAGTAAATGTTTTTCTGTTTGTCTAATTTTTAATTACATTTTTGCCTGTTAATAGGTGGTAGGAGTTTTTCCATTATTTTTCCCAAATGATGCACAAATTTTTAAGGTGAAAATGGCTTTAAAAAATCATGTATATAGCTGCTGTACATGGGAAAAAAATTCTCCTCAAGGTTGTCTGAACCTCGACCCTCTTAGATTTGTGCTAACCTCAGATGTTTTAAACATCTGGCTCCGGCCCAGTTAGGAATCCTAACAATACTGGTTTTGACTAAATATTGTTCTGGAAAGACATTTTAAGATCTAAAACTTCAATTTTAGTTCCAACTTCAAGGCAGCTGTTGATCTATCTGGGGTTAAGACATACGCAATGCTTAGAATTCACTGTAACCACACCAACATTTCTGGGTTTATACTGAAGTCTGAAAGAATTTCAGAAGGTTATAAACCCTCTAGTTTTCTCAAATCAGCAATCCCTGCAGAACTTGACAAAACTTGTATGTTTGAAAAACTGTCTCACTGTCTCTGCAAGAAATAGTTAAATATGCAGAGTGCTCAGAGTCGTGGATCTTTTTACACAGACAAAACATAACAAACTACATCGTCATTGGTCCATTGAACTGCAACCACTTATAGGTTTTGTTCACATAATTAGTGAAAGTGGTTGGATTGACTTTCTCCTGCATTGAAACTGCAGTATCGTTCTTGTTATGTAGCCCAAGTAAAGTCACACAGAAGAGTAAGGTTCGCCTCTGACATAAATGAGAACTTAAAGTGGCCTTAACACCATCACGTTTGAACAGGCTGCTTCTGTTTGCTGTGCTCTGTCTTTTGTGGCAATGAAGGCATATTACACAGTACTTCTTTGTTGCAACTTTTTATTCTCCGCACTGAAAACATGATAACCAGCACGGTATTGCCTGCTGAAAAAAGAGGCCGCAACCTTTTATGAAAGGAAATAAAAAAAGCATCTGTATCTTAATGATTTCTTCACCCTTAAAGCAGCATTATGCATCTTTTAGTTGATTGTTAAGTCTCATTTGCAGGTCCTCAAATACCGACCCGTTTGGTTGATGGTTGGACTAAAGCACCCACCCAAAACGTTAGGAATAAGACTTAACAATCAAAAAAAAAGTTGCATAATGTTGCTTTATGTCAATTTAAAGCAAGACAGACCTAAAACTTTTTAAATCCAGCAACATAATAGATGTTGCTTTCCTCCATCAAATGGTAACATTAAATTGACTTGCACTTGTGTAGCACCTTTCTAGTCTTTCTTTTGTTGGAAGTTTAAATTTACTCAAATAAATATTATGCTATACAAATCTTTTGCTTTCATCAAATCAGCTACTGCTTCTGTTACCATTCATCCCTGCATTATTAAGAACTGATCCACTCACACACACACACAAAAAAAATGCTGATAAAACTTAAAAATGCTGTAAAAAGCTGTTCTACCTGTATGGCGTCCCTAAGTGTTCAATATTAAATACATAAATAAATAATTATTAAATAAATAGTAATTTAAAATAATCTAAAAAAGCAATGATTTGTGGTTCATTGGGGGTTCATTAAATAATTAATACTCAACTTGTTGTTATTAAATTAATAATAAATTAAATAATTAAATATTTTTTGTCTGAGTTCATAACCATTCTTATTCCAAAATGCCATAATAGCATGTCATGCATTAACACTTTAATTATATACCACTTATTATTTAACACAGCAGTGTCAACAACTACTACCAGATTTAGCCAGCTAGCTCTTTTTCTTTTCTTCTTCTTTTTTGTTTATGCAAGTAAACTGTGTGGAAGGATATGTTTAAATGTATTTTATCACAGCCAAATTGGATTACAGTGGCATAAGAGACAACAGTGCTGAAGCTCAGTCTAACATGAAGAAAACTGCAAAATGAGTTTTTGCTGTGATGCATTTTATTGTATTTTAATGATTTAACATATTTTACTGTTCCTTCCCAAGGTTTACCTGTCTTTCTTTCCTCTCCTCCTCCTGCAGTCCTTCTGGCTCAGCCCATAGAGAATGAATGTATGGAGGGTTTGACGCTGAAGATCACAGACTTCGGCCTGGCGAGGGAGTGGCACAAGACCACCAAGATGAGCACGGCCGGCACTTACGCCTGGATGGCCCCCGAGGTCATCAAGTCCTCCACCTTCTCCAAGGGCAGCGACGTCTGGAGGTAAGTGTTTGTGTGTGTGTGTTTGTATGTGTGCACAAAGTCTCTGCAACCCAGTCCAGGAATTGTATCATATGTGCAGGAGTGCTTTTATTGTATTTATGCACCTAAAAGAAATGGTTCCACATTTCTCAAAAGATTTAATGTCTGTTCCCTAAATATGGAGCTAGAGCTACGGAAGAAAGTGTGTTTCCCTAAATGTCACACTCTTCACTTAAAGGACAAAAATAATCCATGTGTCTCTTCGTCAATTTGTTTTTCAAAATAAAACCATAAATTAAAAAAAACAACAACAAAAAAAGAATAAATGCTTTTCCATAACCAGAATGGTCAAAAGGGATAACGACTTGTTTTTCCAATTTCTGATTTTGTGCTCAAATTTAAAAAAATAAATAAATAAAAAGAAGGAAAAAAACAGATATGTGTGGTATGTGGTGTCCTGTGTTGGAAAATACCATGATGAATTTGTACTTCCCCCATTTGAAGGATAAACTGAACACGATTTTCTCTCAGTACATCACTTTTTTAAAGCAGAAATAAGGAGTAAAGATGGTTTTACTGATGTGCGAGGTGGCATGATTAGAACAGATACTGTATATTAGGGCTGGACAATATGGAGAAATATCCCAAATATCAAAACATTTTTGACCAAATACCTTTATATTGATATTGCAACAATTTTGCGGAGTTGACTGTTGGTGCTTTTACAAAATATTTACACCATGACATTTTTGATAAATAATCATCAATAATATGGATCTAATGACTAAGTAGTTAAAGGAAAAACAGCTGTAAAAGTCAGATAATTGAGAAAATGCCATCACTTCACTGTAATGCAGCATTTAAAAATAGGAAAAGACATTAAGACATATCCAAAATGCTAAAAGATATTTAGTCTCATGTCAAGCTATTGATATAATATCAGTGTATCTGCCAGCCCTTACTATAAGTTCTCTTGATTTGTTTCATAGCCATAAACATGTATGTACAGTGGGGCTGGGAAATATAACTTTATTATATTGATACTGATATATAAGAGAAGATATTGTGTTAAATTTTGGATATTGTTAAATTCTAAATGTCGTCTTTTACTGGTTTTAAGAGCTGTGTTACAGAAAAGTGATGAGTGTAAAATACCAATAGTCAACCGTCCATATTTTGTAAAAACACAAATAGTCAATTCTTCAATATCAATATCAAGGTATTTATTTAGTCAAAAATATTGTGATAGGCATAGTTATGCAAGGTATATTTGATAGATTTGGCAGTTTAGTATGCTCAGATGCCAGCAAAATGTTCAAAAGTATGGCAATACTACACGCCTGTATCAAATGAAGTACTCTATTGGTATTGGTATCACTTCAAGGGAATTGGTATTGGAATTTTTTTATACTAAGCCCTAATTTGAAGTCATAGAAGATGCCATTATTTTTATTATTACATTATAATGCATTGTAATACATTTTCTCTGATTTTTGTAAGGAATAAGAACAAATGGTGGCCTATATTCAGTTTTAAGCCACTAATTTAGTTAATTGGGTTAAATCCTGAAGACGTTTTATTCAATAGAGTCATCAAACTTCAACGCAGTAGCTTGGGCACTAGACTGTAGCTATTAAGTCCACAGGGAGATGATATTACAACGGCACACTCCTTCAGGTTGCACTAATGTTGACTGAATTGTGCCTGACCTCAAAATACAGAATGAAAAGCATGCGATTAGAAAAAATTGTTTCTCTTTAAAAAAAATCATAAATATAACACAAATTGTATTGTAGTATTATTGAAAAACAACACAGCCTTGTTAGAGATCAGCGTGGTGTGATGTTTGTAAGAGGCCAGAGGGCAAAGGGTGAAAGTGCAGTGAGGAGCGATGGTGGGAGACGGCCCTGATGACGAGACGGAGGCACAGAGTGATGGATTGCCGCAAAGACGGCCGCAGCCATGTGACGGCGCCTCTTCAAAGAGCTGCTCTGTGCTTTGTTGTGGGACATCTGTACTGCACACTGTCCCATTGTCTCCAGTATAGACAGAGAAGGAGGCCACACACCAGACCTAACCACAGCCCTTTATCTGGGAATAGCTCTGTGTGTGTGTGCGCGCGCGCATCTACGCAGAAACAGAAGAGTCCCCTTGATTATGGTTTGTGGTTTCATAATAATGACTTAAACAAGTGTGTGATTTGTTGAGAGGAGGTTCATGATGGTGTGTTTGAATTTGCATTTGGAATGAAGCAGGCAGGGCTGATTTTTCATCAGCAACGGGGAAAAGATAAATAATTTATTAAAGCAATAGCACACATTGATGGCTTTGCTGCACTGTGGTTATAGCAGTTACTCTCATATGCTATGGTTTAATTTTAATCCAGTGGATTTGGACCATTTAATCCATTCTTAAATGGCTCTTTGCAGCCCCACACAGAGCCTATGTGAAACCAATTGAGCATGCTGTTACAGAGAACCTTTCTGAAAGCGTCCTTGACAACATCAAAAAAATGATCCTCCTTTGGTGCCAGCTACTTAAATTTTCTGGTACTTTAAGGCACCTTATTTAGTAAGGATGCATTTTTCTTTTTTTACTACCCTAATGAGTTCAGTGTCATCTCACTGTCTCACACACATCCTCCCCATCTCCCCGTCTATCAGCAACAAACCCACGCAAGCTCATTTTCACAGCAATCACTGTGCAATCTGGAAAACAGCACAAAAAATGAGCAAGTAGCGGGCGGGCAGACAGGCAGCCCCGCTCTGAAAATGAACGGTAATCTTTGTTCTACTATTCCTTCTCATCTGTCCACGGCCGCTCGTCTCCAAAGCCGCCACGCGAAGACGGCGACCGCCTCGGGGGAGCAGCGAGCAACGTTTCTGCACAGTCACAGTGTGTGGAAGTTGTAATTAAAGAACTAAATAAAAAAAGGCTGCGGCCTGCGCTCTCCACTTAGCGAGCCTCCACAGTGCGTTCAGTCAGGTCCGGGCGAGGGCTAATTGACAGTGTGGGAGATCCAAGTCCTGCGCCACGCTTCATCTTCTTAGGACACAGGGCTGCTCCCATTGTGTGGGCTCAAAAGTCCTGTGTGTGTCTGTTTGTGTATTTGTACAAGTTTTGCATGCATGAGTTCACATTGCTTTGCAAGCACATGGTTCACCAAGCGAAAATATTCCACTGCACAAATGTGTCTTGGCCCTGTATTGTCAGTGCTGTGATAATGAATGTATAATGTCAGTTCATCTGGACTGAATGAGCAATTATACTTTTAAATAAACCACTGAAGACAGTATTTATATAATCTGGAAGCAGGTGATGTTCATGTTAGAAATGTCCCATATTGCTATCTATGCTGCAAATGTGCATAGGCAGTGCCGGACTTAGCAAAAATTCAGCACCCTGGGCAAGCTTCCCATGGGCCCCCATGCCTCTCAAAATATTTTTGTTATTTTTATTGTTGTATTTATTACAAACAAGAGCAAGAGCTAATGAACTATTAACATAAATAAAACAAATTCCTAATGATAATAATAAATAGCAACTAATAAAAAAATTTGCAAAATATTGTCTTCTTAACTTTTATGTGAGTTAACTTTTATGTGACCCATTTAGCTTTTGCCTTATCAATTTCTTTTACTCTTTTAGAAATTTTGTTTGTCATTATTTGTCAAGTGTTATCTCTCATGTAACTGGGGCTGACAACTCTGTGTGCCCTATTTTGTTTGCCATTCTTTTAATTTATCATGCAAAAAAAAAAGGTCAGTGTATATGTATATACCACCCATAAATTAAAATAAGCTTAAAGTTGCACTAATTTTTTTTTTTTTTTATTAAGGGGACATCCTAAGTGAATACTGTAAAACTTTGAACTAATAAATGTCACCAAGTCTGCACTTCTCCAGTTGGTTACTTACATTAGGGACACTTATTTTAAGTTTTCAGAAGTTTTATGTTTAAATACACAAATGATGCATTGTTACGTGTATTGATACTGCAGTTGTCTGATTTAATATTATATAACTGTATCCTAAAAATACGGCTAGTGCTTTACTGTAAGTGTTGTAAAAATACTGTAAGAAGTCTGTTCCAGGACATATCCTGTGTCTAATTTTGAGTGTCCTGTCTCACGCCTTTTTGCCTGTGTTTTTCCCCTCCAGCTATGGTGTTCTGCTGTGGGAGCTGCTAACAGGAGAGGCGCCCTACAAAGGGATTGATGGACTCGCCGTCGCCTATGGAGTCGCTGTGAACAAGCTCACCCTTCCCATCCCTTCCACATGCCCCGAACCCTTCGCTCAGCTCATGTCAGGTGAGGACACGTGTTTTGGAAATGTAAGCGAATGCACTCATTGCACAGTTTAGGCAATGACTTTCAGTTCAGTGGTGTGAGAGTACTCTTGCGTGAGATCAAATTGGTGTCCCCGGCACGCTCTCTTTCCATTTCCCCAAAGCTGGGTTGAAATTGAGAAAAACAAATTCCTGTATGTTGTTAATAACGTGGCCGTGGAGAGGAAGTGTTTTGTGCCGGAGCCACCTTGTGCAACGTGTTTGTGCCCACTTATGCTTTCCCTTTGGTTCAATTTCCAGTTACAAAGACACGCTGCCAGCCTGTTATCTGCTTTTGCCAGAAAATAGACAGTTTTCACTATTTCCACTCAGCCTCTCCTCTTGCCTTTTTCGGTTGTATTTTTTAAAAAAAAAAAAGAGATCAGTGCACAAAACCACCGATAGCCACCTCAGTGGATTAATTAATTATCGGATTGGTTTTTGATCTGCTTGTAATGCCCAAAGTGTTGCAGCAAATTATGCAAACCCCCCACGGCAAGTTAATTAAGCATAACACTTTGAATAAGTGATCAGCTTGACTCTAGATTATGCTCACACAAGTGCCTGGAATATGGGTAAATAAAAATTAGAGGCGTCGCAGGATACTCATTGGACATGAAGTGTAATGAGTGCAGAAACATCCGTTTAGGAAGTGGTTTGACCCAATTTGAGGTCTTAAAATTCTAATGAACGCCTTTTAATAGAGTGATAAAATTAGACTTTTTGAAATGCAGAGCAGTACGTCTAAGGATTACAGTGAAGCAGCGAGGTACTTCCTTCTTTCAGGTCCCTCGATTCAAGAAAACACTAAAGAAGTGAAACTGCTGGAAATAAGTGAATTTAACGTCAAATGTTTTCCGATCATTTTAAGGAAACGACTCTAACAGACAAAATAACCGCTTTTTGTTTTACATGATTCTCCTTAATATCCATTTTGCTCTGCTTGAGTCCACTACTTCCTTATTTCTGTTATTTTTTCATTAGTGTGAAGACAGCCGTGCTTTCATGAGAGTGCAGTTGTAGCAGAAATGACTAAAAAATGTACTGCTGATATGTGTGTGTGTGTGTGTGACACAGAGTGCTGGGACCAGGACCCCCACCGCCGACCCAATTTCAGCTCCATCTTGGCCCAGCTGACGGCCCTGGAGCAGCAGGTGAAGGAAGAGATGCCGCAGGACTCCTTCCACTCTCTGCAGGAGGACTGGAAACTGGAGATCCAAGACATGTTCGATGAACTCCGGGCTAAAGAGAAGGTGAGAGAGGCGGTCAGTGCATGATGCAGTAAAGTAAACACGTGTGGACTTTTTTTTAAAATTCATCTATCCATCCATTCATCTGTATACGGGGTCCTCATTTCTTTAGCTTTATTTTAACTTTGCATACTCCATACAAATCATAACCCTCATGTAACATTTCTTTCTTTTTAAATATTTTTTTATTTGGAAATGTTGGAATACAAAAAAAAAATACAGTAGGTGTATACTTAAACTAACATTTCCCTTTTTTTAATACATGAAAAAATTATCTATCCTAAATTTCTGATTTTAGGAAGCCTGGTTTAACACCTTGGCCAACAGACTGCAGGTGAAAAACAGCCTTTTATAGGCTTTTACAAGTATTCTTTATTTAATTGGCTTCTTTATACCTTGTGTGTTTATTTATGTATTTATTATTATTATTATTTATTACTTAAATATAATCTACTAATATAACTACTTAACCCTCAAGATCGGGAGAGCGGGGGGTCTCATTCTCAAGAGAGACACGTTTTTGGACAACATACAATATAACAACAATTAGTTACAGACAGACAGATTTATCAATGAAGTACATAAAACATTTAAGTGAAAGTGCCAAGTGGAAGCAGATTAAAAACACTAAAAAACAGAACAAGTTTCCAAAGATGCATTTTCCAGTGTCCTTAAAATAAGTTTGAAATCCCCTCCCCTTCAGATCCTGCTGTAGCATGTTCTGGGTTGAAGGGGCAGAGAAAGAAAATGCCTTTTTGCCAAGCTCTGTCAATCTGCACCGTCCCTTCTTAAATAAACTCAACCTAAACATAGTTTACATCATGATTATGCTGATCTTTTCTACATTAGGAAACCATTTATTAATTGATATCCACTCAATCAAAGCAAAACAGTTGAAAACAAAGCTTACACTCATCCATGTACACCCCTGCACAACAATGCATAAACTGTAATGTACACCGGGCATATCTAGGATTTGAGGACATTTGGGACCTCTGATAGGAGGTCTGGGGGATCTTCCTCTGGCAGGTTTTTTTTAATAAACAAGCTCTATGTGCTAGTGCTTTTATTTCTCCTGAAAAGTTGGGCAATTTCACACAGGGATTGACCCACTCTTGGAGCCAGTCTCAAGTGGCCAATTGATGAGGTGCGATTTTAAGAACTATTTCAGTGGCCTCATTTTTCAGACTGCAGGTTGCTACTTGATTGCAAGCAGCTCATTTCTCGCTGTAAACCTCACTCACACATTATCGGGACCTGCTCATATTAAACACCTCCTCATGTGTTTTACACATTTGTCCTTCCTCTTCAAAAAGGAGCTGCGATGCCGTGAGGAGGAGCTGAAGCGAGCGGCTCTGGAGCAGAAGTCCCACGAAGAGTTCCTGCGTCAGCGTGAGCAGCAGCTGGCCCAGTGGGAGCAGGACGTGTTCGAGCGCGAGCTCAGCCTCCTCATCCTCCACCTGAACCAGAACCAGGAGAAACCCAATGTCAAGAAGAGGAAGGGCACCTTCAAGAAGCACAAGCTTAAGTGCAAGAACGGCGAGAAGATCAGCATGCCCCAAGGTGTGTGTTTGTGTGTGTGTGTGTGTGTGTGTGTGTGTGTGTGTGTGTGTGTGTGTTTGACTTGTTTTTGAGCCTCTCTGTCACAAATCAGCTACTAGTGGGATTGTGTCAGCCGACAGTCTTGACGAGAAATTCCATTTCAAGGGCCATAACTGGCTCAGTCTCAAGAAGCATCAAAAACAACAACAGGCAAAAAAATACAAGAGAGCGGAGAGGAGGAAGTGAGGGAGAGAGTTTTTGCGGTGCAACTGTAATTTCGTAGCTCGGCTCTGCTGAAGGTTCCTATCACGACTGGACTCGTGTAGGTTCAAAGGCTGATATTTAGAAAAGGAGGCTGCAGAGAGGGGCTGTTTTCAGCTGTCATACACTAAACTTGATATTGTTAACTTGTATTTCCATCACAAAAAAAGGCAAAATGCCTCCCGAAAGAACATTCGGACCGCAGTTTGGCATAGACATGACTACAGCTTTGATTGTGTAGAAAATGGATTGCAGGTCTGATATTTACACTGACCGACACACGACGTTTCTGCTCCCGTTTGTCCTCTGTTACCCAGCTGACTGTTCCTTATGTCTCTGCTATCACAAAGTCACACAGCCTGCAGCAGTTCACATCCAGTGTGTTTCAATGCGTGTGTGAGTGTATTTTAGGCTGAGCAAGCATGCGTAAATACACTTTGTGTGTGTGTGTCTGTGTGTGTGTGTGTGTGTGTATGTGTGTGTGTGTGTGTGTGTGTGTGTGTGTGTTGTGGTTAGGCCTTTCCCAGCAGCAGCAGGGCGGTGATGTGGTGGTGGTGGGGGGGTTGATGAGAGGGCAGAGTGAGCCAACCACGCCTTGTTACTTCCTGTCTATGGATACACTGCTGGCTGGCCTCTCTTCACTCTCTCGCTCTCACTCTGTGCCTCTCTCCCTTTTTCTTTTTAGGTATCCCTCCCTCACCCGTTTCTCTCTCCCCTCTAGCTCCCTTGTCTGTTTTTTTTTAAATTCTCCGTCTAACCATATCTCTTTGACTTTTTCTTTTTCCTTCGTGTATCCACCAATTTATTATTTTCCTTTTTCTTTATCCCATTTTGCTCTTGCGCTTGGCACCCTGTGGAATAACTTCTATACTACGCTTTATCCCGTAGATATAAATAAGAACATGCTTAGGATGTTCTTATTCAGGATTTAGGATTTAAATGTGGTATTTGTCACATGCACAAACAATATGTGCAGTGAAACGCAGTGTGCCATACTCCTAAGGCTGTGCTAAAAGACTATTAGAGGCTTTGCAGTTGCATCACAAATTTGGCTCCGTCATGGTTGTATAGTGGCTGAATATACAGAGAAACAAATAGGCTGGTTATGGAGAGATAGCTGAGCATAACTGCTGTGGCGTGGCTGTCATACTTTTAGTAAAAAGGATTATTATTGTAAAGATTGTTTTCTAATAAATACTATGTACATAATACAGTTTAACTGACAAATTCACACCCTTGAGTAACTTAATTTCTTTCCTTGAATTTAGAATGTGTGCAATTGAATGATGAAGTCATGATGTCAAACCATATAATTATTTCATTACCTCAAATTAATAGTGATATCTCTTCATTCTGTTCCTTGGTGCCCTCTTGACATCCTCCCTATAGACCTCTGCATTTAATAATACTGTAGGTTTTTGCAGTATAAGAAATGACATTGGGTCTTGTTAATACCCTTTCAGTGTGAGTCGGTGAGTAATTTAAAAACATAATTTAGTATTTTAAGGGCACAAAGCATTAATTAAAAGGGATGGAAAGCCAAGGGTACATATTACAGATTGAGAGAAGGGGATATCTTGAAAGCACGTCCATTTAAGGTAATTATTCCTAATTTGAGGGCATGAATTACTTACTTAATTAATAACTAATTAGATAAAATGTCCCTCCTTGTACCCCCAGGCTGTGTAACTCATTAACAGCAAAGTTGCTTTCTACTCTCAACAGCAAGTAATCAGCTTGTTAGCTTGTTGCTGCTACTGTATGATAGTTACTGCTAGTAGCTAAATCTTGAGAAAATTTGCCTTCAAATTTGTAGATGAGTTAATTGAATCATCTCATTTCAGGTTAATTATTAAACATTTATCTCTCCTGACACTAAGTGGTCTTCTCTCGAGTGTTAGCTCACAGCAGTAGCATGCTGTAAGTCACAGCTAGCCAGTAGTTCATGCTAGTAGCTAAATCCTCAGAAAATCATTTCTCAAATTAGTAGATGAGTTAATACAATAAAATGATTATTTTAAGGATGAAATCACTAATTTTAGGGAATTCTTTTTTTTTTTTTTTAAATATTTACCACTCCTGACACTTAATGGGCTCTGTACCATGTTATTAGCACTGTTGGCAATAGCAAGTAGCAGCATGCTGTTAGTTACAGCTAGCTAGTAGTTACATGCTAGGTTGAAAAAAATTAAATGGCCAGTTCCACCAAAACACAGCAGAGAAAATAGCCATGTAACTGGGGCTGCACCATTACAGAATAATTATTATTATAAGTTACAATGACCCCTAAAAGGAAAGAAAACAGTTCTTGGTTAGAGAAAAAAAAACTTAAAACCATTTTTAAATGAAAGTATAGTCCCCCTATTGAAAATAACCAAAAAGGTGACATTCTCCATCTAGTTGGGTTTTTTTCCATTGCCTAGTGCAGAAAAGCAATTGTTCACTGTATGATAACCATTAATTTTCATACCACAATATACATAGAAATGGGTATATTGCTCAGACCCTGCATGTAAAATAACTAAAGTTTTATGTATATAAACCTAATTTGTTGCCAATTTCACCACCATTTAAGTTAGAAGAGACTGCTTTAGAAAAATAAGGAACCTAAAAATAGGTGTAAAAACCTCCCAAAGAAGGAGCACCTAGTAGCTCAACTGGTAGAGCTGACGCCCCATGTACAAAGGCTATGTCTTTGCTGCAGTGGCTGCAGGTTCGATTCCAACCCATTGCCATTTGCTGCATGTTATCCCCTCTTTGTCCACCATCTTTCATTCTAAAAGGCTGTCCTGTCTAATATAGGTGAAAAGCCAAAAACATTTTTCTTTAAAATAAAAAAGAGATTTAGTAATTACATAAAGAAAAACTCTCAAAGAACTGACAACTCTTGAATGAATCAATGTGAAATAGAGCGAGGAAACCAATACTTATGGCACATACCCTGGTTGGTGCCTTTAACACACATCCAGGTGGTCTAACATCTGTCGTTTATGTTTGTGTGTTGCAGATTTCATCCATAAGATTACGGTGCAGGCATCCCCAGGCCTGGAGAAGAGGCGGAACTCTCCTGATTTGGGGTCAGGCTCCTCGCCCTCCTTCGGCCCACGTTTCCGTGCAATCCAACGTGAGTGCAGTCATTTTTCCCTTGGATAAACACAAACACACACACAAACACACACACATACATACATACACATACACACAGGTGCACATGTGTGCAAGCAGAGACATTTAGAAAACAAAGAACGTCGCCTTCTTGCGTGCACACACAGATTCTGTTGCAACATTACTTCTCTCGGTTTCCAAATTCTCTCCTTTCATGTGCTCTCAACCACCCACTCGTCTTTTTTGTCTTCCCATGTTTCCCTGTGGGCCCCCTCTCTCTCTCGCTCTCTCTTCCCCTCCCTGCTTTAATGCGCTCTCTCTCACACACACACACACACACACACACCCTTTTCCCTTTTCAACAGTCTGTTCCAGTCCAAATATTATCTGACTTCCTCTCAGCGGCTCAGCACTTCTCAGAGGCTTTTTTTTCCACTGCAGCCCCTGCGCTGCTCCCCCTGCCTGCAGTGTCCTGGTTACAGCAGCGGGTGGAGCCATTGAGCTGTATTTTCCAAGCGGAACATGTCCACAGTTTTATATGCATGTAGTGGCTACAGTGCGGTTTACTGAATTAAAAATAAGCAGGGAGGAATTCATTGCTCCAGGAGAAGGGGTTGAGAAGGGTTGCAGCAGCAGCAGAGATTTACAATACTCTCCTGCTTGTCAGGCTCCTAGACAAACGCCTAGAGATCATTTCCCTTCAGAGGGAAATTGTAGCCAGTAGGTCACAGGGCGTCTTCGCAAAACCCAAAAGGAAATTTGTGGTGTAGCAACAAGCAATGAAATGTTTTTTTTTCTCTAAACAATTACCACCGGGGGTTTACATAAAAGCACAAATTGCAGTGAAACATTTATCTGTAAAAGTGGTTAGTAAATCCAAAACATCTGCCAGCTTCACTTATTCATCAAAAAGAGGGCTGGTTTTCTTTATTTCCTAATGACTTTCCTTAATGGCTATCACTAAGCCACGAGTGTGCCTGTCATTAAAATGTGTTTAGTGGGTATTTATGCTTGCCCTCTCAATAGCAAGCAGTGATTTATTGCCGGGGCCTCGCAAACTTATTTGTCTAGAGAACTGCCAAATTGATTTGCATTAGTCCACAGAGTTCCATTCAACAGGATTTTTGTTCTGCTAAAACAAATGAGTATAGGAGGGCACAATGAAAGCTACAGGATGATTGATTGTCTGAGAAGTATTTTTCAGGGACTTTTTAAACTCGGGGACTGTAATAGTTAGCATTTTTATCATCTCGGTTGGCTGGCTATATCATGTGCATAGATAGGGTTGAAATTAGTTTTGGCTCTTGTGCTCATTTTCTAGTTCTATTCTGCTTTCCAGTACCACTACTTGGGGTTAAGAAGTGTCTCCACTTATATGTTCATATAATGATGTAAATGCTCTCTTTTTTCGGCAAACTAGCAGTCTAGCTTTATGGATGCCAGTTGGTTGGTCACTCAGTTTAGTTGGTCACTCAGTATCTCAACATCTTTTCAACTTGGATGGAACTTGGTACAGATATTCATAGCTCCCAGAGGATGAATCCTTAAGAGTTGCACATGCCCTGAAGTCTTCTCTAGTGGTGCAGTCATCAGGTTAAACTCACTAGTGAAAGTTCTCAACATTTACTTGAAGGACTAGAGAAATAAATTGGTATAGTCTTTTTCTGTTCAAAATGATTTGTAATAACTTTTTTTAACTTCATATCCAGTATCATGGCTTTTACTTTAGTCTATGACCAGATACCTTCAAAATGAATTACTATTAACAACATCAACAGTGCTTTTTGTTTAGTGCTAATTGGCAAATGCTTTACCCAATTAAGATGATGTGCCATAGACTGTATAAAATAATAGATAGCTGCTAGCCTGATTAGCACAGTGCATTTACAGCTTTTGTTAACTATGATAAAGCTAATGCTGATTTTTGCTAGCAAAAAAACAATGGATCTTGGGTTACACCATGGCTAACCAGTGTTTTTGTATGGTGTCGTCAAAAGACAGCACCAACCTTTCACTTACAGTGGCCCCACCCTTAATTATGCATAACTTTAAGCGTTAATAACATTTAAATGGGTGAATTGTATAAAAATTCAACCCCTGTGCAGTTTTTAAAACAGCAATAATTAGTTAAAGAGAACAAAATTGTTTTTGTACCAGACTGTAAATGTATATATCTGCTAGTCTTAAATTACCGTTCTGTGAACTGCAGTTTTTGGCACTTCAGTGTTGGCTTTGTTTTTTCAGCCCTGCAGGTTGCCGCTTGCTGTGAACATGCTAACATAATACCTACTGCTAGCATGCTAGCATCATAATTGTGGTCATCATAACACACTGACGTCAGTATTTAGCTTCACCTTACAGAGCCAATAGCATGGTTGAAGACTGATATTCTTGTTGTTTCATGCAGTATATTAACAGTAAAGGAATGCCACCTTAGTCATTGATCTGATGATAAAGGTAGCCCTTTTTTCTTGATTTTATTATCCAATGACAAGGCCATCAACATGAGGCAGATTATGAGCAGAGGAGCAAATTGTGAAATATACAAAAATATTACAACCACCAAAATATATTCCATCAACACATGATGATATCAGCAGTGACAAAATTGCAAAAAGAAATTGTGTTTACCGAGGAATATGCTGGGAATGGGGATTTTTTTGAAGCAACTGCCGATCTTGATGAAATTGCAAAGCTGACACCATCACCTGACCCCTGTGCTTGCTTTGAAAACATTGTGTTGGAGAGTGATGGGCAGTAAAGTGCATCAGCCAGGCCTCCAGTGGAGTCGAGGCCAAAGAAAATAATACAACATGTCCATTCAGACAGCATATTTACTTTTTCCTATTTTGAAGCTCAAATAAAATGACATGAATGGGAGAATCACAGGAAATAAGCAGAACTCAGATGAATAAATAAGTAGGTGTAAAGTTTTCTCCTGGCAGAATATTACTGTGATGCCCAGACCGCTCTTCTTTTGACTAACATGTCAGGTGTTATGTCGAGAAGGCTGCATAAGGCTTTTTGAATAGTGTGATGGAGCCTGTATGTTGGGAGAGGTTGTGGCAAGAAGCCCAGCACACATGCTATGCGTGAATAAACGTTTACACAATGTTCACACGCTCTGTGTTAGCAGCACAAGCCAGTTGGTGGGGAGACGAGTGGAATGAGATGTGGTGCCAGAGCCTAGCTAAATCGTGTGAATGGCAGGTGAAATCCCAACTTTTATTAGCACTCTGCACCTCCTCTCATCTTTTCCCAGCTGACTTTGGCTCCCTCCTCTCACACTTTCTGCTTGTGAACCACTTGGCGGCTACCACCTAGACTATATCCATGTGATGAGGTAATTATACCTCCTCACTGGCAATAGTTGTGGCTGGAGGCAGTATGTTTTTGGGTTCTCCATCTGTCCCATTCTGATATCTAAAGAACCCCTGGAAGGAATTTCTTCAAGTTTTGCACAAATGTTCACATGGACTCAACAATGAACTGGGTAGATTTTGATGGCTGTAGGTCAAAGGTCAAGGTCATGACAACCTTGTCCATCTTATTCACATGAACCTAATATCTCAAGAATACCTTGAAACAATAAAGCACCTTGAGGTTGTTTTTTCTTCTAATTTGGCACAAACGTCCAGTGTCACTATGACCTTGGCCTTTTCATTCTTGTGAACATGATATCTCAAGAAAACCGTAAGGGAATTTTTCAAATTTGGCACAAACGTCCACTCGGACTCAAGGATGAATTGATTTCATTTTAGGGGTCAAAGGTCAAGGTCACTTTTACCTAGTATCAGTCTCTTTCTAGAAAAAGCGATATCTCAAGAACACGTTAAGGGAATTTCTTAAAATTTAGGGAAATTTGATGGTCAAAGGTAAAGGTCACTGTGCCCTCACAAGACATTTTTTGGCCATAACTCCTGAATTCATTTGTTAATTGTGACAACATGTCACACAATTGTCTAATATAATAAAATGATAATGTGATGATGTTTTATATCCAAAGGGTCAAAGGTCAACTAAACTGTGAAATCATAATGTTATGCAAAAAATACTTTTCTAACTATTACTCAATGTTATTACTCAGTAACAAGGAGGGGAGACATTTTGTCAGACAGTGAACTGGTGAAATATTGGCGGAGGCACACAACTGCAAGGCAGTAATTATAGTTTTAACACTGTTTAAGAGTTAATCATGACTTAAGCTGAGCAGAAATATAAGCAGAAAAGTGCAGTGAAGTTGCATGAATTTTAGCTAGAGTCAATTAAAGGTCATTGTGTTGGATATGATTGCAGGGCAGTGTCGATTTTATTGGTGAAACCTGCCTTTTAAAAATGCACACCTCATTAGGACACAGCTAAGCAGTGTGCATACTGATGACATGCAGGCTGATATTCATTTTCTCTCCCCTCTGCTCTCTGCAGTCAGCCCCAGCGACAACAGCAGGACGTTTGGTCTGAGCCCAGTCTGGCCTCTAGATGCTCCCTCTCTTAAACAACCCAATGGAGACCTGAGGTTGGGGCCCCACTGGAGGCCCCAGAGCCCGAAAAGTCCCAAAAGCCCTAAAGTCCTGCGCCTTAGTCCCCAGGAAAGCAGGTACAGCAGGATTTTCTTTTGCATGCAAAGATTTAAAAATGTGGGATTAGAGTATTTTAGCTCACCATGTCTAACCCCTTTGAGCAAATTGGTTTAATTTCTTCCAAAAACATGCAATGCAGCAGAAGAAAAACTGATCTTGATCTGGATGTTAAAGGGTTAAATATGTTTTTGTTTTCATTGTGCTCTCAGTCTGTCGATGAGGGCCAAGCTCCTGGAGTCGGACAGCAATGAGAGGGGGGAATCCAAGGATGATTTTGAGGAGTACAGACCCTCCGCGCCGACCCCTCCGCCTGCTCAGAATGGTACCCAGCGCCCTCCATCACTGGCCTAACCGCCAGCCACATATCCTCCATTAGCAGCTGTTACAATTCACACTGTCATGACCGTGAATTATGCATAAAAGCTAAATGAATAATAAATGCTTCGTCTCTTTCTCCTTTGTCTTTTTAAAACTTGAAAAAAGAAACATTTTCTCTCTCTGCAGGCTCCTCAGTGAAGGACAGCCTGCGGCTTCCTCTACCTCAGCGAGACTCGGTCGGCGAGGAAGGGGGTTCCTCCCCGGCTGGCTCCCCCAGGCCTGAGAGGGGTTCCCACGGTGGCCTCATTAAGAGCACCCACCGGGCCCTGCTGGGCAGTGGCTCCCTCCTGGCCTCTGTAGGACTAGGACGCTGCCTGGATATTCCCCCAAGGGTGCCCCCTCGAACTAACCTCCCTTCCCTAGAAAGCCGCACCCCCTCTGAACCAGAGATCTCTGCCCCCATGGCCCACATTTCAGACCCCCCTGTGGTGGATGATCTCATCACCTTCTCCAACTCTGAGGTGCTGCCCAGACCGCTCTTGGATTTAGCTCTGCAGCACCATGAACTGAAGCCCTTGCCCCTGACGCCGCCACCGCCAAACCCCAGAGAGAGGAGCGGTCACAGGACGCCGCAGATGCCGCACAGTCCGCACAGTCCTCAGAGCCCAACGACCCCTCTGCAGCACGGCAAGACCAGCCCGGGGGAGTGGACCCCAAGTTCCCATTCGACTAACGGGGAGCTGGGCTGTGAGGCCTGGGAGCACAGAGCTGACAGGAGGAGGAGGTCCAGCCAAGGCCTGCACAGCTCTCAGCTTGGTCAGTCTTACTTTTTCACCTTTAAGGGGTCAATTTTACATGTCAGTCAGCTAACGAGTCACTGAAATGAATCTACACATCTTAACAGAGTGCTTGTGTGACTAACTGAGGGTGTGGGGTTTGAGAAAGGGTGTGTTTTAACTAGCTAACTATTGTGGGAATGTATAAAGTTCAGTATTTTGGGAGTTGGACAAACACTAGAGGCTTAAATTCAGGATATATTGGCTTCTGCTGCTTTGTTTTCTTTTTTATGCCTCACCGGTGACAGCTGTGGTCAAAGGTCTGTTTTTGGGAAGTCCATCTGTCCGTCCCATTCTCCTGAACCCCATATCTAAACAAAACCTTGAGGGAGTTTTCCTCAAATTTCCTCACGTGTTTCTGTTCCTGTGCTGCTCACACCACACAGAAATGGCTCGACTCAGTCGATGAACCTCTAAATAACTACGAATAAAATGATCATTTCTGCCACTGTGACAGGCGCAGAAGCAGAATCACTCTGGCATTCGTCCACTGCAATAAAAAAATAAAATAAATGTATATCCGAATGCCTAAATTGAAACGGAATACTTACCCAATTAAGGAATACCCAAATTATTGAATATGTGGGTCCAGCCCATAAAATACACATTAAATGCATCCATAATATTGCGTCTTTCACAACAACTTACCGTGTGAAAGTGGAGTTTCCTCCCTCACCTACCTGAAAAGCAAATATAGGTTAAGACTGCAGCCTGAGGCAGCAGACGCCCTGTGCCTGACAACCTCCATCTGCCCAGTTTAATATACAAACTCAGTTTTAAACAGTATATGTAGATACCTGCTCCGTCTCTCTTTCAACTAAGTTCAACTAAGGGTCCTTGAAAAACAATGGAAGACCCCTGTGTTAGAGCTCTGAGCATGTTTTCAGGAGGCCCCACACTGCAACAGGATCCACTGTTTACCTTGACTAATGTGCCTTTTCAGCATTACACAGTTCTAGCAGAATTATTATTGTAACTTTTTTGTGCAAGATCTCTCTGGCACAAGGGAGGCTTCAATGCTGCGCAGGCTTTTTCATTTACATCAAAGCTCGTCTCGAGCTATTTGCATATCTCAGGTAACAGCTGGCCCTCCATACTTCACTGCTAATACTTGCTAAGCAAAGCTAGCATCCAATCCTCTGTTGTTTTCCCTCTTTCAAGCCAGAATTTTCCTTTTTATTGCAAAGTTAAAGATGAATGCAAAACATCCGGGGGCGCTGCTGAGGTCACGCAGACAGAAAGTGCCGGATTCAAAATTGCTAATATATTTTGTTATTCTTTCTGGCCGGTGCCGGGGAGAGTTTGGCTGGAGCTCAGCAGCGCGTCTTGGGTGTATTTACCCTCCAGTTTGAAATTTTCATATGGAGGCATGTCAAATGTTTGTCCATATGCCATAGAGGATGCACACATGATAAAAGCTCACATTCAGGAGGGATTAGCATTCATTTTCCTCCTCAAAATCACATGTGAAAGTGTCATTTTCAGATGTCAAGGGGGAATATTTACACTTTTGTTTTAATTCATGTTAACAGAGATGGTCTGCATATCAGCAACACTTTGATTTACAGTACAGTACATTCACATGTTTTCTCCCAAAGACCAATATGCATTTCTTAGAAGCACTGACACAGTTTAGAGCTGTAATGACGGAGGCGCGGGTATTGGTTGTTTTAAGAGCGAGTGGGCTTTACGAGGGCTTTAAGAGGGCCCTCTGGTAACATTTCACACTCTATATCTGGTCCGTTTGACTCACAAAGCCTTGGATTCTCCACAGAGAGCTTCTTACAGCTCTGCCCCGCAGGTACCGAGCAGACATGCCTCGCCTGTTCCCGCCGCTAACAGCCGTAAACTCACAAACCGCATGCGCTCATTACATCGAGTGCGCAGAGGCAAAAAGCCACACATAATTAAACAGCGAGTGTTTTAGCTAAACATCTTATTATGTTTATTGACTGTAATGACTAAGGCTCGGATGCATAGACAGACTGCCACAAGGTTGCTGGCGGTGAATGTGTGCTGAAAGAGAAAGATGAATACACAGGATTCCTTGGTGTTTTTCCTTTCCCGTGCGCTCTTGTGTGACTTCTGATTGCTCTTTCTTGTCAGCTGAAAAGCTCAGCAGCCTTGGAGAGTTGATGTTGATGTAAATAACGCCATTTGGCAGACACATCACATTTGGAAACAGCAAATGTTCATTCAAACTGATTTATTCTGAGTTTAATGTTCTTGTCAGTGCTAATTTACACTTGCTGTTTCAGCTCTGTCAACTAGTTACACAGCGCCACGTTATACTTAATTTAGACTAATGGCATCAACAATCTCTGCTAGTGACTGTTCCAGTTCTTTTTTTGCAACAATATTGTAGCACTTTCATGTTTCTGTTTAAATCACTTTCACCGTACAGGTTTATGTATTTTGCAGAATATGAAAATGCAAATTTTAGATTGGTGAGGAGTGCACAGGGGCCACACTACAGCGGTTTGAGAGTATTTGTAATTTTCACATAAACAATTAAAGCCTCCTCAAGCAAGGAGGTGAAGGAGAGGATAGTGAACATGTTTAATATGTCGAATACGCAACCTTTCTCTGAAATAGTGTCTTTGCTGAAAGGAGAACCTTGCTGATTTTTCGACATAAAGGTCAGTTCGCTTGTCATGGGGAGGTTTTCTCAGGCTGTGAAACCACATATATAATGTCATCTCTGTGGCGCTGGAGGAGAAGTCCAAGCAAGAAAAAGAAAAAGCGCTGATATTTTCATTTAGTTCAAGTCTCTGACAGAAAAACAGTGTTATAAAGTGAAATTCAGAGTTTGAAGGTTGAAGGAATTTAACAGGCAGGGGCGGTCTAATGACACATCCTCTCGAGTTACATTATGGGAAATATAGGACAAGTGTTTTTAAATTTTGAGTCATACTAGGTACTAAAAGACAGGATATTTTGTCCCCAACTGCTTTGATTTTGACCTATCTAATTAAAGTCTCTTGCAAGTGCATCAACCCAGTAAGACACTAAATGTGGTGTGCTCTTTTAAATCAGTCAGCTGTTGCAATGGATCATTTCTGAGTAAACAGGTTTATGTCAACATTTTTGTTCTTTTTTAAAAGAATTCAACCATTTGAAACTGAGAAGACGTGACCCAAAAATTAGCCAGAAACTAGTCAAAGTACGAGAAATGACCTGAAAATTAATAAGTCAATATATAAATAAATATAAATATACATAAATTAATAAATATAAATTATTTAATAAATGTATATTATTAATTTCTCTTTCTGTTCCTTGCAGTTTTAGACCTGCCCTTGTGCCAAGACACACAGGACTCTGATGACAAGCCCTCTGTGCCCTTATCTCTCCACCCCAACCCTGCCTCTGGAGCCCCACCCGCCGCCTGGAAGTAAGTGTCATCCCCCGGCCCCGCCCGTCCCCCATCCGCCCCCGCATTGACCCCTGGAGCTTCATCTCAGCCGGTGGTGGAAACTCAGGTGGTGGCCGCAACCCGTACCGCGTGGACAGCAGCCCTCTGGGCTACCAACCCTCCCCCACCAACCCTTTCACCAACTGTGACCCCTTCCCCTCGCCGGACTGCGACCCGTTTGCCCTCAAGGCTGACCCCTCGAGTGGCTCGGACACGGCTTCGCCTTTTGACCCCTTCTCGGCTCCCTTTTCGGCTCCCTTTCCTACATCCCGTTCTGCCCCGTGCTCCACTAACGGCTCCCCAACACTGCCCTCATTCCGCATAGCACCCCTGAATCCGGCCGACTCGCCCCTCATTGACCTCGGCTGGGCAGCATGCAGCAAGCCCCTAGATGGCGCCAAAGAGAGAGCTCACCCTCGCAAGACACTGGGGCTGAAGCCTTTTAAGTCCCCAACGCAACTCAGAGACGATAGGTTCTAAACCTGTGCCTGTGGCAAGGCGACAAAGTCCATGACCCTTTCCACTACTATGTCCTAGCGAAGATTCGGAAGAAAAACGCACACCCATCAATCAACCCATTGAGGGAGGTTTCCCCTGTGGGAGGCCCGGTCATTGCAGGTCTTATTTATACGCCAGCCTGCTGCTTTGGAATCCTGAAAGCCAGTGAAAAGGTGGTACATTTGAGTGGGAAAGCTGCCTTTGAACCAATAGCTGGTGCCCATTTCATTCTCCCCCTTTCTATCTTGGTTTCTCTATCCCTTTGAAGGAGCAGAACACAGATCACTAGCCCCATCTTCAGATTCTATCAGACTGCTCATATCACCCGCTTTCATCTCCCCCCTTGCCTTTGAAGCATTGTGACAATGCAGAGGTGGATAAGGCGACTTGCACAGCTTCATCTGCCTCTACCTCTCTGCAGACTGAAAGCATTCAGGACAATGGAAAAATTGGAGTGCCTTATTTCGTGAAGTGTTTTTACTATATATCTTTTCAAGATTTCTTGAATGGTTAATCTGGTGCGTAGGGAAGATGCTATGAATTTGGCTTCAATTTGCAAATCAGCTTAGCGCTGCTGTGGATGAAAACGTCATGTGCGTGTGTGCGTGTACGTCTAGACTCATTGTTCAAGGAAAGCTTACTGTTTTTGTTTTTTGTTTCAAACAGCAGCTGCCTGTTGCATTATGGGAGAAAGCACTCAGAGTGGATATTCCAGGCCACTCGTGAAATCCAAGACAAATCCATGACCCAGACATTCCACTTGGAAGCAGATAAAATTCCAGTCACATTCCCCTTGAAATGCCAGGGGTTGGACAGATTCATTGTGCTGGCAGGCGACACAGCGCCGGAAACAGGACGGGGGAGCCCTCTGCATTCCCTTCATATGCCAAAGAATGCCACTGTGACAGTGTAAGGGCTGGGACAAAGAGTGTTTGCAAATACATTGTTTTTACCTCCATGGAGTGCCAGACGGGTGGGGGCTGCCACACTGGATGGTGCAGAAAAAGTTGAAACAATCACAGATCGGATTTAAACACAACTTTAATACACTTTTTTGTGATCTTTTAAAATATAAAGGCTGTCTTATCACTACCCGTCTAATGCTGTAGGAAGGTCCAACCAAATACTTAAAAGTATTTGCCAGTACTACAATACATCTATATGGAAGCTTCATTGAATATTAATTTGTTTGTACAGTCCACCGGAGTAGCAGTGGCCTCGCAAAGCCAGCCCATGATTTGACAGACACTTAACTTAAACTGACTGGACGAACATGCCATAACATAACTGTTACTGGAAAACCATTGAGGTTCTTTTGTAAATGTTCAATTTCTCCTGAAATGATCCACTAAATTTAGTTTCTAAGATTCTTTTAACCAATAGTTTGACATTTTGGGGACTACCGTTATTTCCTAAGTTGTTGAGAGTGAGATGAAAAGATTGATATATGTGTTAAATTGGCCCATTCAAAATGAAGCAAGAGTCAACAGACTGTTAGCTTAGCTTCGCATAAAGGCCGTGGGGAAACAGCTAGCCTGGTTCTGTCCAAAACTAACAAAATCTGCCTTCCACCACCCACAAGGTTCCCTTTTAATAAATCATATCTTGTTTGTTTAATAGCAGTGACTTCCTGGAGTTTTGTTGTTACTGTACGGTGGCCAGGCAACCAGTAGAGACTCCAGGAAGAGACAAAGAAATGCTGGTAGATTACTTTGTCAGCTTTAAACTGAGCCAGGCTAGCTGTGTCCCCCTGTTTTTTACTGTTTATGCTAAGCTAAACTCAACCTTTTTTGTGTCAAGGATCCCTAAATTGACGCACAGTAGTTCACAGACCTTCATTTTGTAAGATTTTGCTTTGTGACCCTCCATCTGAATGGTAGACATGAATAACAACAGAATTCAATCGTTGTCAGCTACAGTTGAGGTGAAAATCGTGGAGGAAGTGAAACCTGTGACTCAAATACTCACTCTTATGACTCTTACTCACATTGGGCTGACTTCCATTATAAATTAAATAATGAAAATAAACTGTCCCAATTTTTCTGAGGACCTTTGGAGTTCCCTTTGAGGACCCCTGGTTGGGAACGACTCAGCTAAGCTAACCATCTAAGTGCAAGTGATGGAAAACCGGTGTAAAAACAATTACTGCTGATTACTCACAGATCTGGTGGTGAGATGAAGGCTGGCTTTGCGAGACTAAAGAAGCAGGACTCTTAACTGTCGGACCCTCTAGTTTTTAAAAAAATTTTTAAAGATCCAGTGTGTAGGATTTAGGGGGACATGTTGGCAGAAGTAGTATGTAATTTTCATTACTATTTTTCCAGTCGCCTAAAAATAAGTATTGTAGGTTGTTTGTTATGTTAGAATGAGCCCTCTACATAGGGCTATTCTTGTTTTTGCGTCGGCCACTGTAGTTTCTGTTGGTTGTAATCTGCAACCTCACCATTAGATAGCACTAAATCCTACATACTAGACCTTTAAAATCCACCTTATAACATTTAAACACAGCTAAATAGATCTGGTAGGATCCTGTAAACAACTGTGACATCATGTTGAGATACTCCGAGATCAGATACAGCAGAAAAGCTTAATTTTGAACAATAACACAAGAAGAAATTCATTGTAGAGACTCTAAAATATCCAATTTTCCACCAGCGGCCGTCTCAAGAGACCTGAACGCACTGGAGCAACAGCTTGCCCTTTCACTCTTGGTTCACAATCATTACCATCACTGATCGCTCTACATACTAAATGTTCAGGAGCTGTCTCAAAAAGCATCCTGGGAAATGTATGACATGAGGCAGATTGGGGGAAAGTGGCTGCAGTATCAAAAAAATAACCCCTGGAATGGGCTGAATGTTTTTTGTTTTTTTTTAAAGGCAGTCAACCAGTTCTCAAGCATGTGGTGGTGTATTGGCATAATTGGTATAGGTCCAAGCATGTAAGCACCTGAAAGAGACCCACTTATGAAAAGCGCAAATTTGTCCTGTTAGCCTCGTCTTTTCTGGAGCCTTACGAGGTACAAATACTGATTGGCTCCATCAGCGACACCGAGTCATTGGAGGACAATAATGGCTTTGTTCTGGTGAAGAGTGAAAACCTTGTCTCCAAAGGGGGAAAGCTTTGTGATTAGCCTAATAATCCTTCTGACGAACAGAGGAGGCCGATAGTGATAATTAGCCTCTTGATAAGAGTAGAGAGCATTAACAAAGCATTCAGATATTTGGTTAATTAATTTCCCCCGACGTTGCAAAAATGCCCTGCGTCCTCCTCGCAAGGTATATTGAGTCGCCTCCTACATGAGCTTACGTCTTGATTGAAGCCCTTTTCTATGCATAAAGTTTCAAAGACGGGTTGAGCTATCTTTGCTCCCCTTTCTTTCTTTTGCCACTGGCTTCCCAGCTGCTGACCGGATGAAATCTTCAATGCCGAGGCTCACCTTTTTCTTTGTCCTCCGCCTTCAGGTGATGTGGGAGATTTTCTTTCTTTTTCCTCTCACTCCTACTCCTTTGCTTCCTTCCTCTCTGAAAAGTTTTCTTGGGGGCAGTTTTGTCCTGACACTGCAAAGCATTCAATTCAGTAGCAGCAAGGTTTCTATCCCGGTAAAAAAAAAAAAAGAAATAGCATTTGTTATAGGACAGAGTCCATTAAGAGAGGAGTGCTCATTTTACACAGGCAATTGAATTTGTTTGAATTTGAAACAGAAGCGCTACTGAATATTTCTATTGCACCTTAATGTGTCTGTTCATCATCTATTGGGCATCCAAGTAATACTCAGCAGTAACAAAGAGACAAGCTGCCTGTAAAGGTTTCAGTATACTCAAACGGGCGTGATGGTACAATTCATCATCCAGCAGGTCTCATAGAAAACATTAAATGGACACAAAGTCTCAATGTATTACATAATGGGGGGCATGAAATGTGTTAAAGAAACATGCTGGCAACATGAAAACAAAGCCAATGCAAAGTCTATGAGGATCTTTTGTTGTGATTGGCACATGAAGTGTCAAGAATGAGAGAGTCTGCATTGAGCATCTGATGGTGGTCAATGGATCAAACAAAAATTGACTTTATACCAGACTTTATACCCTTACACCAGGAGACAGCTGTTTGTGTCCTATGTGAAACCAAAGGTAAATGTAGTAAAGTGACTTTATTGACTTTAGGTAACTACGCAAAGTACTTTATATAGGTACTTTATGTAACTATGCAAAGTACGCAAATTTGTCACTTACGTTCCACACGTACTTATTTTTAACCGAAACCACAAACTTTTCTTAAACTTAGTCAAGCATTTTTTGTTCTCTAAACCTTGACCAGGTGTTTTTCTTCCCCTAAACTGAACCAAACTGTGGCCATTTCACAACCATTCATGTTGCCAGCAGGTAAAACACATTAAGTGCCCACGCCACAATGAGTTTTTAAGAGGTCATGTCCATTTTATGCATTTCTGTGAGATTGTGCTGCATTCACCCACATCTAGAGGCAAGCTTTTCTGAATGGCCACACTGAATAGTGTATTCCAGGAGTACTCCTAATGAATGGTCCAGCTCCAAAAATATAAAATCAATACGTGGCAGCAGATATTTTAAGAGTGGCAGGCCGCCACAAAAAAGCTAAAGTATAGTGCCACAATTGAAGATGAGGTAAAGAACCTTTTGTCAAAGAGAAGGATAAGATGTGATAAATGGGTATTAGGCACATGTTTTCATTTCTTATTTGTTGTTGCAATTGACATAAGTACTTGTGTAAAGAGCTTAAATACTACTTTTACACATGTTCTAGAGGCTGTCAAGCAAATTAACAAGCACTTTGTTTGAAGCTGTAAATTCCAAGGATCTAATTGATTTCAACAAAATATATGCATATTATTGCTGCTTTGCTAATGGCATTTTTCATGTGTACTTGGAGTCCTCATAGATATACCCTCGAGAAGGCAGCTCAGGTCCGAATGCTCCCAGGCTGAAATATCTTTGAAGACATCCAATTTGCAAAACATAAAGACAGCAAAACTTGGCAACACTTTAGGAGGAGACCATCTAATGTTGGCAGAAAAAGTGGCACCTGCAAAACTGTAGTTTGGTTGTTTACCTTTAAAACCTAGGTGCATTTCTGAGAAATAATCCATCCAATGTAAACAGCACGTTTATTACCCACCATTCTTAATCTTAATCTCAAGTTTACAATCAAAACCTCACCTGCCATTGTTTAGACATAAGCACTGCGGCTCTTCTTCCCAGTGTGCAAAAGTTATAGGTTTGATCCAGAATTTGCCTCTCTCAGCAGTGTTCTCCACCTTGCCTTGCTCCCCTGTCCTCCTCACAAACGTTCTCCGGTTGTGACAAGTGATGAGTTATTGCCCCGTCTCCTCGTGTCAACACACAAAGCCACGAGAGCTACCTTGTGATAGTCATTAGGCTGGGATGGCTGTTATTGTCAACAGAGCTCTGTGAGGAGAAATGATACATGAAGGAAATTGAGATGATTGAAACGTCTGGCAGATTATTTCTGTCACAAATTCAGTTTGTGTGTCAAGTATCCACTTCAAACTGCCACTCATGTCTTGTCTGTATGTTCGCTCAGCGCCAGACTTTAATTTTCCTTCAGACCTGATGTTGAAAAGTGTTGCCTGCCGTTCTCCATCTAGCTTGCGCATGTAGAGTAATTGACTTTATGAAATATGACTTGCAATAACAGGAGTAGGCTTTTCACATATGATTAAGTTGTTGCAGATAGTGAGAGTGGGTTTCCTCTTGGAAGTGATTCCTTTGAAGTGGGGAAAAAGCCCTTTGCTGCAAAATGAAGTGTGCATAAAAATGCATTAGAATACTTCAAATGTATGCTTAGATTACCATAAACAAAATACTTTCACCTCAGCTCTTAATCTGTCAAAACTCGAGTTTGGTAGCTGATGGATTGAGTGGGACACATTCGTAAGAAGTCTTTTGTGGTCAGGGACGTCCGATTTTTGGTTTTGGCTGTCAGATTTAGGAACCGTAGCTGCCACTCCTCTTCCTGAGCTGACAGCCGGCACTCCAATAAGAAAGCATTGATGAGTTGTTTGTGATGCTCTGCTCTTCCAGGCATTCCCCCATCCGTCACTGCAAATCAGCATCCCGAGTACAAACTGACAGGGAGAATAGAAACGAATTCTCTGCAGGAGAGAGAACGATATCTGGCCACCTGTGATCCGCTTTCAGCCCCTCACAGTGGGAGGAGGCAGACATGATTTGATGATCTTAATCTTCAAAGTTCAAGCTCAGACCATTGTACCTAATCAGTGAATGGCAAATGGTCAATATATTACATGAATGAAAGCTAATGAGACGGCACAATGGAGGAACCCAAAGGCCCTGACCTTAATCACACCAAGAAGCTACTTGTGATCAGAGGTTGTGTTATAGAATTTCAGTTGTGAAAATTCCAGGGCCTTTACCCACGGGGGAAAAAAAAGGAGACAAAAACATGTTGCGAGCAGCTAGCTATCGTTGCCTAATGCAGCCATCCATCAGGGTCACTCTCACACTTAAAGCTTAATTTGGCTTTGTGAAAACTGGATATGTTTACATGCATACTAATTATTTCATGCACCCTTATTAAGCAACTGATTGAAGTTGAATGCCTTTGACTAGTTTGAATGCTTAAAGGGGAGCTACGTGCATGTTATTCCTAAGGTCCAAGACAGTTCAGCAGATCTCAAAAATCCCAAATCGTTTAACTCTAGTGCTAAAACTCAAATTTATGATGTCATCAAGTGTGAAGTCTGGAGCTGCTCCAGAGACAATGAATTGTGAAAGATATTATACACGATACTGAGAGCATCCAAAATGAGGTTCTGAGTATATGGGTTCATTTTTTGTTTTACAACTGAGAAATCGGCTATAGAATTAAACTAATTTTGGTATAAAAACAAGAACATTATCTGCGTCCAAAAAAACAGGCTCCCATTCATTGTCTAATGAAGCAGCCCCAGACTTAAAACTTGATGACATCACAAGTTTACGACTCGTTAGCATTCTCAGTGCGTTAAATGCTGACACTTTGTCCCCCCTCCGGCATGCGATATTGAAGCTAAAGGGCAAAGGCACCCTGTGGCTTCTTTATGAGATGCACAGAGCTTTAAGTAACTCAAATAGACACCCATCTGCAGCATTACGCAAGAACAATGACCTAGAATAAGCGAGAGACTTCATGTAGATGTGGGTATTGGTGGGCCAAACAAACCGGACTTTCACCCAGAAGACCACAGTTTATGCCACATATGAAACCAAAAGTAATTTTTTGTTTTAACATAAGATTACGTCACTTATGTACCTACATCTCATGTGAAACCAAAAGTCAATGTTGTTTTTATGTAATGTTACACAATGTACAATGTGTATGGTTATCAAACATTGACTTCATATATTTACATCCATCACATACAAACATACATAACAAACAAAGTAGTTTTGTTGCTTAAACCAGGCCATTGTTATTTCACAAGATTGAGTAACATCATTTATCTGTGCGCCACAGTTAGGATAAAGGGAGCCCTATTCAACATTATGAGGTGCCATGGGGTGTTACAAATTGTCGGTATTTGACGACCTGGAAATATGGACAGTTTGGACTTACTTTTCTGAAATTTGTCTCACAGTGAGAGCATATTTTTCCACAAATACTGATTGAACTTTCCAAGGCCATGGAAACAATATATTGGAATTCTTAATGTAGGTGGTGTTCCCCTCTAAATTGAACTATCCTGGTAACTCAAAGTACCAGGGCACAGTGTACACGTAAACATACCCATCTCTAATGTTTGACTTTAACAAAGTCAAGTCAGGAGGGGACTGTATTTCTTAAATTGCTGCAGCTCCGGTTAAATCATGTTTTCTCTCCTTCGTGGCTACATAGAAAATTGGAGAATCGAGCTAAAAAACTAAGTCTGAACATCTTTTATTTTATTGATGAAATCTTACCTTGGCAGGTTAGTGAAGAGTAAATTCTGAAACGACAAAATAGATGGCCTGGCATTTCAGTGGCTTTCACCCCATTTACCATTGCTGCCATTGCTCGCTTGTGTTGAATTAAGTGGAGGTTACAAATATACCTGGTTATCAGCCTCGTTTCACTTGTCTCACGGCCAGCCGTCAGCGCCAGAGACACATTATTGCTCTCTCTGGCTCATATTAACTGAAACACCTGCCCAGGCCTTTGTTTGGCATTAACAGGCCGAGACCAAATGATCAAATATGACCTTCCGTTGACTGTACAGGAATTGCACGTCCCAATAGGGATGTGGACAAAAGCCACGTCTGTGAGAGGCGCTGCCAGGTGCGTAAGCTAATGCTTGGTCTCTCAAAGTGTGAACATTATTCCTAATTCTTTTCAGTCTGCCTCCAAGGTCACCATCTGCTGTCCTCTTTTTCTCTAACAACGAAAACTGAATGAATGGGAGCCACGAAAGGTGGACCAATTTGTTTCCAAGACCACAGTGATGGGTCTCGGAGAAGGCTGGTGTTCTGTTTAGCAAAAATAAACATGGATTTTTATCTATGAGGTTATTAAGTCCAAAGCCCGCACACTCACCCCCCTCCTCTCCACAGCCCCGTGGCCGTGATTATTGTTCCGCCTAGCTATTGACACTCAATTACCTTGTGATCTTCCTGGAATAGAAGCCGTTCAATCTGTAAATTTCTGTTTCTAGAATGTTGAATGAGTGTGCTGCAAACCAATTGGTTGAGTAAACAGCCCTTGTGTCTCGAATACAGACGCTGCAAATGATTTATTGTCTCCTCAACATTGCTTGCAGATGAAAGGACTGAAATTGCGGATATATCATAATACACTGTCATACTGCATGTCAGGGTGCATTGGCTATTTCTGGAAGTGCAACCTATTTGGCGTCCTTGAAGTGCGGTGATGTCGTTCTTCCATCTTCAACAGTAATTTCTCCCCACCTCACATCAATATTACCACCTTAAACATGTTGCCTAACCATTTCATGAGTTTGTATTTTCAAAATTCTTTCCAAAGCGTATGTTAGGAATGTCTTTTTGCTGAAAAATGAATAAATCTGGATGAAGTCAGCCATTGCTCTTCGAGCTAGCTCTGTCAAGTTCAAGCTAGGCGTTTCGTTGCTCCAATTCAAAGAAAAGTGAGGAAATTTGGGAAGAGTGCCGAAAATATGCACAGATCTTTCTAGACTAAATGATAGATTTATAGGGGCAAAACACACCACAATTAATTCATCAGCTACACGCTAAAATCGCTAAAATATGTGTTAATTTGCGAAGATTCTCTCGTTGAACAAAACCTTTTAAGGCTATCGTGAAGTTTTGCTTGCAGCAGAGCTTATTTTTGTCAATATCCAAAATCCAATGGAAAAATCTCAAAGGCTTTTTGCCAAAGACCCCATGGTAATGCTAATTTCCCATGAATACATATAATTTCTGCAGCATTCTCTGGTAACACATGACCAAACAAATAGGTGTTACATTGGAAATTATTTAAGTGAGATTTAAGGGTATTTAACAGATCGAGGGTTTTTAACAGTAGGTGGTTTCTTTCAGGTACACATGCTTGGGCTTTAGTAAGTCTAAATGATCCACAGAGGCAATTTGAAACGGTCCCCATGACTCACTGGTAAAATCTCTTCCACTCACAGCATCACAGTACTGTAAAAGGCTTTCCCTTCTGTCCGCCTCCTATCAGCCAGCTAAAGACATTTACAAAACTGATACACAGGGGGAAACAGTGGATATTTATAAATGGCCATCTTTTTTTACACACTGGATCAAATCTATTTCTCTTTCTAGATGGCCATGGACGCGGTCTACATTAGGATGACGGGTTGATTGCTTCATATGAACAAGACATTTAATAGGTTTTCACTGGAGTATTTAAGATGTATGTATGGGTGCTTCACAAGAGATTAACTTTACATTCCAGCTCTTTAATTTGACCAAAATGATTCCTCTATAAGCCCCAGTATTTGTGTGTAGCAGAAAATTCAATAGAATTTCCTGGTAGAGCTTGAAATCTTGTTCTTGGTGTACTTTACAGCAAAATCCCATACCTAAATCATAGTCTGTTGTCTCCTTGGGGCACCCATACTGAATTTGTATGTGCGTAAAACTGCTAGATAGAGATGAGGACTGTGTCGCTACCTTAAGTAGTAGACAATATTGACCTCCTCTCTGTCTTTGTATCTATTTGCTTTTATTGTAATTGTTCCAGATTCATTTCCGTGTCTATTTTGTGTCTTATTACAACCTAGGCGATGTGATAACACAATTGTTGCATTGCCCTGGCAGCCATTTTTACATCTCTCTCAGAACTGTCTCTGCTCATGCGAGTTGGAGGTTTTGCGGTCGTCGGGCTTTGAAAATTTGTTATGTTGCATTTTTGTGAAATCTCGCACTGGGCTGGGCCTAATCAACTGTTTTTATTGTTGTGTGTCAAGAGGACTATTTCTGTATACAGTATGTGAAAATGTTTTTATTTTTCTCTTGACTATTATAATGGGTTTTAACCTGTGGAAAAAAAAAAACAAAGGAAAAAGCTCAAAAAGAGATGAGACCAAATAAAATGTAACACTCCTGACTTGTCTGTGACCTTATTTGAATCATAGAGAAAAGGTTGAAATGAAAGAATTTTGCACCTTAGCAATAATAGCCATAAAACTTTCAAGGAAATTGTTTATTTTTTACAAGTAAGACTGACTGATTGTGTCGATGTAATTATATGAGGTAATTTTCATCCACCTTGTGGACTCACTGTCAGTTATCGAAGGCCGGCTGAGGACATGCATGTAATTATCTCTCCTGTGTTGTTCTCCTGTCATGTAAGGTAATTATTTTATGATCTCAACATAACAGTAATTATTATTTCTGTGATCACGAGGAAAGGTCTGATGTTACGCTGTCAAAAGTTTTATTTTGTGATTTTGAGAGTCTCTGGTTTGCGTTATCTCAATACTGTTTTGACAAGATCACAAAAAAACAGGAGAAAACGAGCAAGGTCCGATAGAGCTTCCCCAACTATTGCCAAATTGTAAATGTCATATTTCCATTTTTTTCTGGGAGGTCAGGCAGTAACAGTTTAAAAACAAATTTAATCAAAAAAAAAAAAGACTATATGTCATTTGACATTATTTGTTTTCTTATATCAAGAAAAAAAATGATTTTTTATGTTCACATCAAGTTTTTTTGGTAACGACTTTTCTAGATCAAAATGGTTACTATTCTGCTGATCAAGCTGATTGGGAACATAATTTGTGTATGGAAAAACAACTTTGCAATCCATCCAGGAATTGTTGATGTATATATCTATCTATCTAGCAATACGACAAAGAAATGATGAGCGTAGAGAATATGATGCATTGCTGTACATTGAACTACCCGACAGTACGTAAAAGTGTGAAAATTAGCACATTAACGCTTTGAAACCTGGAGAGACATCACTTTTCTTGTGCTCCTTTCAGGTGACTTTCGCAATTAAACCTTTGAACCAAGTACAAAGTGGTACGATTTCTTCCAAAAACATGGGTAAAAAGGCAATGAGCAACTTCGAAAGATATGTTCCACAAATTGCAGGAACACAACTTTTTTTTAAAGCTAGGGAAAAAATCTAGGGAAAAGTATAAGTATATTTATTTTTACCATGATTAATATTCTAAATCATGTTTCAGAAAATGATGATTATTTTGAAGAACCTTGGTTCTCGGTTTCCTTGTTTGTTTGTTTACCTTTTTTTGCACACATTTTCAGGTCATTTTTTTCTGCTTTTTTTCTGCTTTTTTTCTGTATTTATAATCATCATGACTGCATATTTAAAATTATGTTTCAGAACTATAAATATAAACTATAAATTGTGATTTTTAAGCACTTTTTCCAGGTTTTGATTTCATTGTTTGTTTGTTTGTTTACTTTATTTTCCTTTTTTGTGTACTAATTTTCAGGTATTTTTCTTGCACTTTTTAAATTTGATTTAATTTTTATTTTTTATTTCATGAATTTATTGCAAATTAGGCATTTTTTCTTGTGTTGCTCATTGCCTTCTTCTGATGTTTAGGAAAGAAATCATGCCAATTTGCTCAGGTTTCAAAGAGTTAAACATCTACATCAGTGAAATGCAATGTACACAATGCAGCAGGAATATTAATCGAAAAACGATACAATAGTAGAATACTGACAAGGAACATTTTACCTACTACTTTCATACTTAGAACATTTTGCTGCCAATACTTAAAAATATATACTAAATATGCAGTTTTGAATGTAGTTAAGACTTTTTGTTGTGAAGTATTTTCAGTGTTTCAGCGGCAGGGGGCGCTCGAGCTTTCATCAAACGGCTCGGAAAATTATGGAATTATTTTAAATTAAAATATTTTTTCATAATCAAACTTTTTCGTGACAGCGAATCCGACAGAGGTGATTAATACAAAAAATATGAATAATTTTAGCGTTTTTACGCAAAATTGACCCGCGGTTGACCCCTGTTTGGGTCGGATGCGCGAAGCTCGTGCACGGTGCCCCACAGCGAGGAGTTTGGCTGTGCACGTGGAAGGATTAACGCAGAGGCTAATTGACAAAAATCAACGTAAGTTTTATATTTATATTACGTTTTTTGCTCTGTGTGGCAACTTATCCTAAGTTTTGTTGCACCACTGGAGCGAAGAACTGTGGAAATTGACTGTGAGGCAGCAAAATTGCCACATCGTGATGGTAGTCAGCCTGCTGAACGGCACCTGTCACAACGCCATTTTGGGAGGAAAAAAGCCAAACAATGTGGTTACTGTCAACACCATGCGGGATTTACTAGTGTTTAATACCATATCAGGATCCCTTTTCCGGACTTACTGAAGCAGTGTTGTATCTTTATCATTGCAGCTGCACGCGAGCGGAGTTTTTCGTACTTTCCGGCCTCCGCGAGGACTAAAGAGGAGGACATTGTGACTGTGACAGTGTTCCTCTGTCACCGGTGAGTACATGTTTATTTAAAATGTCTATAACTGTTATTTGAAGGCCTTTAGTGGTATTGTTTTGATGATGTGTGTACTCTGTCATCACTTATAGTTGTGATATAGTGATTTTTCTGTGTGCCGGTTATCAGCTTAATGATGGTATTGACGTTGTGAGCCTAATGCAAGGCCGGGCTTTGTATATTATAGTATTTATCATAAGCAAATACAGCTATTGGGTACACTGTGTAAATAAAACAATGTAAAGACAACTAACATTTGTTGAATACATCTGTGAGCACGAGCGGTCCACCGATATTGTTTTTCAGGGATGATACCAATACCGATTATTTTTTATACCTTGTGAGACAGATAACCAATTTAACCGAAAATTTTGGAATATACCAAACTCCATCACAAAGCTTTGTTTAAATGCCTTTGGCAAATGTTAAATAAAAAATGAGACTTTTAACATCATATACAGCAAGTTCCCTGCACATTTTTTATATTAGGTTCAGTGAAAATGTTAAAAAAATGAAAGTAGCTCTTTGAGGTTTTACAAAGTAAAAGTTCCTCCCATGTTGACACTTGTATTGCAAGACTTTGGCTGTTGGTTGAGTGTAGTAAGCACACGAGTTTATAAATTAATTTTATCTGCAATCATTAAAATAAAACGCTGATACAGATAATTGGCAAAATACCAAATATTGACCCGGATTATTGGCCAGGCTGATAATCTGTTGTCTAGTGAGCACTGTTGTTCAAGATTTAATGCTTTTATTTGCCATTTACTTAGTTACAAATGTACTAGGTTTTAGAATTCATGTATGGATTCTTTGAGCTGTTGGTCCCTGAATGAATGTGTGTTTAACAGAGTAGTGAGGTGAGAGAAAAGGGTGTAACTTTTTATTATTATTTTTATTATTATTATTATTATATCATACCTGTAATTACAAATATCTTCCATTGAGCCTCCCTGAGTGACGAGAGGAAAATGCATGACCTTGTCTCCATCATAGATAACAATGTGAACAATATGTGAACAATATTGACAGTCTCTGGCCATACAAATGATGTCATATTAGAGTTTTTTGTTAAAGATAACATGCTTTTTAAACCCATTTGCAGGTTCTGGGGTTCTTAGGGTATTTAAAATAAATACAAAAAGGGACGCATAATAACACTGGAATGTCATCGGTATCAGATATTGACATTAAAATGAAATATCAGAATTGGCCAACCTGCCCAATATCACAATCAGATATATTTTTTTAAATTTACAAAGTGAAAATGTAAGCTAAAGTCTATGACAAACATTAAAATGCATTGTATTTTATGTCTGTTTTATGTCCTCCGCTCTTATAAATAAGAAACAGTCCTTAATGGACTGAATGTAAATGACCTGTAATGCTAACAGTAGTGATGATTGACTGCAAATTAGCTGTTTTTACCAAACAAGGGAAAACCACACGATGGCTGTAGGAAACCGTAACACTAGAATTGGCAGTTTTAATAATGGAAATGTGTAATGTTTATTTATAACTATGATTACATTTGCTGCTGATGATTTTGGACAGCTTTGCATGCTTGCATGCCATAGCATAGATATTTTTAAGTAATATTCTTCTATCAATATATTAGAGGGCACATTTCGCGCATTTTTTAATATTGCATCCTCCCTAAAATGCAATTACTGTCTTGTAGGGGTGAGAATTGCCAGAGGCCCCAAAATACGATATTATCACGATTCTGTAGTCACAATATTATTGTGATTTTAAAAGTTTTTATGCTGGTAATACAATAACACAGCGGACACGCCCCAGCATTTCAGATCAGCGAATACTTTGCATTTTTTCATGATTTTGAGACCTTCTTTTACATATTTGGCGATTTTTTTGATCACTCAAATTTGGTCAGGTGTACAACAACATATCTTTCTGTGATGTGACAAACTCAGAACAAATCTTAATCATATCTTTAATCAACTTATGCCTTTTTATGTGGGTATATATAGCAGCCTTATACCTGTTGTGTTTTTCTAAGGTTATTATAGATAAAAAAATAAAAATAATAAACAACAGGACTCTATGTTGTTACTCAGTGCCACTCTCATCAGGATGAATAGGGTTTTAGGGGCATCCATTTAGTTTTTCTGTGAGTTTAAGTTGACTCAAAGATTTAGCCGTTCACAAAATGCGAATGTCTGTCAGTCTCTGTACTGTCGATACACATTATGTCCTAGATGTATTCTATAACTGCTTACAATTGGCCTGATATTCTTCTGCAGTATTCCTGCAACAACTTTATTGATTTCTCAGTTGTTGTCCAGACCCTGAGGCAGGAGAGCTGCTCCAAACCGTCATGCTCTCTCCTCCTTATGGTTCACAGTTTTTAGGCGAATGTATATACATTTCTTTTTCACTGATTGAGATGGATAAAAGTGTCCAAAACGACTATTATCTTTGATACTTCAGGGAGTAAATATTTGAAACGCTCTTCTTTATGGCGTCAGGCCTAGAATCAAATGTAATCAGAGGAGGAAACATCAGTGTTTGCCCCCTTTGTCCCCCCTTATTGCATTTTTCTTCTCAGTTAGACTAAGTAGTTCTGTGTCAAAGGCAGCTAAGCAGAGAACATTTGAGAAAGACAGAGAAAAGTTTATTCTCACTCTTCATTAACGTTAATAAGATGTTCTCCTTTGGGAAATAGGAGACCCCTGATTAGTGGAAGCCCAATTTGATGGAGAAAAATTAGATCCTGTCGCTCAGCTTTTTATGTGATGCTGAACACGATCTTTTGAGCTGTGAAGAGAAAGAAAAAAAACATTTTAAGTTAGCAGGTTTATTGAGAACATAAAGAGGCTCCACTCAGCAGGTTGATAGTGTTGAAGATGTCTGATATTAAAATTATAAACAGCAGTTTCATAGGAATATCTTAAAAGGTCATCTGTATATTTAACATATAAACTCGTTGGACTATTTTTTCTTGTGAAAGCGCAATGCACTGGTTTTAAACAGTTTTTAAGAGGAAGAGAAATGGAATTAAAACTGCACTCACTGATTTTTATTTTTGGCCACTGGTGGGCAGTAAAATACGTTTCAAACAGGGTGCAGACATATTATCACCTTGTATAGTTAAACTAATCCTAATTTAAAAATGTATCAGACCCAAAGCGACATACGTGTTCAACTTTAGAATTTGTAATTTGTTTTTGGTCACATGACTGATGTCAGTAGGGCTGGGTAAAAAAAAAAAAAGATTCATCAATGCATTGCAATATATATATTTTTCCAAATCAACATCGATTCATAAAATGCTGAATTTGATTATTTCCGTTGTAATGATGCCCTGCTCCCACGGGGGGCAGTGTGAGTGTGATTGACGTTGTTCGGAGGCACCGCCTGACCCCCAAACCTCGTCTACAATTTATTAATTAAAATGGCGCCAGTGGCAGGAGATAACAACGCGCGAATATAAACAAAGTGAGAGAGCACAAACATTTGACAGCTCACAGACAGGTGACAGCTGGTTCGACATAATGAAAGACACTGCAATGACAGATAACATTCAAATGTAAGTTCTTATGATGTACTATATACTAGTACTACTATCCCTGCACGAAGCTAAATGGATAAATGAGTGAAAAAATGTCAACCAATATTTGAACAAATGATGCCGTAGAATGGCTTAGTATGTCCCAGTTGTATGCATACTGCATGCAACAGTATGTACTTTGTAGGGCAGCTGCAATACGTACTAAAAGTAAAAAGAAGCTAAATCTGGATCACAAACAAATGCAGGTAGACAAATCCTCTGTATACAAACTACAGTCAGGCTCCTTCAAGCAAGACTCCTGCAGGAGATGCAACCTGCACGCCAGTCAGGTATGTACACATAGACTATATATATAATTTACAGTTCTACATCTTAATAGTGTTGTGTAGGGCTTGTTTTATTCACATGATTTTATTAAAGGATAGGTTATTTTTATTTTATTATTTATTTATTTATTTTATTTTAAAACTGTATACTAAGTCTGCTGTATGTAGTGAAATAAATGTACAAATAATGTATGTAGTTCCATATAAGAATTTAATGATCTGGAAAAATAAAAGATTTGTTATTGTAATGTAAATGAATTCATTTCTGGAAATGTGGACCCAAAGGACAAATTCCATGACGGTATGGAGACCTTTTACTCCTCAAGTCACTGAGGCTTCCAGAATGGATAAAAACTATTTCAGTTTAAATATACAAAGAATGAAAATAATGAGTGTGTGCACACACATAGTATATTTTGGTTGTGTTGTCTTAGTGAAGAGAACTATATTATAAAACTATGCTTTGCTTATATAATGCATTTGCTTTTTTTTTTTTTTTTTTTTAGCAGAGTGGACTACTAAATTCAGCAGACCATGAGGCAGCTGAGGAACAGGAGCAGCAGGAAGAACAAGAGGATAATGATGTTTTAATGTCCAAATGCCTTTTGAGTGACACAGACATGGTCTGTATTCATGTTCATGATAATACGTTAAAGTTCTCACTGGTCTTTTATCATGTCCAGCATTCAGTGTCTTATTGTGTTGTCCAAAATGAAGGCACTTTATGCACTTTAATTGTAGTTGCAAAAAAAAGAAAAAAGCACAGTGTGCCTTTGTTTACATTTCAACTCAAGCTAAAAGAAATTATGTGCATTTAAGTGCACAGTACAGTTATGTTTATTACTTTTGTGCTGCAATTTTGGGTCGGGCAAAAATGTGCACCTTTCTGTACTTTCAATGTTTTATTCTTTGTTTATTAAAGAATAATGTAATGGTAAAATAAGTTTTGGTGTGAGTTTGTTCTAAATCAGTACAGATAATGCACACTTTATTGAACACATATCAGAAGGTATTCTAATGAAATATCTGGGTATTTCTAACATCACACATTACTAAATTGATATTGAAACAATTGAATCAAAATCGAATCGAAATCGAATCGTGACCCAAAGAATCGAAAATTGAATTGAATTGTGAGGTTCTTGACAATACCCAACCATAGATGTCAGTCCAATATTCAACTCCCTTTTTGCTCAGATTTGGTCCAGCTCAGTCACCAGACGAAAATATTGGCATTGCATATGAGTTGACTTTGTTATTGGGAATTGGAAGGGATGGTGGATGGCGAGATGTTTATCAAGCTGCAGACCTCTGTTCCTGACCAACAAACATATCTGGCAGTTTTTTAGTGACTCACCGCTGTGTTAAATAGAGACATCGCTGCGTTTTCTTCATTGGTGCATTTCCAGTGTTTTTTTTTAGCCACCAAAACCAGGTATTTTGAGCCAAAACATGATATTTTCTTAACAATAACCAAGTGGTTTTCAGGGTTTCCTACACATTAACACATCTGCTGCCATAGATACATTTTCAATTTTTCATTGCTGCATCATTCATTATGAGTGCTGTTGAAATATATATACTGTTTAGTTATTAATTGCACCACAGTCTTAAGCACAGACCGAGCAGTAGAACAGCAAGCGCAGTGAAATTAATACTTAACCGTTCATTCTCCCGGCTCTAAAAGTTTGCATTTACTCACAACAATTTCTCCTCTCAAACATCAATCTGATCTGATCAGCTGTGAATAATCCGCCCTGCGAGTTCCAGACTGCTGCTGAGGAAAAAAAAAAGAACTCGTGCAGAGCTCGCCGGCCGCAAAAACCTCTGACCCCTGAGCGGGGGGGACACAGAATGATACAAAGGGAAATCCAAAGCAGACAAAACCAAAAGTTTGCTGTCATCAAATATAACTCATTTGGAGAAACGTGCATTGCCAGCATTTATTATGGAATTGGGTTGCTTGGTAACTGGTTTAGGACTCCTGAAAAAAGATCCTGCTTTAGCTACTAAATGATCAACTATATTTATCAGCTAGTAACTAACTTTATATCAATATGACCGCAGTATGACTGCTCTGAAAGTAGCATGCAGTTAGCTTACATTATCATTAGAGGCATTGTTTTTGATGTGGGTATATACATTTGAGAGGTATATAAAACTTAAAGTTTTATTTTACCCTCATTGAAAGTAATAAAATCCAATCTTTTATTCTGTTTATTGGATTTGAACAGAATACAAAGCATACAGCAAGGGAAATGTATTTAAATAAACCAAGTACAAAGAAAACAAAACAAAAACCAAGCACTGAGTGCTCAGTGGTGACGACACTGCAGAGCCACACCACTGCGCTTTATAGACTTTCATTCACAGTGTCCATGGCAACAAGAGCCTTGGAGACTTGCGCCAGGGTAGAGGAGGGTCAGGCGTTGCAGCGAGTTTCTCCATCACGTCCTCGCTGACGCTGCTGATTCTCCATTCACTGTGTTATCCAGTTGACTGACAGACTTGATAAGAAGGGAGCGAGTCGAAAGAAAGTGCGACTCCGTGTCTCAGCGCATCCAGCGAGGTCAAAAACATCACAGAGGCACCTCATTCCATTCCATCTTGTCTTCAGTCGAGATGGCAAGTCACATACGGCAAGAGACAGAACATCTGGGGCCAGATGTAAACATCTCCGACATATAAACTTGTGTTTATACATAGATAAGTGTGTGGTGAGAATACATGCCTTAAATGTAGTTGAGTTTCAGGAGAAAATGCCATGAAAAGAAAAGTCTCAGGTGCAAGGCCACGGGGACTGTGGTAAAACTGTAAAAAAAAAAAAAAAAATCAGCCAAGCATATTTTCTGCTCCTCAAAATAAGGCACTGCCTTTTCGTCTCATTTATACTTGTTTCTGTTTGTTTTATTGTAATTTATTGAATACAAAAGTAAGAGGAGAACAGAGCAAAATTTCAAGATTGCCTTGTCAGATTTACTTGTCAGATTGAATATCTTCCCACATTTTGCGCTTGGCAGGTGTTCATTTTGGACCCTGCAAACGCTGCTTTGTTTCATGTATGTATCCTAACAGTTTGTATATTTGCAGTTTTCCCTTTTGAATGATTAATACAGAGTACCACCACCTGCCAACATGTAGAGTTACTTCCTGTCATGCTGATACAGAACATACTTGCTAGTTAGCGGTCGGCGTTAGTCTTTGCAGTTTGATCAAGTGCAACTTTGTGACCGAGACATGGCCTTAGGAGACGCAACAGTTGTTCTTTATCTCCACTACTTCTTGGATGACTGTTTTGTTTGTCAGACTGTTGTTTTTTTTTCTTAAGCAAAAACACGGGTAGGAGGAAATGCGCAACTTAAGCAGAAATTACCCAAGAAATTGTAAGGAATTAGTAAAAAAGTATGAGAAACTTACCTGATAAACAGTTAAAAAAGACAAAGAAAATTAAAAACCTGAGAAAAAAAAACCAGTTAGTGCAGGAATGCAGGTAATTCTCACAGGTCACAAACTCGTTCTCACATCAGCAAGCTCATGTTAAATATAAACCCACAAGAAAAGATTTTAATTAGGCTCAGAAATAGTTTCTCAAAGGCCACCTTTCTGCAGTGAAAATGGCAAAATTAACATTCATGTCATATTTGGGGTTCAACTGAGGAGCTGTCTGTAGGTGAGTAAAGTGATATGAAAATCACTCTTCGGGGGGTCGAATGAGTCATTTCAGCAAGAGCAGAGAAAGCAATGTTTTTCTATCCTAGTACTTAACATTCACTCTTCTAAAGTGTTCATGTTTGCATTTGAAATTTTTGTTTGGAAAAAGAACTTTCTATTTATAATACAGTTGTGGGCTGTCAAAAGTATCCAACTTGTTACTAATTACAGTTTCCCACAGATGCAGTATGTATGTGTGGCATTAGCTGATGGGAGGGGGGGACTCTGTGTTACCTTCCTAAATTGTGACATTTTTGGATCGTAAGGCAGCGCAGACAGAACTTGTTTTTTTTTCCCCTCAGCAGCAGTTTGAGCAGTTTGAAGGCCTAGACACACCAAACTGACACCAGAGAACAACAGCCCCCTGCTGCCTTGCCTCAACTCACTGTGTCTCGGTCAAAAAGTTGCGCATGAACACACCAAACTGACAGCTAACCAGAACATCTGTTCTGCACCTGCGTGAGAGGAAGTAATTCTCCATACCAGCAGATGGTGGTCTCTATATTCATCACTCAGAAAGAGAAACTGGGAGACCGACTTGACCATAGTTATAGAAACATTATGATTTTGGTTTGATTTATATTTTGGTTTGACTTTCGTCTGCCTGAGCGCCATATTGAGGAGGTCAAGATCTGCTAGTAAATAAATACATGTGTATTGCAAAATGGAGATTTAAGACAAAGTTGACTGTGAGTCCTCATGACCCAATTTTCTGAAATACCAATCAAAATGATTTAATTCAGCAACAGGTCTGCCACTGACGGGCTCCGCCACTGATGGGCTCCGCCGCCACTGCTGCTGCCGCCTCCACTGCTGCTGCCGCCTCCACCGCCAACCCCTTCACCGTTTCAACGTGCTTTATCAGCAGGAAGCCGACTAGTGTTGACGAGGGCCAACGGTGCTGCACACACTGCAGTGACGACAGCCATGGACGCTCACTGAAGGGCCGACATTGACCGACAGTGGACCATCAGCTTGGTGAGTCATGGCTTTTATTCGGGGAGTAGTTAATTAATCTGTCAGTCCAGTGAAAAATGATCAGATGGATGGATGCAGTGTGTAGTTATTGCTGACACAGAATGACAGTGTATGTGTAGTGGTAGCTGATGATGGATGGGGGCGACTTTTGTTGTTTTTTTCTTTTTTTTTTTTGCATCTTTTTGTATCATTCTGTGTCTTCTCCAAATGTTTTTTGCGGGTCTGTGAATGCAGCACAGAAGGCGGAGCTCTCCATGAGTTCTGTTTTCTTCCTCAGCAGCAGTTTGTCACTTGCAGGGTGGATAATTGATCTGTTGATCCATTCCCAGCTGATCAGATCAGATCGATGAATAAGAGGGACAGTTTTTTGTAAGTGAATGTAAACTTTTAGACCCAGCAGACTAAACAGTTAAGTCTCATTTTCTTTTTTTTAAGGTTAGGTTTTTATTATTTTCAATGCGTTAAGTACGTAACAAACACAGGTAGTGTCAGAGAGATGGCAAAAATATTGGCATAGTGAGGATGTCCATCTAAACTGGTACTAATGGTGTCTACGTGAAGGGTCTTACAGACAGCCCATTTTGACAATTTCTTTTTCAAATTCTGATTGTTGTATTCCCAGTTCATCTGTGAGTCTTTCTGTGTCAAATATCTCCAGCCCAGCCAATTTTTTCCAGAGTAGGCGGGTCCTCCTGGCGACATCTCTTTCTTAGTTGCTGCTATTAGAATTTTAACCAGATATCGGTCTTCATGTTGGACATTGTTCCTTGTAAAGTCCATCAGTTGTCTTTGCTATTTCATAACCTAACATCAGCTTGAACTCCATCAATACATTATTCCAGTATTTCTCCATTTTCATACATTCCTATAAAACACGATATATATTCTCCCTGCACTGTCTCCAGCATGTCTCTGGAGTATGTGTATATTTACATTTAGTCTTGGGAGTAATGAAATATCTGATTATGTTCTTCCAACACAATTCTTTCCACAGCTTGGAGCTGGTGGTTGATTGCGGTGTGTTACACATTATTATACCAGTCTTCATTGGATAACTGTATTTTGCTTTCTTTCCCATTTATCTCCAATATACAGTGCAGAGGTTTTTCTGTTTATCACAAGACCTTGATATAGTGCTGATTCCACTCCACATGAGTTATTACTGTTCACATTACACCCAATTTTTAAAAAAAGTAAGACAATCACAACCATGGTGGCCCTGAACCTGATCATAATTTTGCAAAAGAGCCGCAGCAGCGACATGTGAACTATATCTATACGCACGTCTTTCATAACTCTTCTCCTATTTCCAGAGAATGCCAGGACCTCAGGCTTTAAACGTGTTATGTGCCAATCTGATGTGTGAGATGGGCTCACACAGCCAAATTACACAGTGTCCTTTTGAGGGTAACGAGTGAGTCAGAGCAGGAGGAGAAAAAAGCCGGCAGTCTGATAAGAATGGCTTACAGCAAATTGACATTGAAACAAAGATGTCCCCAGTGATGTAATAATGGAAAAGCAAGACATCTCTAGCCAAGGATAACAGGGCTCTTCTTTCAGTGATATTGTACTGAAACTCAAGAAAGACCAAATGTAGTCACGTAGTCAGTAGATGAATGTGTTGTCTGTTATACTGTAGGAAATGTTACTAAAAAAACGCACATATGGCTGTGCTCTGATTGTAGAAAGACATATATCTTCCTGCATGCATTAATCAGGCAGAGGAGGGCATCCATAAAGTTGTATTTGTGCAGATGCAACCACCAGAGGGCAATGTGTAAGTGCACAGTCGCCTCCTGGGGGCAGCTGCTGCAGCACATCATCACATGAGACTTTGTATACTAATGTATTCTTTTAATTACCACTGTAGCCTGCCATTTTGCCGCCGCCGTTTCCCACCTCACACTAGCTGAATTATATATCAACAGTGCATGGGGTCAGAGGTTGAGCATTCCTCCTTCTCACTCAAATGGAGGCCCTTTTGATGAGCTGCTGTCAGAAATCGCTCTGCACGGCGGGGCTGACTAATGATGTTTTTAGGGAGAGCGGGTCCTCCCACCGCAGAGAGCGGCACACGTAAGCGAGGAGTGCTGATTGACAGATTGAGATCATGGAAATTACAGACAAAGGGTCTTTATGGAAATGTATGCAGAATTAACATATTACACAGTCTTCGGAGTGAGTATCACGGCGAGAGGAAAAGGAAGCATGAGTATGTCAATCCCCAGTAATTCCCACTATTGTTATGGGCTTTGCAAAAACACACATTAGAAAGGCTTACTTCAGATATTCCGAGGTGGTGATTTTTGCCTTTTTCTGATCAAAGATTCATTTTGCAATTTATGTCAACATGCCTCACCTGTCCCCGTGCCAAATTTGCCCCAATATCGTTGCATTAAAACCAAAACCCCCCTGCCCCCCTCGCTTGATTTCACAACTAACCCGCATCAACCAGAGCATGTCCGAGATAGGACTGTGAAGTGCACGCCAGCGGTGCACAAACAATTACACAGCACAACGGCGCCACAAAAACCTGCCTGTTTTGTGGCAGCCGATAAGAGAGCCCTGAATAAATGTGCCTGCATGCATGAAAGACTTGAGAGGGAGAAGTGTTTGCAGGGTAAATATTGCGGTTGGCCTTCGTGCATGTGTACAAAACAATTACATGCTTCATTGTTGTGACAAAAACGGTCCGAGACAGCAGCTATTTGCTGTTAATTTAGCTTGAGAAGTCCCCAGCAGCGAGGGGATAAATCTTACTGGATACTGTATGTCAGCGGCTACACTCTCCTGCAGGCTGCTGTCTGTGAGAGACAAGCAGCAAGTATTGTAACTCTATAGGATGACAGATAAAAATGACTCAACCATACGACACTAGGTTTGGTCTTATTACTGCGTAGTGGATCCACTGGGGATAATCCAATCTGTAGTTTAATTTACTAATAAATGCGAGTTTAATGCATTTTTCTCCTCAGTATTGCCGTCAGCCCATTCAGCAGCAGCATAATTACAAGACAGACTATCTCTGCCAAAACGACATAGCCCGACCTTTTGTCTTGATAAGACATGATTTTTCTCACGCTCATTTTTCCATGACATGTCACAGACACAAATGTTCTTATCGCGGGTGTGAGCCCAGAACGGTCAGATGACTAATGCACTCGCAGAAAGCTCAATATCCGTACTTGATATCAATCAGGTGGGCCAATCATCAGCTCGTCTTCACACGGAGTGTGAAGTTGACGAACTGTGATGAAACTGATGAATTTGAGCATTACCAATAGTTTTAGGCTGATGAAGGTATTGATATTTGAAGAATTAAAAAAAAAACCAAGATAAATATATTCTAAATATATGTAAAAAATTAAATATATTTATAAATATATGTAATTATGAATCTATGCATGTTAAAGGCTGCAATGCGTGGCTTTATTGCTAGAAAGATGATTACAACTGTTAAAATATTTTCGTTAGGAATTCCTCATCTGCCGATGATTTTAAACTGGCAGGCGGCGTAATACCATGCACGGCACAGTTGGGCTTTTACGTGGAATACGGGAGTTAAACAGTTAAGAAAATGTAGCGCCAAGGGAAAGGGCTGTGTGACGCCGATGTAAAGCAGTGACAATTCCACTTAGACCGCTATTGATTTTCTTAGGTACATTGAAAAAAAAGAATTGTTAACCAACTTAAAATACAGACTGTAACACAAACAATAAATGAATTATGTTTTCTCAGCTCGATTTCTAAGCAGTTGTGTTTGATTTAATTAAATATTTTTTTTATGTGTTACTGATTGAAGTAATTTTTTTAAATTTGGTTAACAATTCTCTTTTTCAGTGTAGACCTTTTTAAATAGGCTAAAATACATTTTCGTGTATCCGCAGAGTAATGTTTAGCTTTAGCTGTATATAAAACACTGACTATACAAAGGTATGCTGCACAGCCCCAACTGTACCTTTAAAGGCCTCAATGTGCCACCAGATCAGCTTCAGCACACCTTGGTATTGATTCTTAAATCTATGGAACTTAACTGGAGGGTTTGAACACCATTATTTCAAAAGATTTCCCCTTATTTGATGCTTTGATGAAGGTGGTAATGAGCACCGTCTAATGTCTCGTTTATAGTTGAACCTTTTAACAGAGGTGGTCTGCAAGGACATACATCGCAGTATGTGGACAGACAATTTTTTTATTTTTTTCCTTGAAATATTTTTTTTCTGGGCAGCAGAACATACATCAACACAGACAGTTTCATTTCCCCCACTGTTCAGATTTTCAAAAATTCAATAACTTTGTACAATTTGGGAGAGACAAAGTGTACATATAAAAGCTCTGTAAAATATTTCAGGAGGAGACTTGAGAGAAAAATAGAATAGCAGCAGAGAATTATTTTAAATATGTTGTGGATCTGTCATTTGTTGTCCTTCAAAGCTACACCATCCCCATAATTTCCAGTGGTGATGCTTCGTTTTGTCGATATCTGTGAGCTTTCAGAAAATGTTAACAAATATGGTCGACATAAATGCAAAGTGTGGACAGAAAGCTTTGTCTGTGTCAGTGTAAGTTGAGCATAAATGAGCACATCAACACAAAATCTCTAGGTGTTCCAGCGGGTCAAGATGTTGTGAACAATCATTTTTATACCTGCTGCAGGGCACAATTGAAGGATAATTGCTTAATTTTACCCTGAAGTGCAAGCATTTGCATTTGTTATGTTTCTCTACTCAATTGTTCAGGTTTTCTTTATATTTGTCACCTGTCTGTACTGATGGAGGATATTTCACAGTTCAAAAATAACCTTGACAAACTGCAAAAAAAAGTGATACTGCTACTAAAAGGATCACTGACACAAAATCAAGAATGAATTGAAGATCTTTACCTCAAACAAATCTTTGGGCATTTCTGTACTTCAAGTACTCCTCTAATGATATCTGTGATAAGCTAATATCAGTCAGTGCTAATGTGTTAGGCAGCCTTTAATTGGAAGCAGATATTAGGCTTCGGGGGTAAAAAAGAGAGAGATAAAGACATCAATATCAAAATTTGAAATTAAGAAGAAAAAGCTAGATGATGTAGAAGAGAATGTAGAAAAAGAGAATAAAAAAACTCCTCCAATACCCGGAAGAACATAACGACGTCTAAAAACGAGGAATATGACATCATCACCTCCAGTTAGCTGTTCGACTGCAGCGGGCTGATGGTGCAGTTCATTCATTTTCCCTGAGACTCTGTCCCTGGGGATTTGAGAGTCCATGTCGTGATTCATGGCCAGTGGTGGTGCAATTGAACATTTTAAGAGGAACCAGGGGTATATAGTACAGCGTAAGCCTTAATAAATGGTGTTCTTAAGAGCCATTCATAGCCTGTCCCGAGCAAGGGGAAATGATGACAGATTGGTTTTGCTTGCCGTGCCTCATTTCTTATCCAAATGAAATCCGGGAAGTCCATTCATCCCGCTTAGGAGATAATAAATTGGTTGAGTTGTTGGCTGTATATAGACCTCATGAGTTGACCCACCACTGTGCTTACTGTGTGCTGGTGTCCTTTACCTTCTTTCTCTTACAGTTCTGCTCCTTCTCATTGTTGTCCACTCTTTTTATGTTCACTTTTTCCACAAGTATCACTTAACGATAGTTTGCAAGAGAATAACTTCTCTTCTTTTGTACATACATAAATAAACAACCCACTAAAGCCAAAACTGTTATATCTCACTCGGATAACTTGTAATCACTGGAGTATTTTTATGAATTTTATTACTTCTACTAGTATCATTCATCAATTATTCTATGCCTGCTTACCCTGCTCACTGTTTCAGGGAAGTGGATCCTTTGCCAGCTTGCATTTGGCAAGCCTGCTAGTGTCAGTACAAGCACTTGTAGTACTTAAAAGCTGCACCAGAGCCAGTATTCCTATAGAGAAAATACAAAGACTGAGATAAACTGCAACAGAGACACAAATTTACAGTTTGTTTTGTAATCGGAGGCAGAAATAAAGTGAAGTGCAGAGCTAAAAACTCATGTAGGCCAAGTATTTGACTCAGGGCTTTGAAGTGCAGAATAGCTGACTTGTTTTAAAGGAGTACTCTGCTGAAATCTCTTGATATTTGAGTATAAATTCATCATCTCCTAGCACCTTTTAATTAGAATTGATTATATGTAAAATGCACAAATTCTGATGTTGGTGACTTGGCCAGATGAATTACTATTCTTAGTGTAATACGGCTGGAACGGTCAATGAAATAGTTAAAGAATTATTTCACCGATATGAAGAGGGTCCTCACATAAAACTAGGCTGTAGAATGACAAATACTTTTGAAAATGACATGACCAGAGAAAAACGACTGCAGCATTTGCTTTTGCTCAAGAGGTAGAAAACCTACAACTACCAGAATACATTGCGCGGTACTAGACCAATAAAAGCTCACACTGGTGGGTGACATTATAGGAATGGTAATTTAATACTATTACTGATACTGCTAGTACTACTAATAGTACTACTACTTCTAATTTCATAAATTAATGGGCAAACAAGCCAAATATTGTCTTGACATTGGCAAAGCCATTGAGTATTGGCAATTCTCTGACCATTGTCAGTCCCCAAGATTGTTGTCTTTATGGGAACAGAGTTGGGTACCTGCTGGGTCACCCACAAAAAGTTGTGTAATGGGTTAAAAAATATGTGTATGTGTGAGTAGAAATCATATCTACCTGCAAATATAATCGCAAAAATAATCGTTGCCTGAGCTGGCTGTTTGGATGCTGAGCAGTACTATCACATGGCAGAATAACAAAATATGCAGCAAATATTTGACCAAACAAAATGCTGTAACGGCAAGACAATGTGCTTAACCAGTGGTGGGGCAGTGGGACTTATACTAACGGATTGTGCCGGGTCTGGGTCTGGATTTTACTTAGAGATTCGGGGTTACGGATTAGTTCTGGTAACGACTGTTGCAGTTGCAGGATTGCAGGACTCTACCCTTGCCTGGAAATTACAGCAGGTTGATAGTTCATAGAAACATGTTTCAAAGATACTGATGCATTTTTTGTCTGTAATTATGTTAGTGTTAGAAATCTTTTACTTAACTTTTTTTGTTTCTTTTGAGCATCCTTTACAACTGAATATGCTCTACGAAACTATAAATCTTGAGTTAAAAGACAACATTACCCAGAATCTGTTGAAATTCCTACCAGTGAGCATGGCTTTCTGTGTTGGGTGACTCTTGCCCTTGTAAAAAAAAAGGTGTGTTTCTATATACAGTACTTGTTTTTGTGCACTTTTAAAAAATGGCAAAAAAAACCCCCAAACAAACGTGAAATATCACAAAAAGGTTTATGGAAACACACTGTAACTCTTGAGGGATGAAAATGGAAAACATCAGATCTGCATGAGGCTAAAAGGACGCTGCGACCTTCCCTAAATATTACACGAAAAAACAGAAATGTCCCATGTCTATAACTATATTCCACATTGTTTTTGTTTGTTCGAGCTTTGACTGCCCTCGTCCTCTATTATGGCATGATGGCAGCCACCTGGAGAATTACCATGACAGCAGGGGATGACAATGCGCCTTCTATGTTGCTAATTTTCTGGAAATGTATTCAAAATTTGAACTATATTTGGATGGAAAGGTAATGACAGTGGCAAGGGTTAGAGATTTTCAGCTTTCACTGTGGATATATGTGTCATTATTCATTGTTTACAGTTATAGTGTCATTATGTTGCTCTTTGAGATGGTAGCTGCTGACTGCAATGTCACAGCAGGCTGGTGATGTTGCTCTCATTAGGCAGATGTGTAGTATGTCACCATGTGAGAGATATTATTAGCATCCGGTAATGAATCTTGTGAAACAGTGATTAAAGGGAAAAAGTCACTTTTATTCTAATGTGTTAAATTATGTGTGTGCTGTTAATAAAATACTTGGTTATGTTGGTGATAGCTTTGCAGCAGGTGGAGGAGTTTGACAATTATTGATTCTGGAGTAGCTCACAATTTGAGGTGATGATGAAATTCAGGCGGATTTTAATGAAGCAGCTCTCACTGCTTCTTATTATTTAGCATGTGAATCTTGTGTTTACATCTGGAGGGGATGATCAAATGTAAGAGTAAATGAGATCCCAGGAGAACCAGTGCAATGTTATCATTATGATGCTTTTCATACATGACAGACAGGTACAAAATGAAGGACAAAGGGTTTACCAGTCATGATATTGTTCTTTATATAAAACCCTGAGAAGCAAGTTAAAAAAAAAAAAATAGTTTTAGTTTTTTTAACATTTATCTCCTATGTACTGGATGTTATAGTTACGTAGGAAATAAACTTAAAGGCTGTTTTTAAGAGTGAGATAGCTAAGCAGAATAAAGTGCTCAGTGCATGATACAAAGTACATTGAAAGTTCAGCAATATGCAGCATGAACAAAAGGTTTGACCTTCTCAGTTAACTAACTACAAATGTCCAATGTACAACTTTTCAGTAGCACCTGCAGGATTCTGTTTCATACGCACGTGAACGTCTAGGTTCCCACATGTGCACAAATGCATTCTACACAGCGAGTGAGTGAGCGAGAGAAAGAGATTGATACCCATCTTTCCCCCTTCTTTTGGCCATAATGTTTCAGATATATAGAAGTTGATATATTTTGTAGGTTAAGTACTTGCCCAACATTGACCTTTTTTAGTTGTAGGATAAAAGTCCAAACTAAGTGGAATAGTTTTACTTAGTACTTGAGCTACTCTTGTTTTTTTTTTGTGTACGCTTTAACCAGACTTGAACCTTGAACTAGACAAGGCTCAAGGCTAAATAAATAAAAACTGGAGAGGGATTGTGGTTTTTTTTTGTTGTTTTTTTTTTCAAAATTAGTATTTTTTAGTGACTCATAATTCTGTTTCCAGTGGCTTTTAGCCACTAAACTTAATGTTTTTTTTTTAAATACCTGTTGCTGTTTTTGGAATTGGAACACAAAAAATGGGTTATTTTTTAACGAAACACTGTGTTTCCAGTTGAGAAAGCGCCATGAAAAATGGCTTTTTTTCTGTCTCATTGCTGTGATGTTACCAGGGATAGTGCCACTGAAAGTGGTAGTTTTTTGCAGAGACATTGCTGTATTTCCAGTGGCTTCTCAGCCAACAAAACCAGGTATTTTAAGCCAAAACATGTTTTTTTTCCTAACTAATAACCACATGTTTTTTGTGTCTAAACCTGACCACATGTTGGTTTGTTGTAATGTCAAGTTTCAGTGTATCTGAACTACATAATAAAGCACAATTATAATGTATTTGTGGTTTGTAGAAATGCATAATGTTAACATTTATTATTTGTTTGAAGTCAGATGAGGTAATCCAATTGGGCATAATCAGCATCGTGGCACAAATCATTACAGCTCTGCTACATTTAAACTTTGAAAAGAAAATCCTCAGTATTCCACGTTTCTGACTTCATTTAAGTTGTAATCAGGGAAAACCATCTGATAATGAAGCTATCAATAAGTTTTGGTCCAGTAAATAGCCGTCAACAACATTTTTTTTTAACTAGATAGAGTGAGACAGGAAGCTTTTTTGGCTGCAAACAAAGCTCTTCCTCAGACTCGAGAGCGATGTGAAATGCTGTGATAAACAATCCCACACTGTGAAAGCAGAGCAGCAGTGATATTTCCTTTTTTAAAGGTGTAATTCAGTATGATATGGCAGAATGTATCCCCACCCAGTCCCATTCAGCTTTTTATTCTCTGCCTTCCCTCCTGCTCGTGTTACAGATGTATTTTTTTTATTTTATTCACTCATGTTCATTTATTGAGACCATCTTGAAAAATGTCAGCTGAAGCCTTTACTTCTTCCTCTGTCTGCAGTGATATGTGTGTTAAAGTAGCACGCACACACGCGATAATGCAAACATGAAAAGCACACTTGCATACAGCTGCGTTCTCACATGTAAAGAAAGACGTGCTCAGCTGAAAATGACACAAATTGATCTTATATGTGTACGAATACAACATACTGATATTGACACACCTGCAGGTATTTACACATACTGTATAAATTCACACAAACACATTAGCACTCACATATGTGCATCTACTGTATCACAAATACATGCTGAAATGGACATATATAAGTTGCATTACTTCATATGAACCATATAAACACTGATCTCAAAACAAAAGCTTTAAAACACTGTCAAGTCCCACTGGATGACCATAGAAACACAACCAAAATTCTAACTTATGGTGTTTTTTTATGATCGGACAGCCCCCTTCCCAAAATTGCCACAACAGGGTAGGCTAAAGGGACTCCCTAAAAACTTAGAATTTCCTGGTGCCTGATGAGTAGTCTCATCAGCTGCTGAGGAAAAAAAAAGTGTGCTGTATTCACAGACCTGCAAAAACTTTAGAGAGGGGACACAGAAAGATAAAGAAGGGACAGACACACATACACGAAAGTTAAGAAAAATAGGAAGTTTGCTGACAACCAACCCGACATAATGTTACTATGTTCCTTTCTCTCCTTTTGCCGTTACTTTTTTGTAGTAGCAAACGACATTCTGCATATAGAAATAAGCTCCCAAGCCTTAAACATGTCACACAGTAGGATTTGTAAAGATGCATATTGACAAAATTTAGATTAAGAGATAAGATTTTTGGCATTTTTTGTAAGATGTATTCATTTAATTAGATGTATTTGCAGCTCACATAATCTTGGTTATTTTTTAAGTAAATCCTCTCCTAGGGATAATCTTAAAGGAATATTTAAGCTCAAAGAAGCCTAAAAAGTAATTTAATTTATGTTACGATATCTATCAATCTAAACTGATTTTAAAAACATTATTTTCCTGAAGTTTTCTGATACAAACTATTCTGCTTAATGGCCACAAACTGAATTTAAGTCTTAACAGTTGTATAGTCGGGTAATAATTATCAGTGGGTTGTTCACATTACACAGAGTCATTAGATTTATTGTGAAAACATAAAATACGGATTAGTTAAGCTTAAAAAATATCACATACAACAGTATATACACACACACACAGAGCATCAGACCTACCACTCTCTGTTGTCTCTGTCCGTTTCATTACATTAACCTCAAGTTTTAAAGTGCGTGTGTGGCTGTTTATAGATGTTAGACACAACACTGATGTCACAGCGTGCATTAACATCATCTGTCTCAGGCAGGTCTGCAGAACAAAGCTGAATCACTTCCCAAAAAGCTCTTAAACCTCCCCTTCTCACACACACACAAACACACACACACACACACACACACACACTCATTAGCCCACAGAAAATGCAGGGTGGTAATGAGTGGATCCTGGGTGCGTGATAGAAGCGAAGTGTCTTCGGAGGCGGCGAGGTCAGCCAGATGCCGCTTCAGTGCCAAAGCAGTTTAATTAGAGCGTCCTATAATGGAGCCCTATGTGGAATAGCCCTTAATGAGCACCTAGTCATTCTATGTGTCCTTAATTTGTTCCACATAACTGAGACCATGAATAATCTCAAACTGTGAATGATTATCTAAGGCCAGTGGGAGATGGGTCGGATGCGGAGGCAAGGAGGGGGTTTATGGGTGAAGTGGGTTTTTGGGAGTCACTTCGCCTCGCAACCATTGGAGCTCCGAGGCGAGGCGGGGAGCTTTGAGGTGTGGACAAATGCAGCCTCTGCGAGCCTCGACGTTCACTCTACATTCCCCCAAACATGCGAGCATAAGGATGATGGTTGCCATGGCAACTGAGCAAAAATAGTTGGGGAGGGATGCCGGAGGGGAGGGTACTCGCATACGCTCATCAACACGCAAGCCCTCTCAGAAGCTGAGTGATTTTGCAATCTCGCCCCCCGTTTTTGTCCTCCCCTCCCCGACTTCTCTCTTTCAGCCGCTTTTCTCTTTCTCTCTCTCTCTCTTTCACACACTTGTGGGAGTGTGTACTGTATGTGTGTCACACTGTAATCCTCTGACAGACAGATTGATAGGTAAGTGTGGTGTGTTTGTATGGCTTCATTCCAGCAGCTGAGATTTGGAGGCAGCTACCTGTTCATCCATCATCCTCCTCCTCCTGCCCTGCAGTCTGGATTTCTCTCTGCAGTGACAACAGCTCTCTCTCTCTCTCACACACACACACTAAATAATGCGTATGTAGTTATATATTACACACTCATGCATGAACACCCCCTGTACCGCCTACTATATAAAAACACTCTCTGGAGCTCGCACATACATGCATCAACGCCCATGTGCTCACAAGCACACTGATATTCACACATGCAGGCAAGCAACACACTTCAAAAGACAAACTTCAGTGAGCAGCCACACACACTCGAACACACCCACACTTATTCTTACTGTATACTTTTCTCAAGCTCCATCTATACCCCCGTTTTTAGCCCTGGTTCGCAATCTTGTATCCTGTTATTTAATTCCTTCTCTCCTCCTGCTGCACAGCCCTGCCCCCCCCCCCTTTCATTTATGCACCGCTCCTTATACATATTTGACTTGTAAATTGAGGCTCTATTTGTGTCATGCCCAAGAGGTGCTGTCAATTAGCCTAAACACCGTGACGCATCTTGTGAGGAGAGAAGAGAGAGAGAGAGAGTGATAGCAAGCCCAGAGAAACAGAAGAGAGGCGGAGAGACAGAGCGGCGTAAATGCAGTTCGAAGGCAAGCAGAAGGCTTTTGCCTGGTGCAACACCATAGAGGGACCCCCCGGTGGTAGAACAGATCCCAGATCAGTGCGAGTGTCATCACACAAAACCCCCGCTCCAACCTACTGAGTGTCTTAGCGAGAAGCGCTGATCAGACGCAGCCTCCTGGAGAGCTGCTGATAGTAGGGGAGTGTTGGGATTTATGCCGGAGAGGCTGCACACGCTGACTGTCCAGCATATGTTAGAGGCCTGCTGGGCGAGATGTACACTCACATAAGGATGTAGACTCACACTCTGCTATGAATTAGTAATATATGGTACATGTTGGAAGGATTTTATGCAAATTTAGCAGCTGTTTGGAGAATAAGGTAGCGATGTCAGGAGATAAGAAAATAGAGTAGATACTAGGGGTCGACAGATTACCGGCCTGGCTGATTATTGGGGCCGATATTTCACATTTAGCCAATTATTTCTATCTGGATTTGATTTTAATAATCGCTGATAAAATCAATTAATTAAAAAGTGCAAAGAAACTGTCAGCATGGGAGGAACCTGTACTTTGTAAACCCTCGGGGAGCTACTTTTATTCATTAATTTTTTCTAAATTTAAATTTTCACTTTACTTTATAAAACCAATTTCTGGGAACTTGCTGTATGTGATGTTGAAAGTTTCAGTTTTGATCAAACATCTCCTAAAGGCATTTAAAAAAGTTTTGTGTTGGATTTTATTATATTCCAAACTCTGAATATCGACAGAAAGATTTAGATTTTTTATTGTAAACGCATGTTCTAAATATCAGCAATCGGTCTTATTAATCACTAATAATCTGTATGGATATTGGCCCTGAAAGACCAATATCGGTCAACCCCTCGTAGATACAGATACCAGGTATAAGCAAGTACACCGTTAACAGTATCTGTATCTGTATCAGCTTAAACAGGAAATTAGTGGGGCTGAATCAGAAGTTATTTTTGGGCTGATATGGTTTGATCAGAAGTTGCTATATTTATTATTATTTTGAAGTGTTTACAGACACATTTCTTATATAAAACTTGGTGTATTCATTGTTTATTAGAAAACTACAGAACAGCCTCAGATTTGAGATTCAGATCAATGTTTTTGAATGTGAGAGCAAGAGAACTGTTTATTTACAGTGCAAGTTTTGTATAAATTTGAATAAATGAACTTCAGCTAATCAATGAATGCACACAACTCATGCATGCAGTATTAAGAAGTACAAAATAAAACACACGAACTGGAGTTTTCACACTCAGCACAACTTTGATTTTTATCGAAGTGTTTGTATGCCTCCATGCCGGCGATTGCTGAGGCCAGAGGCATAAAGTTTTTGGGTGGTCTGTATGTTCCATTCTCGTGAATGCCATATCTCAAGAAAACCTTGAGGTAATTTCTTCAAATTTGGCACAAATATCCACTTGTGCCAACAATGAAATGATTAGACTTTGGTGGTCAGAGGTCCATTTTGACCTTGTCTGTCATTCTTGTGAACATGATATCTCAGGAATGCCTTGAAGGAATTTTTATAATTTGGCACAAATGTCCACGTGTACTCAGGGAGCTGATTAGATGTTGGTGGACAAAGGTCAAGGTCACCTTGACCGTGCATTCTTCTCATTCTCATGAATGTCTGTGTGATCAGAGCTTCATGTGAGTATTTGGCTCAACCCTAACAGTCACAAAACTGTATGGTTTTGGTTTTATAGTCTTCCACAAGGATTAGCCACACTGAGGTTTAGTTTGTTGGTTGATTTAGGCAGAGATTCTGTGATTCTGAGCTTGTAAGTGGAAGATACTTTTATTTGTAGTATCACAGCACAATCTGATTAGCTAGCTCGCCATTTATTCTATTTAATCCTTTGAAACTGTTACTTCCCATCCCTCAGTTACACAACTATTGCCCAGTTATCGTTATTTCTGTTAAATGGTTATGGCTTGACACATTTTTTTTTATAATGGAAAATGGTGATAATATTACTATTTATTCATGTGTGAAGCAATGTCAATATATGGTATATATCACTTGATTATGATCAGCAATAAAAGACTGCAGGACATTCCTCAGATGATGCTGTTACTAGTTTTGCAAGTTAACTGAGAACACAATATGGCAGCACGTTATTGATTTCTGTGTATAAGTGATGTCAGAGTATATATTACTGCAGTCCATAGTATTGCTTGAAGAATTATGAAAAGGCAAGAACGAGGTTGTTTACCCGTGAGTGGCTTAGGATATAGAGTGGGTCGTCCATTGTGCTGTTGGTGTGAGTGCGTGGGAAGAATTAACTGTGCAGGTAGCACGTGGAGCCTTGTATGACTATCAGTGTATGAATGTTTGTGTGAATGGGTGATTGTGACACATAATGTAAAAGCGTTTTAAGTATTCTAGAAAGACACTCTACAAAAGCAAGTCTGTTAACTATGTTCATCCAGCATTTCTCACCTGCGCGTGTGTCCTTGAAGTTTCCTGGCACTTAACAGCAACAAACTGCTCCATAAAACCATGAAATAGTCTGCAGGACTATTTCTTTCGGCACTCGTGATCCAGTGTGTGTGTTCATACTAGAGTCCTGCATGGATGTAATTTTCAAGACCCGTCATGGCACTGCAACGTACAGTACCACATGCTGGTCAAATGATAAGGTTAGGCAACACGCTTAAAGGGATAATTTTGGGCCATTTAATACATGTAAAACTAACTTTTTTAAAACAAAGGTAATTTTGGCAGTCATTGATATCGTCACATACCCGTGATCTGACCTTTATGTTATTTGTTTTACCCATAACTGAAACTGGAAATAAAATTAACACAAGATGCCACCCTTGAGGCATTTATTTTTCCACAGAATACCTTTACATAAGTCTAAGAAGTATACAAGAAAAGTCCACTGTACATTAGTTTTGTTAATTTTTAAGGTTAGCCGTTTTTACAGAAATAGCCAAGACCAGAAATAGCCAAGACCGGACATTGTCTTTTGGTTATCCATTTGTCTGTCTGTCTGTTCCCCTCTCATGAATACAATATCCCAAGAATATCTACAAATTCTGCATAAATGCCCATTTGGACTCAACAACTTACTGATTTGTACTCATTTGTGGCCAAAGGTCAAGGTCACTGTAACTCTGTATCAGTCTCTCATGAAAACAATATCTCAAGAAGGCCTTTAGGGAGTTTCTGCAAATTTGGTGAAAACGTCCAAAATTCACAAAACTCAAGAATTCATGGGCTTATTATGACCAAATTTAACATGAAAGTCTACAAGGGTATAATTATCTGATAATGATACTTCATATCCAGAAAATCAGATCAGCCTCACTGTGACATCATAATGCTCCGCATAAGCACTTTTCTGGCCTTTACTCAATGTCACAACTTAGGGACAGAAGGGAAGACATTTGGACACATACTGAATTGGGTACCCACTTTGAAACTGTGCTGATTGAATAGATCTTTTGTGTTGCCGGGATGACGATGTGTGAAGCACCCACATTTAAACTGGAAGTGTAACTTGAGTGGTTAGCGGAGGCATACAGCAGCAAGTTGGTAATTCTTCTTGAACAAGCATTGGACAATTGGACGATTATATTGATTGTCTGCAATTGATTGTGTGCAGCTGCATTTTTGGTCACTTTTTGTCATTTAATTTTTTTAATTATAAGAACAAATGAGATCTAACTGCTCAGTGGGCAGCTGCTCAGTGTACGAACAGCAGGATTCAGACAGCAGCAAAAACAGTCTAGAGCCGTCATATTTTCACATCTAACTTGGTCAATTAAGGGTTTATTTCAACCAGAGTAGAGCTGATGACTTTCGGGGCACACATACAGCTGTAAAAACATCCGCAGTCGTCAGTTGTTGGACTGATGGAGGCCCGTTTAAATATTCTAACCAACCTTTCTTTGAACTGCAGCCCAGTATTCAGGTGTCTGTGGACTTTCTTTTAACTTGCCTGCACACTAAGCCAGGTGACAGAGTGTGAGGATTACCTGCCTGATTGTCTTTGGGTACAACTTTTCCTGCGGGAGCCCCCACTCTATCATAAACACCGCCTCGGGATGCATGATCACACACGTTTAAACGCTGAGTAACACGCGCACAACCAAACACACATCTCACAGCTCATTTGAGTTTTACTTAGATGATAAATAAACAAGTCTGAAGCTGCAGCTCCTCCTCTGATACTCAGATGCACCCACACGTGCACAGACACAAACTCAAGCACGATGCTGATAATTTGCCGCTGAGTTCGTACCATCGCTGATCATCTGTCTAACCAGTGATGTCACATTATTTGTGAAAACCGAGTCCTCAGGCATGTTTACAGCAGAGCGATCCGCCTGTGGAGAAATGATGCCACTGCTTTGTTTTTGGCGTCTTTAATTCAATGACTGCCGAGCAGAGCTGGGCAGAAACAAGGCTGTCTCTGCAGGAGGGCCACTGAGTGTTAGGAGGTCATCTAGTTTAGTCTGGGAATACTTGAGCAGTCTTATCGTAGTGCGATCCATGCATCAGATTTTACAGCTTGGTGAGTAAACGGGAAAAGCGGCCGTGGGGTACATCTCACAGTGGGATAGAAGATTGGATGATGAAATGCGGAGGAAACACCGCACAAAATGGAGACTCGTTCTTATTTCCTTTCTTACCTTGACTAACCTCTGTTCCAGATTTACAAACCGAGCTTGTGATTTGATACAGTTTCTCTGTATATATGCTGATTCTTTCCCTATGGAGAAAGTGCTGCATAAACTTCTGACTCACTGTTTTTTAACTCGATCATAGAGAAATCTTTTTATCTTCAGGCGATGGGAGTGTAGAGACACACACATAACTAAAGCTTCACTGATATTTAGCACAATGAGAGATAACAGAACGAAAAGTTTAACCCTTTAAAATCTAAGCAAACCAACTTGATTTCTTTCAGAAAGTGGGAAAAAGGCAATGAGCAACGAAAGAACTGACCCAAAAAAATAGCAAGAAATAATTAAAAAAGTACAGGAAAATCACCCTAAAATGAGTTTAAAAAAAAGAAATATAAAAATAAAAAACAAAACAATGAATTGCCCTGGAAAAAGTGCTTAATAATTTTCTAACTTCACTTTAAAGAGCCTATATAATCATGATAATTAAATATAGCTTTCTTCCTCTTTCCCCAGACATTTTCCCTAACTTAAAAAAAAAATAATTAAGACTAATTAAAACTAAAACTAATTAAAAATAAAACTAATTCTACTAATTTCTTGCAATTTTTGGAACACTTCTGACAAGGTTGCTCATCACCTTTTCCCCATGCAAAAACTGAAAATTAAATGTTAAAATACAACAAAGGCAACTGTAACAAACACCAAAAAAGGGGTGTTTCTCCAGGTTTCAAAGGGTTAATATATTTTCAACATTTAGCTGTGATGCATATATAATGAATTCATTTAAAACGTCAATCAATAAAATTCCTGATGTGGCATCTTTTCTTTGTGCCTTTGCTAGATGAAAGGTCAGGAGAACGAAGATATTGCAGCTCAAAATATTTCAATAACTAATGAAGTCAACCTGGTGGTGCTCGAGTCAGGAATCACGAAAGATGTCATCTTCAGGTCTGTTGCCTTTGTTACTTAAAAAGACTTTTGCATCTCTGAAAATTGCCTCATTGTTACATTTATCTCTTTATGCAAGTAAACTGTAACACACAAGCGCTAAGGAATCTAACACAAGCTGTGGTGGTCACTGATTTTGCTTTGCCGCTGTTTTTTAGTTTTGTTTTTGCTACACGATTTGCTGTAAAATTTATGGTCACTTCATCTTTTCAGAATCCTGGCTTGTCTTCAAGTAGTTGTGCCCACTCAGTCACGTTTGTGTATTTTCCTTACACCATTTCTCTGCTTCTGGATTTTGATGCGTCAGTAATTGTTTACAAATGTTAAGTTTTGGCAGGTGAAGTGCTGTCGTTTCCTGTTTAGGTGAAAGGGACGTTGGAATCATCTGTTTAATTGGTCTGTCATTGGATTCGGGTATTTCAGCGGTGTGTATGGAAGTGCATTAATTGCGCTGCATGCCCCATTAACCCATCATGGATGTCGGCCTTGTAAACAACCTGCTCTGTTTGTGTGTTTGTGAGTGCTGGCTGCAAATAATGTCAACAAGCTGCAGAGCACATTGCCTGATCTGTTCATAACAACATAGCAAAGTAAGCGTAACAAAGATATCGCTGGTCTGAGCAATCAATCAGACATCTTGTCTGCATGTTGAGAGGTCAGCTGAGACACAGGGACTATGACACACAGACATGTGCTCTGACAACACTATGATGCCATGCACTCATTCCTCTGGTGCAGTCTCACTTATGTTCATGCATGCATAGTGAGCTGGGCTTTACACATTGTGACCAGGCCAACCATGATACCACCAATGCTATACCCAACAGTGAAGCAACAAGCAGGCGTGCTATACCTGAAATGAATAATAACTGTGATTAGTTTTGCTTTAAGACTGAGCATTTGTTAAGTGATGCAAATATAAAGCCTGTTTTTATCCATGGTAGTGGCACAACGTTAGGGATGGCAATGCTGGCCTGTTGGTTGGTTAGTACCAACCATTATAATAAAAACAGTTGTAGTCATAATTGCATTTTAAAAGACAAAAACTATTCTAAATGATTAAAAACAGTGTTTTTATTGCTCGTTAACTAATATTATTTTATGTGGTCAGTTGCAAAAGTAATTAGACAGTCATTGAATAATTCCCTAAAAATGTTCAAAATGGACTGATATGCTATTAAATGTTCATGTTTTTATGCCTTTGCGCTGGGAACAGCTTTTTCCAAAGGGGTTATGTTTTTGGGTTATCAGTCCGCCCGTTCCATTTTTGTAAATGCAATATCTCATGAACACCATCAAGGAATTTATTCAACATTGGCACAAACGTCTACTTAAATTCAACGATGCACTATTAGATTTTGGCAATCATAGGTCAGATATCAAGGTCACTATGACCCTGGCTGTCTCTTTCTCATGAAAGTGATATCTCCAAAACAGGGAATGTTTTTAAATTTGGCACAAATGTCCCCTTGGATTGAGCAGATTAGGATTTGATGGTCAAAGGTTAATATCACTTTTACCTCCAAAAACATGTTCAAAAATTCATATATTAAGTATGAAAACATTTCACGCAAATGTTTAATAGGATGAAATGATGACGTTTTATATCCAGGAGGTCAAAGGTCAGCTCACTGTAACATCATAATGCTCTGCAGCTACTGGGAATATTGGCCAGATTTTGATATATCCATTGTGCCCAGTGGTTGAATTCCAATAAGTGTGCTAATACCCTGACTTTTCCTCTTATACCATCATCTAGTTAAAATTGACATTTCAAGATACTCAAATACGGCAAAACTAACTGTATGCTCAACTCATGCTATTTAGCAGATGTTTTCATGCTAACATGCTAAACAAAAATGCCCAACGTGTTTAATGTTTACAAACTTCAGCATGTTGGCATTGTTATCATCAGCATGTTTATGTCCCAGCTGATGAATTTTTAGCTCAAGGCACCACTGTCAGCCTCACTGAGCTGCTAGCTACTGTACACTCTTAGTCTAGTTATTCTGTCATTAACAGATTACAGACAATGATATTGCTGGATTATACAATACACAGCAGCACATGAAGCCTGAGAAATAATTTTGGTCACCAAACTGTATGTCTGTGAAAGTTGTGCTGTGGGAATAAGTGTTGTATTTTAAATGTGTTTGCAAAAACATTATCTGAACTGAGGATTCGCTGTGCTTCAGATGTTACCATGAGGATAATAATTTAAAAAATACAAAAATTAATACTTGACGTCCATGTGACGATACAAAAATATTAAGATATAATGCATTATCAGTTTTTCCCTCCCACCCCAATAGGGCCTTGGGCAGTTAGAAACTGACGTGCAGGTGCGGTCCACTTCACATGGCTTCTTCTTCATCAGCCGCTGCAGATTAAGCTTGAAAAAGACACCAGATGTGTTCAGTAAGTAATTACCAAACATGCTAAAGTAGGTAAAATTAGCCAATATCACTTAACAGATAACTGTCCTGATCTCCTCACACAAATATTGAATTCCTTGTCTTTGGCCTAGTCCAGTAAAATGGATAAGTAGAATGAAAAATCATGGTTCCTCCTTGTAGTGATTCCATGCTAGTGAAGCATTCATGTTTTCACAGACATGTAAGTAAATTGTAAGTGCAACTTGACTGGTGCGTGGGAGCTCCATGTGTTGGTTATTTTGATTGTTCAAGCACTCTGAGGAGGCGGAAGAGCATTACTTTTTTTAATCATTTACTTCTGTGTGGATGTAGTGACAGTTTCAGCAAATATGACAGAGTTACCAACTACAGCTTAAAATGGCTCTGGTTTCTTATTTAAATGTTATCATATCTCAAAAAAAAAAATCTCAGTGCATTTATTGGAATTGATTATGTATCTTATTAAGCAGTGACAATAAACATACATAGTAAGATTTAGACTATAATTTTTGTTTTGTTATTTTAAATGACTTTGTTATGACTTTTTTTATTTTTGGTACTTTGGACAACATACTATACCGTGACTTTTTTTAAAAACTATTTTGGACAACATACTACTTTGGCTTTTTTATTCCATTTTTGACAACGTACACTACTATGCCATTTTTATGTCTTTTGTGCTATTTTGGAGGACATACTATACTATGACTTTTTATACTATTATTGATAACGTACTACATGACTTTTTGTGCGACTTTGGATGACATACTATACTATGACGTTTTATACTATTATTAATAAAATACTATACAAAGACTTTTTATGCTATTATTGATGACATACTATACGATGACTTTTTTGTGCTATTTTGGACGACATACTATACAATGACTTTTTATGCTATTATTGATGACGTACTATTATGAACTTGTTTTTTGCTAATTTGGATGAAATAGTACACAATTATGTTTTTTATGCTTTTTTGGATGACATACTATATTTATAACCATGTCAGACTCTTAATTTTGAAGATCAAATAAAAGTTGCAAGTGACAGAATCATTTCAAAAGCTGTCATGGTATGAGTAAATCACCACTACACCATGAAGGCACTTACCTCTGCCTTTCTGTCAAACAGTCTGAAACTGAAGTAAAGCCACTGTGACGGCATGTTGTTCCTGATTGGAGAGGTGTGGAGGACTGCACTTAAGTTGTATGATTGCTCTTTAAACTTTGGGACAGCACGCTTTCACTATGGGTTTTGATTATCACCAGCAAACTGACTAGGTACTTGTGATGATTTGTCTTTTGCTATATGAAAAGTATTTTTCTGTAGAGGTGTGAAGGAGGCTGTTGGTGCACATTAAAATGTAACTGATGATAGTTTTGGACATGAATGTTCCAAATATGTGAAATGAAAAGATGGGTTATTATAAAAGCCATCAAAAGTGGTTTACTGTTGCAGTACAATACACAATGTGTTTAGGTAAAAGTAAGTCCTGTGGTTTGATTTCACGTCACGTCACAAGCATCTTAAGTGCAAGAAATATATTTTAGGCGCTGCAGTTTGTGCGTCAGTAGGATTGAAATTAGCTGTGTTTATGGTTTTTATATATTCCTGTGTGATCACAGCCAAGCAACACCTACGGATGAACACTCCTGACTTAACATCTGTATATATAAAGATAAGCAACACCCTGGCAGGTCATAAAATCATTACAAGAAAAATAAAGCAGCAGCTCTACCACTGCAGATTTGATTAAAATACTGGAAACTAACAAAAACCTGTCACCAGTACCAACTGTTTTCATGCCTTTGTGCCGTCCAGCACTGTGCCAAATGCTGGACGCATTTCATTTTTTGGATTATTTGTATGTACATACATCCGTCTCACTGTCCCGTTCTCGTGAACACAATATCTTTAGAAAACCTTGAAAGATTTTCGTCAAATTTAACATGAATGTCTACTTGGACTCAATGATGAGCTGCTTAGATTTTCATAGGTAAAAGGTCAAGGTCACTGTGGCTTTGTCTGTGCCATTCTTGTCAATGCAATATCTCATGAAGGCCTTGGAGGACTCAAATAGTGTTCACTTTGACCTATGGCCACCAACATCTAACCAGTTAATCTTTTAGTCCGAGGTCACTGTGGCCTTACATCCGCCTTATTCTAGTGAGTGCACCATCTCAGCAACACCTTGAGGGAATTTCCTCGTACTTGACACGAACATTCAGTCGGACTCAAGAATGAACCATTCCTGTGAATCTGACTGAAAATCCAAGGCTATAGTAAGGCAAAAATGTCAAAATTTGACACGTCCCAAAAACTGTTAAAATAGGCTGGAAACTGCGTAGCATAGCCTGCCAAGACACGCCATAGCAAAGAAAGTTGCAGAAAAAGCCCAAAACATCACAATTTGGCATGTCGAAAATCTGACCGAAAATCCAAGGCTATAGTAAGGCAAAATGTCAAAATTCGCCACGTCCCAAAAACTGCTAAAAACAGCTGGAAACTGCTTAGAATAGCCTGCCAAGACACGCCATAGTAAAGGAAGTTGCAAAAACAGCCCAAAACAGCACGATTTGGCATGTCGAAAATCTGACCAAAAATCCAAGGCTATAGTAAGGCAAAATGTCAAAATTAGCCACGTCCCAAAAACTGCTAAAAACAGCTGGAAACAGCTTAGAATAGCCTGCCAAGACACGCCATAGCAAAGAAAGTTGCAAAAAAAGCCCAAAACAGCACAATTTGGCATGTCAAAAATCTGACCGAAAATCCAAGGCTATAGTAAGGCAAAATGTCAAAATTAGCCACGTCCCAAAAACTGCTAAAAACAGCTGGAAACAGCTTAGAATAGCCTGCCAAGACACGCCACAGTAAAGAAAGTTGCAAAAAAAGCCCAAAACAGCAGAATTTGGCATGTCGAAAATCTGACTAAAAATCCAAGGCTATCGTAAGGCAAAATGTCAAAATTAGCCACGTCCCAAAAACTGCTAAAAACAGCTGGAAACAGCTTAGAATAGCCTGCCAAGACACGCCATAGCAAAGAAAGTTGCAAAAACAGCCCAAAACAGCAGAATTTGGCATGTCGAAAATCTGACCGAAAATCCAAGGCTATAGTAAGGCAAAAATGTCAACATTTGACATGTCCCAAAAACTGTTAAAATAGGCTAGAAACTGCTTAGAATAGCCTGGAAAGACACGCCATAGCAAAGAAAGTTTCAAAAATAGCCTAAAACAGTAGAATTTGGCATGTCGAAAAAATGACCAAAAATCCAAGGATATGGTAAGGAAAAAATGTCAAAGTTTGCATACTATAGTAAGAAGTGTTGAAAAAATATCCTGAAAAAGCCCCAAAACTAATAAAATAGAATGTTGAAAAAATTACCAAAAAAATTTAGAGGCATGTTATGGTATGCAGTGTTTAAAAAACATCAAGACACTGCCTCAAACCTATTAAATAGCATGTTGTAAAAAAGACCAAAGAAGCAGAAAAAATAAAACATGTGAAAAAACATCTGCAAACAACACAAAATAACATGTTTACACGCATTCTATCTGCGGCGTCTTTGTAATATGCAGTTAAAGTTTTTGCAGGTCCGTGAATGCAGCGCAGCAGGTGGAGTTCAGGTTACTACTATACTAATACTATACTATCACCTTTTTTTATCTTTTTCGGACAAAATACTATAATATGACGTCTTTAGGCCTTTTCGGACGAAATGCTATACTAAGATGTCTTTAGGCCATTTCAGACGAAATACTATCCTAAGACGTTTTTATGCCATTTCGGATAAAATACTACTAAGACGTTTTTAGTATAGTATTTCGTCTGAAATGGCCTATGACGTTTTCTTGCTCTTTCGGACGACATGCTGTAATATGATACATTTATAATAATTTGGACGACAAATACTATTAACAATTTTAACGATTTTAGGCCATTTCAGACTACGCACTATTCTATGACCTATGTATTCCATTTTGGACGATTATACTATGACGTCTTTTTACCATTTTGACAACATAAAACACTGAAATTTTTATGCAAATTTGGAAGACGTAGTGACTGACATTGTGTTACCTTTTTTTGCCATGTTTGACAACATACATTACTTACATTACTTTTGTCATTTCGAATGATATACTAATTTGTTTTTCAGAAGTTTTGACTGACATAGTTTGCCATAATATGCTTACATGAATGACACAATGAGTTTTTTATGTTAGTATCAACAACAGAATATACTGTTAATTGGTTTGTTTTTTTTTGTTTGTTAATGTGGACAACATCCTATAGTATATTTCTTTTTATTTTTGGCCAACATAGTGTTCTATGAATTGTTTATGCCATTTTGGATGACTTGTTAGGGCCCGAGCACCAAAAACTGGCGAAAAAACTTTATGCTATTTCAGTCGACCTTCAGTTAAAACACCATACTTAACAACAGCGTTAAAAAATAGCATAAAAATGTTGGGTGACATGATGAGTTTTTTTTAATGCTATTTTGGCTTACATACTATATTATGACCTTTTGTAAATTTTTTTATGGCGTGTTTACTTTGGTGCAGGAAGTCACTTCATCACAGATCTGCCGTCACTGTAAATCAGAGGTTCAGTTCTGAGGCTCATCAGGTTTTTCTGTTTCTGAAAATTTTTTACTAGGAAGCACCAGCATCGTCTTGGTGAATTTTGATGTGCTCAACTCCAACAAGTTTCAAAGATTCTGCTAATTGACCTATCGCTGTCCTGAAAAAGCAGTAATTAAACAAAGAAAAAACTCGCCCTCCGCAAATGTTTTTTTGTCTTTGTCCAGAGAATTTAAAACAAGCATGTTGCTGGCATTTCTATCACACTACTGGCATCAGACCATAATAATACAAACCAAAATATGAAAAAGAGGGTTCATTTAAATGAATACACCAACAAAAATGAGATAATAAGATTTGGGAATTTTGTCGCCAATATCGCCAGGAGATTTGGATGTTTTTGACCACATGATGACTGGTCTCGTAATCAAAACAATGTTATTCTGTAACATTCTCTTTGCCTTGTGTCCTGTCTCCTGCACGCTCTGGGTTGATTTAGGCAAGGGTTGGAGCTTAGGTAAGTAATGGATGTGGCCATCATTTTACCATTCTCTTTTACTCTTGGATGTTTGCATTCTGGTGGTTTCACACCAGTTGCATATAAGCAAGATCATCAGTACTTTTACTTGCTTGATGTGAATTCTCTGAACAATGACCTGCTCTATTCACACATCATCAATCGGACATAACACAAACTTACTGGCAGGGTAGATTCTGTTTGCTGTCCGATCAAACAGATTTGGACAACTGCATTCTCACGTACAGCTCCCTTGGTTAATGTCTAGTAAATTTTAAGGTTGCAGTGCATATGTGAAAGGGTCTTAATACGGATTTCTACAATAGAATCTTTTAATTAAACCACAAGGTGTTTTAGTTTAAAGCTAAGAGCAGTGACCCTAAACTTATTAATTTTCCAAATATTAGACTAGTCTGGAAATTTCTGAGTGATATATTTTGGAGAGATGAAATGCATTATTTAGAGCGATCCTAGCTTTCTGCCAGGGGGGCGCCAGTGTTAGAAATCCAAACACGAACAGAGTCAGAGACAAAGACGATAAAGAGACCACGCGACGCCTGAGTAAGAAGTATATAACCAAGTGTATTCCCTCTGTTAATGTACACATATTTAGAGTCATCTCACTGGAACACTTTACAATAACATTTAGAAAGAACAGGAAGATACTGGGAGGAGTATGCTTGGAATGGAGAAAGAGAGAAACCAGACGGACATGGCAGGAGAGTGAATCAATCTTGTCTCCAGCCAGATAGACAGAAATAGATATAAAACAAATTTTAAAAAATGGAGGATGGATAGAGCCTGCTTTCTCCACAGGGTATGGGGACGTACAATCTGCCATACAGAGAAAAAGGAATAGATGCGGGACAAAAAATAGATTGAGGATGACAGATGGAGGATGGACTAAAAGGAGAATGCATGGTTTCATGTTAATAACCCAAATCACATTGCTAAATTACCAAAATAATTAAAAAAAAATAAAATAGAAATTTCAGTTTCCCAGAATCATAGTCATTTTTTTCTCCAAACAGGAATGATAGTAGGGAAAACACATTTCTCTTAGTAATGGGATGAGAGTCAAATATTTAGACATTTCACAAACTTTTTTCAGGATTTTTCTTTTCTTTTCATGGTACAGTTTTCTTTTTTTATAGAGTTGAGAAAATTGGAATACTAGAGTTCTGTTGTACATCTTCCAGGGAACTGCCGTTCACCGTTTTATTAGTGTGTGCTCTTCCCACAAAGTTTGCCCATTGGCTGCCGTCAGTCCAGTCAGGCTAAAGAGGGGTGGGGGCGAAAGACACAGTCGCTTTTTCAGCTGCAAGGTATCTCTCTCCGCAGTGGAACTCGCGAGAATAAATTCAGAATTTCCCTAAAATGTCTCTCTCATTTCTCCAGAGAAAAGAATCAAATTAAAAAAAAAAGGAACAAAAAAAAAAAAAGAGCAAACCAAAGTGACTGAGGCTGGCAGCAAGGCGTTGCATCAGCCGTACTGTTCATGAGAGGGGGCGGGGGTCTGGGGAACGGGGGGTTCGGGCGGTGTCACTGTTCCGACGTCAAAAATCCTATCTTCGCTGCGCAATATCATCTTGCTTTTCCACTCACGCTTTAGGTCCATAGGTTTCTGCAACGTCTATACATATATTTATAATTATATAGAACAGAGTTCTTCTTGTTTGCTGGAGGTGTTTTCTGTTTTTCGGTTATTAGTAAGGACGTGACAGTTTCTCTGCTGGCCCACTAGGGGGTGCCTCGAAGCCCCCAGAAACACATGACATAGATCTGCTGGAACAAAGGACGACCAAAGGGGTTTTGGCCTCAAGAAGTTTTTGGCGGCTAAACGTACAAGTTATCATCCAGTAGGTTGGAGCGGTTGGTATCTCACATAGTTGCTACGTTTAACGTTATGATCATCAGTCATCGTCATTTATTTTTTGTTATTTTTTTTTAAAACTCCACAGTAAAGAAAAACAGTTTTTATCTCTTTTGTCGTAAATGAATACTACATGCTTGAAACACGGCAGAGTTTTACGTCGCATCGGCTGCAGAGCACCGTAGACAAGGAGAGAAACAGAGTGCACGAGCGAATGAGAGGAAGAGAGAGAGAGATCTGACGAGAGGTTAGGAGATGTGGAGTACTTACAGAGGGCTGGCTTTGACACGATGTTTCTGTAAGCTGGCAGTATATCGATTTTACAGTCGCTAATTCAAACAGGTGGGAAATAATACGCTGATACTGTCTAAGGTGAAGGCTTACACCACAAGCTCGCCTCAGAATGAAGTACGGGCCATGACACAAATACTGACGGTTCCTACAGTACTCGAGATATTAAATAACCTGTCACGTACTTACCCATAAATCACTGCTTTATCAGTATTTAGAACACGGTTGTTGGCACAGTTATGTGTTGAGATCTGAGGTGTAGCCTTTCCTTAAATCCACACCATGGTTTATAAGTCGTCAAATCAAAGCAACGCTGAACGGTGTGAACAGAACCACGATGTCGCCTCCCTGTGATTAGACTGGATTGGTGTTTGGCCACCTGTCAATACTGAGTTTTAAATGCTCTCTGCAAGCCGTTTTCCATATACTGCCGGTTCTCTCTCCCTCTTGCTCTCGCTTGTCTCTTTCCTTCTCTAAGTGCATCTCCTGTCTGTCTCTGTGTGTCCCGGCGGTGCTCCCTCAGACGTAGTACTCCTTGTCTTTGTTCTTCTTGTTCTTGGTGACCGTCTTGGCAGTGCTGGGCTGTTTCTCCTTCACCAGGGCTCCGTTACTCTGCGTGGCTGAGTTACTGATGTAGTTGCGGCTCTGGTCCACCTGGTAGGAGCCCTCGTCGCGGTTGCGGTACTTGTACATGGCGTAGAGCAGGATGAGGATGCAGAGGGCGGCGGCTGCCACGATGCCGACCACCATCCCTGTGGTGCTGCTGGACTGCTGCACCTCCACGGCGCCAGGGAGCCCTCTCTCTGGGGACGTGGGGTCTGGAGTGGGAACATGGGGAAAATTCGGGGGGTAGGTTATTCCGGGGACTCTGCGGTGGCCCGGGTCTGACGAGGGGTGGGCCGGCGGCAGCAGCACCTGGTCCCGGGTGTTCATTTTTCCGGCGGGAATTTTGTTGTTGCTACTGCTGCTGCCGCCAGCAGCGGGCTTGATGTGCGGGCTGAGCTGGTCAGGGTTGGCTGTGGGGGTGGAGGACAGAGGCGGGCGGTGGGAGTTGGGGGAGCGTGAGAAATGGCGGTCGCGGGGGTTCTGGACACTGCCCTCTACGGCCGGGGGAGGAGGGAGGACAGTCCTGTCGGTGACCAGGGGGGAGTTTTTGTAATAGTCCTCGTCATCTGACTCGGTCATCTCCCCCGAGCCGTACGCCGACACCTCGATGGTCTCCTCGCAGTCCTCCTGGTCCAAGGGGCAAGGGGGCCGACCATTGGGCAAGGGGAGGGACTCTTTGGTGGTTTCGAGGAGGGTGAGGAATGGGCGGTAGGTAGTGGGGGGTGGGGGGATTACTGGGTAGCGGGTGGCGATGGATGGGGGGTCTAGGGAGTCCACCGTTATTATGGGCAACACTAATTCACCTCCTAGGACAAGAAAGAGACAACGGAGGAAAAGCGTGTTAGAGACCACCTAGGAGAGAGACCACCTCCAGATGAACAGAAGAAAAACTGAATACAGCAACACCAGTATTAGAACAGCACTAAAACTTTACATGAGGTTAGTTATATAAGTTTAGTTAGTCTGTTCTATTTAAAAAAGTTAATATGCTGACTAACTGAAATAAATACAAGATGTAAGACAATACTCTATCAAGTCTGCACCTGCTCCTGGCTGGTCTGACCTATCTCCCTATGCTGCACAGACCTACATGTTATAGCACTAAAACAAGATAACAAATTACACTGAACAACTTAACATCTAATGAACTACAACTGTCTAGTCTCTGCTATGCTTACTACACTAACAGATGTTTCTGCTGTGATTGGTTAAATAAGATAGCAAACCACGAGGTTCAGGTCACTTACATCAACAAATTGGCCGCATGATTTTTGCATGAAAAAAAAAATTACAAAAAGAAAGCTGTGTAAGATTGTTCTCGGATAGTGATAAACAACTTCCCCCACCCTTCTGTACCTCCTCTCCCCCTTTTGCGTGAAAAATAATCAGAATGTAAAGATTTCAAAATTCTCATTAAGAATGGCTTCAATCCCTCTCCCCCCCCCCCCTGGGCATGGTGGTTATGGCTCATTTCTCATTATCTTAATCTGTATGCAAACTCCTGGGAGCAGCTGCGGGAGACTGATGCCCCTGATTTCTAACCTAAACTCCCAGTATACTGAGAGATAGCATTAAACTGCTCCCTGATGCCCACTTCCCTCCCAAACACTACACATAAACATTGGGCAATGAAATCCTTCTTGAACAGTTAAAAAAAATTGTCTTAATGAGCCGGAATTTGTTGCCAAGCTTTGGTTATGTAATCTGATTCTCGCCCATTGTGAAAACACCCAAATTAAACAAAGATTATTGGGTGTGAAACAATATCATTTATACAAGCTGCAATCATTCAGAAGGAATCCTTCTGTTACAGGATCAGTTAAAGGGACAGTTTGGATTTTTTTGAAGTGGGGTTGTATGAGGTACTTATCCATAGTGAGTGTATTACATACAGTACATGTCAGGCGACACACACCCAGTTTGGAGAAACAGGCTAGAGTCTGACATGAAAGCTGACAATCTACTGCTGTGGATGGAGGACAGCAACAAAACATTTTAGCCACCTAAAAAAGTCAACATCGGTTTAAGTGTATGCTATATTTAGAATATTTTCAGGGCTTTACCTTTCCTTCAGACAGCCCGTTTGACGGGGATGCCGCTAAAAAAACCCATTTATTCATTTTAGCGTTTTGAACATGACGGCTGCTGATAAACCGCTGCTTCCATCAGTTAGTTTGTGTTAATGTGTGACTTGTGGCATTTAAAAGAGTTTGTTTGGAATCACACAATAACAACATAACTGATCGAGTTAGCGGTATACCAGCAGCTCTTGTTTTCAGTAAGCTAAAATGATGTTTTTGTGTCTGGCTTTGAAGAGAGTCAGCTTCACTTTACAGTTGGAAATCACTCAGAACTTTTACATGATATTAGAAAAAGTTGAATTATTGTTAGTTTGACTAACACTGGACTTTTAAAATGCATGTAGACGTGTTAGTGCGACTGAAATTGTACAAAGTTGAATTTCTTGAGGTTGGACTAACACACCTAGATAATGTGGTCTGGGGTTGATTTACTGTTTCACGTATAAGCCTCAGCCAGATCTGATCTGGCCTAAGTGTTTTGAGCAAGCATGACTGTCCCAGCTCTGGGCTTTGACCCAGAAGTCAAACAGAACAAGTTTGTGGAAGAAAACCGTGAAAAACATAAGAAGAGAAGAATACAAAACGAGGTGAAGGTACTGAGTAAAGTGTGACGTACATACGAAATATACAGTGCTAAAAAGTTATCCATGTTGTCTCCGTTCGACATGCAACCTGTTAGCCGCTTGCTAACTTCTTAGGGGTTAGGGTCCAATTAAATGGCCTATTTGAGCTACGACAATAACTTGACTTTACTGCACATGCAAACATACCGAGTGTTTAACATTAAGGTAAAATAGTGAAAATAATTTCAATATAGAATACATTTAAACTGATAATGATATTTTTAGGTGGCTAAAAAACATTTTGTTGCTGGCCCCCATCCACAGCAGTACATTGCTTAGCTGCTATGTTGGACTCCAGACCTGCTTCTCCAAACTGGGGGCTTGCTGACCCACGTCTTCTGAGTGTATTATACCAGCTATGGATAAGTACCATATACAGCCCTGCTTCGAAAAAATCTTAACTACCCCTTTAAGGGTTAAACATATTGGGAGTATGTGAACAATACATGGCAGAATATCAGTTTATACACTATTGTTTATGTCATAACAATTTTCCCTTCAGTGTGGCAAATGTGTAAAGGGTCACAGTCAAGGAAACATTTGAAAAACATGGCAGGGGGGATTAGATTATGGCACATCTTGGAGGGGGAGAAAAAGGGAAGGTAACAGCAAAACATGACCAAAGAAATGCCAACATCACCAGCATAAAATCATGACTCTGGCTCTTTGTTCATTTGATGAGGTAAATCAGAGTGACTCAGAGGGAGAGGGGTTGGGTCAGGCATTTCAGGGATGATGGGGGATTTGTAAGGGGGAGGTGTTAGGATTGGAACATTTCCCCTGAAGCCTTAAATTCAGCTCAGCAACGCTCAAGCCCCCCAAAACCTTGTCAGTTATACAACCATACATTTTCACTCAAAGAATAGCAAAGGCCTCGTTGACAAAGAATTATGCATTGCATTAACAAACTAACATATCATCATATAACAAAACACTTGAGAGAAAACAGGCCTTGAAATGAAGCAACATGTGAAAGCTCTAAAAACAAACGTAGGAATTCTTCAACCTTTCCTCTAACTTCTTATTTCTGTGCCATTGCTGGAAAGGCTAGTTTCCATGGCAATGCTCAACTTATTTCTCTCCATTATATTTCCTTTCTTTCAGTGTTTGAGGGCTGTTTCACCTTGAAGGCTGAGAGGACAGCAGAGCGCGGTGTCACATTTAAGGAACAAAGACGAGCCGCACCAGGAAGGATTTTGCAAGTTTAGTGCGTTCTAAGAATTCTTTGGTTTTGTGAAATAACTTGTCAAAGTCAGGAGAAGAAAAAAAAAAACTGTTCTGGGGACCTCAGAGATAGTTCCTCAGAGATATGGGCTGTATGTGTGACTGAGGGCGATGGAGGAGATGGTAGTGTCGCTATCTTTACTTTGCCATCTGTCACTATGGTAGAGATGCTGCAAGTGCAATTTCAAGCTTTATACCTGCAGCCCACCAATTACTGAGGAGTTACCTCCGCTCACTGCGTGCCCCACTTACAGTATGTGGCTGACATTACAAATGGTTGGTTATTGTAAATTCTCAGTCTCTGGAGCACTAGTGTTTACCATATAAATTCTGCCCAAAACAGTGCTTTGAAATGGATTATTTAGATATTCTGGGGTCAAATGTTATATTACAGAAGTCAAAAAACTTTTTGTTTACCCTGAATTCATTAAATATGCACTTTTGTTACATCATTTAAACAAACCATATTTGGTGAGTACTTGCTGTCTTCTTAAGTTTGTACTTTTTTCAACAGAATGCATGATTTGTATTATCATATTTCCTGGAAATGACCTACGATGTAGCCAACAGCAGCATGTTATTTGCAAGGTCATTCACCGTCAGCTTCCCGGTCATCTCCAGCCAGCTGCCACTTTATCAAACAATAGGTTTTTGTAGTAAAATAAGTTGGTAATGTTTTGATAGCTTCTTTTTACAACTTCATGAATTCAACATCCATTGCAGCACTTTCAAAGTGAGCCACCGGAATAAATAGAAATTGGGTGTCCTACAAAAGTTCAGCTCAAAACAGCCCACTCTCTTATCAGCTTCAAGTCTAAAATGCTAACATATGGGCACAGTTTTAGTTTTCTTGAGAGACTAACTGTAATGTCTCCTCTTGTCACCCCAAAAAAACATTAAATTTCTGGTAAACAAACACATCTTGTGCATCTCCTTTCCTCCCACCTCTACTAAAATTGGATCTTAATCATGTTGCTGGTGCTCGGCCTGGCAGTAAATTACTCATGGCCTGTCAGACACTAGATGTTCCCTTATACCATAAACATCATATGTTAATTGTGTTGTCATAGGCGTATTACTGATGCAAAATGAGTTTGATTTAGCACCGTCTGCACAGGTTGCTGCTGTAGACTACTTCTTAATATGCCTGCTAAGCCATTTTGCATAAAATCAAATCAGTTTAAGCTCTTACATTGAACCTGACTTGCAAAACCGGAATTCAACCCAACTTTCATAGTCACAGTAAAGTAGTGATACTCAGCTTATGCACCCCCCCCACCCAAACCATTTTCTAACTCACAATAAAAATAAAGTGATTCACACTGAGAATTGTTTTTGCATTTTAAGTATACATAAGGTACCAGAGTGCATGAAACAGCATCAAAATTGAGCTTGTTTATCAAAACAAGTGTCAAAACAAAGTCCTAAATAATCGCCTTATGTCCTAAACTCCTCCCTGGCCTCCTGTAATTTTGCATAAGTGGCCCAAAAACAAAGCAAGTTGAGTATCCCTGCAGTAAAGTATTGTTAAAACAATACTGTTAACATTTATTCCTTCTGCTTGTGTTGAAAGTGCTCCAATTGACAAGGAACGACTGAACTGAAATGTACTACAAATATCTAAATAAGGTGGCAGCTGGCTGGCAGGAGATCGCCAGGGGAAAGTTTCTGGAAAATAACCATCGCTCATAACAGCTACTTGCGGTTGGCTATCGTGTATGTCATTTCCAAATAATATCACACAATAAAACATGCTTCCTGTGTAAAATGTGCAAACATAAGAGCACAGCAAGTCGGCTACTCGCCCATCTTTTAAGTGGTTACACCTTCAGTCTGATCTCAAGCACACAGCTGATAGCTACATGGTTTGTTTACATGATAAAAGAGAAGGACATATTTAACAGATTCAATGTGGACATAGATTGTCGAATGTTATGCGACGCCTGCTTGCCGTTAGGACATGGTGTCAAATCACTGCTGTACTTGCAGCCTGCAGTCGAGCTAAAGCCTGAAGGCCATCACTCTCCGTGACCGTCAGGCAGTGGCTACTAGAAAGATAATGAACGTCAGCCCTCAAACACAGAGCGAGCCACATCTGAGCACTCTAATCAGTTATCAAGTGAACCATCTTGTCATTTCCTGTTGTGTGACCCAAGCCTACTGCACCCACAGTTTAAACCTATCAACAGCTTCAATTGGCTGTCCCCTTCTCCACGACTGCACCCTCTTCCCTCTGTATGCAGCTCTAATTGCTCAGTTAACACCCAGGCAGGTCGCTGACAGGGCGAGGAATAAGACATATGTTATTCATAGATGTGTTCTCCTGCTGAAAGCTGCCAAGGCCCACAGTCTGATATAAAAGACGAGGAGCATTTGATGGATTTTTAACGTGCAGGAGGTTGTCAACGGCAAACCCAAGTGAGCATGAGATATTTAGTTGTTTCATTTTACATCAAAAAACCCTCACCCTGGTTCAGTCGGCAGTGTTTGCACCAAAACCCGGTCTGACTGAGACCTGCTCTGAAGCAAACAGTGCTGAAAAATACACACAACACGATTCCAGTGTGTGGGCGTCTCTTTCTTGAACATTGCAGCGCTGCAATTTAAGCATTAAAGCGCGACAGACTCAAAGGTATTCAGGCTGACTGATTGAGTTTGACTCCATTGATTTGAACAGCTGAGGCAGTGAAACCACGTTTAGCCCACATGATGAAATTTTCTTTATCTTTACCCACACGCCACTACACAGCGCTGTCAGTATGACTCACCCCCCCACTTTTTACTCAACATGAGAACAGGGCAGATGGATACTGATGCGGTCTCTATGTCTGTCTCCTGACAAACATCATTATTCTGCCGATCACGTCGACTTGCTCGCATCCATTTGAAATATTTAGCGCAAAAAGGTTGTTTGGAGTTTGAGCATTCTATAATTCAGCTTTGATTATGGAGATGGAAAATCCAACGGCGTGTCCGAGCATATTAAATGTTCCCTTGCTTGCTCTTAAATCATGCTGCAATAGGTACAATAATGGCCGTGTAATCTTGTGCAACAGGGAGAAAAAAAGCCTGTTTCTTCAGACATGCGACGCGATAAGCTGTTTACAAACGCTGCATTTGCTGCCGCCGCTCTCAGGGTAAGCGATTTATTTTGACACAACGGGATGATGCCCCGCCCATATCCTGTCTCACTTCGAGTCATTTACTGGCTACGGTCAAAGTCACCTCCCTGCAGCTCCAGCCCGCCCAGTGTTTCAGCCTCACGATGGTATAAATCTCACACTCGCATACAGAATCTCTCTCTACCTGTTGCAGAGATAAAAACATCCACTTCAGCACCTCCCTGCCTGTTCCTGGCCTACTTAATGGTCTGTATTTTTTGTTTCATGCCTCCGCACCAGCGACAACAATAGATGTTTTTGGGCTGTGCATCCATCCGGCCATCCCATTGTTGTGAACGCGACAGCTCAGGAACGTCTAAAGGGGAATTTCTTCAAATTTGGTAGTCAAAGGTTTAGGCCACTGTGACCTTGCTTGCGTTGCATTTTTGTAAACCTGACATCTCAAAAAGGCCTTGAGGGAGTTTCCTCAAATCTGGCACAAACGTCCATTAGGACTCAAGAATGAACTTATTAGAATTTGGTGGTCAAAGGTCGCTGTGACCTCACAAACCATGTTTTTGGCTATATCTCTGAAATGTTTATGCTAATTATGACAAAATTTCACACAAATGTCTATAATGATAAAGTGATAACATTTTAGATCCAAAGGTCAGCTTTACTGTGAAATCTGGCGGGGCCCAAAGTTCAGCAAAAGCACTTTTCTGGTCACCACCATATCTCAGGAACAGAAGGGAAGACATTTGGTGAGACACCTTGAAATTGTGCTGATATAGATCTGTGCTGCCGAGGGGAAGATGTGTGTGAAGCATCAGTGTTTGCACAGACATGGATGGAAACTATAAGTGCAACTTGACTGGTTAGCGGAGGCATAAAAGTGCAAGGCAATAATTCTATCATGTTGCTGCTAACGAGCAGATCTGAGGGGTTCATTTGCAAAACAGATATGTTATCTGATAGATCATGTGCTATTAGTTTAAACTGTTATTTATTTTTAATTTTTTAATTGTGCCTGTATCTGTTTTCACAAATCAACTCTTTATCTAAAGTAAGTGATTAAGAAATGACTGGGTAAGGTTAAGACATATTATGAAGCATCCATGCTCCTGGAAGAAACTGATAATTGCTTACTGTTTTAACTGAATAAAGAACCCTTTCTCCTTCCACTGCTTTCAGATTTTAATTGCAATTTCAACAAGATTTAGTAAACATGGAGAGTTTGCAGCCAAAGTACTGAATGATAAAATGCACCACTGACCAGTTTTGAAGTAAAATGGTTATAAAGCATGTGAATAGTGTTGAATAATGCAGTTCTTTGCTTTTTGATATGTCCATTTAACAGCAGACCGAGCTGACAGAGCATTCATTTCTTTAGTGCCAACAAATTTAATAAATGATTCCCCTGACTGATCAACCACTGTAACTGCAACACTGTTCAATAGCAGTCATAAATACACGCTGAGCGTACACCCATCAGCCACAACATTAAAACCACTGACGGGTGAAGTGAATGACACTGATAATCTCGTTGCAATTCAATGTTCTGCTGGGAAACCTTTGGTTCTGGCATTCATGTGGATGCCACTTGAGACGCACCAGCCACCAAAACACTGTTGTAGGCCAAGTACGCCCCCTTACGGGAACTGCACTCCTGGATGGCAGTACTCCTTCCCAGAGGCAAATGTGCCATAACACACTGCAAAAACTGCTCGGGAATGTCCTCAGGAACATGACAAAGAGCTCAAGGCATTGACCTGGCCTCAGAATTTACCAGATCCCAATCTGATCAAAGACCTGTGGGACGTACCGCTTTGGGTGGGTGGTGCGTGTCCAGTAGCATACACATGAATGCAGGGACCCGAATTTTCCCAGGAGGAATTTGTTTTGTTACTACGGCTGGTCGATAGTGATAATAATCTTGATATAATTTTTCTTGACAGAGATACAATAAATGTTTGATAAATCTTTGATATAATTGAACGTCCATCGAAGGGGGCGGTAATGCACCTTAAACGCCACTTTAAACGCCAACCAGAGGAAGTAGTACTAGAAGAAGACGAGACTAGCCACCGAGCTAATGCACACGATAACATTATATAATGTCAAGTAAAAAGCTATTTAAAGTTAGGTTTTTTTTGTATGATTGTTTTGACCCTGACTGAATGTGCCACATAATATTAGCTACAACAGCTGTATAGTGAATTCAGCTAATGCTAATGGTAAGTTAGCATGTTAATGAGACTGATTGGTGGCTAATAGAATGATGTGACGTAACATGACTAGACTTCAATAGATTACGTTGTCTGTTAACATGATTTGTGAGTAGTTAGATTTTAACTGTGTTTTAAGTTTTAAGACTCTTTTATGGGAAGTGGCCTGCAAAACTGCCCTGCCCTGGATAAGGTTCCAACTCAAATACGTTTTTGTGTTTTAATTTTAATTATTAAATTAATTTACATGAAATTTTCATGGTTGGGTCTACAAATGATGTACACCAAGGTGACGTGGAATTTATGTGCCCTCGAGTGCCGTGTAGGCTTTTGCCTTGGTTACGCATTGTTCGGCATAAAACAGAAAGTTATGTTTGAGGGGCTAGGGAAGCTTGAAGCAAATTTTCTGAGTCTCATCTCAAGGCAACATCTAAAGTTATCAAAAGCGTGAGTTTTTGTCACACCGTTGCCATGGCAATGCAGTATTCACTACCAAACAGGAAGTTATTGTAACTTCACTTTGAATTGACTGATTGGCCCCAAATTTCACAGGTGTGATTGGGGTGCAGCCTTGAATGTCAATTACCTGTCATACTCACTGACAATTATCCTTTGATTTACATTAAATTTACATGGTTTGGTCTAGAAATGATGTACACCGAGATGAAGCCACAGGGAGTACAGGAAGTACAACATCATGTCAAATATCTCACTTTAGGGTCCAAACTCTCTGTGTGCATTAACTGACTTTCACAGAAATGAAGGACTGTGTCAGTCAGAGTTGTGCTAGTACCCCCAACGTGCGTGGGGTTGCGAGGGCTTGTTCATCGCTTCTTGCAGCTTTAATACTGCATGGTGTTTCTTTTATCTTGTGTTTTTATGTCTCATGTAAAGCACTTTGAATTGCCTTGTCGTTGAGCGGTGGTATACAATAAAATTGCCCTGTATTTTTGCTCAATACAATCAGCAGTCTTTGTTATTATCCACACATTTTTATAAATTGTTATCCATTTTGCTATTCATTTTCATTTTACAGTCCTATTGCTGATTTGTGATCATGCAATTACTTTGCAAATTCACCCCACCATTACTGCAATTTTGCTATCATGTCTGACTGCCACATTATTTCCATTGAAATTGGTCAAATCTGAGTCAGAGGAATGTTCTCTGTACTAAGCACCACACTTGAGATTGAACGGCAGTAATATTAAGGACACGCTCCTCAGGATGGTGTGCTGTTGAGAGATTTTTCAGAGGATGCTGACCCAAATGCTAAACCTTGGGCTGTTTACTCATGGAGGACGACTAGCTACGAGAGATCAATAAAGCATCACACAGACAAATAACTGACACCCCAAACCCATCAACCGGCGGGTTTGATCCTGTGCGAGCTCTGAGTCAAAGCACGTGAGGGGGGCTCAACACTCGAGGTCATCCCTCATCTATCATCCTATCTCATCGTTTCACTCGGCGACCTAAAAAGAACATTCACAGGTTGCCTCTATAGCATGTCGCCTGATGAATTATTGAGGAGCGCGTCAAAGCTCTGATCTTGTCGGAGTAAAACCGATATAGCGCCTACAACATCCTGGGACTGATAAGTAGCTCTGAGGTATGTGAGAGAGAGGGGAAGTGAGGTCGTGCTGAGGTAGAGAAAATGAAAGAGATTTAATAAGCGGAGCTTGTTGTTCGAAAAAGAGACGCTTGTATGATATTCTTGAATTGTGTGTACAATTAGTGTCCATAGATTCATGTCTGTCAGTGTTCATGTAAATATACATGCTTTTGTTTCCACAGTATGATTCTTCTTTGTGCCCACTTCCTTGGTCTTGTCATTCTTCTGACGGAGGCTCATTAATAACACTGGAGGATCCAAAGTAAAGCTTTAATTGGGTGATGTAATTAGGGCTCCCTAACAAAGTCAAAGTTTAATTAGCCTGGTGGGAAAGGCGGGAATCATTCATGGGAATTTCACTCCCTCGATTTTGCATCCTCTCTTCCTCTTCCCTCTTGCGTTTTCTCTCCGTCTCTCTGCCTGTTTCTCTCTCCTGCTTTGAGCGCAAAGGAACGTGACGCAAATCTCAATGAGGGTCAGTCCTTCACAGCGCAGTCCTTCCAGCTCTTTCTCGCTTGTCTCCTCCTCGGGTCCTATCCTTTGCTTCATCCTGCACTTTTGTCTATTTTTGCATCCACTTTGAGCTTGTCAGCGAGTATGTGACTGTGTTGCCCTGCAATCATTGTCTGAGGGTCATCATTTAGCAGCAGACAGCAAAAAAAAACAAACACAACTGAGTTGTAAGAGAACAAGTTGCATCTCTTGAATTGTGTGTACAGCTGCAGGTAAATTCATCTGTAAGCACATCCACAGGCTGTATATGCTGTATATACTGTAGGAAGTATTGATCCCCATGAATTCATAGCAGTCATATCTCGCCCGGCTTAATAGGAAATCCTCAGCTGTGCTTAACACTTTTTCTTCTTCCTGAAGGCAGTTCAACAAGACAGAGCGGCATTCTCAGGCGGAATTGAAAACCCTGGGAATGGCTCCTATCATACAATGACTACAGGCCTGTGTTTGTGGAGTCGTGATGGAGAGGGGACATGTTTTGTGGACAATGTTGATTCTTCTCTCCCCGTCGTCAGTTTTCTTACTGAGGCTTATCCGACCCTGCTGGCTCGCCACGCCGGAGCTCTCGTGGCATCTGGAAGGTGCGATACGGAGCATGTGCGTGCCCACGAGCGCGATTGTTTTTTCTCAGGAGAGACGGCTGCAGAGAGAAAACTTTACACCCACAGAGTGAGAGAGACAAGTGTCTGTCTGGTAAGGTGAGCATGTCTGCCACCGTATGTGTGTTCGTGTGGGCATGCGAGAGAGAGAGGGAGAGAGAGAGTTGCGTTTCCCCATGGGAGATTAAGCCTGGGCATAGCATCCACTGAAAAACTCTCATTTCTCCTTTCGATAAGAAGGGAATTGAGTCTCTATTTCGGTCCCAACCACCTACAGAGAAAACCGCAAGAGAATGCTACACTCGAGTTTCTCAGCACAGGTTCAGATCCGTTTCTCCTCACACAAACATACCGCTATAATCTCCTGCCATTTACAGTCCGACATATATTCTATTCAAACCACTAATCCCCATTCCTGAAAAAAACTTTAGCAAAGTGAAGTGCTCTTCACTCACACAGGCATTATGTGACTCTTTTGTTCATATTTTATTGTTTACTGGAGGTTTGCTCTGTGAATTTGATTAGATTTGGAGCAAATCTGGCCTTCATGATGTATAATTTAAGATGGATCCATGTATGTACATTTGTTATTATTTTGTAAAGGCATAAAATAAGTCTATAATAAACTGTAAATGCTCACGTTCTTTTCTTTTGTTCACAGCGGTTTGTGGTCTGGGGAACTCCAGAGGTAACATGTATAAATGGTGCTTATATGCTTTTAACAAAGCGACAATGTGTGCAATTAAAGCATACTTAATTCAGCTTCTAGGCATGATTTCCCAGAGAGAGCAGAGTGTGATATGATTAAAGACACAGTGGAATTAAAAACCCTATTTGCCAAGTTTTAATCCTGTCACCATGTGCTATTTTGTTCACTCATCTCTGTGACGTGATAAATAAATGTCAAAAAATAACAAGAATTTTGAGTATTTTTAAAGCAAAACCCTTGTCACTCTTGGTACTGATAAAGTATTTTTTGTGTATGTTCCTTGCATATTTTACTGAACATGTTTAACTCACTTTAATCTGCACAGCGATCTATAAAATGCAAATATGGTGCACATTTATTAAGTTAATTTTAAAAGACTGCTTACGCCCCAGGTGTTATTAAGTGGGTTCCAGAAGAACAATTTCTACTATTTGAATGAGCCTTTCTCACAGAAGATATTATGATATGTCATAGTTGGACAAGCACAGGTGCTGCTGATAACAATGGCTCTGTTCTATTCAAGTGTTACACTGTGCATCATGCCAGGAGCTTGAAATCAAAACAGCTAAATGGAATTAAGCCATCACTAATTTCATCATTAACACTTGTGCTTTTCCTACTGTGACAAGTCAGAAATGTAAAAAAAAAAAAAAGGCCTATTCCAAGAAGTTAACTCGGTAACAGCATGTGTACTGGCACTGTTTTAATGAAAAGTTTCATTGAGGAAATTTGGTTTTTTGTCCAACCTACACCAGTCATTTCAATCTGTGATGCCATTCAACAACAAAAATCTTGTCAGACACGATCTTTCAGAAAAATAAAGGTTAATAGATGTGGATGTTAATATCTAGATTTTGTCTCCTACATTTTTAGGGAGTCGTACTATTTTGTCTCATATAGTTTTTTTGGGAAGTCCATCTATTTTTGTCATTTTTTTAAAGCTATTTTGTCTCCTACAGTTTTTTAGAAGTCATTTGAATCTTTACCCTAAGTGGTTCTTGGCAGTGTTCAAGTATGGCCGGCTTAATAGAACTAGAAACCACAAAGGCGGGGAGTAAAACACATGGCCTTTAACGTCCACCTCCTGTCATGGTGTCAGAAGATTACTTGACCCGCTGTTCGCACTAACAGCGCCTCAGCCACCAGGCCTGCCAGGCTACAGCTGTGTGCTGCACGGAACAAGCTGCGTTTCCACGTTGGAACTGTCCTGCCTTGTTAAAATTGGGGCAGGAGATTGGTGCAACAGCTGGGTAAATGCCAGATACCACCACTTGGCTGAGCAATTTATGGATCGCGGTGCTGCTGACTGCCTGCTGCTTTGAAAGCAATAAGAAAGGGGGGTGGAGGGTACACATCTGGCCAATCAGAGCTGCATACAGAGGGCTTTGCAGTCACAATGTGTCGTATAAAAGTGGAGTAAGGGATATAGCAGTATAGCAGTTTCTAGGCTGCACTTTGTTTTTGGATACCAAGTACAATGAAGACAGAACTCCCTGAGTTGACTCACCATTTCCAGGCTCACACTCCTCCAAATCTTCGTCATCGCTAGGACACTCAGCTGATGCTACCAAGAGGTCATCCGCATTCTGGAGAATCAAAGACAGAAAGCAGAGGAGAGAGTCAGGACAAATTGTACCAGTGGAGATGATACAAAGAGTCTCAGGCAGCCACAGTGAAGTCTTTGGCTCCTCTGATAGCTACTCACACACAACCAGTGCAAACAGCAGAGACAAACTTCAAAAATCTTTATCGTTGTTATTCAACATCTTCCAAAAAGAAAATGGTGGGGGTTTATCACCAGAATTGATTTAAGGGCTGTGCATTCTCTCTGTTATTATTCTGCGGCCTGTCCATAGTCATTTATTAATTTGGCCTAGTGATCAGGCTTCAGTTTCCCTGCAATATCTCTATCAAACATGCACTTACATTTCTATTTTAACCATGCAATCAATCAGCTGCTCTACTTTTCCTGACTCCATATAAAACAGCAAATTGTTGGATCAATTAAAATGTGCACTTCTTGAAATTGAACACCCCGGGCATCAATAAATGCCCACGGCAGGGTGTGTTTGTGGCTATAATCCAATGTCTTGCTGGCTGAATGTCAGATGTCTGCATCAGCCTCCTGCAGTTGTCACAGTTGTAATATAGTGCAACATCTGTGACACACTTGTAAACCCTGATTCAAGTTTCCCTCCGCCTCCGAACATCCAGAACAGCCCACAACATGATCTCTGAGTGTAATTTATCAGATAAAGAAGTGTCACATGAGGCCCACTAACCCAGTATACTGAGAAACGCTGGAGGAGAGCTGGAGGAGTGGCTCCAAACTCCACTGTGACCTGGTCTGAACTTTTCTCATCACTTTCCAAGTTGAATCCCAAGGAGACAACTTGAAACTGTCTCGCATCCATCCAGATGAATCAGAGAGAGCACAAACACCTGGGAGTGCTTTCCACTTAAGACAGTAGCAGCAAGAGTGTAGCTTGTGATCTTAGTTTTATAACACTCTGACACCAAATTTGGGTCAGAGCGAGACAAGTGATGACTCTGACTGTTTCATGGAAACCAGGAGTATCCAAGCGGTGAAGAGAAGGAAAAATCAGGCCCCCCACACACACACACATCAAAAGGTAGATCTTTTATTCTAAGCATCAAAGTGCATTATTCTACCATGATCAAAGCTGCGGCGCGGCGGGTAGCTCAGAGCTTTTGGAGAAATTGAAATTTCTGTTTCCGCTCGCTTGCTTTCCGCCACCCTGGCCTGTCTCCTGCTGTCTGCACTGTGTCTTGGCGGGTGCTGGAGATATTCATTAGAGCTCCATAACTCCTGTTGGCTTTGCCCATCGCGATATTTAGAGTGCTATTACTATGTTTGCTCTAGCACAAAATTACACAGGATGGATTATTAACTACCCAAAGGACTGGATATATATATATATGACTAGAGGTTAATTTCAAATGTACTTTTCAGCAGATGAGTGATTCACATTATACGGCTGTAATCTATAATGCTACGAAACTGGTGTGTCTTCTACCGAGAGCCCATTTGTTCTAAATGTCATTATCCCAAAAACAAATGCCCATTGCTCAGAGGTCCAGTTCATCCAAAAAATACACATTTCCTGCAGTTAAGACAACAAATCGCCACTTTATATGTTCTTATTATGTTTTTGTAAATCATGGAACTGTTGTGATGAATGTGTTGTGATGTTTAGACCAATAAAAACACTTATCTAGGGTTAGAAAAAGAACATGTTAAACACCCACATTTGGGACCAGTAAGTCAAGAACCACTGAGAAACACTGAAGGGTCAGTAAAAACACAGTGACTGGTGGCTCAAATGCCACGCTGTTTGATGTTTTGAGGAACGGGCAATTTTTTTGGGAAATTTTTTGGACTGATAAGGCTTTGGAATTTGGGTTTGTTGGAACCAGTTATCCAAAGCTAGCTTTAATATTTCTTTATCTGATTTCACATTTTGGTAATTGAGGATGATACCCAACTCAAATAATTCATTTCCTGTAATATACTGTATATTTGGACTGACTGGCAGAATGTATGTTTGGTGTAACTCAAACTGCATTGAGCTCCTGAGCAGCCACATAACCAGAGGCTACATAAAGCGATGCCTAAATAAAGGCTTTGTGTCTGTGTTATTTGAAGCCACTATATGTGGGATTTTGATTTTGAATCTTATTTGGTTCCAGACCTCTGAATCACTGTCCGCCTCTCTGGATTTCTTTCATTTCAAATGCTTGTGTTTTGCTCACCAGTGTCAGTTATTCAATGGGAAAAACAAGATCATGAACAAAAAGTGACCAAAAATGGTTACAAAAAAGTAAATAAGCATGTATAAGACTGACACAGCCAAAAACACCTCTTATACTGGTGTGTTTCTTTTAACAACATGGCAAACATTTACTGCTCTCACATTAACTACATTGTCCCTGTGTGCTTCTGACAGGATGGAAACCACAAACACCATTAACTACATTTACATGCACACCAATATTCCAAATACAATATTCTGAATTGGATATGGTTCTTAAACAGATTATTCTGTTTGGATATTACAAATAAGGCCTTTCCTTTTTTTTACAAATTCTGCATTTTCCAATTCATGTGGGATATGCCACTATGTCACAGTTTAAAAGTGCTTACATTTCTATAGATTAAAAATGCAACATTAGGTCTTAACAACACAACATTGCATATTAAAAAAAGAGGAATCCAAAGACATTGTGACTAGCTATAAGCACCTTACTCTTTTAGCCACTTTAATGGACAATGCTGTGTACAGGGTACAGCCTTCTTACACATTTGAAATTTCAAAATTCCATACTTTTTTCCAGATTTCTCGGTAAAACAATTACAATAATTTGTGACATTTCAGTAAATAGATGTGTATCATGTAAATAAATTATGCAATTAATCTTTTGTTTTCATTTTTCTGAATATGTATGCCATCATGTCACCAAATAATTTCCAGAAGGTTGTAGCTAGGTAATGTAACGCATACAAATGAATTACATACAAAAGACAAAACCCAAATAAAAATTCAGTGCACTGCATTTTATTTTAAGTTGCACAAAATGAAAAAAAAAAAATGTAAATTAAAAAAAAATAACTAGAAAAGGAGGATGAAAAATCAGATTGATCAAATATTCTCAATTTGACGTTTTAGAAAATAGAACAGTGGTAACAGTCTTGGAAACATAAATATTTTCCCATACAATAGTTTCCATTTTCCATACTTTTCCAGACCTGGAAATTTATAAAATCTAATTCTATACTTTTCCATACTTTCCATACTTGCGCAGGAACCCAAAGTGCTGAGTTACACTTAAATTTTAAGTGCAACTCAGCACTTTGTAAAAGAATTGTGTAACATACAGAGTACTCAAATTTGAGCTGTTCACATGAAGTATCTGTCTGACTTAGTGTGAGTTGTATGAGTCGTCTGTTCAGCTATGATGCACACCACCGCTCATGCTTAATACATCCTTTTTCTTCAACTTATTTCAAACTGCTTGTTGCTGTCATAAATATAAAGACACTCTGTGCACCATCGGCTTTTTTCCCAGGACAGAAGAGCAAATGTAAAGGACTTCATACACTGTCTGCTGCTGAACAGTTGTTCAATGTCAATGTAGTCCTCCACCTTTTAAGACCTTTAGCTTAATTTTACTCGACTAGACTGACTGCAGTTTTAAAAGAACGTTTCTTCTTTTTTATTTTGTCTCTTTGTTGAGGGGAAGCAGACAAGCTTGCCAGGCCTTCAACAACACCTCACAAATAAGAACAAAGTCAGAATAAAAATGATCCAGTTACACTTGGACTGTCTGTCTGAATGATCAGGACTCTGTTAGCCAACTCTACACCCAAACAATGCCCTCATGCTTTTGTGGTTGCAGCATAAAATCTTTGATCATTAAAACATGTGGATGAATGACTCATTGGTAATGTCTATTCATTCTCAAGTACATATCTTTAATGCTATTTTGGGCCATTGTGACAAAACACTATGTTCCGCCAGGTACATAATAATAATAAAGAAGAAGCTGTAACAATATATGAATACTAGCTGGAAAATAGATTCTTAGCAATAAAAAGCACTCTAAAGGTGGGAGTCTGCTTTTTTATGACCCGACATAAACGTCAGTCAGTGAATGCAGCGCACATTAAGGCTTGTAACAACAGAAGCAGACAACACTCGACAATACTAAAGTGGTTCCAGATAATTTATCAAACGGGCCCGTCGATGGCTGCCAAGTTCACCTCGCAGACCGTTGCTGTAAGAGCTCGTTATATGCTGATCACGGAGGAATATTTCTGCCAAGAAGTCTGGAGGCCGGAGATATGATATTGAACTGAGCGGATGGTTACATGTGACATGTTAGAGTCAGGTTCCATTGATGTCATCTTTACAGAGAAGGGCGCAGAAACACTAAACCACAGAGCATTTGTCTACATAAGTCATGCCAGCTGAGCAGTCTGGAGACAATGTTGCCTTCAACGGAGCTTTGACCGACCCTTACATCCAAAAAATCTGACTTGCTTGTAATTACATGGCACTGGCCGACTGAAAGAAGTCAAGGAAAACTTCACTTGTCAACAGAGGGGGAATAGTTGGTTAGCTGGGTATCAGTACGCAGTACCTTTAAGGTATCACTAAAATCACATAGTACCAAGTATCAAAAATTACCCAGCCAAACTATACCTGCATTCTTTCCTTTTTGTACTCAGATCTAGGATAAAAAGATTTTGTATTTGTATGGTTTTGCTTGCAGTCAATTACTGCAAGCTTTCTTTAATTTAATGGCCATGTGATTGGCTCACTACTGCAGGAGCTATAACCCACACAGTCTGTGATGTGATGAAGGCAAATACAGTGTATTTTGACAGAAATAGCAGTTCAGTGTTAGGGATGTTAATGGTTAACTGACGATGATATACTGTACAGGTTACAAATGCTGGTCTATGGGTTAATTTTTCGACTGTTTCACATGGGTATGGGAGATGCTAGATAGCTTGATTACTGCTAATAACACTGTCCAGACCCAACAGCGTTACTGTGGAAACATTGTGCTCATCCCCCCTTTTTAGCACTGCCACCACTGTTAGCAGTGACTCAAAGTCTAGTGGCGCTAACAAAATTAACAATGCTTTAAGTATTTCGTGGTTCAAAACGTTGTGCCGACTCTTGTCCAATCAAAGTAGCTGGCTCCAAAAGTTGCTAAAAGTTGCTAGGGGATGTTTTACTTGCACTGCGCATTAGGTAGCATCATAATAACAAAACATTTAAACATTTGGCATGGCGCTCATACTACAGTGCAGCAATTTCTTGCACTTCCAATGCAGTGAGCAAAAGCTTCACCTTAAGCATAGAAATTCACTACAACTGGACTCCCTTCAAGAGCAGCATCTCCTGTCTGTAACACAGCGACTGCACGGCACAAGAGGAGAGAGGGAGAGAAATCTCGTGCTGATGGCAAAGCAGCTGTGGACTATGATCACTGAGCATTATGCGTGGTAATGGATCACAGTATATTTCCGTCTTTTTCATAGTGACCTGAAAAAGTCGCTAAATTTGTCACTTCTTAAAAAATAAAGTTGCCAAAAGAGTATAAAAAGCTGCTAAATATGGCAACAAAGTTGCCAAGCTGGCAACACTGGTTCAAAATTAAGCCACACTGGGGAGAGGTGAGGGGAGAATTGGGCTAAATGTTTCCTCAGCAATGAGTTCGGCCACAGGAATGGTGTAAGCAGCTATAATCACTGAATGAGCAGCACCGCTAGCTAGCTGATGACAGGCATGTTTTCACGTATTGATGTGGATGACCCACTGTCTGTCAGCCACGACAACAGAATATAAAAGTCTAGATTTAACAAAACATCACAAAACATTAAAATTTCACCACCTCTCAATAGATGGGGATTTGAAATGCAGTGCTGTGCTCACTGAGTCAATTGAGCTTGGGACAAAAAGGAAACGCTTCTTGTATTTCGCATCCTTTTTTTCTTAAAAATAAACGGATCAGTTACCTGATAATGGGCAGCCTTTCCAAAGCAAGATTAACCAAAACTGACAGACCTATTCAGTGTGCCAAGATGCCACAAAACATTTGAAATGCTGACTATACTTATAAAAATAAATGCAAAAAAAGAGGGAGGCTTAATTCAGGAAAAACTGTGAATATGAGTAACATGATGAAGTACCTCATCAGACATGGAAAAAACTTCAGAGTGTAGAGCTGCATGTTTGCAAGGCCAAAAAAGGTATCAAATGAAATGCTCTGTTGATACATGAGTAAAAAAACAGTGAACTGTGAACAGGACCACCTTCACAGCTTTTCTCAACTTCAGTCATCAGAGCCCTGCTTTGATGAGGCTCTGCTGAGTGACTTTTTCTATACAAGACGCAGAAAAACAAATTATCAGGAGTTAATGCAAAACCAACATTCCAATTTTCTTTGAACTGGCTGTTTGCAATACAAAATGGCATGAATTGCGCGCTCGTGCCATCAACAACCTCACCTTGACTTCACTCTAATTGGCACTGCTGCGTTCATCCAAAATGAGACAGATAGGACTTTCAAAGGGATGGCTAAGTCTCGAGATGATGATTAAGGGACAGAGAGTGAGCTGGTCTAAATATATTCCGAATGTGCTGATCGCGGGTGTCAGGGACGAGCGCGAGTGGCTTGCCGACTGATCTCGGATAAGCTTCCGTGGACATGAATAGCGCTAATGAACACAACCGAATGAGAGGAATACGCTGGTAATTGGCACCTTGTCTTTGTGTTTCCTGCGACATCACAAAAGTTTGTTGGACAGTTGGAGATGTTAAAGAGGGCTGCTTTCAAGTAGCTACAGTACAAAGTCATTACAGTAATACAGAAATAGCTGACATACTGTAATCTACATCAAAAATGCTTCCAATCATGATCTGGATCTTTAAAATGCTTTGCAGCATGGACTTTTTGCTCAACACACAGCTTTTAGCTAATGATACCGGCCATGTACTGGAGCAGATCTCCCTTTGGAACACATGGAGCCTGTTATTAGGCCTTTTTATGAGAGTAGTGGGCCTGGATAACCCGCTTCCTCCATCCACCACTATGTGGGCAACAGTGCTTCCCTACTGTTTGCTAATTGTTACTTAGAACGATGGCGACTGCTACCTTTAGCACATGGGGATAATCATAAGGCCATAAATCTTAGCCTTTCACATGCGAGGAGAGTCATAAATATAAGTTTATGGCGCCTGAAGTTGTTGTTGTGTTGCTGCCGTCCCTCCCCTCCTCCAGCCTTTGTTGATCTCTCTCAATGTACTGCAATTTCCAGCAGCCTACCACGTCTGGGGTTTAGTCAGCCGTATCTTCTTAGAGCAAATCAAAATTGCAGTGTTGATTGGTCTAATAGGAGCGGCCACACAAAGCTGTTATGTGACTCCCTCTCAGGCTGAGGAGCTGTTTGAACATCCGAATGTGGCACACAAAACAGCGCTCTGAGGATGTGACTGTTTGACCTTGCAGTTGACGTCGTATTTCTTTTGAAATGTGCATTAACTGGTCCAAGAGGGGAGCCATCTGGGTACTTGGCTACGCTGTTTATTCTTTCAAATACTGTTTTCAGCACTTTTTTTTGAAACAACTTTAGAAAGGCAATTAAAAGTAACTGCACCAAAATATCTCTGACTCAAACGCCTCCTTCTTTTAGCTACGGTTTGTTTTTTGCTTCTCAGTGTGAGTCGTCAGGGTTTCCCACACATTCATTTATGGCATACTGCCACTATTAAAACATCTACTGCCACGTATTGATTTTATAGATTTGGAGTTGGAACATTCATTAGGATTTAGGCTTGGGCAGTACCATGGTCTTACAGTACACCAGGGGGATTTAAAAATCCTGAAGGTATGTTTTTCAACATTTTCATCATAAATACAGGTACTCCTCTTTCTATTAAACTCATTATAGGTAGTGCACAGTGCGCAACACCAGAGCTCAGTCTCCCATCTCTACTGGTGGACAGGCAACTGGCCTGAAAGACACCACAACACCTAGTGGCAGAGGGATAAGCTAAAGGGCTGTAAACAGCCAGCAGCCAGCAATGGCAAACACTGACCGTGGCGAATAATGGCATGTTTTTTTACAACTGACTTGGTAAATTACAGATTTATTTCGAACAAACCGGAACTGGTGATTGCTGGAACAATGGACTTACTCACTAGATTACTAGCACAAGTTACCAGAACGGTTTGGGTGAGTTTCATTTTTGTCAAGGTTGAATAAAATCTGTTTTGTGATTAAATATATTGAGGCAAGTCAGTCTTCCATGATCGAGAGAAAGTTGAATTCAAAATGTGTGCAGTTGTATTTCCCTGTTTAATAAGAACAAAAGGTGTAAGGAAATAACTTTTCCTTGACATTTGATGGGTTTCTGTTGTGTATTAATTAGTCTGAAAAGCCAAAAGTGAGTAGCACACTCGCCACTGAAAATCCCAATGAAAGTTCAGGAGGGAATGAAACATTACATACTCCCCAAGCCAATTAGGAACGCTATGGTTATTCATTGCACGGGGCAGCACAGCTACTCCAGGCACAGACGAAGCAGCAAAATGTCTGGGGCAGTGAAAGTCAAACTTAAAGTTTGCTTTCACTTGCTTCTTACATCCATTGATCTGATCAGCTCTTTTCAAGTGACAGATCAATTATCCACCCCAACGGCCCCGCAAAAAGGTCCAAATTTAGAGACGGAACACAGAATGATAATAAAAGGGACACATAGACAAGATTAAAAAATGGGAAGTTTGATAACTTAGCATCCCTCAGCCCCCATAGTAAGCTGAGGGATAACTGTCCAGGGGAACTCATGACAGATTCTGCCTGTGCTGCGTTAATGGACCAAAAAACATCTAAATTTAGAGAGGGGACACAGATTGATATAATCAACAGCTGCCTCAGTTAGATTTTAGTCCTGTGAGAAACACTGATAATGTAAACAAGCTCACATCACAAACTTGTAACGGCTCACCTGTGTGACACTGTCCCTCATGGTTGGCGAGCGCTGTTTCCGGGTGGTGGTTGTGGCCATAGTCGTTGTTGTCTCCATGATTGTGGTGGACATATCAGCCAGCGGGGTGGTGGAGGTGGTGTCAGTGGTGAGCACCGAGGGCATGTCGCCCACCAGCCGCAGGTTGCCCTGGGTCTGGACGTTGGGGTCGCCCTCAGCTGCCAGTTTGAGCACCTGCAGGCCGTTGTAGTATAGACCTGAGATCTGCCCCTGGAAGTGGCGCCCCTTCTCTCCACCGCCACCGATTTTGATGAACGCCTGGCTGTTGAAGATGGTCAACTGGCGACCTGATATGTGAGAGATAAGGAAGATGAAGAAGTGATGAAGAAGGCAGAGGAAGTGGAAGTGAGAGAAACCATGGGAAGAGGGAAGAAAAAAGAGAAAGGGCAAAGAATACAAATCAGTCATGGTCTCTAGGTTAGCTTGCACATGAAACACAGTAATACAGGAGCTCAAAAGCAGAGAGACAGGGGAGATAGAGGGACTGTTTCAATCATGTGGGATTTCCTGGGCAACACTTTAGGGAGATTGGACCCTGGTTTGCTGTGGGTGCAGCCATTATAGGGCTAGGCACGTGCCACATTCTCAGAAAAAGCCAGCCTGAATCTGGCAGTCAAATAAATTGCGGGGGCAGTTGCGGCTTGACCCTGAGACTGAAGGTTCACAGTGAAATGCATCTAATTTGCCCTGAGATGGAATATATTAGAACAATGCTGGGACTGTGTCATTGACCTCCAATGCACCTGAGCTGCACAATGATAAAGTACCTCAGCCTGCGGAAAAAAATGTCGCCCCGCTCCGCCATCCAACGGAGGAAAATAAGATCCTCATTGGAAGGAAATGTTTAATTCAGCAGGGGCTCTCCCTCTCCGCGGTCATTATCATTCATTGGGATGGATAGATGGATGAAGGGAGGATAGGGTCGACCATTTAACCAGGGTCCAATACTAATGTGTTACCAGGACTTGTGGTGAAGGGGTGGAGAGGGGGCAGTCTAACAGGTGTAGTTTTTCTTGCTGTATTTTCCTTGGCTGACGGTTATTTATATATATATATATATATATATATATATATATATATACACTTTTTTAGCCCATATTTGCATCTCCTAGGGGACATCCCATCATACCACTTCAACTGAACTTTGACCCTTATTATGAGTCATGTGGATATGAAGAGAGATGGACCGTTGAGGGAGAGGGGTATTGTTGCTGGATACTGTTGGACGGATGTGGGTTAAAAACAGACCCGATGAGGTAATTACTTTGAGTAGAAGCCAAAGAGCTTTTATGGATAAATCAATGGGTGTAAGGAAAGAGGGAGTGTGTTTGTTTGTGAAAGAGATACTACACTAATGTGCGCATGTGAGTGCAAAATATAGACTCTCCAGAGAAGCTGTACAACTGAAATGAGACCCCTCTGGCCTTATAGGACTGAGTGGATTCATGTATGCACATTTGTTCCTCAGTGGATATGTTTGCACATTTGCAACTCATGCACATGTCTTTTGTTGAAACTGGCTTCTTTGTGTGCAATTACATTTAATGATGACGAATGAATATCTTTTGAATGTTGCTGTTGTTTTCTCTGTGGGATTGAAAGCCAGCACTCATCAGCGTTGAGACTCCAGGGACAGGCCCGGGTCCCATTTGTTTTCAATTAAGAGAGCTGAAAGGGTGCTTCATCACTATAATTATGATTCACTATCACACTATATGGGTGCACTTGTTCTGACATATGTGTAACACCCAGGTGGGTGGGACTATCAGACAAATAATGTATATTAATGCATGTGTGTGTGTGGGTGTGAAACCCCATGTGCACTGCATGTGTATATCTGAGGGTTTTTTGCACAAGTGCTGTGGAGATACATTTATTCCGCTGAGATGGGCTATTACATGTGTCATCCCATTATCAGATCATTAGGCCCATCACGGTCCCACAAGGGACTCGGCTCCTGTCCCTTAACTTCATAATGATGAGACTTAATGTCTGGCATATGCACTGTTGACATAATAGCTGAGTCTCACTCTATTATCTCATCACTGAGCATTTTTTGGTGAGAGAGGGATTTGAAAGAAATACTTCACCTACAAAATGATCATTTTGATATTAGATATTAAATATACTGTTACCTTGAATTCATGAAAAAGAACTGTTTTTCCCCACATACCTTCACAGTGAACAGAGAATCCAAAAATAATGAACATATTTGATGAATTGGAGTAAATTGGGGCCGGGTTTAACAACAGCAAAACTATATCAAAACATCTGTTTACAAACTCTCACTCAACTCCTGCAGTATAAGGGCTCATTTATGCTCAACGTTAGATACAGAGACGGATTTTTGCATGTTGTCTGAAGGCCTCCAGATAATTACATTACTGGGAGAATGCAATGAATCAATAATATACAAGAAAAAATAATAAAAAGAATTCCCTGTCCATGTCAGAATGTCTATAATGGCTGAACAGATTACAAACGCCTACACGCTGCCTCCTTTTGAAAGTACAATATAACGACCTTTTCCACTGTCACGCTGTGTATTGTTTTCCGAAACTTTTGATGCTACCTTTTAGTTCCATCTATTGGCTGTATCTAATCCATCATAAAGGATGCATGTAATTATAAGGACAGTGACATTCACATTTGGAGCATAAATAAGTCTTAAGTCTCATTTATCCTGTCGTATGCTCTGTATTTCTGCCTATCCAGGCATGCTCAGGGTATGCTACCTATAGGCGTTATAGAAAAATGCATGTTTTTGGTAAGTACTAAGCATACGACTTGATAACTGAGACTGGGGTTTTACTGCACAAGCTGTGTGACAGTTTGTAAACAGATGGCTTGATGTTTTTTTGCTATCATTCAACATGGACCCCATTAACTTCAATTCATAAAGAATGTTCACCACTTATGGATTCTCCGTTCACTGTGGATGCATGCAAGATAAACAAAGTTTTCCTCACAAATTAAGTGCAACATAGAGTGGGTAACTGATATACAAATGATCATTTTGCAAGGGAAGTATTCCTTAAAAAAAGGAATGGCGAAAGATGGGAGGGACAGATTATCAAATTACGGACACCATTGAGGAAAATACAGGAGAATAACCACACTTGTGTACATACTCAGAGAACCTTGAAACATCACACTTTAAAATGCACATTAGCAGGCTCAGTCCACCTTACGCCCCCCTGTATCACTCTTCCAGTGTCCTTGACAAGAGGACACATACATACACACCCACACATCAGCCCAGAGGGTCTCCCATTTGAAGCAGCCCCAGTCGGCCCCCACTCTCCAGTAAAGGGTCATGAAATGAGGAAAAGTTGAAGATACAAATCATCATCAATTCTCCTGAAGTCCTCTTGGTTTACCAAACAGCTCAAGTTCCTTTACAACAACACCCGACTCTCCCTGTGTGTGAGCAGCAGCTCTGAGCCAGATCTATTCAGACGGGACAGTTTACTCCTGAGGAGTCGAGTGTATTGGTGTCACAGTTACACCCTGAGCCAGTGACACAGGCAGAAGTAAGCCATATTGACAAGCAGCTTATGATTATGATGCAGAGTAGGTGGGATTAGTTATACCTCCGGAAGTTGGTGCACATGCAAGTGTCCAAGAGTCTGTCGGGTGACCTATATAATTCTGCATTACAGCTATAAGCATGTGACAATGTCATCTGTCATTTAAAAACAAAAAATAAAAAATACAAGCCTCGAGCACTGGAGAGCATTGTAATGGCCATTTCTGCATCCATCCCATCTGAGACAGAGCCAAAGAAAAGCAGAAAGGTGCCCTCTAGACTAGATGAAGGGAAATCAGTGTTTGTTTTTGGAGCTGTCTGCTCAGGATGAGACTCTAACAGGGCCTGATGAAGTTATTGTTTCAGGGTCTGCCGGGGCAAATCAAAAGTGACATGTGGTTTTAGAGCCAATTTTGGCGGCGGGCGTTAGCAGGGTTGGGTGGAGGGGTGGGCGAAGGTAGAAAAATAAGAAGTCTCTGCATGACATGCAATCACAGCACATAATATGACAGAGCTGGATGTGGTGCTGCAGTAGAGAAGAGTGTGTGCACGTGTGTATAATAACTCACAAAATATGTCAGTGGATTGCCCTTTATGTGTGATAGTTGGCCTTTTCAAAGAGTGTGTGTTTGCCCGGCATTTATTCACATACGCATTTCCTTTTGTGTGTTTGTATGTGTTTTTTGACAGCTTACTGTGTGTGTGCTGTTGACAGCACAGCACACGGGGTTGTTTGCACATTGATGAGGGTCTATTGGACTGGTTTGGTGGGATTAGGTGGCTGCTGCCTCGGAACTCTTCCCAGGGCTCTTAAAGTGCATGCACTTAATTGGGAGAGGCTTGGGATGAGATGATTAAAGCAAATGCAGTCGGTCTTTAGAGTATAAGACAAATTAGGAAGTATACCTCAAAACTGTCTCAGTTGCAAGGCTGTCATATAGACCCTTTTCCACCAGATTTGGTGCATGTATACTGTTTTGTTTTTTTTTAAATAGGAAAACCAGTTTAAAAAGCCAATAGACTACCCATTGCCAGTAGACCAGAGTCATGTACATAGCTTTGTAGAAGATCAGTGTGTCATATTCCACGTCATGGGTGGGTCAGATGAGGTTAGTAAAAAGTGGAAAGCAGCATGGAGGCCCGTGATTTTTTAAAACTTTTTTTTTTTATCTGTTCAGACACTCAGTATTGGTGCACACTAAAGTTAGAAACAAGGATTGTGGCTGCTTGGACAGACACAAACGATGTGGTTTGTGGTGGCCAGTCATTTCATTTTACTGGCATCCAACGAAAAAATAACTTCCAGGATAGCCTAAAAAAACACTATCCCTGCATCACCGTCTTTCTGTCTCTATCATTCCAGCTATCCATCCATCCATTCATTCATCTATCATTCCAACAATCATCCATCAATACATCCATCCATCCTTCCTTCCACTATCATATATCTATCCCTGATACATCAGTCTGTCTATCCGTCCATCCAGCAACCCATCATCTATTGAATTATCAATCATTCATCCATCCAACTATCCATCCATCCATCCATCCACATAAATCTCTGAGAGAAGTTAGCTGTTTTCCTCTTTCAGTTCTGTAACTGTATTTCATGTCCTTGTTTCATTTAAATCCATGTAGTATACTCTGAGAGAATCCACAGGGGAATATGGAAAGCACAAAGTAGCACACAGTGCCCCTCAAATTTGTCACAACAAAGCGGTGTAAAAATAGCTCTGGGTAATGAAGGAATATGCATAGAAACATGCTGAGAACGGAGAGTAAAGCGACATAAAGAAATGGAGGGCCAGCCTAAGGAGAGCTGAGCAATCAGACGTATATTATACGTATAGGCGGATGAATCTTTCCCTCGATTAGTAATTGTGCTTCGGAGCTGCAGTTTGGTGAATTTTTGCTTCTGTCCTACAATTTCAGAACACACACTATCCTGGCTGGGAGAGGTACACTCATTGCAGCTTAAATCGGGCATCTAGGTGGGCAAGACTATTTCTAAAGGCATTATCTTCCACAATCACACCCACCTTTGGTTAGACCAGCCAAAGGAGTTAGTAGCTACTATTGACTATGACTGTTACAGAAACCAATATGTAACATGTAATTGACTTTTCTTTTTTGGTCCTGGCCATAGGGTAGCTCCTGAGTTACTGAACGCCTGAAAGAAAGAGAAGGTAAAGAAAGAAAAGGTTGGACAGGGACTGAGAGAATGGGGACATAAGAGATGACAGGAGCAAGGGAGGGTGACAGACGAGTAGGACAGAGAAAAAGAGAGCCTGCATGAGGACGGAATGTCAAAGAGAGACGGAGCGAGGGCATGGAGGGAGGGGCAGAGGGAGCGGATGACAGACTCGATAAAAAGAACAAGAAGAATCATGCAGTTTAAAGACAGCAGCTGAGGAAGAGAAAGACATACAGTAATACATGGGAGTAAGATGGTAAGAAAGAAGTGGGAGGAAGAATAGTAAGGTAGTGAGAACAATGGTAAAGAAAGCAAATGAGGTACAGGAGAGTGCTTCCCATGTAGAAAATACCGGTGAGTCACCTCCAGCTTCCCTTGCCTCTTTTTCAAATGCAGTCGGCTAATCACATGGTGGTTAAGAAAAGGTTAAATAATATGTACCCGAGGCCATAGCTTCCATATCACTGCATCTGCCAAAATAGATGCACTTAGAGACAAAGTGAGAAAAACTCTTAAATAACATGCTCAGCTCTAGGCCTTTCTGTAGGAAACTTTCAAAAGTACAGACTGTATATTATAGTTATTCATAAAAACATGGTTCTTCATAGTAGATGGTTTTAAAGGATAACAACTGTCTTTTATCAGTAAAAATAACATTGTACTTACAATGTTCATTGCTGCAGATGTTTGAAACATTTCCACATTACTAAAAAGATGTTGGAAAGGGCGAGAAACTTGAAAACCAACTGAAAGAAAGTTAGGCTTCATTTATGTACTTTAGGACTAGAGTGAATTGCTTTTCAAGTATTGTGGGATAGCTGCTCACCATACTGAATAGTGATGAGAAGAAAGGAGAGGGTCAGAATTACCAATAAAGCTCGATAGTGATTCGTCAAAAAAAGTGCCATGCAGTGGTAATACAGGAAGTTTAGACCTTACCAGGTGTGGATAAATGGTTTGTTTGCCTTAAGTGGGCCTACAACCGTAAAACAAGATTGTTATGCTGACTTGTAGATAAAGTGGTTTAGGCAATCTAGACTTCTGGCTGTCTGATAATTTAACTGATTAGGTTTTTTGCTCCGTTAAACCACAGATGTATAAAAAGAACTGGATATAGCATTGGAGTCGGTGCCCTGTTCATTCCAATAAAAGTTGCTCAGCCAAAAACTTGACTTTCTAAAATAAAATTTCCCAGATATACCACATGGGGAGGCCCATAAAGCAAGCACACTAGAGTTACCATGATTAAGCAACTAACTTCCAACAGCCGAACCGCTAACTTTTGGTTTAACCCTCCCCTTATTTGAATGGGAATAAAATGGTTACATCATGCAGCTTTTCTAGACTTTTGAAATGATATCAAAACCAAATGGATCAAATACCATCTATTTCCCTATGTAAAGGCCCAGAAACACCAAACCGACATCAAAGATCTAGCAGTGACAAACGACAAATCTTGCATTGCCTCACATCACCTGTTTCTAAACCAAAAAGTTGCACATGAAAACACCACAGAGACTACAGCCACTTACCAACAAGCATGTGCACTCTATGCCTGCTTGAGAGGAACAACCAAAGCATATACGCTGACTGACCCTCAACGATGGCCCAACATTGACCGACAGCTGACCATCATGGCCTTGAGTCTATGGGAAAAAATCTTTTTGGGCCCAATGGCATAATCTGACGGACCCGGAAGTTACGTAGTTTGGCCTTTATGTAAATTGGCTTCATAGCCCCGTGCTGTTTTCGTTGACTTGTATCAAACTTTATAGCAATGGTGCCCTGTTCCCAGAGCTCAGCAATTACTTTGACTGCAGTGTTATCTTTCTTAGCAGACAGACATGTCCCAAAACAAGATGAAAGTCGTAATAAACCAGGAGATGTCTTTTCTCCAATTTTGGTTCTGTCTGTCACTGAGATTTGTCTTTTCCTTTGAATGAAGCTTCTTTAGGGATGTAAAAGGCATCACTTCCTGTGCGCCTGAGGGTTTTTCTAATGAAAGACCACCAAGTCAAAAGGTTTTATCAGTTTGGTACAGGTTGCATCACTCTTGTCTGATGTCAAATACTTCTTCAGCCAAAAGTAAACTGCCCTAGTAAGCAGGTACAGCAAGTTTCTAATTGTAGCTTTGCATCGTTTTTTCTAAACATAGAGAGAAGTGGCTTGTCGATGATAGGTAATTACTACCTGAGCTGAGCCAAGCTGGGGAGTGGGCTGGGCTCGGGCCATGCTCGGCGGGCTAATGCACAGATTGCTTTTCAGAGAATGTGGAATAATGGCTGTATGTCTGCTTCAATCCCCAGAATGTAGGTGGAGAGGATGGGAGGGGATAGCGGCTTGATACCTTGCTCTCCCTTGGCAGCTAGCAGCTAACCTGGAGGAGGTGATTGTCAGGAGGAGGCAAAGGGAGATAGGAGGAGGGGGTAATGATCTAAGTGTGCCCATCCTCGGTGAAGGGGATATGAAAAGGACTGCAGCTGGAGAGAGCAGTATCTCTCTCCCTCCACCGTCATCATTACGCCTCTCTCATCCTCCTTCTACTCCTGTTATCTCACAGAGAAGAGGGATTCCATATGGTTGCAAGGAGCTTCTATCTCAAATGTTTTCTCTTAGCTGAGGCGCAGGGTGGGAGGGATGGCCTAGAATTCACCTCAGTCAATACACTGCTTTGTGGTGCGCGGAACAGAAAGTTGGACCGTTTGCACGCACAGTCTTTATGGGTTTGTGTTCACAAATCCTTTATGCGCCTGCAGAATTTCTAGTATCTGTATCAACAAACAAGAACTCCCCCTTATTTCCATTTTCTTCTCTACAGAAAGAAAAAAGAATTCGGAGGGAGAAAGTCGAAGAAGACTGGAGCACAATGGGGATGGGGTGGGATGCTGACAAAGTCGATTATGAAGTGTTCCCAAGTTATCTCCTCGGCACAAGGCTCTCTTTGGTAATTAAGAGCGTTTTGCTTTTTTACTCCTCAGAAGCTGGGCTGGTTTGGTTAGAACACTATGAATTAATTGTGTTCGACAATGGAGATGAGGGACCAAATGCGGCATGAAGCTCAACTGAAAGCCTTGTGAGGCAGCGAGGAGCCCTGAGGTCCTTGAAGGCAGCTGAGGGCAGCGAGATTGCGGCGAATCCACAGGACTCTGGAGACAGTAGACTGGATTTTATCAGATGTGGCTCTATCTCTGATCCTATATCTGTACATAGATCTTCAGAAGGTGATACTGTTGACGCAGAGACACAGAGAGAGATGGCACGGTGGTTAGCGAGGGACAATCTTCTCTCTTTTTATTCACTCCAGCTGTGACTGTACTGTTTTTAGGCCATTTCATGGTAGGGAACCATGAAATAACAGCAAAGTGTTCCTTCTTTCAGAGACGCTTTCTTGCTGCCACTTTTCTACTCATGAGCAAGCATGTTAAAATTCATACAATTTTCCCCCTACTTTCCTCAAACATGGCTGTAGTAGTGCCGAGAGATCAACTGAGAGCAAGATAGTAACTCAGCGGGATACAGAGCTCGCCATGGGGTTGCTGAAAGGCAGACTCAGACGGATTTACTCTCTGTTGACGGCGGCCTGATGTGAGAGAATCTCTGAAATGAAGCTGCGATCATGAATAGGAGATCTGGACCAATGCCTGGCCTGGAGATGTTGATTCGGGCTCTGGCCCCACACCAAGTGGGAAGACTTGATTGCCTTTGATTAGGGAATGGGGGAGCTCACATCAGACCGTTAAACACTGAACATTAAACCTGGTTTCTCCAGCTTTGCTCCAGTTTTTCGGCCACAGAGACCTGGTGTTGTAGTATTCCTCCCTGCACTCATGTAGCTCAACTCGGAGCTTGATCGTCATGCTGTTGGAGAGCTCCAGAGGGATAGACTCCTCGCCAGAAGAAGATATAAAGCGCCAATTCTTCAGGGAGCTTTACTCGCTTTCTAGCTCATCTGCTAAAGGGAACAGCTAAGGGGAATTGATTCTTACTGGTTATTTGTAATCTTTATTTTCTAGTCTCCCTGATGACATCAGGAAGCAGCAACATATTACTGTTGAAACAGGGAACACCGACGTAAAAGAATGCTTGCCAAGTTTTTATTAAGGCTGGCATTGACAGTCAAGGAATAAAGAATAAAGCAAAGTAAGCAGGGTTCATTCATTTATTTGTGGCGGCCTGCCACGAATTAATCATCTCCTGACATGCACTGCTTTTATATTTTTGGAGTTGGAATGCTAATAGGAGTGCTTTTGGAATTATATACATGTATATATATATATATATATATATATATATATATATATATAAATATATATATATATATATATTATATATATATATATATATATATATATATATATATATATATATATATACAATTCTGTTATTCATTTCACCACACCATTTCACCATACTTTTGGTACAGCTGGAGCAGCACAAAAGTGAAATTTCGGTTTTTTTTGTGGGTCTAAAAGATTAATTTCACTAGCCTCTGCAGCAGCTGCTCCTCTCGTCCATTGATATGATCAGCTCAGACTGCATTGACAGAAAAATTAATGTAAAACTTCAAATAATAGCCCTGGCCATTATTTCCCTTTATCACTAAACTCAGCCTGCTTGTATTCAGGACAGGCATTGAAATAGGACAGGCTTTTAATTCCTTTTACACAAAACCGTTGCTCAACAAAGATGGAAATACTATTAAATTATTTAAACCACTATGAATACGACTTGTTCAAAAATAAGGCTATGGAGTAGCCAAAGTTTAAAAGTTAATAAGTACGTTTGTTTGCCTGATCTAAGCAGCTAACAACGTTAGCTCCAGTGTATGGTCAGAGCCCAGGTTTTGTACATCAAAAGAACTTCTCGATGAATGAACTGCATGGCACCCAGACCCAGCGTGATAAGTTTTGCCAGCATTCACAGACCCGCAAAAACATCTGAATTTAGAGAGGGGAAACAGAAAAATAAAAAAGGGATGCAATCACATACAAGATAGAAAAACTGGAAGTTTGATGATACTGAAACACATATATTCTAATTCTGTGGGAAACACTAGGAGAGGGTAGGAAGTGTGGATAGAGAGCAGAAAACCTGGAGTGACAGATCCATCACAAGGCGAGAGAAAGACGCAAGGAAAAAAGGGATGCATCTGAGTAAGTTTTGGGCTCGGATAGAGCTGTTGAAAACTTTTGGCACCCTGATTTTTCCCCTCCATTGGGTCCCCGTAATGGCTGCCGTTTTGGATTTAGTCAGCGGGCACAGAGTTGGCCAGAGATGCTCGCTCTGATCTGCCTCACACACAGCGGCAGATATGGGATAAGGGCTTCGGAATGAGATGCAGTGACAGCGCAGTGCCACAGCACAGCTCCCCTCTAGGACACTGCTGGCTCCAATGACTCCCATTATATCCCAGTGTGACTAAAACACAGATTTGTGAGAGTGATTGCGGGCGATTAGCGCTCCCATTTTCTTTCTGTCCATGGGACTGTTGAAATACCAATGAGATCTGGAAGTTTTTCCATTAAATTTTGCAGAATTGATGAAACATTAAAGGCACTTGGAGAGGAGACCCGTGGGGCTGCTTGCTTTGTGTAATTCTGGTCAAGACCCTTTGAGGCATTCAAGTAATAAAATCACCACATATTGGAGACAAAAACCCCACATTGGTAACACAGCCTGGACTATTAGTGGACATCTATTAGAGGATGGTCCAGGCTGTTTACCACACAACAGTGACATTTTCATTAATACATAAACCCTTCACCCTGCACAGGAAATGACATACACAACAATACACTCAAAACACTTTTTGTAGTGGTGAAAACAATAAATGTTAAAGGGACCTTCATTTCAAACACATTTTGCTGAAATGATCCAGAGCAGATGTCATTTTTTGAAATTTGGTGTTCAGTTATTTGTTTTAACCCTCTGAGTTTTGCATTAGGGTGGACGTGGAGACAAGGGGAGAAGATGCCAGCTGGAGATTTGTTTCATTTAGTAGTGGTTAGAACTTAGTTAGCTTCTTTTTAGTTCGTTTTTTTGTCCAGAGCGATCGCCATAACCTGTCCAAGTTCTTCCAAATACTGACATCCAGGTCCAATTAGTGCTCAAATGTTAGAAATCATTTATAACAAGGTTATAACTGAGGGCTCTCTGAATTTGTCACCAGCGGGGCAAAGCTGGGAAAGCTTCTCGAATGGGTTTCAATTTTGCTGTGGAAGGACGGGGGTCATGAGAGAAGCCCTCAGTAGTTAGTGTGGGTGGAGTTTGATTTGCTGTTAGGTGGTTAGATTCTGCTTAAAAGTTTCTTAGCTTTGGGTTCTAGCCACTTCCTTATCAAAGCAACAAACCGCTTTAACCCTTTGAGCTTGGAAATGTCCGCTAATCCCCCTCATTATCTAGACTAAAATATGCAAACTTAGAAATTCCAAAACCACTGTGCCTCTTCAGTCCATGACGTGTGTATGACAGTTCCGTAACGAACCCAATCAAATTAACAAATAAGCAACATTTTTCCGAAAACGCACCCTGATCAAAGCCCTCACTTGAGGTTTGATGGGGATTATTTGTTTATTTCCTACTTCTTCTCATCTAAATGATTGGATGCAGATTCATTTCTAAACTATAGAAGAAAGAGAATTATACATAACTCATTCTCTTCAGACTTTCATGGCATGCACAAATCATTTTATAAGTGGGCAAGTCATTTCTTATTGATCCACTTTTTCATTCAACTTTCATCTCCCAAGCCTTTTTGATTCTAATTTGTGTCCTAACTACCCTCAGCAGCAGCACATTTCCCCCTTGACGTACCAGAAGAGAGCAGAGAAGTCAGTTTATAGGAGCTGGAGATGAATGCAAGGATTGTTTTGCTTTCATGAAATAAATATGCAAGCGCTTTTCATTTATCTTGTTTGTCTGTCGCATGAATACTTCATTTTGCTCTCAGAGACAAATTTTATCGTCTGAATTCATCCCTGCACAATACCGTTTCAAATGAGACCCTAAAGCTAATTGGCTAATGCTTAAGAGTCTTAATTTGTGATAATCTCAATAAATCTTTTATGCAAATAAAAAAGATAAAGACACAGACTATTGGACATTCTGATAATCTACACCAAAACCATCCATTTATATACACTACACAAAAAATATAAACACAAACTCGTTTTTACATCTATTTTTCGCAGGTTTTAAGTGGATCTTTTTTTATGCACTCAAAAAATTATGGGATGGTCACATAAAAGGAATAGAGTTTGATAACACAACACAATGCCACAGATTTGACAAGTTTTGAGACAAGTTTTTGAGACAGTGGAAATGTCCAACTACAGCTGTTGTCCATGAACTGAATGTTCATTTTACTCTCTGAATTTGGCAGTACATCCAGCCATCCTCACAACCACACAAGTTGGTGGTGACCATGAACTGCTACAGAAACCAATTATTGCATCTCAGATGATCCTGCAGGTGAAGTCGCTGGATTTGAGAGGTCCAGAGCTGCTACGCTTGATCTGTGGTTGTGAGGTCGGTTGGATGTACTGCCAAATTCATGGAAACCTCATTGGAGATAGCTGATGGACGTTCCTGCAGTCTGCATGGCAATGACATGGTCCCTGTAAACTTACAACATCTGCTGCACTGTGCTGTGTGTTCAAACTGCACATTTGAGAGTGAATAAAAATTGCTCAAAATTTGAGGGAAACATATCCAACGGGTGCATTAAAAAGTCATTATCAATAAACCTGTAAAAAATGGGAGCAAAACGAAAGTGTTGCATTTAAGTTTTTGTTGCATGTAGATTCTGTTTTATTCTGTTAAATGGCACCGTGCGCGCACTTGTTTGAAACTACCAGACTCTACAATATGCACAGAAATGCATGAAATACGTGTTATTTTAAGCCTAAGCTCCCCTGAGCTATCCTTCCGATTTATTTACTTCCTCTCTGTTTTTAAGAATCAACCACCTTCAGCAGCACAAACACACGGCACAAGACAAAGACAAAGAGGTTGGGACATTCGGCACTCAAAGGGTTAAAGAATCATCACTTTGATGGGACCACATTCGGCACTTAAGCCGCTTGTCGGCGGAAAAAGCTGCGCCCAAATGCTGCAGATAGACTGATTACTGAACAAACACTTCAACAGTCCCTTTAACTTTTAGTGACTTTCATGGGGGGATTCTTTTTCTTTCTTTTCTTGGAAATCCAGGAATAATTTCGTTTTCATGAATGATTAAATATAGTCAATGCAGATTCACATTCAGCCAACAAAGACACAGGAAAGAAGCAAAACGGAATCAATAGGCTATTTACATGTGGTTAGGTTATTGGGGGTTATGTTGGGTTATTTGGGGGGTTATTTCTCTGAAGAGATGCAGCCCCAGTTTAAGGTGCTTTGGATATGGTCCCCTAGAGATCTGCAATGCTTGACAATGGCGTCATTATTGGAAACTTGACAAAAAATTGCTAATTATTACACAGTGAACTGCCACAACTGTGCAAGCTATGGTGTAAAATTATGGCAAATATGTTTATATATTCAAAAATTGTCTCATTTCCAGGTTAATTTTCAGACACCAATTGAGAGAAGAAATAGTGGAATGAGTCATGATATATCAGCCAATTATTATTATAAGTAATGTTAAATTTGCGTTGGATTAAAGGGGACCTACAGTTTTGTGAAAAGAGCCAATCACATTCACCCCTGCTGCGTGGCACTGCACCTCCTCCAGAGTGGTGGTTAACGGTAGGTTAGGCGGTTAGATCATTAGTGGAGTTAAAGGGATTTTATTACCTTTGTCGAGTAGCCACTCGTCAACTACCCGACCGAGTCGGTATGGGATTCTTTGTCTAGCAATAGCCAGGCGCTCATTATCAAAGTTCCCTTTAAGAAATTTGGAGAAGACAAATTAAGAGAGGTTACAAAGAGATCTGGAAGTTGAAAGGTTAGAGGTTAGAAGGGCAACATGGCAAAGGTTTAGCAAGTTATGTACTTTAAATCAGCTTTAGTTAGGACAGGAAGAACTTGAGGATGTGTTTTTGGGCTGGTTTGTTTGGTTAGAAATGTTACCTTGAGTTTAAGTGTTTTTTTTAAATGTACTAACAAGTTAAACAGATTTATGAATTATTTAGATATAGTATGATTTGTAGAAAGTCATGATAGCTGTTCGCAAAGCAAATACACATTAGAAATCCATTAGCAGTAGAATTAAGCTAGAATCACACACAGAACCAGCAAACATTGAACAGAATTATTACATTATGAATGAATACAGCAGAAAAAATGACATTTCAAAGTCAGCAATAAAGAGCAAAAGCAAAACATTGTTATTTCACATGAGCACGAGATAATCACACAGTACTAAAACACATTTCATGGTTGTTTCAAGGAAGACATATTTTAGTTCCCGTTGCACACAAAGAGTTTCTGATTAGAATATCCTTTCCTCCCAAATCCGACAACAGGATGGCGTTCTGCCCGTGGAGCATCACTTCACTTTGAATCCTCTACTTCAACTAAAGCGAAAAAGGATTTAGTGAAACTGTCAGCGCTGTTTTTCTCATTTTTTTTCCCCTCCCTTATGCATTAATTGAGCACTTCTCAGTGGCACTTGGCAATTAGCATCACTTCATCAGCGTGTCAAAGAAGTTTCATCGCCGCTGCGCAAACTTATTATCCCTCACTTCACTTCAATCAACCTCGGGGTCGTGCTGCGTACATCTCCAGCACTGTCAATAGAGACAGAGCTGGAATTAGGGGAGATGAGGGCTGATGGTGGCCAGGCTGGGGGTTTGATGAAGTCTAATGTGGTGGCAATGTCAGAGGCTTAATTAGGATTTATTGTCTATGTCAAATGGCAATCGCAGCAGATTACAAGCTATGCTAGCACAGTCATTCCCAAAAAATGGGGTCAGGGAATCCCCAGGCATCCTGAAGGAGGGACAAAATTCTGGGGGGTTCCCAGAAAATGAGGAACATGCTGTTATGATTTGAATTCACTGCAAATTATCCAATTTACAACATTTAAAAGTGAGAAACTAAATCGAAAATGTGTCACCTGCTACAAACAAGGTGATATAATTCAACTCTAAGTGCTCTAAATAGCTTAAAGTATGCTTGAAGTGTACTTAATTACCCCCCACAACCCTAAACATCACAAAACTCATAAAAATCCTGCTACTCATCCTACAGAGGGATTAATATGGGAGGATGGGGGCGGTGAACGCCAAATAAGCGGCACTGCTAGCTCCCTCCTGGCTGGTGTGCAGTGCAGATCAGCCATGGTTAATGTTAGCTGAACAATGGAGACCAGAGGATGGGCAGTGGGCACCATGTTTCCACATATTTATGTAGCCGGCCGGCTGTCTAACAGCAAAGCCAACAAAAAATAAAAGGGAGGACATTTACATTATAAAAACACCTAAAAATGTCACCACCTCGAACTGGATAGTGCTTTAAAATTTGGTGCTAAAGCTCACTGAGAGAATGGAGCACTGGTGTAAAAATAAAGGCGTCCTGTATTTCAACATGGTTTTTTTTTCTTCACTTAAAAATTAACCAATTAGTTACCCATTAATAAGTGTCAGGCTATCGAAAGCAGACTAACAAAATGGAAAAAAAACAAACAAAAAAAAAAAGACTCCATGATGAACTGTGCTCTTACCCTAAATCAACACTGAACAAAAACTTAAAAGTCTCTGAAAGCACAATGTGAGCAATTTGCCATCGGCTGATGAAACAGTCTGCGGAGAGACAAGTTAAAAACACAGGGAGAGTTTGGAAACCAAAATCTAGCTCTGAAGTATATCCTCCATCCTAACTAGTACACTTTGATTTCGCTCCCCCCCACTGCTCTGTGCTGCTGCAGTGATCTAAAATAGACCACCTCTCAGTTCTGCAGTACCTACTTCCACTCCCCAGGGGTCTCTCTACCCACGCCTGCCTGCGCAATAATGGCTCACGCAGGCTGAGGAGGTGTGTGCGTGTGCATACTGTATGTGAACAGTTGTTTGTGCATGGGAAAGAGGGGCTGCCATGGAAAAAGATAATGAGGACTGAGCAGAGAAAAAGGGAGTGGAGTGAAGGATAGCTGGTAGATGGACGGAGAAGCATATAGAGGACGAGCAGCATGCGAGAGTAGGTGGTTCCAATGTAATGTATATGACTCAGTGTCATTTATATGCTGCACATGGAGCTCTGTGTGCAAGCGAGGGAGAATCGGGTGCAGGTCATATGCAGGAAATTACATGCTGGTGGATGTTTTCATCTTTTTATAATATATAATTGCCAGTAATGATGCTTTTTATTACCTGCAATAATATCTCAATTAACCCTACGGGGGGTGGAGGCTTTTTTCAAAAAACAATTCACAGTAGTTTCAACTTGAAACCATTTGTAGTGGCAGCAAACTGTACTGCAGTATGTTACTAAGACCAATCACATGCATGTACACTTAAGATTAGTGAGGTACAACTCTGCCCTCCGGAATGGCGGTGCAGCAATTACACTGCACCGCGCAGACGAGCCTGTTTTAGAGATGACATGGGCACTCTGCAGCAATCGCTGAAGTTGAGAAGGAGGAGGCAGACGGAGAGAAGACGGGGAAAGATGGTGGGGAGGGGGATGAGAGGGGTAAGTGGGTGGGGCTGTGGAGAAAAGGCGATCAAAATAATAACAGAGTGAAAGGAAAATAGTGGGAGGCAGCAGTCCTTAGTGAGATGAATCAATCCTGTGTGCGTGCATGTTCTTCTCCTACTGCTGCATCTGCTATCTCGTCCACAAATCTGACTAAGCCTCCTCCCTCTTCTAACTTTTTCTTGTCTGAATCCCACTGAGACGGCCGCTTCCAGTAATCCTGTGAAGGGTCCATTTTATCATCCAAGTAATGGTTGATCATGAGTATCGACTGGAGAGAGGGAGTTCTCCCTCTGGTGGCAGCAGTTAGACACTACCAGGAAAATACCCATTCTCTTCCTCCTTTCTTCCTCTATGGAATGTTTTTTTCCTCTTTTTGCTTCCATCACTCTTGCCTTAATCCATTTCCCTTGTGTTATTCACTTATTCATTCCTTCTCGCTCACTGTTTTCCCTCTAATCGCTCTTCTTCTCTGACTGTCCTTTCTTTGTTCTTAAACAATCATTCATCCACACTTCCTTCTTATCTGCCCCTCCGAGCCCCATTCTTTCCTCGCACCTTCACTACCTCCTCCTGCATCCCAATTCCCTCTTTTTCCATTCTTATGCCTCCGCACTGGTGATAGCCATGGCCAGAGGCATTGTGTTTTTGGGTTGTCTGTCCATCCATACCTTTCTCGCAATATCTCAAGAACACCTTGATGGAATTTCTTTAAATTTGGCACAAACATCCACTTGGACTCTAGGATGACTTTGATAGTCAAAGGTCACTCACAAAACATCTTTTGGCCATAACTCAAAAATTCAAAGGCAACTTGTAACATTTTAGTGATCATATCACCAAGTTCAAAGTTACTGTGACCTTGTCTTTCTTGTGAGAGCTATATCTCAAGAACACCTTAAGATAATTTCTTTAAATTTGACACAAACATCCACTTGGACTCTGCAATGAAATACAAAATTCAGTGGTCATAGGTCAAAGTTCAAGGTCATTGTGAATGTTATATTTCAAGAATACCTTGAGGGAATTTCCTCATTTCCTCAGGGGACTTCTTTAAATTTGGCACAGAGGTTTATTTTGACTAAACAATGAACAGATAAAATTTTGGTATCCAAAGGTCAAGGTCACAATGACCTTGCATCCGTCCCACTCTTGTGACTGCCACATCTCAATAATGCATTCAAAGAAATTTCTTCAAATTTGGCACAAACCTTCTCAGGGATATAATGAACTGATGAACTGAACTGAATTTAGTGGTCAAAGGTCAAGGTCACTGAACTCACAAAATGTGTTTTTGGCCATAACTCCTGAATTGCTATGGTAACTATGACAAAATTTCATACAAATGTCAAAAAAATATGATGTACCGATGACATTTCATGTCCAAAAGGTCAAAGGTCAACTTCACTCCGACATCATAATGTAAATTGTTTTAGTGCAACTTGGTTGGCAGAGGCATACAACTCCAAGGTGGTAATTCTATTATTTTCTTTCTTCTTATGCACCTTTCTTCTTACACCCCCTGTTCCTTCCTCCACAATTTCCTCCTACATTCCTCTCTCTTGGCCCCTTAAATCCCTCCTTTTGCTTTGTTCACCTTCACTCCATTTAATCCCTCCATCCTTCTTCATTGCCTGGTAACAGAGTGAGTACATTACTAGGAGATTAAGTGTGGTACATTGTGACACAGGCACTGCCATCCATTACTATACACACACACACACACACACACACACACACACACACACACACACACACGTGTAGTAGGGGAAGTTAATAAATGCTAAGAGTGAAAAGTGTGTACAGTATGCAAATTTGTGTGTGTTCTTTCCCTGGCAAACACGAGTGAGTGACAACATCCTCATCAACAACCCAAAAATGACGGCGGAATCGACAAACAATGGTTTTGTGTATCTTCTCAAACAAAAAGATGGACAAGGGAACGAAAAGTGGGGAAGTGATGGAAACCATGGAGAGCAGAATGTGATGTGATGAATGAGAAGTATGCAGAGCGACGGGAAAGTAATCCGGCAAAAGTTCTGTTGGACAGGTTTTTTGTGTCATCCACGCTGCACTGTCAGAGAATCTAAATTCCTCTGTGTCCTGCTTGTTTGTTTGCATCTGTTTGCGCTCGGATCCTTGGAGAAATAAGTCATTCTGAGTGAACCAGTGAAACTTCTCCCTTCCCGCTCTCCTCCCCACCAGCTGAAGCCTGCTCTGCATGAGAATGGGGGGATAGATTAAACAGCTGGGCCCTTGTCTTCTCCCTCACCGCCATTATCGCACTCGCTCTGCTCCCAAGACTATTCCCTTTGCCTGATGTGAAAGACGCTGAGACAATGCCATCGGACCTGGAGCTCACGGAAATCCGATATACAAGAGAGAAAGAAATAAACCAGCAAATCAAACTGTGGCCCCAAACTGTTGAGACTCTCTTTAATAGCCAACCTTGAATAATGGACATAAGTAGCTGCAGTATTTTTATATAGCGATTATCATTACCATAAAGGGACACACCCCCCCACTTTTTTTTTTTTTTTTTTACATGTCAAAGTGAGAGCACTCGTCAAAGGGTTTTCTCTGCTTTGGTTTGAGAGTTAAAAAAAACTGTATAATTAAAATGCTACAATCTTGGGTTATTGGCGTTTAAACACTGTGGGTGCTTATCAGTCAGGGAGTGTGTAATTAAAGATGCTATTGGTTGCACCATGGGAAATGTAGGATTCTAGTGTTTTTTGAGCTTGACCTGGGCCTAGGAACCAGACATGTCTGCAAGCTCATGTTTAACCCTTTGATTTCTTTCCAAAACATGGGAAAAAGGCAATGAGTAAAAGGAAGCTGTCAGCACTCGCCGCTAAGCCTTAAATATGATTTATTCACACACAGCAGGCAAAAAACGGACGCATTTCAGCACTGAGCTTTCTTCAAAGGCAATGAGCAACTTAAGAGGTATTAACCCAAAAATTAGCAAAACAATGTAAACAAAGTTACCTAAAAACAAAACAAAACAAGGAAATTAACTCAAAAAAAGCCTAAAATTAAAATAATAATTCTGCAAAAAGATATATATATATATATATATATAGTTATGACAGCTGAAATTTAAAAAAATTAAAAATGTTTTTAGGGACCCCTCCCCCCACCCCAAATTTACCAATTTCCGGCACTTTGTGAAAGACTTCTTGCCAAGTTGGTTATTGCCCTTTTTCAACATGGGTAAAAGAAGCAAAAGAAAAGAGCAAAAGAAAGCAAACAAATTTGCTCAGGGATTTGAAGGTTTTAGTGCTTGTGATGTAAAACGTCTGAAAATGCATATTACATGGGCATGCTTGTACCATTGTAAACAGGAAGAAGACAGTCTACTCTGCGGTTGCTCGCTTTATTACAGAAAATTCGACTAGATTCGAGATGCTAAAAAACAAGAAATGTTGTTGCTCGGACTAAGGATGAGGTGAAAATGTCAGAAAAAGTAACACTAGTATAACGTGGTCAAGGCAGCGGAAACTCATTGGGAGGCCTTGTAAAGCAAATACTGCAACATATGGTGGAGGGAGCTAAGGTAATAGGAAAGGAGTAAGTTACCCACATAAGAAGAATCAAATCTCATAAAGTATGTGGGTCTAGCTATTAGGGGTGTCAACGTTTACAATTTTTTCTACACGTGTAAACGGGACTTCTAACCGACGTGTACCCGGTTACACGATTTATGATCTTTTTCTATCGCAGTTGCGCTATATAACCACTAGATGGTTCTGTCTCCATTCAAATACCTCCTAATCTCATTAAATCAAAGCCATTCCAGTAGTTAGTTATCAGACAAAAACGTTTATTCAGCGAACAGAACTTAAAAAGTAGGCAATCCATCTCACCATTTAAGGCTTAGACCTACTTATGACAGAAAGTAAAATGAGTTGAAAATAAAATCATCAATTTTGACAGACAAGAAAACGTACAAGTGAAAGCTGGAAAAGGTTTAACCTTCTTTTTTAATCATTGTTTTAACTATTGCTCACTTTTGTACAATATATTTTTTTAAGCTCCGCTTGTTCATCGCTTGTTGCTTGTTGTCCATGCGGCCCCGAGTCAACTTGAAGTGACGCGACACTGGCTGTGGCTGCGTTTTTTTTTTTAATATCAACGTAACATTGCCACCTGTGCATCTATTATGTATGCGGATAACTGCATTAGTGGGAACATTTAAGTGTATAGTTAGTTAATGTTATTATCTTAAGCTTTCAGGTAACATTATCACCCCTAAAAATACTATTGGTGAGAAATGAACGAGGAGGAGGAGAGGAAAAAATGACGTGTAAACGGTTATTGATTTTCTGAACGGTTATGATTTGTTATCCGTGTACCTGTTTACACGTGTAGATGTTGACATCCCTACTAGCTATGTTACTTTGGTTTGACACGTTGTGACTGATAAGACCTGACCAAGCCTACGTGTGTCCACATTATTCACTGTAACAAATGTTCCTGTAAAATTACGGTTAACTACTGGCAGCTGTAGTTGTCGGCATCCTACCATTATTTACACTGTCAAAACCATAAATTACTTACACAGTATACTACTGATAAATTTATTACAGTATCCCAGTTTACAGCAGAAATATTGGTTCCAAAAAGCTTTTTTTCCCAGCATTTTGAATAAACATTATTGTTAAAATGTGGTTGTATTTTTACAGCAATTTGTTAAAAGGTCTCTGTTTCTGCTTGTCCAGTCTAAAATCATGATAACGTGATTTTGGGTGATGCCCTCTTACCTATACAAGGGCAAAAATGAACCTAACTTAGTAAAGAGGAGCGCCATTGAGGTATTTGTAAAAACAACCAAGATGGCTACAGCTAATGTGGATCTTTCTGTAGAAGTCCTATTTTCAAATTCTGACGGCACAAATGTTAACACTTGTTAATAGACATATTGATGCTACACCATCACAGCTTAACTCTGACCGCTGTAGTCTGTTTTCATTTGTCCTTCACTCCACACTACACAATAATTTGTTTAATTGGTTGTACATGTATCCAATTGCATCCACGAGCATTTTAATCTAGAACTGTTGATAACTGAAAATAAAATGAGGCTCCAGACGAACCTGCATTTGCAATTTGGTCTGGCAATGTCTAGATTGACCCATTTAGGCACCAAAAATCAGGATATCTTGGCTGATGTTGTTTTGATTTGAAGCATTTTTTTAAAACTTTTTTTTTTCTTTTCTAGTATTTGATTTTGAGCAGGAGCATGTAAACATCATGTCTCATTAACAATAACCTAGGTGCAAATAATGTAGTAATTTTATATAATAATTAGGGGTCAACAGTAACGGCTTTTAAAAAAAAATGATGATTGCTGATTAATTAAAAAGTGCAAAGACAGTGTCAGCATGGGAGGAACTTTTACTTTGCAAAACTTCAGTGAGTTTTTTTTTATTTATTGATTTTTTAATTTAAATTTTCACTTGACTTTATAAAAAAAAAAGTTGCTGGGGACTTGCTGTATTCGATGTTGAAAGTCACAATTTTGATTAAACATTTGCCAAAGGCATTTAAGAGTTTTGTGTTGGAGTTTGTTATATTCTAAGTTCTTAATTTTGACAGAAAGATTTTCATTTTTAATTGTTAATGCATACTGGTTACTGGTCTCATTAACTACTAATACTTGGTATTGTGAATACCAAGTATAACATTGTGGCCCTGAAAAACAATATTGGCTGACCCCTATAAATAATATGAGATAAAACAATAATACAAGTATTATCCCTCTTACAATTAGTGTAAATATTATGTGCTCATGTGCAGAAATCACAAAACATATATTTGCTGAAAGCATGGCCCCAAATTAATTACTCACATTTTGGACTTGTATCAGTATTTCGTTAATGATCCACTATAGCTGTAATTCTACTATTCACCAGGCATACTGTATAATTGGTGGACATATGGGCCAAAAGCTTGTGTACTCTAATTATAAGTACATATAAATAGCATATGTTAAATGAAGCCAAGCACCCCAGCTGACTGTGTGAAAGTTAACATCAGAGGCTGCTCCAAACTTATCCACACTAGTCATGTATGTTGGTCAGCCAACATGCCCGCGGCTCTGGACCCCCTGAGGCTCAGAACATCTGAAACACTGGTGGTATCTTAACTCTGGAAGACAGGAACCTATCCTGCGCCCCATGTTTGGTGCCTGGAGCATCGGCTGGATTAACCGCCATGATGGGACCCTTCCTGGGTAGGTATCACAGCTGCTGTGCTAGGGGCAGGGCAAGGGCACGCTGATTGACTGGCACCTCGGGGAGACACAAAGCAAGGTGGAGGATGGCTGAGAGACCTGTGCGGCGTGCTTGGAGTGTAAAGTGTCTTGTTTCTGTGTCTGTCTGGGAGATTCTTGTGTGCTGATAATCCACCATATGAATCACACCCCATTCTGTCTCGCTCCCTGTCTCCTCCTGTATCAGTACATATGTGTGCGTCTGCGTTCGTGCACATGAATGTGTGTGTGGAGACTCTCCAAGGAGCCAACTGTATATCATGTAGCTCTGCAGGCAGCCAGATGCCCTTGTACAGGACACCCACATCGGAAATCCATCCACAAGAATGGAGATTACATTGGAGACGATTGGCCACCAGCCATCCTGCTCACCCTCCCTCCCGCAGAAACCTCTCTCTGTCAAACTAGCCTCATTCTGTTTTTCATTAGGTAACTTTAGATGGATTGCTCTCATATCCACTGGATGTTTTGGAACAGATGGGGGGAAAGAAACCACTGACCTATGCACTGTAACCTTGTGCTGCTAAATACATCCTTGCAGAAATATTAATCTTATTAAGCTTTTCTTGTCTATTATTAAGTTTCGAAAGTACTGTTTCCTAAAAACAAGGGAAACTAGAACCGCCTCACCATTGTATTCCTCTGCAAACCTGTCAAGTTGCACTTACAGTTTGTGTACGTGTCTTTGAAAACAAATTCTGATCACTTCACTCTTAAGTCCAAGTGGACGTTTGTGCCAAATTTAAAGAAATTCCCCTCTCGGTGTTGTTGGGATATGGAGTTCATGGAAATGTGAGGGACGGATGGACAACCTAAAAACATAATGCCTTCGGCCTCGGCTATTGCCAGTGCGGAGGCATACAATTCTACCAGTGGCATTCAGATAGATATTTCAACATGTTTCAGTTTTGTTTTTTTTTGGGTGCCAGTAAGACGACAAAATAAGAACAAAAGGCTGCACCAAAATTAAGAAAAATACAGGTGATTGCTCAAAAAATCTTGGTGCACAGTCAAATTCTTTTAAGAAAATAAGACTTTAAGGACTCAAAAATGAATAAAATGTACACAAAAAGATGCCAGTTTTTGCAGTGCATCTTGTCTTCTGAACCAGAGATTGCAGCAAGTCGTGTTTCTTCATGTGTAACGCGCGGGTAAAGAAAGCGATTTATCTACCCACCGCGCTCCTTTGTTCAGTGTAAATACATCACCCACCGCTCGTGTCGGCACGCATTTGAAACAAATATCTCACTGTTTTAACAGCTCGCTCATCTATACAGCAGTTATCAATCCAACGCGCACGCCCCCCCCCCCCCCCCCCGCGCTCATCCTTGCTTCGACAGGATCCTCACCACCTTTCATCTCGGCCACGGTGGATTTGTGCGAGGGTGGCTGCCGGAGTGAGCCAGAGAAAGCCCCACCACTCATGTGGAAATCAAAGTTGTCACTTCTCTAATTACCTAAAGCAATCTTTTCCCTCTCCTGCTCTGCACTACTTAGCTGTGTCTCCCTCTCTCTCTCTCTGCTCATCATTACTTTCCTCACTATTTCTCTGTTCTCTCTCTCTCTCTCCATCATCCCATAGCCACAGGCCAATAATTGGAGATACCTTCCAACTGTGCGAGATCCAATCGGAAGGAGTCGCAGAGCACCAGAGGCCCAATAAGGAGCGGCAGAATGAAGGGGAAACTGTCATCAGTGACAAGTGATTGAGCTGGATGACCTCAATTAAATCTCTGACTTTTTTTTCTTGCTGTTCTTTCCTGAATATAATGATGAGTAAAATACAAATGCAAACTATGACAAATGTCAGTTATGCACTGTACCAGATCAATGGCCTGCGAGGATGAGTAGTTCCAGGGTTCTGTTTGCTTGGGGGGTGTTAATATACTTCAAAAACTCCATCAATAAATGCAAAAAATAATGAGCATGTTTAATTTCTGTGTTAATTCTGCCAATGATATCACCAATGAAACAGTTATTCCCTCCTTTCTTTAAGTAAAACTAGCAGTAGGCGGGTTTCCATTACAGATTTGTGCAAAACTTTTTTTTTAAATGTTAATAAAACACAATTGTGAGATGACTGTGATTGCATTGAGTGACGTTATGCGACTTCTTCACGATAACATTCCAAGAAGCATGGCGATGGATGCTCGAAATATTAGCAGGTTTATTTCTATTGCAGCCACTGTCCTAGCCGTCGTTATTTCCAATCAACGTAGGCGTGATAACTGTAATTAAAATTCTAAGATCTGATCTGCATAATATAAGTTAAAATTTGAGTTGTCTTGGCAACATCTCTTACAGGTCATACTGTATTAGGCTTTTTAATATTCTGCTAATGAATTTACTTATTTATCTGGAATATTTCCCACCAGACATTTTGGTTGTTGAAATTTTTATCTGCTGGACAACTCTGCGTGATACTGGAAAAAAGCTGACATGTGCTGGCTAACAGGGACCCTGATCTAGACCGTTTTGTTGTGAGTTACCGAGTGTTTTAGATATCAGCCACAGAGATGTCTGTCTTCTCTCCCACATAATGGAACTAAATGGCACTCTGCTTGTGGTGCCCAAAGTGCCAAAAAAATACATATGAAAAATTCAACAATGTCTCCTTCCAGTATCATAGTTGCTCAGGATAATCCACATACCTTTTTGTGAGCAGTTTCATGTAGGAACTATTTTCTTTCTACCAAAGTACACCCACCAACAATATCACTGCATAGCAGGAAGTATGCTTCTACTTCTAGCTCACCTAGGAATACTGAGCTCTAGCTAACATCTCAGCTTAGCCGAGGAGGATGGCTTAAAGTTTACATCTCGTTCTGTCACGAGCACTTTCAACAAGGTTTGTGGATTATCTTGAGTAACCGGGTCATGATTTCCTGAAAGAGACATTGCTGTTAGGGATACATGACATTGAATATTTTGCTGATATCTGATATGCCAGTATAAAAACAACCCAATCTCTTCTTTAGTGGAATTAACATTATGCATACTCTTATCATGATGGCTCACCAGCAGATAGAGAAATTAAATACAATAATTTTATATCTATTTAATATTCATTTATTGTGCAATATATGAAAAATATGTGAAAATATATGAATATATGAAAAACTTTGTTTTGCACATGATGATGTTTTCAACTTAAAAATAAAAAAAATCTGTTTATCAAACCTGCAAATAATTCAGCATGTTGGCCAAGTCTGATGTTTCATTTGCTAATACTAATGATGTGCCGCTGTTATTGTTCATCCGTAATTGCTATTGAGTTTTTCAAATGTATTTTTTTGGTGTTTTGAGCATCACAAGCCAAAGTGCTATTTAGTTCCATTATGTTGGAGAGATAGCAGACATCTCTACGGCTGATATCTCCAACACTCTGCAGCTCACACCTAAACTATGCAGATTAATACACAGCACTACAGGTAAGAGGGGAAAAAGCCCATTTTTAGTTTGGGGGTGTACTATCTCTTTAAATAGTAAAGAAGATAAACAGTAGCAGTAGAAATAGCTTTTTTTTTACATCGTTTTTTAACATTTTATGCTCCTCAAATGGAAAAACTCACATCAGGTACTCCAGAGTTGGGCTTAATGGCAGGCTGTGATGTTGATGTTTTGCACTTAAGCATACTGCCTGGTGCAGCAGCAACAGTGCATATCGTAATTACCTTAAGCACCATTAATGACAGCAATGACAACAATGAAACTAACAGATAAATGAGCCTAGCTTACAGTATACAGTGGTGCTCCTCCTGAACAATAGGACAGTACAGATGGTTTCCAAGTCCACACTGTGCTCTGTGCATCACCCCACACTCTCATCCACCATCTCCTGCTCGCTGGACCATCAAAGTCACATAGGGCTGCTGCGATACTCCTCGCTCGGAGGCCCGAGCTAGTGAAGTGAAATCTAGTCCACGCTCAGCTAAAGTCCACATGCCTCCAGCCATTTGTCTGACTGTGTTGTCTTGTATAGAGTGCACCCCTCTCCCGAACTAATCCTGTTGCTCTCCCCTACTTTCAGCATTTTAACCGGTGCCGCTGAGTGCTCTCTTGCCAAAAGGGAAGCAGCTCCCCGCCTTACGCTGTATCTTTATCTTCCTCGGTTATTCACAACTCTCTCTCTCTGAGGTCACGAGATGGATATCTAAAAACAGTGGAGACATGATAAAGAAAGGGGGTAGGAGGAAGGAAAAAGCTTTGGTGACCCCTTTTCTTCAACCATTTATCCGAGGAGTAAGAACAATTTAACAGCTCAGTTGGAGGAGGTGGATGTGACCTCCCTGGCACAAAGAGTCTCTCCTGAATACACATCTTTTTTCGCTCTCTCTATCTCTAATGGTCAGCCTTCACGCTGTACAGATCCCTGAAACGCCTTGCAGAATGAAAACAGGGCTGACAATAGTCCTCTTTTTGTACCTTGTGTATCTTTCTTCTCCTGTCCTTGATTTATGATAGGTATTAAGTCGTGTTTCTGTACTCAAAATGAGTCGTGTCTCAGAGCATTTAAAGACATTTTCTTAGCAAGTAGTTATGAAATTATTACTGTGAAATGTGTGTATGTGCTTGCATGTGAGGGTGTACCATACTGTACTGGGTAAATGTAATCTTCCCTACTGTGATGCAATCCAATTTGTGGACTGCTTATTATTCAGTAACATGCAAAGCCTCATCCATCACAGCGGTGACAGCAGCCAGCCTCCAGCGTGCATACTGGATCTTGCCCCTTTTTTTCTAACCTTTTCCATCTCTCCCTCTCTTCATTGATCCTCTCCCTCACTCCATCTCCATCATTTTTCACCAATGCATCCCAAGCACTTTGCTTTAGAGTATTGCTTTTCCTCTCCTCTATCACCCCTGCTGTCGACGCCTCCATCCATGTTGCCACTTCCTCCTAATTCTCGGTCAGAAACTAAACCAAAATGACTCCTTTATGTTTGATCTGCTGCCTGTAAATACCGACGAGCCAGAACATTAAGTGGGGTAGAAAGACGGTGCACCGCGCGCTCTCGCTGGTCATAACGGCACAGTTATGAGGCAGAAAAATATGGAAATCACAGCCAATACGCTGCGATGGTGACAATATAACTACGGTTGTAAAATGCACACTGATTATCTAAAGCTTAAAGATGAAGTCCAAATGCCAAGTGTGATATAAACCCACAGGAAACACGTCGATTTCTTTCACATCTTCTTACCGTAATGCCATAATCTGCTGTGACTATAATCACAAAAAAAAAGTTATTGTGAGGCGATTTGTGAAGCGAGAGGATGATGAGATGGATGGGAAGCGTGAGACTCACAGGCGCACATATCCTCTAAAAGATATAACCATATAAGCCCATTAAAAGGACTGTATATATATACATATGCGTCTGTTCATTAAAAGTCACAAAGCATGCACTCAAAAATCACCTCCCATCACCACTAATGAACACTTTCTCCTTTGAAGCTTTCTTTTCTTTCTTTTTTGAAGCAGGAGCTGCTGTAAGGGCGGCTGGCTCCTTCTAAGAGGGGATTAATGCTGAACCATGACTGCATGTAAGGATGGACAACACTAAGGCTGTACCCGACTCAGAATTATGCCAGTCGAATCGGATTTGGCTCTTAAATATAAATATTTGATGATTTGTTTTGTTTTCCATATAAAGTTTAAAAGTTTGAACAGGCTCTGCAAATATTTTGCTATCAACGAAAGCAAAAGACTCTATCGTAATAACCCTTCGTGATCAACATAATTTTACTTGTGCTGCGTTCAGACACCTCTAACAAATTTTTAAACCTTTAAACAAATTTAGCTAATTGGTTTGATTTTCTTTCAAAAACATGGCAAAAAAGACAACAAGCAACATGGCAAAAAATGTTCTGTAAATTCCAAGAATTAAGTAAATTTAACAAAATTATATTTAAAAAAGCTGGGGAAAGTTTTTAAAAGTAGTTTATGTATGTTTAATAATATATATATATTTTTAAAAACTTTCCTTTGTTTTTTATTTTTTGTTATGTTTGTTTTGAGTTGTTTTTGTGCTCATTTTCATGTACTTAGTACTTTCAATTTATTTTTTGCAAATTTTTGGGTCATTTCTTCTTTAGTTGCTCATTGCCTTCTCCCCATGTTTTGAAGGAAATCGAGTAAATTTTCCAAGTTTCAAAGGGTAAATTCTCCACTTCTTCACCTTACAGTGCAGCTTCACTCTCTCTCTCTCTGTCTCTCTCTGTCTCTCTCTCCCTCCCTATGTGCCTGTGGCTAAGAGTAGCCTGAAATTCACGCGCACTCCACAGCAAAATCTGGGGACCAAAACGTCCCCAGAACTACACTGCACAGAAAAAAAGCAGCTCGACTTTAAGGAATCTCAGTCGACTGAGGATCTACAACTGATGATTTGAGCCTCCGTCTTGCAGCTCTATACAGCACGTCTCCCACTGTACAAAAGCGAAACCAAAATATCCTGGATACAGGAACATTTTGCTTGAGAGTCTGTGCAGTCACAGTCAGAGAGTGAAGCCGTGGTATTCAGTTCACGTCCATACACCCGCCCAACCCAATCACAATCAGCTCCGTTCATGGTGAGCACACTGACTGACCACACAGCTGTCAATCATGATGTCAAACTACCCTTTTATAGCATCAAATAACTAATCAAAACCAAAACATATTAGACAAATGAACACTCAAACAAAATCAGCCTGATAAGAACGACTTTAAATGACACCATCTTGGAAAGAAAAAAACTTTGTTAGATGAGCGCTTAGATTTTTTATAGGAGGCGGAATTTTTGACAGTGCAGCCAGCCAAGAGGGGGCAATCGGATGTTTTAGGTTCACTTTTGGGGAGCTATGATGTGGTCCATCTTTATATACAGTCATCAGTCTGAACACCATAATCAGTCCAGGGGTGAATTTTATAAACACATATCTGCATATAAATGTAGAATCGTCCTGGTACAAGTTTGTAGTCGTAATAGTCTTAACCATTCACGTTTGAGAAGTCTTTGTTTGCATGTAGGTAAACAGTCCGTGGAATGCACAACGCATTGGCTGAAATGCAATCTCAGAACCCATCAGCTATCGTCTGGCGACATTTTAGCTTTTTATTAGCTTTTTAATTTATTCATGTGCATGGATATACAGATAACTGTTTATGGAGATTATAATTTCTCAACACCAATACCATTCTTGTGTCTTAAATTGCTAATCCAACTGTAAACAATGCTTGGCGCATCAAAGAGGAAGTCTTGGCCCACATAGCTGTAGCATATAGCATGGAGGCACATTTCACAATGATAATCACAGGATTTGACTAATATGGGATTTTGAGATACAAATATGGATAACTTTAAATTGATATTGCTGGCAATTGACTGTTGAATATAAAATAATGCAATATTGACTGACTATTTCTTTACTGATATGCACTTCAACTGAAAATCAAAGCTCTCTGCTGCTCCCCTATATTAGCTTTTGATTTCTATGATACTTTAATCAGATCATTAAAGCGAGACTGTGTAACTTTTGAAAAAGGCATTTACAGATTTTTCCATTTACACACGAAATGTTGAAATCATTAGCAATAAACCACACCATTATTCGATTCAATACACTCATAACCCTACAATCTAACTTGGTCTGATACGACCAAAGCTGACAGTGGGCTAATGTTGGCAACTTTTTGGTATGTTTTGCTGTATACCATAGGCTTAGACTGTATCATGGTATGAGTGTATACTAGGATATTTAGAAATCCCGAAGGCGTGTTTTTCAATACCATCATAAATAAAAGCACTCATCTTTCGATTCAACTCATTGTATGTACTGAACAGCACGCACCTCCAGAGCTCAGTCTCCAATCTCTACTGGTAGAACAGATAGCTGAGCTGAATGACAGCTCGACATCTAGTGGTGAAGGGATAAGTTACAGGACTGTAAACAGCCGGCAGCCTGGGAGAGACTGGGGGGAATAGGAGCCTGTATTTACACCAAACTTGGTGAATTCAGGATCTATTTTGACCAAACTGGAGCTGGTGATTGTTCCACAAGTGGACACACGAACTAGATAACTAGCAAGAGTTTATGCTAAGTTAACGAGAGATAAGTCTCGTCAGTCTTTCATGACCAAGAACTTGAATTTACAAGGTTTACAGTTGTATTTCTCTGTTTAATAAGGAAAATAAATGTGAGTATAACTTCTTCTTAACAATTTGTGGGGTTTTATTGTGTATTTATTAGTCATAAGTAGGGGAGTGGCACCACACACTTACACTATCATATACTGTATTCCCCTGTGAAATTTCAAGAAGGAATGAAGGCATGAAAAATTATATACTGCCCAAGCCAGACATACAGTTATCAAACTGAAACTTGTGAGTGCTGTTCAGCAAAAGTTACACAGTAAAGTGAGCTTTTAACTTTGGCCAAACACCAGCTACTGTGACCACAACTAGTAGCAAAAATAAAGAATACTACTGGTCATACCAGATTATATAAAGCTGTAACAGCAAATCCCCTGAGTGTGATCAACTGAGTATGAGTGCATTTCATTCTATGAGAGTTTAACTTTTAATTTGTAGGAGGATGAGTGTGTCATTCCTTATTCTAATTAATGTTCAGTAAGGTGGCTTAGAAATAATGTATGACGCACAAGCTAGCAACACCTGATGCAGAGCAGAGGGTGGTTTACTCCTGCATTATGTGTTAGGTTATGATAACTGAATGAGTCAGAGGGGATTATCCTAACCGTGGCCACCTGCCATATTAATGAACAGTCTGTTAAAGCAATTGTTCTTGGAATAAAAGTTTCCTTACTGCTCTAGCAAGAAAAGGAAGATGCAAATTCGGCTGCTATGTCCTGCCTGTGTGTTTAACTGACAAAAATGCACACCCTTTTGCCAGAAAATAGAATTTCTTGAAATCATGGTATAAAATTGCAAATAACTACTGCAGACTAAACAATTAGTCACATCACAGCAGCTGACCAGTAAATAATGGGAGTCGGATGTGAAATGGTACAATTACAGTCCGTATGGCACTGCTGCTAACATCTGTGGCCAGGTTGAGGTGCTCAGTGCGACACAGGGATGTTTTTTATTGAGCCAGTCTGCCATTTTTGGTGGGCCAATAACTGTTGCGACACGACCCACCGGGGACACCTGACACACTGGATTAGCTGGCTGGGCGCTCCTCTGACACTCTTTGTCTGCTTTCTATCCATCAAATGCATACATGCACACACACAGACACACATGAAAAACACACCCAATGTCATGCGCGCTGATAGACACGTGATCTGTCTCACGTAGAACCAGATAACGAGCAAAAAAAACACAGACTCCCTGAGGACTACAAACATCACTTTGTGGGACATCAGGAGGTGTGTTGCTTCGCTGTAGAATGTGCCTGACCCGTGACGACCATGTTTGCTGTCAACATCCTGTCTCTCCAAATCATCACCTCGCAATGGCCTTCTGTTTGTAAGACAGCTGCTGGCAAGCCCAGGCCATAAACTGATGCAAGCACTTTCCAATCTAAGCCTTAATTACAGAGTATGTAATAGGCTTGGGCAGTCTGTAATATTTCATACCTTCCTGAATTTCTCTGAGGTATACGGTATATGTCGGTATAAGTGTGCAGCTCTAACCTGCAGACAGAAAGTGCGCTATTTACTTTCAGCTTTTCAGACTAATGACCAATAAATACACAACAGAAACCCACATAATGTTAAGAACAGTAATATTAATCCACCTATTTTCCTAACTAATCCAACAAATACAAATACAAACCTTTTGAATCCAACTGTCTTTCAACTTAATTGCCTCATTTGCTCATCATAAATCACACGTCACTCAAACTCACTAGAAACAATGTTTTGATCACTCTTCTTAGTAGGGCTGGGGTGATTGATGTAATCGATTACGTAAATATGACCATTCACGTAAAGTGAGCAGCGCCGAGGGTGTTGGGTTTTTTTTCTGCGCTCATGTTATCAGATGACAGCGTGCACACTGCCTGCCTGAGCAGCTCCTGTTCGGCCCGTCTGAGCTGCGTGTCAGCTGCAGCACAGCTACAGAAATGGTAGCTCGCCATTTTTTTAGGCGTGATGCTCGCGTTTGTTGACCACATTATACCACTTTATACTGCGGTTTAAAGGTTCTCTCTGTCACAGAGATGAGGAAATACAAAGATGTTTGTTTTACCTCAACTTCCTTGCTTCCCTTTCAAAGCAAAAATTATCTGTCTGTGTCTCTGTAGACAGAATGCCATCAGTTGCTGATACAATGCATTTTATTTTGAAAGTTACAGGATAGGGTTGTCAGCTGTGCAGGAGCTTGCATAACTTAAAAAATGAGTGGAATATATGCTTATAAATATGAAAATACAGCACTCATATCAGCAGGCAGCGATATGCCTAAGGGCCCAGTTAAGGCTGGACTATTTTGATGCAGAAAGAATGTACTAGTTATAATTATTTCTGTTAGAGAAAGTTATAGTGTTATTCAAATTGCCCTAATTTTACTCTAAGATGTTTTGTTGGACTGCTAGATTTGAGGTTTGTTACTGTAACAGAGTAACTGTTTTGTTAAGTGACTTGAATTTTACATTGTTTTATGTATTTTGCTGTTGTAATGCTAAATGTAGATTGCACTGCATTCCCTTTACTTGAGTGGAACAAGCTCTTACATTAATTATATTTTGGAGAGACTTCATATCAGACTGTAAAACACAGATTACCAGTTAAGACTGGGCTATTTTTTGTTGGGGAATAATGCCCTGCAGTGTATGACAAATTTTAAAATGTTATTTTCGGTGAATTTATTGTTATATTAATCAAGTGATAAAAAAATAATAGTAAGATCAATAAAAAAAATTATCGATAGATTAATTGATTAATTGAAAAAATAACCGATAGATTAATCGAAAAAAAATTTAAAAAATAATCGTTAGGTGCAGCCCTACTTGTTAGTAATCTAGTTAGTAAGTCCACTTTTCCAACAATCAACTGCTCTGGTTTGGTCGAAATAAGTCCTTAAATTACCAAGTTAGATGTAAAAAAATTACACTGTTATTCCCCACAGTCTTTCTTTGCCTACTGGCTGCTGCCTATTTACAGTCCTGTAACTTCTCCCTCCGCCATTAGCTGTCGCCGTGTCTTTCAGCACAGCTGCCTGTTCCACCAGTGGAGACTGGAGACTAAGCTCTGGTGGTGCATGCTGTGCACTACATACAATGAGTTTAATGGACAAAGAAACGCCTGTATTTATGACGGTATTGAAAAACATCAAAAGAGAAAGTAGTGTGCACACATCTAGTCAAAATACACACAGGTGCAGGACAAAAATGCACTAACTGCATCTCGCTGTTGAACTCCAAATGGGCAAATTTTTATTGTTTTCACAAGTTAAAGTTTTGGTGTGCAATATCTTCCTCAGGTGGCCTGAGGAAGACCTTGTAGATCGAAACATTGCTTTGTAAAAACAATAGGTAATGAAAACATACCTTCAGTATTTCTAAATACCCTGGTAAACCATAATACCGTAGGTCCTCTAAAGCCCCATCTGTAAATACGTTAGGGTCTAAAAAAAGACAGGAAAAATAACCTGTCACTGTCTTTCTTGTGAGAGGTGACAGATTTACATTCCAGCTTTATTCCCTCTGGGAACTTTTACAGTTGTTAGGCCACGTTGAGGATAAATCCCACACGTAAGTCTCTGTATGCACAAAGCATTAGACAGGGCTCAATACTGTGACGGCATCCCTACGAGACTGCCTGATGTGGGTCACAACAGTCCCTGTGGGGAGGGAGATTTCACAGGAAACTGTACTTTGTTGTTCTGTTAGAGGAACTAGACAAACTTGGCACCTGTAATACTTGCCCTATTGGAGGTATATTTCATGACAACTTGTTCTATTTCTTCCAAATTTGGCTACATGATCATTTTAAGATTCCACCGGGACAGCATAATATAAGCATCAAATAAACGAAGTAGGTCTGAATGTGTCGGGAGTATAGACTATTTTGTCCCGTTTAGACAATCAGAAGATGTCTAAATCTCTAATCTGGGTCACGGGAACTTCAACATGGGAGCCCCCCACCCCCCAAACCCCCATTTTCTTCCTCCTCTCGACGAAATATTACCTCACACTCCCACTGTTGCCACCTCCCTCACTAACTTTCTCCCCCACATATTCCTCCGCCCTTTTGTGCCTCAGCCTCATCCGAGGTTTGGAAACTAACAGCAAAGCAGCCTGTTAACATCGGCAAGTGAATGTCATCATCCAAATCTATGTTTTGTTTCATCAAGAGACAATAATGCAGAGCCCATATTGTATTCCTTTTATTCCTCTTCCCCCATAACCTCCCCTAACTTGAATCAGTCTTATGCGACCCAACAACCAAGTAACCCCCCTCCCTCTTTTCCTTAATCCATTTCCTTTCCTCAGTCCCCATAACCTCCCAAAACTTCAGACGGGCTCCAGCCCCCGGCAGACAAACACAAAACTTAACAAACAACAACAAAATAACACTCTTCAATTCTTGATCAAGCGCAGGAAAGGGAAGAAATGTTTGACAAAGAAAACATCAGCGGTAAGGAGGGCGGAAGGGAAGAGGAATAAAAGGAATACAATATGGGCTCTGCATTATTGTCTCTTGATGAAACAAAACATAGATTTGGATGATGACATTCACTTGCCGATGTTAACAGGCTGCTTTGCTGTTAGTTTCCAAGTGCTTGGTGCTATTGTTAGTCGAAGGCTTCTCTTTGGAGCGTGTGCTATTACGAAAAGGGCTGCATTTCCATCATAATAACAAGTGAAAAGAGTGAACCGTCACAGGGCGCTTCCTCCTCTGCCTGTGATGCATGCCCCTCAGACCGGCCTCGCTGCGCTGACGGATGAGCAAGAGAATGCACTTCTCTCAAAGCCGAAACAAAGCCTCAAAATATGGGATCACTGCTGTGACAGAGAATGTCACAGTCCCATTGCTCTATATGTCAACTAGAGTAAATATCATGGCCACATTAGCAGCACTCTCCCTGCTGTTTGAAACAATGACCAAACATAGGCAGTGTTTTTTAGACAATGGAGATGGAAGTGGGATGGAGATTTACCAGTCAGAAAGCATCGATAGAGAATAACTATAATTACTGCCTCGTGGTCGTATGCCTCCACGAACAAGTCAAGTCAGGTGACTTTTACATCTTAACCCCAGTAGCAAAACGAAATGGACGTTTGTGCCAAAAATGAGAAAAAATTCCCTTAGGGTGCCCTAAGAGAAGATATCTGATACAGATATCTGTTCACAAGACAAACAAGGCCACAGTGACCTTAGCCTCTGACGACCAAATTGTAATTAGGTCATCACTGAGTAAAGTGAACATTTATGCCAAATTTGAAGAAAAAAAAAATCCCAAACAAAGTTCTTGAGATATCTCGCTAATAGAAACAAGACTGATACAATGTCACAGAGACCTTGACCTATGACCACCAAAATTGCATCAGTTCATCCTTGAGTCCAACTACACGCTTGTGCCAAATTTGAAAAAAAAAAAAACAAACAAAAAAAACCTCAAGGTGTTCCTGAGACATTGTGTTTACAAGACTGAGACAGATGAAGCCACAGTAACCATGGCCTTTGACTTATGACCACCAAAACATAATCAGTTTATTGCTGAGTCCAAGTGGACATTTGTGCCAAATTTGAGGAAATTCCCTTGGGTGTTCTTAAGATATCAGGTTCACAAGAATGGGACGGACAGATGGACAATCTGAAAACATAAGGCCTCAGGGTCTGTGTATCGCTGGCACGGAGGCATAAAAACACTGATGGACAAAACTGTTTGCAAATATTTGAATGTACCAGAGCTCCACAGCTTTGAAAACTCTTATTTTTGCATACAGGTCATTAGTTTTCCATGTGATTATCACCGAACGCCTAACACTGGCAGGCAGCAGAGCATGGCTTACCCCAGTGTTTACCAAATGCAAACTCAGGACGGGAACACAAAATGTCTTCCTTTGAACAACCATGAACAAAGGGGAAACAGTGGAGAGAGAAATTAACTGAGAGCTTCTGCGCAACCAAAAATAGCCTCATAATTCAGGCCATAATAGAATATCATGATTATGGTTCAACAACAAGTGGGGGAATTAGCACACTCCCAGCAGTGACTCATCGGGTGTTTGCCCTCGTTTTAAGTCTGTAATGATGTTGCGTCTGGAACCGAGGCATGACTTGTAAACACCTCCACATACTTTCCCAACGTCAAGTGTCCTTTTTCTGTATCCTGCCCAAAACCCATGTCACTAACCATGCCTGACTGGCATATTCACATTTTGCTGGCCGCGATTCAATGCTGGCTTTCACACTGCCAGGAGCTACAATGGCACACTAACTGCAGAGAGCTGGATGCTCTTCCGTGGGAGATTGTTTGCCTCTGGAAGCCTGCTTGGCTCTTTTAGACCAGAACCTGTCTTAATCACCTAGAATAATGCAGCCTCGCTCTAAATATGAATGTCCTGATAAATAAACCAGAACCCTCACAGAATTGTCTATAAAATTCACTTTTAGAGGCACATGGGAGGCTGAATTAATGAATGATATTTTTTTTCCGAAGCTCCTTCTTTCTCTCTCCACTGTGTTACCTAGTTTATCGAAGAATTCAATACTGCAAAGGTTCAAACACAACACTGGTAGCTCCCACACGCCCTCAGTACCCAGACTTGGGTTCCTGTTCCTACCTGATGGGAAACGTTCGATGACCGGCTGGTTGTCCACCTGTAGTGTGGCGTTACCACCACTCCGCGTGAATCGCACCACGTGATATTTGCCGTCGCTCACCATCACTGCACTCTCCTCGATGGTTATGTCGTCCGTTCCCACGTTGAAGATCACGCCGATCTTTCCCCGTTCCTATAGACAAAGGAAAATAGAAAACATTTTAAGAAGAGTGCATCTGCATCAGAAGATGTTCTCTTTGGACATTTGATATGTTCCCCTAGGTTAAATTTCCTGAGAAAATTATTTTGGAAGTGTGTTCAAAATTCAATCAAGCATAAGTTGTGTGCCTTTTTGCCCAAACTATATAATAAATCTGCCCATCTCTACATGACTAACAGCCCATTGGTTTATAGTTCAAATAACCAATACTTTCCAATACTTTAGTTTATGATTAAACACCTGAAAAACTAATGACATTCTCTTCATCCTCAGCTGTAAGAGAAAACTGTGAGGCCAAGTCATTGTCACAAGTAAATCTCAAGTCATAGTACTCATGTTCCAAGTCAAGACACTCGAGTCTCAAGCCATACACTTTGAGTTTCGGGTCCAAACAAGTCATTATGCGCTCTTTACCAGATGTTATGCCATTTTAACAACAGAATAATAATATATCAAATATACAAAAGCATGAATGCTTTTAAAAATTGAATTTATTTGTTAAAATAAATGCAACTGTACTTAATCATAAAAAGTAGTGCTTGAATTGACATTAACCGTCAGACCATTCTTCCTTTAAAGTGGTAAGTGTACATTTGTGCATGTTTTATGTATAAATAAACGAAAAAAGATAAATCTTGATGCTGGTAGATTCTGAAATTGAAGGAAAATTAATTTATTTGTGATATACGTTTTAAAAACCCTTACTTTTTGATATTATTGAGAAAAAAATACTTTCAAGTCAAAGAGAAATCACTGGTGTTAAAGTCCAAGTGAAGTTGCAAATCTTTTTTGATTTTGCCAAGTCAAGTCAAAAGTCTGACTCAAGTCAAAGTTATGTGACCCGGGCCCATACCTCTGCTAATTAACAAATGTTAGCATGCTAACATGAACGTGGTGGCCTTGTCATTGTGAGCATGTTATCAAACTAATATTAGCATTTAGGACAAAGTGCCGCTGTACCTGCAAGTGTGTCTTCTGTGTTTCCTGTATGAAAACCTTTTTGGTCTTGTAGCAAGGTGTTATACTACACCAAAAACATTTGGCACAAAACAAAAATCACTCTTTGTTTACTGCATGTCCCATTTTATATTTTTAACCATCAACATCCAAAGAGAAGTTAGTTCCAGCTGGCATTGCATAATGAGGAGAATATAAAAAAAAACCTAACATCATATATTTGTGTGTGTCCGTGCGAATGCATTAGATTGAAGCGATGTAATTGTGAACCAAACAGTGGTGTTACATTACAATGTAAAAGAATTAGATTTCAGTCAGCAATGTCTGCCATTTGCTGTCCAGTAGCAAAAATCTAAATACATTTTCCCTGAGTCACCAAAAAGGCCCTCACTGCCTGTAGTGTGATGATGCAGTGAGCATCAGATCTCACACATATCAGCCCCGAAAAAAAAAACAGAGTACTTGTTGAGGACTCAGGCACCTTTAGTATTCATCAACCCGGTGACCCCCCTCCCCTCTCCCATCTATTAGTGTTGACAGCCGCCCACTGCTTCGAGTTTATTACAGTCAACCGCCTACTCTACTCTCATCTCCCGCCATCTCTCTCCTCTCCCTCTGTGGTTCCTGTCCTCAGTCCCAGGAAAGGTCAAAGTCATTTACAGAGTTACAGTCTGCCAGAGAGGCGCAGAACAAGGGTGAGAGAGAGCGAGAAACAGACAGAGTACATACCAGACAGCACCATTACAGACTAATTCTCTGTCTGGCAGTAAATCTTCTGTTGCAGTTTTGTTTGTCACAGCCGCTCTAGAGCAGTAACTGCTTTGGCGCCCATACCATCGGCAGGAGCGCTTCCCGGTTGTCATTACAGGTCGAGCTTATCTGCAAAAAGGGGGTGGGGTCACCATTGCACGCTACTACTATCTGCCCAGTGCAGCAACAACTCCATTGATCCCATTATCTCATTAACTATGTGCATTTATTTTGCCACCTTCCATATGCCGAGATATTCAGAGGTGAACGCGTGGCTTCTGCTCGCAGCGGTTTTCCATTATTCATGGCTGATTAAGTATTTAAAAACGGAAAATAAAACATCCAAATGTTAACAGAACTTAAAATAGCAAGTTAATTGAGTAAATAAGTGCAGAGGTTGTACAGTAAGTTAATGAGCAGTATAATCACAGCCAAATTTATGTGCATTCTAACCACTCTTTGGCGCTGTGTAAAGTGGTTATACTATTCAGGCAAGGCCACAGTATGGCCAGGCACTGATGACAACCTCAATTAGGGTATTAATTGAGCATGCTCAAACGGCAGTGCCAGTGGAAGTGCTGATGGCCATGATTAATGCCACAGAGAAATTCCCTGAATATAAGACACAGTCGATATAAACAAGCAGAATCAATGTAGGAGCACAACAGAAACAGATTCTCCTACATGAACTAAGTTATAAGCCACAGTCAGAGTAAATACAAATGAATGTGGGAGCACAACAGAAAACAGACCCCCACTTGAACTAAGCCACAGTTGGAATAAACCAGAAGAATCCATGTATGAGATTAACAGGAAACAGACTCTTTTGGATGAACTTATTTATAAACAACAGTCGGAGCACACAAGAAGAATCTATGTCAGAGCACAGCAGGAAACAAACTCTCCTACATGAATTAACTTATAAGCCACCATCAGAATAAAAAAGAAGACACATTATAGGTGCACGACAGGAGACAGACTCTCCTACACAAACTAACTTATAAGCCACAGTCAGAATAAACGAGAAGAATCAAGGTAGGAGCAAAACAGGAGACAGACTGCTACACAAACTACGTTATGTATTTGGAATAAACAAGAAGAATCAATATAGGAGCACAACAGGTAATAGACTCTTCTACATGAGCAAATTTATTAGCCACAGTTAAAATAAACAAGACAAATCAATGTAGGAGCAAAACGATTACGAATCTGTCCTACTTTAACTAAGTTATCAGTCACAATAATAAACAAGGTGAATCAATGTAAGAGCAAAACAGGAAACAGAGTCCTCTACATGAACATATTCATAAGCCACGTTTAAAATAAACAAGACAAATCAATGTAGGAGCAAAACTGGAGAGAGACTTTTCTACATCAATGACGTTATCAGCCACAGTCATAAAAAACAAGACAAATCAATGCATGAGCACAACAGGAAACAAACTCTCCTACATGACCTTACTTATGACACAGAGTTAACAAGAAGAATCGATGTAGGAGCACAACAGGAAACAGACTATCCTACATAAACTAAGTAATAAGCCACAAGCATAATCAACAAGATGAATGAATGTAGGAGCGCAACAGGAAATAGACTCTCCTACATGAACTAAGTTAAACCAGGATGAGCTCCTCAGAGTAGAGCTTGATGGACTACTCAACAGATGATCTAATTCAGCAAAGAGGGTCTCAAATGGCAAAGTGCTTCCAGCTTCTTAGGCACTTAATCAATTGATTCATGTTATGGACTGACCCTTGCAGTCTTACCGCCCACTCTCCCCACGCATGCCGAGATCCAATATTGATTCCAAGACATGAATATGAATACTGTTAGGGGGTGATTAGTGAGGCGCACGTGAATGAAAATTTAATCATTGATACCTTTGAGATGCTGCAGCAAAGAAGAAAGACAGAGAGGGTGAGTGAAATGCTTTTGGATGGAGTGGAAATGGCAGGATCATCTCCATTACAGCCCACGCACTAGGAAGCTTAGAATAATCATAACACCTTTGCCTGGAGAGTTAATTCAATTTGCCAGGGCAAAGCAGAATGAATCCGTGCTATTATGACTGAAAAGCAGAAGGGAGAGTGAATTTGAGTGATATTTACAGAGAGATTAGCATTTGTGTTCCGCAACATTAGGGTTCTTCCCGGTGCTGAGGGAATGTATTGAGCCCATTACGGTGGGAAGCCGCTGGGAACCAGTGCTTTTCAAAAAATGATTTTAGTGTAGCGGTAATGACATTTTAATGGCCATTTCCCTTAAGCGAACATATCTCTGGAAACAGAAGGGAAAAAAAAAAACTCTTTGAATGACTGGGAGCAGTCAAGCCTGCAACATTGAAATGAAGGGACTGGTAGGTAACTGACAATAAGCCCTCGCTGCTCTTTAAACACCACAGCTTCTAAACTACTGCTTAGTAGCCCCTAATCTGCTTCAGCTGTCGGCTAATGTCAGGACGAAGAATGTTATGTTTTTGCACTTTTATCCAAAGGTTAACTCATCTTTTCTTCCCATGAGTTAATCAGTGGTGTAGATATGGGGTCCACTGTGGACCAGAGGGAAGAGCTCAGCTTTATGATACGTGATATGATACATTTCAATTACATTAAAATCTCAAGTGCCTGAGGAGGATGTCTTTCCAAGTTCAATTAAACAATTAAAAACCTTCAGCAGTAGGGTGTTGGAGGAAATGCCTGGAGACTGGACTGAGTTTTAACTTCGACCAAAATCTGTTTAGGTTTTGTTGCATCAAGTTTAGCTGGAAAACTCTTGAATATTATTCAAATTTATCGGGCACAAACTTGCTGTCCTTGCCAAATATCTAAGATCTTGGTACAAGAAAAAAAAAAAGATGTTTTTCGCAGAGCAAAAACTGCTGATCAGCTTCTCACACAGTTGACAACAGAGTTTAGCTGCCAAAGAAAAAAAAAAAAAGTTTGTGTAATCCTCTCATTAGTCTCTCCTTCCTTTTTCTCAAAGACAAAGAAAATTGGCTTCGGAATTCTGAAGGCGCAGGGCTGGAATACGGAGAGAGTTCCTGAAATATCTCAACACGACCTTGCGATGTGCAAGAGCTCGTTGGGGTAAACGCTGTTGACGAGGGCTGAATGAGAATGAGGCGGCGCCAGAACGAGGCTGCAGTTGTCTGAATCGGGACTATCAGGGAGTCTCAGAGAGCTCTCGCTGATCACACCGAGCAGAAAAAGGAAGCTGGAGCGCAGGAGGAGGAGCGAGGGGCAGAGAGAAACACTGTGCGATAAAAGGACAGAGGGAACCTTGATGATCCTCCCGGGCCTCAAGGTGCTTTCAGATCAAAGCTCCTTTTGAAGATGTCAAGATCTTGTTCTCTCCTCGCTGCGCACACTGGTAGTCAATTAAGAGGGGGGGAAATAGACAAAGGGGGAATGCATTTTTGAAGGATTTTAATTCTTGGTTTCATTTCTTTACAGACAGCTCAATCATGATAGCAACCCCACAGCTTCAACTCCACACACGTCTTCATATATTTGCATTTCCTCAATGTCTTTCTGCATTTCCCTTTTAGATCTGATACATGAGCGCCAAATAGGCAGATTAGAAAGAGGAAACAACAGAGAAACAACAGAACTGCTGAATGAACTGGAGGCTGGATTCAGCAACACACTCACAGCTGCAGTTGTTTCAATCAGTCAAAGTATTTTGCATTTTGCTGCATCAACGCACCGCGAGAAACAGTCCAAAAAAACGCAGCTGACCAGTTCCGGGAATCTGCTGACGCTTGTGATATGGTTTGACAGATTTCATATTAATAGCCCCGTGGGTGGTGGAAATGCAAACTATTCATCAGCGTCTTTCTCATTTCCCCAATAATGATCTATCACAGCCTGTATCTGCTTCAGCCTAACTTGACATACCAGTGTAAGTATGCGGAGCTGCAGTATTTATTAGCTTATGAATCAGCCAGTGAAGCAGCATGGACAGAGAAATGACTGATAAATAGATTTTTTTACTGGATGCCCAACGAAAAGCAATTAATTTTTTTCAGCCTCTCTACGGACACATGCATCTGAGACTTCCACGTGGTGTAAGGCAGCTTAATATGTCAGTTTATCAGCAAGGATTTCAACTCAAATGCCAACTACTATGCTAAATTCTATGTGCTATTGCAGGGTTTCCACAACGATTAAAACATCAGTCGCCACGTATTGATTTTTTTAAATTTTTGGAGCTGGACCATTAATTAGAGTGCTGTTAAATTATTATGTACCATTTGATAATTTGTTGCACCTTTTAGGACTCAGAGCGTACTCTGGACACAGACAGAGCAGAACATTAGGCACAATAAAACTGTTTATCTGGGTCTTAAACTTCTCCTACATTGATTCTTCTTGTTTATTTTGACTGTGGCTTATAACTTAGTTTGTGTAGGAGAGTCAGATTTCTGTTGTGGTCCTACATTGATTCATCCTAAGTTAGTTCATGTAGAAGAGTCTGTAAACTGTTGTGATCATGGCCATAAACATCCACAAATTGTTTAAACAATGAGACATGTGAGCCTGTTACCCTTCAAACAGAGGACAAGATCAGCTGCCATATAACAAAGATGGTAAATGATTGCTGCTGCAATCTTATGCCCTTGTTAATGTTTTAAAAGCACTGGACGTGTGCAAGTTTCATGTAACAGTAGGGGCTGACACCAGTGTGTTACATGTCACGCCTCTTTTGATTCCGCAATGCCTGCATGCTGTCTATAATCACACACTGGAGCTGAATAATGCAGGCATCATTTGGATTTGTGTAAACGTGGAAAGGAGGCAACAAGAAGGGACTTCGTAGCAGCCCTATAGCACAATCTCTGTATAAAATGGAATTTAGATTCTAATTCTGTGGGAAACACTGTATTAATATGTATTGTTGAGTGTTTTTCTATCCCACAGGCAACTGAGCCACATATACCATCAGATGGTATCTCTGCATCTGCCTTGTCGGGGTAATTTTGGGTCTATACGGCTAATCAGCTTGTCCACATGTATGCAGAATGCCTTGCAAGAGGAGATCCGCTGTGGCATCTGCTAGAAGGAGAACAGTATAGCGAGGCTAATCTACCACTCTGAAACTGCAGCGTTATGTAAGAAGAAATAGGCTGTTGCATAACACGTACACTCCTCGCCGGCTAAATCGCCCATTGTCCGTTCACCTAACGTCTTCAGCGCGTGTGTGACAGAAAGAGGAAAGGGACTTAAGGGCCAAATGTCATTTTGGATCAGGACTACTGTTATCTTATGCTCAGATTTCATGCCCTCACCTCGAATGACACATGTTCACAGAGCTGTGTTGTTTCGATTTGGGTGACGGGGGGAAAAGAGAATGGCGGCGACAAGACAGTCGGCAGCAAGGATACGCTTGGTTTCATTTACTACACCTTCTCTCAGTTTCTGCAACGCATTTGTATGTGTTTGCCACGGTCTTCAGTAGTCACCTTGAGAAAAGTTGCCCCCCCATCTCCGCATCTTAATCTCCTTTTCTCTCCCTCCTACCCTCTACTCTTTCTTTTCTTTGCCACAGTGGTCACAGAGCTATTTGTCCCCTTCTGCTCTGAAAGACCGGCCGCTCTGACCGAAAATCAGATCTCATTGCAAAATTGAAGAGTTAGACAGATGTTGTGTGTGTGTGTGTGTGTGTGTGTGTGTGTGTGTCTGAATCTCCCATCCGAGCATGACTCACGCTGGACTTGCCCATTTGTCCCAGAGTACACACACACTGGAAACAAGCCAAAATACTGCAAAGGGAAGCAGCTAAGGGGGGGGGTATAAATCAGCCATAACATCATCCTCTATAATCCTGATTATGCTGTCACCTAGCTCCAAAACTTCTCATTCACTCCAATCTCAAGACTTGAACACAAATACATACGGACAAACATTCTGAGTTGATTCCATTACGATCCGCACCGCTGAGACCATTGATGGATGGTGTCCTTCAGCACAATGACCATCAGACCTGCAGGTTTGGGTCCCGCCTGACCTACCCACATTGAAACATGAGAACGTCCTCCAACAAGGTTACGCTGCCCCCAACACACACACACACACACACACACACACACACACACACACACACACACACAGACACACACACACACACATCACGGCCTTGTTTACAAAGCTACAGACAGCTGATGGATGCGTACACACACACACACACACACGCAGAGACAGGGGGTATGTGACTTCCTGGTAGCTGGGTGAGGTGGGGGTGTTTCTGTTCTGTGTCCAGAAAACAATTGACACCATAAGCAGTCTAACATTGGCAATAGTGTGTATACATTTGTGTTTTTCAATGATCATAAGTTCATCAAAGTGAACTTCAAATTAAAGTATTATACAGTATATAGTATATAGTACACACATAAGGTTTGAGCGAATCCACTGAGAGAAGTTATTTTATTAAAATGAATTGATTTCAGTCAGAAAATTTGCTTAAACCTGCATTAATTATGTTTTTGGCCACCTGCAGACAGGAGGCTGTCAACGCAACATTTACATAATGAATGATCACCTAAACTTAATAATGTCATCATGTTTAAGAAATGGCTGCCTATTCGCACATTCTGCAGTTAAGGAGCAATAGTTGCATTCTGGCACTGTGGTCTTTGTCAAGTTGAATCACACTCGTTTTTGCTCTGTTTTGGTTTCCACCTATTCTTGAGAGAAATCTGTTCTTTTACCTACTAAATGTTTCACCAGCTAGTTTTTAAATTTGCCTACAAACAGCATTTAGGTTGTTTATCATCAGTGCCGGCTAAAACAATGAACTAAAAGGGCCTGAAAGTACTGAGACGGTTCACCTGCAAAACAATTTTTTTCCCTGTAGTACAGCATGATTAGCCTGCGCACCTCTCTTGAGCTGAATTTTTCAAGCGTTTTTAGGCCACAGACTTGAAAAAAAATATAATGGACACAGCTACCGTGACATCACCAACTGTTTCAAAGCCTCGAGTTCAGCATTTTGGCAGTGGCCATCTGGGATTTTTTGAGACAGACATGTATATATTTACGTGTACCTAATTGGTAGAGAGGGTGGAGATAACCCTAATATCAGCTGCTAGCCTGGTTATCACGATGCATTTCAAACTATGGTTAACTGTGATAATACTACCGAAATTTCCGTTAGCAAAAAAAAAAAACCTGATTGTAACCATTCCAACAAAATGTATTTACCAAAAAAAAAAAAAAAACTCTTTTGAGGGTCTTTCAGTACAAAAATTAGCCTCAGAGACCAAAACAGTTTTTTGTTTCATCCACTAATTCGTCAACCTGCAGGGAATTCTCAAGGAAGAATCTGATTCAGTCGTCAGAATGCGGGTCGTTTTGCAGACCACTCTAAAGTTTTATTTTTTGGAAATGTCAGAAAATATTTTGGGAAATAGTATGTAAGGAGCTAAAACAAATACAAGGATGTGAGTTCACCAACAGTTGTTTGGTTCTTTATCTATGTATATTCTTTGAAGAATGTATATTCTGCCAGTGATAGCTATTTGACCAAAAAACTGCTAGTAGCAAGCAAGAAAGCTATCACTTGGAACTGGTCTATGGAAACACCACCAACAAAGGACCAGCGGCTAATAATCATAGAAGAAATCTTCTCAATGGTAAATGGACACACATACTGAGACCACAAGAAGCACAACTAGGGAAGAAAATGGGAAAAATTGACTCTATACAAGACTCAAAAATACAACACTGGACTTAAACAATAATCAATAGATACACTCATCATCAAGAACATAAAAATGTATATGTACCGGATCAGTTTTTGTTTTTGTCAGCTTTTGTATTTGGGTTTGTTATTCTGTTGTAACTGATATGTCAATGTCACCAATATTTTTGTTAATAAAGGTGTAAGTTAAAAAACCTGTACCAGGCTGTAAACATGTTTATTTCTGCTGTAAATTCAGGCATTTTAACATGGGGTCCTGATGTCATAAGATGTGATAGAAACAGTGGGAAAATAGCACATGCTGAACAGCTGATACTAGCAGTATTTCATTACGATAAAGGTCACCCCATTTTTCAAATTGTAATTGGCGAAAGCATGCATGCTGTTAAATAGACTAGCAGATAGTTAGCTGAACTTTGAGAGAGCTGCAGAGTATGTGAGAGGGAATTTGTGCAAATTTGTGAATCCAAGGATAGCGGAGAAATGACCCGACCTATGATTCTCGCTATGATTGGCTGGTACTCACTGCCTTTGTTGGTGGGATTGGTTAGTTTTAGGCAACAGGAGTGGGATTGGTTGGGGTTAGAATGTCAGGGTGAGCCAAGGAGAGGCAGGCCTTTCCTTCGCTATCGTAGGAAACACAAAGTTCGCAAGAGGGGAGGTGGAATTCATATCTCATGTCATGACAGTTTCCAGTGAGCCAAAGTGCTACACAGGCGCACCAGCTTATCAAACCCAAAGCACTTTTCCAAGGTGTTTTTGAAGCGGCTGTACATGGCAAGATGCTAAAAGACTCCACAAAACGTTACCACACAGTTAGGTGAAAACTTTTCAACGACAATTTTCAAATTACAAATATTCACAAGAGCCACTGTTCACACAAAAATATTTAGGAGCATTAACACATGCATGTAGCAAGTCCCAGCTTGCCTGTAGGTATCAAACACACATCAAGTGTTGCCAGTCTTCTTTTCAATGCTTAATATGAATAATAAAGAGAGGTGATATGAAGGGAATATGTCACTTTGGCACTAAAATAGAATCATTTACATCTCTGACTTTCCTCCTGCCAAGAGATGTGTTAAGACCAATTAAATTGATCAAGCTGCATGTGTGAAACCTCCCAAAGAGCAAAGATGTTTCACGTCAAAGGGCTTTTCAAGCAGAGAGGGATGGAGGCTGGAGATAGAGAGAGGAAGAATAGGAGAGGCTGAACAAAGAATGGAGAAGCTGCGATACAATGATATGACGAAAGAAATAGTAACAAGAAGTGGAAGTAAACAGAATAACTGGTAAAAAAAAAAAAGAGTAGAGCGAAGGGTAAAAAGCCAAGACTCTGGAGCTGTGGGGGCGTATTCCTTGAGGCAAAACTAGAAAAGCATCCTCCCACTCTTCATCCCTTTACCAAAAGCCCTATAGACCCAGACACTGGTAGATATCTGTCAGTTTGGGGGACTCTATATCGGACAAAGAGGCTTACAAGACTAATAAAGTTTCCCATCCACGTCGTTTTATCCTTTTCGGCTCTTTTTTTTTGTATTCAATTATCCTTTGGCTTTTCCAGCTTCACATAATCCCCCATCAATTCACTAAACAATAAGATAGGCAATAATCCCTGCATCTGCCACCAAACCTCATTATACTGACTACCTTTCCACAGACAAAGTCGAGCAATAACTGATGACTGAATGACATTATATCAGTGTTATACAAGTATTAGAAACTACCAGGATGCAGCGTTTCTTTGTGCTACTTTGTTTTGATAAACCTCTGATTCGCTGCCTTTTTAGCAATATATACTAATAAGGTGCAACCACAAAGGCAATTCAGCCTCTGCAGCCTATTAGAACAATAAAAGCTTCAAAATCAATTTCTGACTTTCTTCAGCAAGGAATGGCAACTGCCTCACCTTCAGATGTTCTCCTTTATTATTTCTCTCACTTTGGCTTTTACCTTTTCTTTGCTTTTTCTCCATTTTCTAATCTGTCTGCCCTCATCACCGGCTCTTTCACTCCCCAGAGGTTCATTACGGTGTTGACTCGAGTTGCTAACATGGGTTTGGTAGAATCCAATTGATCCACGAGCTCTTGGGAGTGATCTGAGAGAAAGAGATGATACCCAGAGCGCTTGGCTGATGAAGAAAGGTGCATCAACTCAAGAACAAAACAGGTTTGTAGATCATTCCTGCCTGGCAGCATAAATCTAGTCAGCAAACTGTGAAATGAGATATCTGAGTCCTTGACTATTGTGCTTAATCTGTCTTTTGTTTAGTGGCTTTGTACAATAATAATCCTTTCTGACATTGTATGGGTTAATTCTGTGGCACGGTGTTCATTTTATGTCTTACTTGATGCTGGAATTACGCCAAAGAATGTATGAATGCATGAATAAATTCTCATCACTGTGCTATTTTTCCTAAATGAGACCTTGATGAAATGGTTTGTATTTTGGAGGTAGATCAAAAGAAACAGTGGCAAAGTGTCTCTAAATGCGGACTTCAATTTTATACATTTATACATTTTATTCCAACATTTGATATAACATATAAATGTTATTGGCCCAGAACAAAGTACACAATGTTGGTTCCTAAGAGCATATATGCCCTATATGCTCAATGTAGAGTTCTTCTTGGGTCCAAGATTTCTGACCAGTGTCAAAACAGAGCCAAAAAAAAACTAAATTTCTTTGCACACATGAGCTGCCAAAATTACTAAAATTAATGTGCATCAAATAACTTTAATCTAGAATTCCCATCCCACAGTTGTATGCATCAACTACCAACTCAAGCCAGTGATGTTACATCCATGTCTGTTAAGACACATACTGTTTGTAGCCATGAAAGTAGACAATGTAACCAATATGGATTTTCCCGCGAGAAAATCTACATTATTATTGATTATTGCTACCAGTTTAGTATCTGACCAAATGTCTCCCCTTCTGTGAGACGTGATGCTGAAAATGGCCACAAAAGTGTTTTTTGCAGAACATTATGAAGTCACAGTAAAGTTGACCTTTGAGCTTTTGGATATAAAATCTCATCACTTCTTAATTTTACGCTATTAGACGTTTTTGTGAATTTTTCTATAATAGGTGCATGAATCCTTAAATAATAGCAAAAACATGTTTCATGGGGTCACAATGACCTTTGAAAACCAAATTCTTATCAGTTTATTGTTGAGTCTAAGTGGACGTTTATCCAAAATTTGAAGAAATTCCCTCAAGGCCTTGTGCTAATGAAAATAGAAGAACACAGATTTTAGTCATTTTAAAACAAAGTTAAAAAAAATTAAAATAACAATTTCCTCGATCCTAAAATAAAATGCAAGGTCACAGTGACCTAAATCTTCTACTTCTAAATTCACTTGAATGAGACAGATGCAAGGTCACAGTGTGCTTTCAACACCAAAATCTCATCGTTTATCCTCGTGTCTAAGTGAACATTTGTGCCCGATTTGAAGAAAAATCCCTCAAGGCATTCTTGAAATATCACAATCCCAAGAATAAGACAAGAGAGGTCACATAAGCGATGTCACAAAAGCGACCCCGGAACAGTCAGACCCAGTCCAAAACAGACCTGAGAATAATTAGACCTGATCCAAAATGACCCTGACTGACCCAAACAGAAAGAGAACACTAATTAACTGGCAGCCATGCTGGAAAAGAATAGCAAAACAAGTCCTAAGAGTCGCCTCGAAAACCACAGCTGATAATTATGATGCACCGTCTGATCCAGGCAGAGAATCAAAACCTGTCGCATTAATAGAGGACGTTAATCAACCTGATGAAACTGCACACAATGTGCTCTTGACCTGACTTGGGTCCAGGTCGAGGCCTCAATCACAAGGAACTAAGTAGACCCATGAAATTTTCTGGCCTTAAAAATTAGCCTTATATACTTCAGGAGTCGAGACAACAGACGGCAGAGGGGATGACTCCCCTTTTCATCCGCAGTTTGCACATACTATTTGTCACGCCTGAGAGCACGCTGCATCAAAAAGCCGATTTCTTGATGTTTCTACACTTTGTGACTTTGTGTGTGGCTATGGGCAAGACTTGTGTATTAATGTTTGTTTTCGTGAGTGTGTTCTGGAGCAGCCTGTTCCTCTCTGTTGAGGAGGAGTGAGGCGGGCAGCTGGTCGAAATTGAAAGGAATGACTGTGACCTTCGGACAAAATCAAGAGCAAAGTGTTTTCTGTCTCTATTGTTTTCTCTGCTCCTCTCTGCTTGCTGTCCTCGCAGCTTCATTTTCCCTCCTCCCTCCTCTATTTCTCTTGCTGTCCTCAGAAAAGAGCCGCAGAGAAAAAAATGAGGATGCAACTCTGTTTGGGGTTTTTTTTTTGGTTTCTTTACGTCTCATTCCTCCTCTCTGGTTGCAAAACCTCAAACAGGAAAGCTACATATTGTACCGAATGTGGTTTGGACAGACTTAAATAGTGCACTTTTCCTGGCGCAATGAAGAAATCTGTCTAAAAGTAAGAAAGTAAGTGCCAAGCTGAGCTACCATCCAATACGCGAAGACGCAATACCATAAAAAGCAGCAATATCAAACAAAATACATCAATTCAAGGCCTTGTACATTTGCTCTGACAGTAGAAAAAAATTGTCACTGCTGATCTGGACCAAAGACTTTGGGATGATCGCTCAGATTGCCCTCTTTCTAACTCCAACTTTCTCTTACTCTTAATTCTCTGCCATCATTTGGTCTGTGTTCAGTTTCTCTTACCATCTGTTACCCTGATAACTCTTTCTCTCGCATTTATTCTCTTCCTTTCTCTCTCCCCTTGTTCTCTTTTTCGCCTTTCGGTCTCTGCGGACAGGGTGTGCGGCCGGAGCCCAGTAGAGAAGAACGGCTGCCGAGCTCACCGGCTAATATTTGCCCTGCGCTAAACTGAGCAAACACGGATAAAGCGAACACAATCCCTTTCTCTGTCCCTGGCTGTCTGCCTTGTTGTCCTTTCATTCCCTTCCTGTCTTTGCTGCGCTGCCGTACGACCGACTGCTGCTTAACCAACGCACACATGTTGTTTTCAAGCAAATCACTGGGCGAGGGATAAATCTGATACCGTAATCCGTTTTCTGGTGTATGTCTGTCTGCATCCGTTTGTGTTGTTTATTATGAACACCTGTGCAATCCAATCAAACAGGCCTCTAACAAACCATACATCTGTACAGCTTATAATGCTCAGTTCTTGGTGACATTTAGGTGCAATTCTAGTTGTATTCTAAGAATTACTCTCATATCGGACGATTCCACACCTCATAAATTAAGTTAATCACGCCAATATGCAAGAAGATTAGTACAATAGTCTTTCCTCATTTGTGAGGCAGAAAGTAAGGATGTGTCGGCTGAAGGTAGTGGATTAGCATGAAGCATGTCTGACTAACTTATTGGAGTTCCAGTGATCTTTGCCTTTAATTCTATTATGTTCAAATAATTCAAAAAGAGAACGAGAAAGAGAGAGATAAATAAAATAAAATAAAACTAGCACTGCATGAAAATTAAAAAAAAAATCTTGAACAAACTTGGTAGTTTGCAGAACTGTCCAATGGTCACTAGTTACTTTGCAAATTTAGATTATTTAAACAAAATATAAATCACCAATTCTGATGTATTTTTATGGTTTATGTCACCCAACATCATACAAAATACTTAAAATTAGCCCCACCCAGCTGCAACACTAAAGTGATGAACACATTATTGCATCAACAATCTTAATATTGTAAATGAATCTAAAATGGTACATTACTTACTTTGGTTACTTAAGTATATTTTAATGCTCAAATGTTTGTACTTTTATGGAAGTAAGAATGCAGGACTTTTACTTTAAACAGAGTATTTCTACACTGTACTGTGCTGCTACTTTTACTCGAATAAAAGATCTGAATATGTTTTCTATCAAAGTATATTATTGCAACATCCCAGGCTATAGCTCAGACATGGACCTCTGTCACAGGTCACACCCCAACTTATAACCGCAGCCATAGGTAAAAACACAACAGGCTAATGAAACATGACCTCACATAAATATGTGAAATGACTACAACCTTTTTGTAACTGTAGATCAAAAGAGACAAATTCATTCACTAAAAAAAAAAAAAGAAACACAAAAACAAAAGAAATGCATGCCATTCTATGTGGAAAGCGGCATTAAAATGTAACAAACACTATGCAACATAGATGCCACATTGGTGTCTATTTGTTTCTGAGGCTGTAGTTATGGGTGTTGTGTTTCATATATTCTGTCCTTAGCTGGACAAACTTGATAACTCACAACATGCTAATTCATAACATATTCAAGCGCACCAGGCCACCTTCACCCTGAGCACCTCTATTACAGCCAGAACTGTTACCTCGGGTTGTTGGGCTCACATCTGCCGAGTGCTGCTGAAGAGCTTGCTCTCATCATGGCTACTCAGTGACAGCAGTGGTCAGTTGGGGCACTCCACCTAAAACTAATCTGCCCATTTCTACCTTTTTGTGAGTTTATGTTATGGGTTGAGAACAAAATTATCAGAAAGCACTTGGAATAGAAGTAGAGAAATATTTCTTTGATATAAGTACACATGAGCTTTGGGCAGGTCATGTGTGAAAAGCAATTACAGAAAACAAATAGCACCTTAAAAAAAAAAAAAGTTTATTCTGGCTTTTCTCCAGTCAGATGCCAGGATTGTTTGGGTGTTTATATTAAACGCAAATAAAATCAAGACAACAAATCCATATGGCTTAAATTACTCGGGCAATACACAAACACGGTAAACACACATGGGAGGGGAAGGTATCAGATGAATCTCACAGCTCTCATTCGCACTTTATGTTTGAGCAAGATGAGTCCAACCAACCAGAACCAAACATTAGCAACTATAAAGCCACTTTAAAGCAAATTCAGCACATTCAACCAACACAAATGAAACTGAAAGCATGTACATGCTCAACAACTAGGCCACACATGAGACTGCCTGCAATACTGCCTTTACCTGCTCCTCAGAAATATCCTTTTTACCATATTTACAAGTTATAAGCACATGAACAGCCCTCCAAAGTCCTAATTAGAGTGGGACATTGGGAAATTTCATGGTACCCGAGTTGCCCAATGATGTTTCAGGGCAACAGAAATGTCAGAAAGCATGGAAACAGTCTCAATAATTGGAGAGAATAAAACCCGAGCAATACTTCGGGTCATCAGTGGCTGAGTGGATAAAGCAGGCGCCCCATTAATAAAGATTCACCGCAGTGGTCTCGGGTTCGATTCCCGCACGAAGCTGCATGTCTTCCCTACTCTCTCTTCCCCCTTCACGCTGGTGATCTGTCCTGCCTAATGCAAGGCTAATATGGCAAAAATAATCTTCGAAAAAAGGATATAGTTCGCTTTTCCGTTCCCTAGTAGCCATCGTTTATTTTAAGTAGTTACACATTTTAGTATATATATCTATCAAACCTTTAACTCTGCAGCATGCCAGGCTAGTATACTAACACTGATAACAATGTAACTTTATAACAAACGTTGTCGACTTGACGTCATAAACATGACGGGCAAAAGTCAATTTTTGGTCAATGGTAAGAAAAAAACGTATTAATTCACGTATTTATAAATAAAGCATAAATAAATAAAATAATAGAGAAGAATGAAATATCAACTTTTGATCGCATGTAAAGTGTGACGTAGTATTACGTTCATCATATTTAACTGATATCCCTGTAAAATGAACTAGATTAAATATTAGATTTAAAATATTAATAAAACTGTAAACAGCCATAAATCTCATGTTTAAACGCTCTTTGCATTAAAACACAACCCATCTTCTTTGCAGCCTCTATGTTGTTCGCACTTCACCACTTCAAAGCACATAAACACAACAACAAAGTCGGAAAAACAACTTCCACCCTTCGAAAACAAAGCATGACATGAACGCCGCATAAAACCGGGCCCATAGCTCGCAGGTTAGCTTAAACAGTTACACTGTGCGCATAAATACTGGTGATTCATCTGATGCAAACCATGTCAACATGCAATCACAACAGCTGGTAAACTTCAAGCCTCTGTCCCACCACCAGCAAACAAACAAACACTTACAACTCACCCTTGAAGGACTCATTATATTCTACAAGTGCAGAATATTCCGACAAAAAACGTCCCGATACATTCCCAGCGGTCCCCACGATCCAAATCCGGTAAAACATTTCATCCAAACACATTGTTACGTCCATACAAAACAACAAATTGCTGTTTCAAACGCTCAAATCTCGACGTACTGTACATCATATTTCCAGTTCGCAGGTGTGCCGATAGTTTGTTGTAAAAAATGGCGGCTACACTCAAACATTTTGATTGACAGTTCACTGACCCAATAGGAGCTTCCCTGTCATGTCTGCAGCATACATTAGCCAATGACAGCCTGTGTTGTAAAAAGGGCCGATCCTCTTTTGTTATCCAGCCAATAGAAAGCATGTGGTGGATGACTGACGCTTCTTAAAGCCAATAAAATTCCGGAAAAACTGTACACGCCCAAAATACCTGTGTACCAACATACATCATTAGTAAGAGGACTACAGGGGATCAACTCTTTGGAAAAAAATAGTTTCATAACCACAATCAACGTTTACATTATCGAAAAAAAAAGGAAAAAAACATATGAAAAGGACTCTAATTTGCAAAAAACTCTTAGCACTTCATTCATTCATTTGTAATGCATTTTTAAAATTAATGCATTATTTTTGATCACATGCAATCTTTATTTGTTTTTCTAAATAATTATAGTAATTTACCTGGGAATGTATCTTCATTAGCCATTTTTGCCTTCTCACCTCTTCTGCACAATGTTTAATATGTATGTGCAAATACAATTTAATTACACCAAATAAATATAAATAAATTATATACAGATGGTATTTTGATATTTTTTTTAAGGGAGAAACCCAGTTCAAATTATTAATTCAGATTTTCTTAAAGTCTTTTTTAAATGTTTTTTTGGTTCTAAAATAGATGTTTCCAACAAACATGTACAATTTTCATTCTCTGCAGTATTGTTTTCTACTTTGAATTTTGTAGTTCTTCAAGCTCTGGTCCTATTGTGTTTTACAGCTATTAATTCCCAGTTTTAGTCCTCTGTAGGCATGTGTTTTATAAGAAAATTTTCAGGCGGAAATAACAACCTTCAGATTCAATGTGTTAGAACTTCGATTCATGAATGCCAGCAGCATTTACATTGGTTTTGACTATTTGGGAAAATCCTCAGAGTATTTCTTTTCAAAAGAGACCGTGTTCATGTGCTTGTTCTCCAAATGGTTCAAGAACAGCTTTCAATTTACTTTGGGTATGCACTGGATAAGCGTTTAAGTAAGTAAGTTAGTTAGTTTATTAAGAGTAAATGATTCTCTATCTCACATTAGAATTGTCGTCCAGGTAAAAGCTTTTTTTCTGCATGACCAAACACTGCCAAATAATGCATATAATAAATCTAATAAGTCTTACAATATTTAAGTTAAGACAACATTTTCCATAGCCCACCCTAGAACATATTCAAAATAACTAAAATACAATACAAACTGTAAATATAAGCATATGTGTGTAATTTGGTTGGCAAATGAAGATGCAAACAAACTATGAAACAAGCGAACTGCCTCATAAAGTCAATTATGCTGATTTGTCAAATATGTTCCTCAAAGCGAAAAGGTAATTACACGATGACATTAAAAAGACACTGTTTTATGCAAACTGAAATGACAATTATTAATCGCCACTGTAGATGATTATCCCGCTATTGAAATTCTAGCTCCTAGATCAAAATAAATTGCTTGTTGAAATCTACAAAGGCACATAAGCAATTCAATGAGCTATTAGAATACTGCGAAAGAGTCAGAGTGCTGCAGTCAATTATCTACCTGAGTAACAAGAATGGAGTTAATTATGTGATTTTTTTATGTTAAAATACACAAGCAATAGTAAGTGACCATGCGCAATTATCCGGTCATTCTTTATAAATGTTACAGCTACATTTCACAGATTACTCGAAAGAAAAACAGTTTGCTGTGAACAAACGGTGCATTGTATTTTAAACAGCAGCTAATGATCTAATATATATCCAGAGCTGAGAAGTGCTGTGATGTATAATGTAGCAAATTGCAACAGATAATGAATAATTAAATGTTTAAATTACTTTCTTTTTACCTTTACCCTGTGTCTCGCTGGGTTGAGCGCTTTCACAATCCGACATGATGTGGATGAAAAATTAACAACGTATTGTTGCAATCACTCAGAGTAGAAGTACATATATTAATACTGCACCCTACACAGCTGTCATCACATTCCACTCACATAATTTATGCAGGAACGTGATGTTCTATTGTGATAAATGCCAAATCACTGTGGTATTTTAAAGGCGGAGGTAAATACAGCGGCATTAATGTTGTTTTCGACTGCATGCAAGTGCGGGGAAAAAAAACACATAGTATTTCTTTACAAGTGACAGTTACAAAGTTGCTCATAAAGCATTGAAGCTGTCTCCAGTGGTGACGGCTGTGTGCGGGGTTTTCGTTTACAAGGTGGCAAAGCAGTCTTCAAAGACCTCAGTTTGAACTAACTGAAAAGAAAAGAGGAGAAAAAAAAGGCTTTCAGCTCCATCTCTTTCCTGAGACTTACAGCGGGGGATGTCAGGGTGCACATCTTCTTTCTAACCGAGACGACACAAGATACAAAGTGACAATGTGACGGAGCGAGACCGGACACACACACACACACACACACACACACGTTACCACTCACCACTGTCAACCTGCTCACACCTGAACAGTTATTGTGTTAACACTGCTGCCAAAAAAAAACACGTTGGAACTTTCCCGTGAATCGCTTTGTGTGTGTGTTTTTAGGTAAGTTACAGCATAGGGCGGGTGATACTAAAATCTCTTGAATTAGGCAATACTTTTGAACCTTTTCAGCCTGTTTGTAGCTCTAAACCATAAGCCCATTTAAACACAATGCTTACATATTTAAAAACAGGTCACTAATACATAGTAGTAGTAATAATAATAATAATTAATAGTTAATAATTGTAATATAGGCCTATATATTCAGGGGGACCCAAATCGAATCAATAGAGGACACAAAATTGAATCAGTTTAATGCTGAATCCAATGATGAATAAACATTTTTGCCAAATTAAAAAAAAAAAAAAAATCCCTCAAGATTCTTGAGATATTGATTCACAATAGTGACACAGATGAGGTCACAGTGACCTTGACCTTTGATCTATGACCACCAAAATGTAAATAGTATATCGTTGAGTCCAAGTGGATGTTTTTGCCAAATTTGAAAAATTCCCCTCAAGATGTCACATTCACAGAATGAGAAAGACAAGATCACAGTGACCTTCACCTTTGACCTATGATCACCAAAATCTTATCGGTTCATTGTTGAGCCCAAATGGATGTTTGTGCCAAATTTTAAAAAATATTCCCTCAAGGCGTTCTTGAGATATTGCGTTCACAAGAATGGGAAGTTAGTATGGACATACAGATGTAAGGACAACCGGAAATTATAATGCTTCCAAACATAATTCCTTAAATGTCACGCTCAGCTACTGTCAATATGTTGGTTAGTCATAAAATCTGTGCATAATCTATTAGCTAGCTTTGTATAAAGTAAGGATGTCACAATGTCTTACATCAGTTCTTTATGGGATATGATTGTAACACCAGGCCGGTAATAACAATTCACTTCAGACAGAACATGCATGAAAAGATAATGTTAACATTTTTACATCATTTTGGATTGGAACTGTAATTTTAATTTTGTGCAGCAGATTTGCCAGTATGATGAATTTGATTTTCACAGGATTTGGCACAAACTTATTCTTCAAAAAGTACACTCTTTTCACTTATTGAACTTTTAAAACTGTCAAAAATATATTTTGCATCAAAATTAAGCTCCTTAAAAGTTGTCATTTTGGAGATTTGGGAGATTTAAACAGGACAACAGCAATAAACATGTACTTATTTGCTTTTCTGTTTCCATCTCTAACTTTCAATATCTGTGAAGGTCTTAATTCCAAGGTTTAAAAAACTAAGCTTTTCAGCTATACGTGTCTCATTTAATTAAAAAGTCCAATTTGAATAATGTTTCTAAAACTTGCCAAAACATACAATTACTATTGAAAAACTTTCCTATGTAAGATCTTTTCTGCACTAAAGAATCATTAAAACCACTGTCTGTAGCTTAAAAAGTGTGGCTACTCCCTTTTCCTTTGCTTCTGTACAAAGTGTATTATCAATAGTGTCACTCTGTCAAATGCTGGAGGCACTTTATTGACTTTTATAAACTCTCCCATATTTTGTTAGCTATCTGCGACTACATGAACATGTGTTTGTACATGTGTGGGCGGTCAGCTCACCAGGTGTGACCCGGCACCCCCAGCAGGTGATAAACGCCGCTGTCTTGCCAGCCGCAGGTGCTCTTCCCTCTCTTGCTGTCACCATAGCAACCCAACCGTGCCAGTTCAGAGCGCCGCCAGCGATGGTCGTCAACCGTGATGAATTATGTGCCAAGAAAATGATAGGCCAGTGATATCGAACACTCGCGGCCTGGCTTTCAATTTGTTTCTCCTCTCCTTTTTTTAAACCCCTGTCAGCCACATACACACATATACTTTATGTCTGGCCATAGCTGAACCGTTCCCAACACACACATGAAAACACACACACTCTGTGCCTAAACGTTGTCTGTCAAGGTAATAATGGGTGCGCTAAAAATGGAGAGCAGGGAATTTGTCAATGTAAACATCACTGATTGTGCTGTCAAAAAGCAGCAACAATTTTCTGTGTCCGTCTTTGGCGCAAACACACACTCTGAATACAACATAAGCACAAACTCCATTACAGATAAAGTGTGTACACACACAGGAAAACAAACCAAACAAACAAATGCATATGCTACTATCCTCCCGTCTGATATCTGCAGCCAGACTTTCCTTAACACCAGCTGCTTTTCCAACACAACAACACGGCATTATTGGACCATCCGAAAACTGATATTATATTAGAACAAACAAACCAATGTTATTGAAAATGCACAAAACTGATACATTTTTCAAAAGTATAAAAGAGATTAAAACAGTTCATTTTGTATACTGCGTTATATATTAACATTAGAAAATGCTATTTACTCCTCATTATACACGTTTTGCTTTACTGCACCATCTTAAGTGTTTTAATTTTTTATGCATCTTTTAATGCAAAGTCTCTTCATGGCCTCAACTCTGCCAAAAAACCCCATAATCTATTACAAAGGTGTCTATCTGACAATTCTGCCCTTGACAACATACAAACACATACATATTTTTATATTAATACTGCTTTGAGGTGTAGGGCAGATATCAGCGCAATAATAATCCAAATTTAAGATAAATCCAAACAACAACTTGAAAATTACATGAGATTAATGCATCACCTCCAGGTTTTATTTGAGGTTTTATTCGGCATTTTTTCACTCATGGGGTGAGTATATATCCTTATCATTTCATCAGTTTTCGCTATAATTTTCTGTAAAAAATATTTTGTTGCATCCATTTCATGAAGGCGTTTTAAATTTAAAAAAAAAAACACTGGTCGGAGTATCAAAAGGAATAATGCCTTTTGGAGGATCTGTACCCATGCTAACTGTGAGATATGAGAACATATCTGTTCTCCATGTTAAAATGGGATCACCTACGCCTTCAAAATGTCCTCCCAAAGTCACTAAAATCAAACAGAAACTGTTTAATGATGTCAAACTGACATTTTGCTGGCTCTCTTTTACACCCTCAAAACCCAATAACGGCTCAAATGTTAACAGCAGAAAGCCTAACAGTGGGGGGCAATTTTACAAGAACTGCAGCGTCTCCATCCTTCTATGACCTAGTGAGCTGTAAATGTTTCTGAGCTCAAACACAGGAAACTCTGCAGAGAACAATTTTCCCCACATGAAACACCCCCACCGGCAAATATCCTGTGTCAACAGGCTTCTGTGTGCCTGTGTGCCCTGCTTGCGGCTGGCTTCTGATTTCCGTGCCAGTGGTCGAGCCCACCTTGCTCAGGTCACTGGACGGACGCCAGCGATAACTGTGCGCACATATGCCCATCTGACCCGTGTGGACATGGAGCAGTCTGGACGTACGAGTTTGGGGAGGGGAAGGCAAAAGCAGGGAGGTCAGAGAAAGGTTGCATCCCTCTGGCCTCTGGTATATAATCAGGCCTGCTCCTGCGGTGTGCACGCACACAGACAGGTAACGATGGATTAAAGCACGTGATGAAAAATGCACAGAAACATATGGATGAACTGTGTAGACCAGGGATACTCAGCTTGCTTTGCTGGAGGCCGATTTTGCAAAATGACAGGAGGCCAGGGGCCAGTTGCTGCAGCCCAATACATGTTTCTAGGATTTTAAGACAATTTTTTGAATTTTAGGACATGTATAGGATTCAAGGACATCTCTAGGATTTCAGGATGCTTTTAGAATCTTTCAGCATTTAGATTTGAGGATGTTTTGAGGATTTTAGGATATTTCTAGAATTTTAGCACATTCCAAGTGTTTTAGGATGTTACTTCCTTTTGCGTTGTCCTAGGATTTTAGGACATTTATTGCATTTTAGGATGTTCCTAACATTTTAGGATGTTCCTCATATTTTAGGACGTTTTAAGGATTTCAGGACATGTTTTTAGGACATTTCTACGATTTTAGGATGTTATTCATTTATTTATTTTTTTCACTATTCTAGAATTTTAGGCCATTTCTTAGATTTTTAGGCCATTTTTTGGATTTTAGGACATGTCTTGCATTTCAGGACGTTGTTAGGATTTCAGGACATTTCTACAATTTTAGGACGCTACTTTCTTTGAGCACTATTGTAGGATTTTAGGATATTTCTTAGATTTTAGGACATTTCTCGGATTTTAGAACATTTCTCACATTCTAGGACATTTCTAGGATTTCATTGATTTTTTTTTTATAAACAAGCTCTATTTTGATGCTGCTTTGTGTACTCTGGTACCTTGCATATGTACAAAAACAATTCCCAGTGTGAATCACTTTATTTGTTATTGTAAATTAGAAAATGGTTGGGAGACACCCGGCACCCTATTAGGGGCCAGATTTGGCCCACGGGACGCAAGTTGAGTATCACTGGTGTAGATGCAAACAAAGGTCAGGACTGATTAAAATAAATCAGTACATGGGGGGCACACACTCACACTTTCACACACAGCTGCCCTTCTGGACTCATAGCTTGTGTTTATATGTGTGAATATGAGACACATACATACACACACACACACACACACACACAGACAGAGGATTTATGAGGCTGTGTTGTTGGTTATTTACAGGTAGTGCTCTGCTCTATTTACTGTCCATAACGGTGGGCTGTTGGCCTTGTTTAGTGCTGCTGGGGCAGAACCACTTACTGTACCGTCAAAGTGTGTGTGTGTGTGTGTGTGTGTGTATACATGTGTGTGTTGCCCCCACATACCTCGCAGCGACAAAACCCACCTCCCTATAAATCCACCATGATTTAACATGAGCCTGTATTTACTCTCACTCCTTGCGTGTGTCCCCTACCTCAGCACACATTTCTGAGGCGTAAACTATAAACGCCACGCCACTGTGCCGGCTCGAAGCCTGAGAGGATAAAGAAAAGAATGAAAAAAAGAAATCACACATCAAATATCAATCGCGGGGCGCCATAACGGCTCCTCTCATTACTGCTTTTAGGAGCGTGGGAGCACATACAAGAGGCTCCTCACTTGATGCCCCTCTCACCAGCTCGCTGCCTTTTTCTCAAGAAAAAAAAAAAAACCCTAACCAGACATCTTATCAGCCAATCAAGCAGACAGACCTTCCTCAGACTACACACCTCATCACTCCACTAAAATAAATGTCTTCAGCGGCGGCGCAGGGACAATGGATGGATGGAAGGAAGGAGAGGAAAGGACGAAGAGTGGGAGGGCGAAATGGGCAAATCAGACAGAGAGGAACAATGAATAACTCTAATTCAGTCCACTTCACAGAAGAAGGTCCATAAATACCAGTGATTTCAACTCAAATGATCACTCACCTCTGAACCTCATCATGTCTCCATCGACTCTAAATGAAAAGGAAGGGCATTTTAAAGCAAGGGAAGTACAGCAGCCCTTGAATCACGCGCAAATGTGCGCTCGCTGGATGTTAAATTAATTAGGCTGTGTTGCCTGTGCATTTTCAGACAAGCTGACAAGCTGTGCTGTAAACAGATCCACCGTTGGTCTTTAAACAGTCTTTGAGGTGTCTTTATGCTCACAGTATCTTAACTAGATTTGACTCGGTTCTTTTTTAAGTGCGCAGACTTTTATTTTGTTGATTATGTTGTCATGCATAAGTATAGTCAACTTTTCATGATGAAATTCACCCTGTAATATCTACATCAACACATCACATTAATTTCTCAATAACTTGCACTTTCACATATGAAATCGTTACTATATAAAAACTTATTATGCATTTAAGAAAGCAAGCCAATTGCATATAAAAGTGAGTCGATGCATGAGGTTCATTGTAAAGCTCATGATTGTTAATAAGCTGCACTTCTGCAGGTTTGAGCTGACAGACTTGTTGATCTGACAACAGTTACACATGGATTTTAAACCAGCTTTTGAAGAATGCCAAAATCAATACTCATGTCAAATCATTAGTAATCTAACCTGGATAACATGCAGGGGCGTAATTTAAAGGGGGGCACAGGGGGGCATTACACTTGATCTTTTACAGAAGGCAGTATTGGACCTTTCCACTTTGTACAATCCAAATGTTTTATCAAAAAGATATAAGGAAGTTGGAATGTTGTTTGCATCTTATGTGTTATAGGAAATTGTGTAATTATGGATAGTATGGAAATGAGAATAACTTTAAGAACTAACAATAATTTCAATAATCTGTATAAAATCTTTAAAAGTAGTAATCTATCTATTATAGAGCAGCTTTGAGTGTCTGGTTTAAAAATTGTACAGGGAGACATTTTTAAATTTTGAGCTAATTGGGTTAAAATTGTATTTTTCATAAATCTCCAACTCCTAATTTTACACGTTTGCTTTATTGCACAACCTTTACTGTTTTTGTGCAAAGTTTCTTAAGTGATGTTATGGCATGAACTGTGCCAACACTCAATGACATATCACCTAAAGTAAAAGTAACCTTCTTATTAAAAGGTATCTGTGTGAAATCTCTGCCTATGACAACTTCATATTTAAAATCCTCTTGTTTACAATGAATGCACATTTTGATGTTATATTGCTTTGAGGTATAAGACAGATATCAGGACAATACTAGTGGAAATTTGAACCAAATCCAAGCAATAGGGGGGAAATTACTTGAGATTAATTAGGTACCCCCACGGTCTCATTTTCATTCTGCACTATTTCATCACTTTTTGCTCTATGAAATATTTTCATTACAACCATCCATATCATGAAGGGAGCATGACAAAATCCTGAAAAAACATGGTTGTGTCTACCTTGGGAAAAAGTATACAAAATACCAACTTTTGAGGATTTGTGCCTGTACTAACTGTGCCCCCCATAGCCCTCTCCCCTACCTTTGAAAACAAAATTTCACCCTTGATAACACAGTTAGGGCTCAGGGCTGAAATTTTAAGAAGTAAAATACCTGCCAGTCCTGTCAACAGACATAAGTGTCCATATTTTACAATTTTGCAGAACTCGTGATTATGTGAAGTGACAAAAACTGTTTAAATCTAACACCATGTTTAATATTCTCACTTTTCTATTGTGTTCTGTTTTTAGAATAAATTACCTTTCAAATGTTTTTTTGTTTTAACCTTAACATTATGCTTTAAGGGAAACAAAAAAAACATATCTCGGAAAACGTAAAGTTGTGCTCAAAATTAGAATTACTGTAAAGCACAATTTAAATGTTCTCAGTTCTACTGTATATATTTGGGTCGTCCGTCATATTGAAAAGATCCCATTTAGCTCAATATCCGCCAAATACCATGGTCCTGTGCAGGAGACGCCATGTGAAGTTAAGAGGCAAGGACAAACAGAAATCCTTTGGCTTGGGGATCATGCTCTGCGCGCTCTCTCTTTTTCATGTCACTGCATTTTGACTGAAATCCTGTAATACACGGCAGCATGCATGCGGAAAATTTTACAAGAGCTTTGTATGAGACCTCATCTCCATACAAACACAAAACACAGATGCCCACTGTGTATTAATGCGGGCGGTGCATTCTACAGCATGGAAATCCAAACATGCAAACATTGCTACAATGTGTCGTGCTCGGGCTCAGGGCGCAGGCATTGTGCATGTTCTCCACTGACACCCAGAAGTAATTGAATTAGATATCCATGAATACCTAATACTGCACGACACAACAGACACTGTGTATTCTTTGGTAATACCAAAGGCCATGCTTGGGTGATAATGTGACGGCCGCTGAGTACAGTACAGTATGTGTTTGACTAAGTCGTAGTAGGTCGGATGGGAACAATACACAAACACACTGTCATTCAGATCAGATCAATGTCAGCTATGAAGCATCACACTCTAATACACTCTACTGAGCCTATTGAGTCTCCATGACAAGTGACAGAGCTTAAGAAGATGAGCGATAGGTTTTAAAATGACACCAAAGAGAATAACAGCCACAATATGGATCCCAAGGGAGGCGACTTAAATCTGCAGAACCACATGAGTGGAATTTACTTAGAAGAAAAAAAAGGTATAGCCCGAGGTCGCATTTGATCAAGAAGAATAACAATCCACACATGTTTTCGAAGTGGGAAAGGTGCAAACTAGAAGCCACAATCTAAAAATGCTCCGTTTTTTATTTTCCCATGCGGCGACCACTGGGGTCATGAGCTCAGTTTTGATCCACATCTAGAAGAAAAATGCCCTTGTGGACAGCTAGCTATCTACGGTATATGCATGAATGTGTGTGTGTGTGTGTGTGTGTGCGTGTTTGTCGGAGATAAAGACAGAAAAAAAAGTGGGAATAGACTTGAGCCGACAACTCCGCCAGCACGCATCATCGCCTATCTTACACATACACCTCACAATACCTCAACCTCCGCTTGAGCCTCGCGCACCTGACACCTGCACCCCCCTCGCCCCCCTGCTGCAACAGCCACCCCCGACACACACCACCTGCTGCCTGCTCACATGCACACACTGATGCATGAAGACAGGAACACACACGAGTACAAACAGCCTGTTAGTTTTGCCGTACCTATGAGGACTTTGTGTTAAGTACTTTTATTTTGTAAAGAAACAATCCTAATTTTGCACAGGAAATAAAAGGGAAATGGTATCATATTAGGAGTGTATTACTAGCATTATTAACAAATCGTAATATAAAAAAAAAGGTCAAGGCCTTTTTAGTTCCTTCTACTTTTCTTTTTTTAACTAGTGACAATGGAATTTAACACTTCCCCCAGATGTTTCACATTAAAAGCATATCAAGAAAAAAAGGGATTATGCCCTTTGAGAAGGCTTTTGATGTGAAATAACTGTGCAGGAAATGTTAATCAAGGAAGTGTTAAGTGTTAATGACTGGTAAATTAGAGCTCATTGCAACACATTACTGAATGAGACTTTTTTTTAAATGAAAAAGAAACTGCCAGTTTGCTGGCATACTGTTAACATATGATCTGGTATTAAAGTTAAGCTGTAAGCTAACATGTTTCTGAAAACATGCAAACACAATTTTGGTTTATATTTAATCAACCCTGCTTAGTTTTGCTGTTTGATCTCAGCTATTTAAGCCTGCATTTTACAAAACAGGAAGCAGTATGGCGTCTATTTCGTGTTCACATACTCTTGTATCAAAGCCAAGCAGTTTCTGAAGACATTTTAAGGGAAAAATAGCCAATGCACTAATAGAATCTTGGTTCATCTTGGTTTATATTTGATCAGCACTGTTTAGTTTTACAGCTTGATCTAAATATTTTCAGCCTCCATTTTCCCAATGCAGGAAACAGGATGGTGCCCACTTCATGTTTACCAATTGTATCACAGCTAAACAGTGCACTGAAATAAATTTAAAACTTTTAGAAGATATTTTGGCAATACTGTAATAGAGTCTTAGTTTATACTACGTTTTACAGTTTGATCTTCTAAGTTTGAGAAAAAAAGGGAGACAGAAAAATGTCACTCTCAATCTGCTTAAATACAAAAATGTATAAGTATAATCTGTAGTTCTAGCAACAGCCCTCGAGCGAATTTTGAGCTAAGAGATGATTGATTTTTCTTTACATAAATCAAAACATTTCCACTATTAATGAGTACATAGAAAATCACCAGAATGCCTGAAATCAAGTGTTCAATGCTCAAAATTAATTTGTAAAATTGCACCATCTTGGTTTGCCTTAATGAACATGAACCCAAAGCTACACACACACACACACACACACACACACACAAGCACATACTTGCCCCACTTGCAAGTAGCCTACATATTCAAGACAAGGTGAAGGCTAATGGGAAAGCTTCAGCAAAGACTAGAACAAGGGTATTTCGAGAGCCGCGGCTATAAACAGAGCCAGAAGCGCATAAAAAAGGAACAGAGAAGGATGCAAAGAGACAAGAAGTCAATGAGCGTAACATCACGAGCACACTCTGCTCCCTCTCGAGCAGCTTACGGAACAACAAACTTTTCCTCAGCTTGTTTATTGCGGTGGCACTGGCAGACGTGTGTGTCTCTTTCTCATTAATCCAGTTCTTAATTACAGAGCAGAAGGAAAACGCAGAGCTGCTTCGGCCCCGAATTTCTCCTAATGAGCCTCCTCCCTTTTCTTTCTCCAGCCTCCCGTCTTCTCACTCCTCTGCCTGTCTGCCTTGCTCTCTGCTTCTCACTGCACCTGTGCCTGTCTCTATAGCGCTGTTTCATGCAAGTGCCAACCGAATTGGAGGCAAACTTTAGAGAGACTGCAAAATTGAAATGCTAATTATATGCATACTTATCAGCTGGCTTTATATGAATATACATGTTATATTTCTGTATGAAACGAGGCCTGGGGCAAGTTTTTGGCCATATTTTATCTTGCTTACAGCATGCACCAAATGTCTTTTGGCTCTGTTGGACGCCTCTTACATACAAATATTCATGTTCATTCAGCCTTTCTTTTCCTGTCTTAATCATCAAAACACCTTTCTATTCCAATTAAGCCTGCATTTTTGCCTTTTGTGTTATTGAGGCCATTTATTTGAGCTTTTCTATGTCTATTCTGCTCGTTCATTTTCATAATTGCTAAATGAAAATTTGCATAAATACTACCCAGCTGGTAGTTCTCTTTGTGCTCGTTATTGTTTGCATCTCTCTTGAACTCTGGCCTCTTCTATTTATCTCTCTAGCAGCCTCTGTCTCGGTCGCTCCCCTTGTTTCTGTTCCTCTCCCCGCACTGTAAAAAGATTAAATAATAACTCATACTTGGCCTGCCTCAGGGTAAAAATAGAATTCTTGCGCAGCTAATGGCCCTTGTTATAACAGACAATGTATGTTTAACTGGAAAACATATGAGATTTTTATTTTCTCTGTGTCTGTGGCTTTTATTTGGCCTCAACAGACTGAGCAGAGGTTCTCTTTTGTGATTATGGATTTCCTGCGTATCATTCATCTGGTCTAATAAACACAGAACTCAATTGATAATTATGAATGTGTGCGTCTTCCTTGAGTACGGAGATAATACATAATGGAGATTGATTACTGCGGCACTGACGGAGGCAACTGATCTGATAGGTTAGTCTGTCTGGGTCTGGTTGGACATGCTTTATTGAGAGCTGTTTACATGTCAGATGCTCGGTGTACATGTTTAATAGCTGGCTCGTCAGACTTCCTAGAAAATTAACAGGCAGAGAAGAAGAAGACTGTCTCTAGCAAAAAACAGGCTCTAAACCATTAAACAAAATGAAAACTGGACATCCGACTCCCTAGAGCATCTTCTGGTACCATGAACATAACTTTTTTGGCAATCTAAATATTACAGTGAACTTTCATGAACAGAAAACACACTAAAAAAGCAAAAGCTATGCCTGTACTCTTTGAATCTGGGGTTTGCCTATTTTACCTAATCAACAGTTTTTTTTGCACCAGGGGTCTTATCCCAGATTGTCCCAACTCCCTGCCAGATCATCAAACTTTTTGTTGCTGCCGTCTCCAAAGCTGCTCCCCCCTCAGTTAGCATGACCTTTTACAGAGCAGCAGCGGATGATATCCAACTGAGCTGTTAGATGCTACCAACAAACTCACACTCAGACTGAAACAGCTCCAATATGTTGTTATACACTGTTAGGTAACGTTAGCCATGTGGTGCTAAAATGTAGCTCTGTCAGTGGGTGCATGCACACAGACTCTAACCAACTGTACCACGCATGGAACTCACATTCCTGCAGCAGCAGCAACAACCCATACAATCTGGTGTGGTGAAGTCAAGCAGTTTGATAGACTTGGCTCTGGATAGACTTGATAGACTCTGTTGGTAGGGGTAAAAAACCAATAAAACGATAACCATCAATACCCACCTGTCACTTTAAGTGTCCATGCACTTCGTAATACTTAACTTTAAGTCTCAATAACATTTAAATGAGTGAGGCAAATAAAAATTCAGCCACCAAACAGTTGCCATGAAAAGAGAAATAAGCTAAAGAGACCAAAACTTTCCTTTGTACCAGGCTGTAAACATGTTTATTAATGTTGGGCATTTCAACACCGGGGGCTACGGGGATTGACTCGCTCTCTAAGCTAGCCATTGGAGAAACTGCAGTTATTGCCACTTCCGTTTTGCGTTCATTTTTTTTAGCCCTGGAAGTTGCTGCTTGGAAAATATCCAACACTACTTGCTGCCTCTGCCTTGACTCTGTCCGATTAGGAAATGAAGAAACCTCTGCATGATACATGAAAGGACACACATAGCCTGTATGATCATATGCTCATGATGGTGACAGACACACACACACACACACACACACACACACAGACACAGACACACCTACAGTTTTGTGAGGTGATGACAAGCATGAGATAAAAGTCATATTTCCAGATAACGCTGATGCCTCAGATCTGGCACCACACTCTAAATGTCTCAACAGTGCCTTTGTAAGTGTGTGTTTGTGTGTGCACATGTGTTGGCTTCTTTGTTCACATGTCTGAGATAATGTCACAAAGTGAGACAGCGCCATATCAGAGGCCTGTGTGTGTGTGTGTGTGTATAAATGCATCAGTGTAGTGCCCTTCAATCTGTGTGCCTGTGTACTGTACGTGCTGTGATGTTTGTGTATATGCCTCTGTGTGTCACATTAAAAAGGCCTTCTCCCCTTATCTCTCTCTATGAGGATTAGAGTGCATAAGCCAGGCCTGAGGGCTCTGATTTCTCATATCAAACACTATCAACAATTGCTGGACGCCAGCACTGAGCTCTCTATTAAACACCCTCTCATATCCAACAGACAGCAATCTAGCAAAGGTAATGGGCCATAGATAGCTCTCTGATTTGACGCTGCTAAAATGGGATTATTCAGCTCCTTTGTGATTGTAAAAGAAAAGGGGTTACAAATAGTCCTCAGTTGGAGTTCGTGATAATTTGTGATTTTGCTCAGCAATATGTCGTAATTTGACTGCATTTAAGGCATTTTGATTATGGGTGGCCACAACATTTAACCACAATCTCAATGTTGGTTTTATACTCAAAATAACTGATTATCTATCTATACTTGAGGGCAGAGGTGTGCTCAATAGCGCTTGTAACTACATTACATTACATTAGAACACTGCACCTTGAGAATACAAGGTTATTTGTGGTTCCTAGAGTATCAAAAAGTACAACAGAGGGCCAGAGCCCTCAGCTATCGGGCCACTCTGCTGTGGAAACATCTTCTAGTTTTGGTCTGGGAGGCAGATGCTGTTTCCACATTTAAGAGTAGACTTTCCTCTTAAAAAGCTTACAGTTAGGGCTGGCTCAGGCTTGCCTTAGACCAGCCCCTAGTTATCCACTGTGAGGGTCCATAACTGTAAAAAAAAAAAAAAGAAGTAAAACCGTCTGAGGCAAAATGATCTGTGGATGAAGAATAATCTATGGTGTAGCACGCTACTTGAACACAAGGAGGGGACTGATCACCCCTGACTGGGTTGCCCTGATGAGGGTGTCTGATGATCAAAGACCCAAAACACCTCATGACCCTATGGGTTCATCTCATCTGTGTCCAAGTTGAACCATATGGTGTGTGCTTTATAAATAAAAATGAATGGAGCTGAATAGGATTATGATATTAATCATCTCGTTACAGTGCAGTGTTCTGCTTGGAAAGCTTGGGTCCTAGCATTCATGTGGATGATACTTGACATGCACCACTCACCCAAATACTGTTACAGACCAAGTACCACCCCTCAAGGCAACAGTACTTGCCAACGGTACTGACCACCTACCAGGGCAATGCACCGTGCCATACTGCAAAAACATCTGAGAAGTAGTCCAAGGAACATAACAAGGAGTTCAAGTGATCAACCTGCCCTCCAAATTCCCAAGATTCTTATGTGACCAAGCATCTGAGGGACATGCCAGTACCCCACAACCCACAGGACTCTATCCATTTTTGCTGCCAATGCCTTGACATCAGACACAACAGAACACCCCCAGAGGTCCTGGTCCATGCCTTGACAGATCAGGGCCAAGTCCAATCCAATGAGGCCCCACTGTAGATCCAACAACTCTCTGTGGTACCAGCACATCCCATGGATGTTCAATCAGATTGGAATCTGGAAATATCTCAGTGTTTCCCAGCAAACATTGCATTTTAACAAAATGATCAATGTGATTCAGTGGTTTTGATGTTGTGGCTGATTGGTGTAGCTGTCTTTGCAATTGCCAAATACAACACACATTTCAGGATGTACTCACTTTCATTTTTTCTTTTATAAAGTGTGAGGAAACTGGTGAAAATGGCAATTTCCTGCACGCTAAGTTTAAATATCAATAGCATATATTTGAACAACAAGGGTTTGATTGATGGGCTGCACTACAAGACATTTTTAACATGGAAGCAACTTCGTTGGAAATAAGACTCCGGTTCAGAAAATGTTGGAGATTTACCAATAAAGTCTTAATTCAGACCTCCTACAAAGTTTTTCTTAAGATCAATCTAGAAAGCATCTATGAAAATTTTGGCCCCACTTCTGTTATGATCCATCTGCACAGTGCACAACATTTAAAGCAATAGGAGACCACTGAGCCATTATTTTGTGAAAGAGGGAAGCTGGAGAGCTGAAACAAGTTGTATTCAGTAGAGGTTGACTTGTGATCCCAGCGTACCACCTCCTACAGGGGCCAAAGTGATCTCAACATTACTGCGATTCAGACGCCTCTTCCTTAAACTAATACTGCCTTCCAGCCAGACCCAGGGCATTCAGTGCCTGAGGCAGAGAGAGAACACATTCTGATATGGGTTTAGATAGCCTTTTGGAACATAACACACATGCAGCATTTGGCCCTTTTCCTGGATGGTTGTATGTTGCAAAACACACTGAGCATTGAGTAATCCCCTGCATTGGAAATAAGGTAAGAAGGGAAATGAAAAGTAAGGAAGGAAGGAGATGAGGTGAAAAACGCCGGCTTTAAATCCACTTGGAGAAGAGATGTTTTTGTGAAACTGTCTTGGCCATAAGCGGAGACTGACAAAATAGATAAATCCACTCTCGTCGATGCCGCCTGTCTGGGACGAGCTCCCACCCGATGAATATTTTAGTATAGCTGTAAAACGCTGGTTTGCTGCACACTAAACAACTTTTAGACTGTCTTGTTTTAGTCCATTTTGTGGTCTTTTTATATGACGAGTAAAACTGCCAGTGAGTGACGTGCTTTGCATCACTGCTTGGGAAAAGTCTGCATACTGGGGTATCCTGAAGGGGGTTGGGTGAGTTAAAAAAAGCATAAAGCCTGGTTTATTGAAGGAAAAAACACAATCCAGTCAACATTTGTATGTGGGGCCCATGTGGGTAGTAAATGGGCTGCAAAATGGGATTGTCCATGGGCTCCATGATGGCCCCATGCCAATTGCCTACATGGTTGGGTTTACCTAAGTGGGCCCCGGATAAGATGCCCATTTTGGGCCCATACCCACTTGGTACCCGTGTAGTCCTAGCAGAAGCCATGCAGGGGCCCACTTTGGTAAACCTACCCATGTAAGCAATTGGCATGGGACCATCACAGAACCCTTAGACATACCCATTTACTACCCACATGGGTCCCACACACAAATATTGGCTGGGAAGCGTTTTAGGATTTTGGTTAATTTTAGGGCTGTCAAACAATGGATTTTTAAAAATCATAATCAATCACTCAATTTTAATAGTTAATCGCAATGTATCTTTTTTTTTAATCACATATTTACACATCCATTATTTTGCATTTTAAAACAGTTTTCAAGTCTTTATTGACAAGGTAAAGCAATGCTTAGTGTCTTTACTGGGAATCAAATGACAGCAATTGCACTTTCCAGGAGTTCCAGTTAAGTTGCTTTGTCTGATTCTTACAGGTCGTGGATGCATAAAACTATTGTTTCCCACAACAGTAAGGCATTATTTCGCAATCTCAAGACTGTTTAGGGACCCCAATAGGCAGAAATATCACATTTACACTGTATGCAAAAAACTGTATGTAACTAGCATAAAGTGGCCATGTCTGTAAAGGTGAGACTCATGGGTACGCATAGAACCCATTTTCATTCAGTTATCTTGAGTTCAGAGGTCAAAGGACCCCTGTGAAATGGCCATGCTGCTTTTCCTTGCTAAACTTAAGCCTACATTTGAGGTGTTAATTAGCCCCCTTCCTGAAAAGCTAGCATGACATGTTTGGTACCACCAGATTCTTTAAGTCTTCTATTTTCATATGATACATAATATGATTGTCACTCTAGCTTTAAAACTCTCTTATGGTGCGTTAAAGACAGGAATGTTGACTGGGATTGCCCTCAATTAACGCAATTTAAACAAAACAAAATAAGACAAACAAAAAAGTCATGCACAAACTTTAACTGCATTGCGATTAACGTTGTAACATTGACAGCCCTAGTCAATTTGGATGCAAACACTGCTGTCCGCCCCTGCTTTCAATACTAAACTGTAAGGTTCAAACCCACGCACCCAATAATTTCTACACCCACTATAAAACTGAGTAAGATACAGTTATATTATGGCTGGCGAGAATTCTGCAAATGCTTAACTAAAACAAGACAAAGCCAGAGTGCGTCCAGCCTGAAGGTATAAAAGGATGCTTTTGATGTCACTCTTCCTGCAGAGATATTTCAGCTCAGCCTGAGTGGCCATTATTGGAAAACTGAATGTTTTTTTTTTTTCCGTCTGTATTATGACTCCCCCGAGAAGCCCAGGTCCAGTGATAAATGAACAGACACCGGGGAAATATTGGAGCCGATGGGAGCCATTTTGGCGCCATTATTCTCAATAAAAAGCAGGTCAACGTGCCTCTTTTCCCTCTTGCCACCCCCACTCCCTCCTCCACGTGCCATTAAAAAGGCCTCAGTGAATGCAGGGGAACATCATTAGCTCGGAGATGAAAGAGAGGCCACAGTGTCCTGAGAGGAATGCAGTGATGGTTCTTTTTGAATGATGCACCTTAGAAATAAAAGACCCTGGATTTGTGTTTGAGCGTGAGTGTGCATGTGCGATGAATAAACTTGTGTGTCTGTGGAGGAGTTATTGGTTTTTTGTCAGTGTGGTGAGTTCCCTTAGCTGCATATCAGTGTTGAATGCAAGTGTGTAAGATAATTCTCCATATACTCAAACACCCAGCCTATGCGTCTCTGTTTACAGACGTCAGTGTTGCCGAGGTTCTTTCCATCGCCGACATGTCAGCACTGTTGAATTGTTTTTCCACAGCAGCCCCTCTCGCTCTGCTGTGGCTGGAGATTGGAGTCCTGACCCAACGTCTGGAGGATGGTCTCTATCTCACGCTGGCATCTGACAGCCAATAATGAAAGCATTTGAGGTCTTCATGTAAGCCTGTGTTCCCTTCCTGCCTCCTGCCTTTCCTCCAGCCTCTTTTTCCTGTTTCATCTTCGTCCCTCAACTCTCGCCTCACTGTAGCCTGACATCCCGTGTCTGTCCATCAGTCGTCTTGACCCTGAACTGCATCCTCGCCGATGGAATGGTCCATCTTGCTAAAGTGTTGGCTATCAAAGAGCTGGCTGTGAGGCCGACAAGTGATGGAGTGTGCTATCAGTGCCAGCGCATGCTGTATTCTACCCCGGACACCTTCGCTATGTGTTGGGGAAGCTGTCTCCAGCTGTGGCCTTTCAACCTCTGGCTCATTTACTGTATTACATTTAGTTAGACAACAGATGTGCATGTACACTGTGAAATTACCTAAGGATTTTTGGCCTGATGCACTTAATGTATATAATAAATCACACTTCAGAGACAGTCTAAATCTACAGCACCGGGCAGTGCTGGCTCCTGACAGGATTCCTCACTGTGGAGAAAATCCCAGCAGTACACGTATTGTACTCTTACTGAAGGAGACAGGCTGGAATTGGCAAAAGACAGATTACCTGGCAAGCTAAAGCCCATTCAGACTCTGTTATATACGCTGCACCTGTCTACACTGCAGAGAGACTGCACGGTTTATAATATCATGATTTTATGTCTTCCATTGCTCATCTTGGACACCATTTCAAGTTTCCAAAAATACAAATCTTTAAGTGAACAGTATTTAATAGCAACTCTGAATTAGATTTTAGGATGTTTGATTTATTTATTGACAGCTATATTCAATTGTCAACTCTGACTGGACTATTAAAGCACAAAGTCTGATTTCTGACTAAGAGACCCCTCAATTTCTTAACTTGCAAGCTTAAGTTTTATCCTTACAGAACAGCTTGTATAGTCAGTTATTGATGTGGGATTTAAAGATGTGATACACACTGAATACAAGTCTTATCGCTTAAATAGTCATTATTTTAAAAGTTAGGACAAGTCTCTGCTTGATAGAAGGCTAATTAGTGATTAGATATAGGTGTCAGAAAATCTGTGATTTATTAGTGAAGTATAGAGTGTTGTTGATATAGCTGTTACTTTATGTTCATGGCAAAAGTCGCCATCACCAAACCCATCAGACTGAATTTACATAAACAATAAATTTAATATAGCAAAGACACTTCATTCAAAATCTACAGTAACAAAATAAAACTCACAAAAGCCATTTTTGTTAGATTTTCCACTGTTCCAACAATCATCAACTCTGATCTGATCTAAAAACACCCTTAATTCACCTGGTTATATGGGAAAATAAGCTAGCTCTTTATGCTATTTTTTTTTTATATGTAAATAGAGTCTGGTGTGTTTAACAATGGTGATTTTGGGTTGTTTCTGGTTTAAAAAAAAGGATATTACTCTTTAACAAAAGGGTCTACCTCTTTTTAGATTCTCTCTCTAAATTGTGAGACACGGGATTGTAAATCCAAGCCTGTCTTTGGCAAAAATAAGCACTTTTGCTGGATGTAAATTGATGGCAAAAACGTGCCCTGAGTATTTACATTGCAGCCTGTTTCCTGTTTTCAGCTGCAGTCCTCTTGCTCAATATTGGACCAATTCCAGAAATTGTTTTTCCCATTAGTCACTTACAAAAGCATGAGAAAATAGGGTCCAGGTTAGAAAAATACCAAACATACCCTTTAACATGTCTGATAAACCCATTGTATGCTAACTGCCAAGCACCAAACTGCAAGCTAGCTAGTTAACACATTATATTTTCCATTAACAGTCTCATTTTTAATACAAATAAAAAATTAATTACTGCTTTTAGGCTTGATTTGAGTAATACTCCTGACATCCGGCCTTACACTACTCACTACGGCACTGCTAACAAGGGCATTTACAGTAAGCTGGCTGCGACTGCATGGCATCATTAGGAGGTGAGCGGGGGTTAATGAAAAAGGCTTGACTAAATGTTTTGTGGCTGGGCTCTGGTAATGCAGCCATGCTCCCTTGGCTACATTTCAAAACACCTCCGTGACAGCTCCAGCCCAGAACATGGGGAGCTCTCATGTTTTGCTTATGTAATGAGCCCCCTCCACCACCACAGCTGAAATGCAATTATCATTTGGCTGACACTAAAATGCGTTTTCTCGCCCGTGGCCACTCACGATGCTATTTAGAAGTTCTCAACTTTAGGGGAGGGAGAAAAAAAAAAAAAACTCTTTCTTTGACTCTCTCTCTCCTGTCGTCCTACTTTTTGGGTTGAGCCGGAAAGGAAGAAGGGAAGAGCTACACGAGAGAGTAGGAGGGAGAAGGGGAAGAGGAGGAGAGAAAGGATGCGGTTGGAGGAGGAGAGGGATGATAGGAAAAGAGAGGAGAGGGAGAGTTTCTGGGAGGATGCGATAATGAGGACAGTTAATTCAGAAACAGGGTGTGAGAGGCAGAGATTAGCCCACTAGCAGGGCGATGCTGTCCGCAGATTTTCTGCTCTGAATGGCTGTCAGTGAGGGCTGAGGGGCTGGGACGGGCCACCGAGCCGAGAGCAGAGGAGCGACAGTTTTAATTAAGGGAGTGTTTGGGTATATATGCATTTCCAGGTCGATTTATACCGCATTGGAGGCAGACAGGGAGAACGGATGGTGGAGGGAAGGAGGAGAAGGATGGCTGAGAAAATTTCCTGAAATGACAGCTGTCAAATGTTGGCAAAGGAACACAGGTTGTCTTTCTTTTTCATTACTAATCATGTGTTCCATCTCTGATTGCTTTCATATTTACATGGAACACGTTGCACAATTAACTTAAAACACAATGCCAGAATAAATGTTGGCATTCTCTGTCTCTGCAAACTATGGATAGTTTACATTTATATGTTATTCTGTGGTGGATAAGCTGACAATTTAAAATTCAATTGCTTAATGAGTGGTTAGGTTTTGGTACAGCAAGGACCTGGTTATGGTAAATAAATTATAAAAATCATTATCGCTTTTCTTGGCACAGTACCAGCTGGATAAGGAGCAATGTCTCAGTGTCAATGGCTGTTCATAGCACTATCTTGGCAGGAAGTAGAGTGGTGTCTTGGTAAAAAAAACAGACACTTTTTGTGCCACTATCAAACACATTCTCATCCCGAGTTGTCACATACTGGTACTTTGCAGTGGACTTCCGCAACTTCATATTACACTCTTGGTATCCTTCTGCGTCTGCTGTTTACGTTCCAGGATGATGCTGCGGTTTTATCAAAAAATGCACATAGGGATTACACTGCATGTGGTTATGACTAAACAACACAAGCACATGGCAACCAACGCTGGGATGTCAACAAAAGCACATGCTGGCACGGAAGGTTAGGTTTCGGCAATAAGGGCACTTGATAAGATGTAGAAAAAACCCATCATGTCCAGACGGTAAGCAAACACTTGACTTCTGCACGAAAGTCCGGGGCTTGTTGGATCCATCCATCACCCCTCCCACCTGCCCTGTAGGGACCGTTATACTTCTTATATTATGTTGTTACTGGCAGAGTTTCAACCTGCGGCCATGCAGCAGCGTGTCATACAGACTTGACAAGTTACATCGGATATTGCTGCCTGATGCCGACTGTTACAATGCTGCTGTTGTAGTTGCTGTTAACTGACGTATCATACCACACTAAATGGTTCTGCCCAGCCTAAACTGACGCTGTCCAGCGGTGTACTGTGCAGGCACAAAAGGTATCTGTTTGATCTTACACCAAAGCACTGCAAAAGCAGTGGTATTTGATGACTTTGGAAAATGCTGGAGTGTTTTGGTAAAAACTGCTTTTAGTTGCACTATTCTGACAGGAAACAGCAGTGTCTCTGTCAAAAACAACCCCTTTTTGTGGCACTACCTTGGCAGGCAAGGCAGTTATGTCTCAGTAAAAAAACCCAACCACTTTTTGTGGCATTATCCTGGCAGGAAACACAGCAATATCTCAATGAGGAACAATCACATTTTCTAGTGTTAATACAGTGGTGTGCAGCTTGGCAAGCATCTCACCTAGTCTCGCATTCCTGCCATCTTCCCCTTCACATCCTGATGACAAAATCAGCTCACAGACTGTCGCTTTAGAAACACTGATATGATCAAAGGTATAAAAGGTACAAATGCAACAGATCTATACATGGATGGCTTACTGAAAAGGCTTACAGGGCACAGGCCCAGGAGCCCAAAGTGTCAGGGCTCCCCTGGCATTCAACTGCAACATGTTACTTAAATTAGTACATTACGACCAGGAATAGACTAAAAATGACCACAAAGAAACACAGGAAGACCACAAGGAGATGCAAAGAAGAAGAAAAAAAAGAAAAAAAGAGACACATAATAATGACAAAAAGGGGCAAAACAACCATAAAGAGACAGGGAAAAAAACAAACAAAATATACCTATCTGTACCAAGGAGCCCATTGTCTAATAATCCACCCATGTGTTCATGGTATGCCGAAATGTACAATGCCAACATTTTCTCCTGGGCTGTAACTTAACTGATATTTACCTGCTTACTTCCATCTGGATTGACAAAATTGAACTTTCCTCTATCCTTTCCCTCGTCAACTGTCAAGTATTGCTTATTTTCTTTCTTTTTCAAGCGGTCTGGAACCACTGGCTGAAAGTTCGACACAGGAAGCCAAGCCAGCCGTGCTGGCTGTCAAAACTGAGAGAGCAGCATAAGCTGGACGGGGTAGGAGACATTTTGACAGCGTGGTCTTTTATCCTCTGAAAATCATAAAGGATGCAACGGATTCAACAGCACATGCAGCGCGGAGCTCATTATTTAATTAAAGTGAGTGCACAGAGACTGTAGCTATGATTGGTGTTTACCTTTTTTTTTTTTTTTTTTTCACTAAACCTCTCGACCTTCACCGGTGTTGGAGGGTAAGCGTCTGCCTCTCACACATTCCTCTACATCCTCCACTTCATCCCTTTATCTCCAGCTCAATCCCCCTCCGCTCGTCTCTGCTTATTGTCCCGGGCCTGTGCCTAAATGCAGCTCTTTCATCTTTGTTTTTATCTGTCAGATCAGTGAGGCGCTAGTCCCACTCCACACAACTCCTCAAAATATAAAGTTAGAAAGTCTCCCAAATCCGGGCAGATCAATAGATAAGGGTTGGCAGGCCCAGCTAATGGAATGCAGCTCGTGCCCTAGATTAGGATGTTTTCCGTTTCGCTTGGCTGTCCTCAAACCACCAAGAAGCCATAAAAAATGTTGGTTGTGGAATGGGGGGAGGGGGGAGTTAGACCACAGGCTGGTTGCTTGCTGAGACAGACAGACAGATGGGCAGACTAACAAGCAGATAGATGGATTTATGAACTGAGAAAAGGCTGTCAAACAGCCAAGAGAATGACAATGTGCTTTTACTGCAGTTAATAAATAACACTGATTCTAATAATGATCTGTATCTAGGCTATACAGCACTTTTAAAAATCAGTTACAAAGCAGTAAAAGCAATAAATATGTCACATCCATGAATGATACACTCCCTGTTTGATAGAATCATTATCACATAAACAAAAGTTATCGGCATTCCCTAAGGGCAAACAATGTAATTCTTCAATGACATGCTGTAATGATGACTCAAAAAAAGAATTATAACTATCATCCTATAACATTTGAAGTAAGAAAAAGGGAACTCAGTAATCTTTTTCATTTAATGTCCACTGCCTAGTGTAATTTGATCTCAGTTATTTCAGCCTCAATTTTAATAATACAGGAAATAATATGGCACCCTCTTTTTGCTCACAAACTCTTGAATTACACCCAAACAGTGCACTAAAATATATTTTTGAAGACATTTAAGGGAAAAAAAGGACAACACAGGGACAGATTCTTGGTTTATATTTAAGGCACCCACTTCCTTTTCACAAACTCTCATTGTACAGCTAAACAGTGCACCAAAATATGTCTCGGAAGACAATTTAGATGAGAAATAGACAATACAGCGACAGAATCTTGGCTGTATATTTGATCAACACTGTCTCGCTCTACAGTTTAATTGGAATTTGGTCTGAGTTTGAGAAAGAGAAAGAGGGGCTGCACTCATTCTAGACCCACTTCTATTCTTATTGTGTCCATGATGGCAGGCATGTTAAAGTGCATAATTACAATGTGTAGTTCAAGGAACAACCCTACTCAGCGAAAATCATTCATTTATACATATTACCTACGTTTGTTTAATTTAGCGAGGTAACTCTTTAAGCCATATCCCAGATCCAAACAATTGACCGAATTAGTATTATTTTACAAACAGGAAGGAAATACTACAAAAACAACACCCAAGTCCGACAGTAATAAACTGGTACTATACTGGTCAGCTACTGGAGGGACTGTGAGTCACTGTATGGATGTGAGGCTAAAAAGAACAAAGAGCTCAGTTGACTTTTTTCCATAAAACACAACAACAAGTGAACATGCTGCCAAAACAACAGAGAGATGGGCATGGGAGTAATAAACTGCAACACGAATGGACAGCACAACCCATAGGTAGCTTTTGTCACAGCACCAATGGGACACCAAAGAGAGGTGAGTCTGACTGAAGCAAGAGGGAGAGAAACTGTCGATGATGTAAAAATCAAACGCCAAGCCCACACAGGAAGACAGCGTGCGAAAGAAACTCCAATGAGCCTTTTTTCTGATTACAGTTTTCCTAAATGGGATTAGTGAAGAGGGTCGGACACAGTGAGCCACAGAAAGCCCAGTGGAAGAAGTGGGAAACGCTCATAACAGATGGATATCTTCCTTTCACTTCATCTCTCTCACTTTATCTCGCCGCTAATAGCCTTTTCAGGCATCGCTCGAACAATGAATGCTCCATCTCGTCTTCCGCTGTGTGGCTCTGATGTTAATATTTGCATGTGCTTCTGAGACAGAGGTCTGTCTGTGTTCAAACGAGCTCAGAATACAACAGAGGACCTCATTGCTGTTAAGACAAGCTCATGCAGCATCTTTCAGAGAAACAGTCTCCTCAGATGTTCAAATTGAACAACGCTGATACAGTTTGTTACAGTTTCTAAAGCACAAACTAAAAAAAAAAAAAATGTCTTGTACAACTTTGTTAGGTTAAGGAGATACAGAGAGACTTTCCTGAGTGAGGAGTGAACATTGTCCTCTGAGTGACTCTGAAGCTTTGCTGTATTAATTAAAGCTAAATTAAATTCTGGAGATCAGAAATGAAAAGCATAGACCAATGCCTCAGTGAGCAACACTGATGGGAGAGAGAAGACATTGTTATATACACAGTATTTCATCAGAGATTGATTGGAAATGCAATTAAAAACATATACCAGGGATACTAAACTTGCTTTGCTTGGGGGCCACTTTTGCAAAATAACAAGAAGCCAGGAGCTAGTCTCAGCAGCCCCATACATGATTCTAGGATTTTAGGGCGCTTCTAGGATTTTTAGGACATTTCTCGGATTTTAGTACATTTCCAGAATTTTAGGACGTTTCAAGGATTTGGGGACATTTCTTGGATTTTAGGATGTTTGTAAGATTCTAGGACATTTCTAGGATTTTAGGATGTATCTGGGATTTGGGATATTTCTAGGATTTTAACATATTTCCTTAAATTTAGCACATTTCTAGAATCTTAGAACATTTCAAGGGTTTTAGCATGTTTCTTCAAATTTAGCACATTTCTTGTTTGCAGAGCATTTCTGGGATTCTATCATGTTTCTAGGATTTTAGGACATTTTTAGGATTTTAGGACGCTTCGCAGATTTTTGGACCTTTCTAAGTTTTCAGCACATTAGAGGATTAGCTAGAACCTTTGACAGGTGGGTGGTGGGTGATCCCCCACTGCATTTTTTTTGATACAAGCTATATTGTGATGCTGTTTTATGCGCTCTGACACCTTATGTATACTAAAAGTACAATAACAATTCCCAATGTCAATCATATTATTTTTATTGTGAATAAGGAAATTAATAGAGGGCTACCCGGCATCCTATCAGGTGCCAGATTTGGCCCACGGGTTGTAATTTAAGTATCACTGACATATACATACCAATTCCAGTCCCCTTACATTTCAGTGAGGGGGTGCGTTCAGCTGGGGCCACAATAATGTTGAGGTGAAAAATTACCCGACATAGCAGTGCTGTGAGAGACTCTTTGGAAGGTGCACTGTATGAGATTTTAAGAAAAATGTTTTTTAGTGCCGCTGACCTAAAATTATGGCACAATGTTGAGAAATTCTAACAATATAAGGTTCTAATATTTCCAGTGTCAGGTGCTTTGTGGTCGGACAGAAAGGCCTCCAGCTTCATGATCAATTAGGCTGACTCCATAACAATAAAAAAAAAAAACAACAACCTGCCCGCAAGGATAAAAAGGGGACAAACTGGAGATGAGATTGAGCGTGAAGCACATTCTCACCAAGGTGCAAAGCCATTTGAGATTGTTGATTATCATCCCAATCAAGTAAACTGCTCTTCACAGGAGAGGCTCCACATTGTCTGACATCAAGTGATGATGGCAGAAGGCAGAGAGAGGCAGAGGAAACAGAAAATGAAAATTATTAAAGAAAGATGACAGTGCATGGCAACAAAAGACTCCTGGAAGGAGTGGTCGGAGCTTTTAAAAGTTTGTGGTCAAACAAAAAAATAGGTAAAAAACATCACATTGGGAGGAATGTTGTGTTACTTCCTAATGTTGCCAATTCATACTTCATTTGTACTGTTTGTTCAAAAAGCAACCCAACTGCCTGAATTAATGTTGGCATTGTACAATTTTGTTGACTGCAAGATATCTAAATGAAAATGGGTTCTATGTTTCCCTTTAAATATCCATGCACACTTTTTGCTAGTCCCATGTAGGCTTTTTTTTTGCTGTCATTTGATTCCTAATAAAGACAATCTGGTAAGAATAACTCTACCTTGTCAATATGGACTTCATAACTGTTTTGTACTGCAAAATAATGGAATTGAAACCGTGATTTAAAAATGTGATTTATAGCGATAAACTATTAAATAAAACTATACAACAATTCTGAGTAAATAAAATCTTGTTTTTGTGGCACTATTCAGACAGGAAACCCAACAATATCTTAGTAAAACCTATCCTTTTAGTGGCACTATCCTGGCACAAAATGCAGTAATGTCTTGGTTCAAAAATTTTTTTTGTGGCATTATCCTGGCAGGAGATGCAGCGATACCTCAGTAAATTATCTTTGCCACACTATCCAGACATGAATCCCCGCAATGTCTTGGTAAAACATGTCTTGTTTTGATGGCACTATCCTAATACTAAATACAGCATTGTCTTGGTAAAAAAAAAATCACCATCTTAGTAGCACTATCTTGGCAGGGAACCCTGCAATGTCTTAATAAAAAAAACAACTGCTTTTCGTTGCACTTTTCTACAGGAAATGCAGCAATTCCTCAGTAAAAAACAATTACTTTTCATGGTCGGGAAATCATCGGCAGGAATCACAGTGATATCTCAAAACAAACATTTTCACTGACACTATCCTGGCAGGAAATGCAACTATGTTTCTGTAAAGAGCAACTTTTAGTGGCATTATCCCTGCTGGAAAGCAAAAATGTCTTTGTAAAAAATAACTGCTCCAACTCATACTCTATGTTGCTTTAGAAAGGTTATGATACATATGATTCATACAAATGCAACATATCCGGAATTTGCAGGAATGTACATTTTCTTCTTTTGACTAGGCTGAATGAAGAATTTTACTGTCGCTAGAGCTTTCTGCTCTGCAAGAAACTCTACATTTAGAGGTTTAACAAATGTGTATATATAGAATGTTCGTTCCATATAATGGCTACTAAATTGTTATTATTAATCTAAAAATTTCAGCCTCCAGTCTGCAGCCTCCATCAGCCCAGCAGCTGAAGCTCTGTGCAACTGCTGTCATCATAGAGAGTGGCAGAGTGAAAGCTGGAGTAATTATCCCCAATATTTTCATATCAATATTTTTATATCATTTCCAGTGCTGTTATAAATAGTGAGTGAATTTTGTCGTGAAAGTGGCAAACTACAGCTGCTAAGCTCAAGTGATAGGAGAGTGGCTCATGTCGCTGGAATTAATCAGCACAGCTGTCGACACTGACTGCTGAAGATGGAACCATTATTCACAGCCTATGCAGTGCACATGGAGAGGAGATTGTACTGAATATAGCCTAATTTTCAAAGTAAAGCAACCAAATCAGCGCTGGTTGCTCTCTGATTTAGTTCGCCTTCTTGTTTTCTTTTTTTACCTAATATATTTTATTTTTCTGACAGTTTCTGAGTAGCCTTAATCTTTTTTTGTTTTTCCTTTGCTGTTTCCTTTCGGTTTAACAATTAGGCTAAATCTACTTTCTGTTCAGCCAAAAGGCCTACTGAATTTATTTTAAACCATTTGTTTTATTTTGTTGTTCAGAGCAGATTTGGCTTGCCTTCTAGCAAAAGGCTGTCAAGTCGGAAAAAAAAAAGTAATATGGCTATTTAAAGCACCTGCAAGAACATTTGTCTCTCACAGATTGAAATAAACTGGCCATAAAAGATAACTGTGTGTGACGTGTACCCATTGAAATTTGTAATAAAGATATTTTAAGCTCAGAAATGTAAAGTGCCCTTCAGTGATTAAAGGGAGATAAGGTGTGTGAAGGAGAGATATTTTGGGAGACACAGCCAAGCTTTTGACATGTTAGTTTCCGGCTTCAAAGTGGCCATTTAGAAGTATAAAGGTGCAATATATGCTGAGACAGATGTGCAGTATGAATGTCTTACATCTGGGGACCTTTTTCAGCAGAGTGACGCGCGTTAATATTTTCACTTTGGGTCAGATCTCTTCTGGAGGCAACACTTGTCCTATGTGCAGTGTCTTAAGGTAGATCAGGGACGTGGAAGCAGAAAAATGAGTGAATTTTGTCACATTGTGATCTGGACATTGGTGTAGATTTCAGGGGGTATGCAGGGGGCAACATTTAGAACATGTGTCTTTGTACCATCTAATAAAAACATGAAATTAGCAGAGGACTTCTGTTTTTACAAAACCGTCGACTGCAGCTCCCAATTGTTAAAATAAAAGTAATCTAGTATTGAGTATTGAGTATATAGTGCTCATGTTTTGCTACCCAGTATCAGCTAATCCATCTTACTTTTGTGCCGGTTTTCCAAAGAAATTTTGGAATGGATAACTCTGATCAAGATACAAACTTTTCAAGATTACAAAATCTGGATAACCAGTGCTCTAAAAGAGATTACATATCACAGTATTGACAGTCTGCCAACAAACACCCTTCCCAATGTTGAAATGAAACCTATGCCCTTAGATCTGGGTCCCCAGATGTTCTATTACTTGCCTGTCCTTTTGCTGGGATCAGGGTAATCCTGATTTCTTTGGATCAAAGGTATCCCAATTCTACTGAGAGGTTTTTAACGGCAAGTACTGAAGATTTGATTCAGATCAAAACCAAGACTGGATTATATGATTTAATCTGATTCCGTATCCGATTTCGGCCACAGCCCCCTGCTCTTCCAGGCGAGCTAATGGGCACCCTTTGAACAATACATTTTCAAAATGTGATGCAATCCGATAACCAAAGTACCTCTGATCACCCTTAACTTATGTGTTTCACCTTCTAATGTGTCCTTCCCCAATGTTGAAAACTACACCTTTGGATGTGGGTAACCAGATGTTCTGTTATTTGCCCCACAGTCTGTACAAATCAAACAGCATTTTCTCACTTTCTGGCAAAGGCCTTTTTATGTCCCTGCACCTAATGTGTTGGGAAACTACAACATCCCCAGAGATCTGAACACTCCCCAATCCTCATTCATCCATTATTTTATGGCAGGATGTGAGAACAGCCCTCCTCTCACCTCCCCTACCTTGACGGACACAAAACATTTCTGCCATCCTGTTTAGTAAGTAGTTTGGAGTAACACAGGGTAGACGAGACCTCCCCTCAGCCTGGTTTTCTTTGTTCTTTGGGGAGTGCTTCTGTCAGCGCTGTAAGCATCGGACAGCGCACTGACACAGCAGAATCGTAAACAACTTCATTTACATTTAAGGCGTTTAGCAAATGCTCTTATCCAGAGAGACTTTCCACTGCCTGAGAAGTACCTGTGATGGTTCTGTAATTAGACAGACTCTCTAGGCCATCCGGACATGGTCACTGCCCTGATCTATTTGGCCTTTAAATATAGCAGAAAGTATAAAAGGAAAAACCAATTATAAAAAATCTGAAGCAAAAAAAAAAGATGTAATTATTTGTGAAGATGAGTCCTTTGTTTTTAGAGAATCATTTTCTTTTCATATGCACTGACAGGAATCGACAGGCTCGTCTACAGGCCATGTTTAGTCGATATTTAGAAGCTTTTCCAGCTAGTGTTTGCCATAATCATTTCATATTTATCTTCCCTGACCAGAAATCCAAGTAATATATACTTCCAAAGGGGGGGGGGGGGTGAAATATTCACTTAGAAGGACTCATTCGTTTTCTGAGTGAATCTAAATGGCATTGATATATAGTATGATCATCACCCTTGGGGCGCCATTTACATTTAAGCTCTGAGATGGAAAGGTTACTGATTCACAACTGAATGAATCGTCCCAGTCTCTCCCTCTCCCTCCCCCTGACCCACCATCCTGGTTTCATCTTTCCCAAACTATCAATCAAAGTAATTAAAAAGACATCACTGAAATGTCAATGTGCTATAATAAAGCTTATTAATAGTGCCAGAGCCGTCAGATGATGGAGGGCCAGGTGTTTGTAGCCAGAGGTAGACAGGCGTTTAAGAGGACTGCGATCACTAATTGAAAGGTCCTGGAGGCTTTTTTTGGTTGCTGCTGCTACTTAAATGGAGGAAAATGATGACGATAAAATGCATTCACTTTTGGCAGTTGAAAAAGTTGAATTATAGGTTTTTAAAAGGAGCAAAGTTGTGTTGAATAGAAATTTAGTGGAAAGTAGATGGAGGGCGGTCTGAAGCCAGTGACCCAAATTCAGGGCACCTTTTCTAGGCCTGGCACACACCTCCGCACCCCTCCGGTCACAATGTCCTTCAGAGGGAGGGTGGGCCTCAGCGATCAGACTAGCAATATTACTCAGACACACTCTATCTGATACAGAGAATCATGTCTCCTATGGGAGAGGTGGAAAGGACAGGGTGTTGAAAAAGAGGGCAGTAAAGCAAAAGAGAGAGAAAGAGAGAGAAGGAAATAAGATTGAGAAAAGATGCCACAAAAGCAAAGTGATTAAAAAGTAAATCACTCATCAGTTCTCAGAGAGCTGGAGTGACAGGCACTCAGGTCACTTGACCTGACTCACTCATCATTTATGTAAATTCTGAGGCGTCGGGGACTGGCAGCATGTGAACCCTGATCCAGCAGTTCATACTGAAAGTGCAGCATGGAAGGACATTTAAAAAGATGTCAGTTTGAAGAAAAACAAATCAAAAACCAAGACCAGTTTGTGGCATATTTTTACACAGTTGGGAGACACTGACAGTGTGCAATGACCAACACCGTTTGCTATTGGACCAATATGGTCTAAACTACAAAGTAATAGCAAAGTAGCCAGCTTTGCTATAGGTGGGGACCACGTCAATCAATAGTGACCCGCTTCTATATATTTAATTATTTGGGCTGAAGCCCCGCAGCAGCGGATTAACGTCTCAAACCTGCACCGAAACACTTTGACTGTCTTCAAACGTATTAGTAACCATTGGGTAGCGTTAGCTGTGTGAAGTCAGTAGTTCGCCCTGTCACTCGTTCATTACAGATTTGTACAAAATGCTAGCCTAAAAACTTTTTTGTGGTAAATGGGAGTTTTTTCAAAATGTATGTATTTCCATTAGCCATATTTGATATTCGCAATTTCCACAGAGCGTTTTTTCTTGCAATAATCCAAAAGCCAATGGGAATATTCCCATTGGCTTTTCTGATGAGGGAACAAGGGTGATGCCAACTTCTGTGTCTACCTACAAATAAACAAACAAAACAAAAAAACATCATCCCTGAAGCACTCGAAAGACTTCCCTAATAATGTCTGCAAACAAGACCGTAGGCTTTGATTCAACATCGTTGATGGAACACATAGGAAACCAGGGGTTTGCAAGTCCTCTGCCTGAAAATTTTGAGCGTCAAACACTCAATTTCATGCATTCTAATGCAGGAAATATAAGAATTTTCTACATCAATTCATGGTGTAAAGGTCTTTAATTTTGTCAAATAAAAGTCCTCTGCTACTTTTAATTGGAAGGGACAAATGCACATGTTCAAAATGTTGAGGATGACATGCCCCTGAGTCCCCCCTGAAATTACCCTGTGCCTACAAATCTCTCTTTCTATGGAACAATGTGTGTGCTAGTCTCCTGAAATGCATTTTGCAATCTCCTCGAGGTTTTTAGCTTTGCATAAAACTTCATGTATTTACACATCTTTGGTGCGAGGCGTTGTGGACAGAATAGCTCCGGGCCCACTGAGCTGTTTGGCTCTAAATGGTTTGCCAAGGTGATTCTGAAGCAAATAAGTCCGTAGTGGCGGGCAGTTGCCTTAAGGCCTTGTTCTGTCACTAGCAGGGCATACAAACACAAAACCACTTCTTCCATTGCTATGACTCAAACCTACCTCTTCATTAATGAATAATCTCTACCCACAACCTCCCACAAATGAATACCAGGGTTTGTAAATAGCTCTTACTCATTATACAAGACATATTTTATTGTGTGATAAATAATGTGGCAAGTCTATTCTGTACCAGAAACAGGATGTGATATGATCCAAGTTTGATTGTATGTGTTGCTGGAATAGTGTGCATTTGAACCAGAAATACATCGTGCTATGCATAAGCAAAAACCTCATTACCAAATAATAAACTAAATTTCATTTTCTGATTTTAACATATTTCCTTCTAATTCAAACTGGTTTCTATAGGAGCAATTGGCCAGCCTGCCTCATCCACACCTGATGTACACATACAGACAAGGTTTTGCAACCCCAATTACAAGAGTGGTAAATATAACCCTCCGACAGCCTGTGCTGAAGAGGCCAAAGCCAGATGATTCCATGTTGGCTGCGAGTGAGGACGGGACAAAAGCATGGCAGACGGCGCCAAGCAGCATGATGAGAAAATAAGAGCCAGGAAGAGGGTGGAGGGATGAGGTGGGTGTGTTGGGGGAGAGTAAGTCCACAGTGAAACAGTAGAGCAGGAGATGAAACCACAGTGACGGACACAATCACTAAAATGGACTTGACAGATTTAGAGCACGCACATAAAGGTCGACAAGAGTCGAATAGTGCAGCGTAGAGCAATATATAGGATTTAATAGAACTTGACCAGCTGGGTTAAAAATACATTTTATAATAAAACAGTGTGTGATGTCACATTATGCCCAGGGACATAATTTTATACAGAAGTAAAGATTTCAACTATTTCTTTGTTGTGTGTTTGTATTTTCCTCTTTTTTGTGTGTTCAGTGCTGCAGCGCTCTGTCATCAGGCTCTAATGTTGACGCTCTTATGTGCTGTAGTGACAGTGGGTTCTTATAGATGGCACACATACACACAGACATGCACACGTGTGCACACACACAATATTGTCCCTTTCAGCAGTGCCAGACCAAACATATTCAATGCCCTTGGCAAGCACGGAAGACTGATGAGGCTGAATTGCCTCATTAACTCATCATAAAATACACTTCATTCAAACTCGACAGAAACAAATTAATCTAGTCTTAGTAATCTAGTTATAAAGTCCATTGTTCCAACAATCATATGCTCCAGTTTGGTCGAAATATATCATGAACTCAGGGAGTTAGATGTAAAAAAACATCCTGTTATTCCCCACGGCCTCTTGCTGCCATTGCTGACCACCAGCTGTTTATAGTCCTTTAACGTATCCCTCCACAACTACGTGCCACAATGTCTTTCAGCTCAGCTGCCTACTCCACTAGTAGAGATTGAGCTCTACAGAGGAGTGTCTGTATTTATGACATTATTGAAAAACATACCTTCGGGACCTCTAAATACCCTGGATTACTATGATAACGTGATGCGTCCCAAGCCGAGCATACAGACTCCATTTTAGCACTGTTACTACCTCCCATGGCGAATTGAAGGCGAGATAACTCTGTCGCCCCAATCTGTAAACATACCTTATATACAGAATGGCGATGTGGCATAACGGAACCATATTTCTGCCCTGAGCAGTGTAAAAAAGGCTTATGTCACTTATAGGAAGATCCAGCACTGCCTCTGAGCTATGGATGCTTACGCCATAGAAATCTGCACTCAGAATTGCATTACATAAACAGACCCATCAAAATATTATTTTATATGAGCATTTTGATCCTTTTGTCAAAGTACTTGATAGCCTACTTGTAAGCTCTACGAGGCAATCAAACTCCCACTACGGCCTCATAGGTGTCACATACCCATTGAACCAACACTGAACACTTTATCTCTTTGGCAAACACTTTGCATCTTATATGAATGAATGCCAGCAACATAAAAAAAGCTAAATTATATCCAACCCTGTGCTAGATTGTAAAGCTGCCATTTTCAGAGCACTGAGTATCACAGCACGCTTACTAAAAAATGATGGCAGCGTAGATACACACAGACAGTTATACATCAGACGATGATTGCTTAATCCATAGAGTGAACGTTTGGGAAACTCAATGAGATGTCCATAAGCAGCGTTTCCAGGCAGACCGGCAGTGGGATGTGCACTGTAAGCGTTCTTGGAAGCAATAAAGAATCGTCCGGTTGCTTCAAACACACAGCTCATTTGAAATCAAGATTCAATTCACACGCACCTCTTCCTTATTCCTTTACATCTCCTCCCTGCAACACGTGCAGAGCGGTGCATGTAGGTGTCACACCCAAGCAGAAGCAGAGAGGTCCGCACATGCATACAAGGATGCTCACGGCGGCCGACAACTCTCATTAAAGCATGTGTGATATCTGAGGTGGCAGCAGTGAAGTCGCAGCCCCGGGCTCATTTATTTAAGAGGAGGAATAATGAATTCTTTGTGGCATCTCATCTTCCCATCACTATTAATCTGGCCTTCTGCAGGTATCTGCACAGCGATCCATACTGCGTGGGCCCCTTGACTGGCGCACATTTACATGCTTTGCCAACTACAGATTTACAGCCTTACCCCGAGGATGCTAATTGTGCATGAGTTTTTACAATCTCCCTCAAGTTTTCCCCAAGCTGTTAAAAGCTAACATGCATGTCATCCATCACGAAGCGTCTTAGCGGTTATTTTACATAGCTTTCATCATGGCCCCAATTTTGTTTTTACTCCTCTCCCTCTTATTGTTTTGGAATTGACATACGAGAACACCTGCAGCCTACTCTCATATTTGAACATTTCGGAGTGCCGTAATATTTCTTTTTAAAGTGTGCATGACACACACAACACACACACCCTATAAACCAATTTGTGCCACAGGCAGACGGAGAAGTAATTTACCCTCCATTGAAAGTGGCTAAAAAGAAAGGCAGGGATTAACCACAGGCCAATTACAGAGTTGGCTAAACCCTGTCTAACTGGAACAAATACATGACAGAGCTCAGGCTTTTTCAACATGCATGGAGTCGACCATCTTCACAGGAAGGTAGATAAAAAGGCGAGAGGAAGCGTAAATGAGGAGGCTGGACGGAAGCAAGTGAAGGACAGAGGTAAGTCAATATATACGCAGGAAAGGATGACTCAACAAAGAATTATTCAAAGTGCAAATAATATTAAATGACATTTTTTTGCCTTTGCAGTAGAGATCTGCTCTGGACAACATGTGCTCACAAAGAAAAATCGAGAACCAAAAGGAATTAAACACATTTAGAAATATGGTCATTAGCATGAGTTAACTTAATCTACATTTTGCCAACAGGTCATTGCAAGTATAAAGAACAGACAGTGTTAACTTCAGTAGTACCTTCAAAGATTTGTAACACCAGAAATATCCACTTTCATGCAGAAGAACTTGACGCATTGCAAATCAAAAGATGGTTAAATGTTATTAGATAAAAAACACGAATAGTCCCACCACTCAGATGCCTGGAGGCTGAAGGGTCATTACCGATGTACTGTGTCCTCAAAGACCTTCTTCCTTCCTTCCAGAAATATAAACTATCAATATCAATTTGGCATAATTCTTGAAGGTTGACTAATTGTGGCGCTAGGTGGACTGAAAATGACAACAGAGTCACAGGTTTTATAGCTAATTAGCTACAGTCAGGAGGAACAACTGCCATCGCAATGGATAAAATAGAACAAGAGATGTAAGAAAAACTAACACACAAGCTCAACTCAACAGGAAGAATATTTAAAGTAATGTGAAACATGGAAAAGATCAAATCTGATATAAGAGCGAAAAAAAACAGCTGGAGAGACTAAGATCCATCGAGAAAGATCCAGACGTGGAAAGACAGCGTGTCGGTGTAAGTAAGTCAGGGCAGGTTATATCCATCGTGACTTTGATAAGGCGAGAAGGGTTACGAGACACCCCGGCCTCAGCTGACACGAAGCCACGCCGAGTGACACCGACAGGGTGAGAAAGGCCGAGGACGGGGCCTCGCTGGAGGACGCTGCGGGTCACGATGTGTTACACAGCCGAGTGACATGAAGGTCAACGACAGTCGCCGTGGAGAAGACGCTGATGCGGGCTGCGTGGGGATTTCTGGGTCTGTCTGTCTATAACATGCACCATATTCCAGCCCTCACACACTGTCCACATCATGCTGTGGCTTTGACTCTGAGGAAATCTGAGAATCACCTGTGTGAGAGGGGTAGCTCTCAGTGGACATCCAGGAGACGCCCCGTTATCAGACGCCACGGCGGTGACATTACACGATTCCCATCAGATCCAAAGTCAACGCTCTTGACATTTACCTCCGTCTCGCTCAAAATGGCTGCAGTCAACATTATGTCCGCGAGCCCAAGGACGGGGTACTTCCAGTAATTACGGCGGATCAGCACCATCTTAACAAACACCTCTTATATCATAGCTAATAGCATCAAAGCAGCAGATTAAACGCGCTGTAGGACACTGGGAGGAAGTTTACAGTTTAATTAAATTGTTTTAACTTTTGTGTTTGATGAGGGAATTGGTGCTTTCTCCCCTCCGCCTGCCAACGGGGAGAGTCAGACGAGCGGCGAATTGCTAAATACGGCAGTGAGGAGACACTGGCATATGCTGTTAATATCCTTGTAGAATATAAGCAGCTGTAAAGAGCGTCATGGCTGCATACATTTATTGGTTGGAGTGTATGGGGATGTACCTAGAGGATATCGTAATGAAGTATTTAGATGCTGCAGCTGGTGCTTTTTAGGTAGGAATTCTCTGAGCGCCGTTGATTGTGGGATGGAAATAGTGGCTTCGTCATTCGATATACGTTATGGATTGAATCTCTTGGCATTTTTATTTCAGTTTACTGCTAATAACATACATATGCTGTAGATATTTTCTAGTCTATGAGGGGACGAGTTAGATAATAAACAACAGACATTGGGAAAAGACAGACAGGTGTTTTCTCTATCTGTCGCTATCTCGCCATCTGTCTCAGTCTTATGACGTGTGTGTAAGACTGAATAGATACTAAATAGCTGTCTGGGAAAAGTGTCAGAGTGTGTCTGTCATTGCCACGTATATATCTGGCACATTAGGGCGACCTTCCTTCTCTTTACGTCTCCAGACAGGCATTAAACTTTCTAATACGGCTCCAGACGGAGTGGGGGGATCTCATTTTATAAAAGCTCGGCTAAATGACCCACCCCCACCGCCACGGCTATGCTTCCAACTTTACTATTTCTTTTTCATTTTCATCATTCCAGGCGATAATTAAAAGCCCGTGGTGGTAGCGGAGGGGTGGGTGCTGGATGTGCTCCCCTTCTTTCACCTTCACTGGGAGGCATTTCCTCCCTTAAATGGCCATTCAGGTCGTGTTAGTGTTAATGTTTCGCTTCTTTGTACTTTCATTTAGCAGAGATGTGGGGACAAATGGGTAACGTTGTCCCCTCTTTTCTTACTGTCATATTAATAAGATGCTGTCTATATCTAGTGCACTACCTTTATTTCAGATACTACCCTCTGGGAGACAGTGGTGCTCCCAAGGAACTTTTGATTGGAGTGGTCAGATGGGGCCACTGAAAATCTTGGGGTGGCTCACCAAAACCAAAAGCCATGACTGAATTTCAAGTGTATTGGCTAGTTAACCCTTTGAACCCTCAGCAAATTGGCTTAATTTCTTTTGAAAACATGAGAAAAAGAAAGAAATGTTTCACAAATTGCAAGAAGTCAGTAGATTTGGAAAATTTTATGTGTAAAAATAATCTGATTTTTCTAAGTATTTCTTTGTGTAGTAATAATACATTTGTCTTGTTTAACTGTTATATTTGTCACAGCAAGAACTTGCATTACTGTTGTGTATTTGGGTCCATTCATTATGAGAGCTTTCACCAAGACATGCTCATGTAGGCTATGTAATGAGATGAAAATAGAGGATATGATATACTGTATTTTGCCCAGAATACCGACACTGAGGCATGGCTATATGAACTAACAACTCCCCTACCTCTCTAATGATCGCTCCCACCCTACCCAACATGTTATTCTATTCATCTATTTTTCATCCATAAATATTAATAATCCACGGTCACACTGACAGGGGCCATGAGATTTGAAGGTAAGGTTCACCTTTACATCCCATTTTATTCAGCAGGCATATGAATCTACTCCCTGAAAGCAATCTTCCACTAAATCCCTGATTACACTTACGCTTTACTAATCATCAAGCCAATTACTGGAATAACCTTTCCTGCTATCTGTTTCACCCAGCTGAGCACGGACATAAAGTGATGGCCGTCGCTGCAGTTCACATACGCGCAGTTTACCATTTAGTTTGCATGACTGCACTGGTACTACCCAGACTGATATATCTTACTTCAAGACATTTATATTTAGGAGCCAGCCTGAAGTGAATAATGATCTGTAGCTACAAGATATGTCCTGATTTTATTTTTGAGTGTGGATGTATACTCATTCTGTTTAGCATCACTGTTAGCAGTAAGATGATGGTACAGTAAGTATAGAAACACTGCATCGCAGTTGTACTCACAGTTTATATTCATGTGTGTGAAAACATGGATTCTTCACACATATCTTCCTTCTGTCAGCACAGATGATCTATAAAATCAGCAGTTTCAAATTAGACACCGAAGACTAGCGTCACCAACTCAGTATCCAACCACTCTTCCCTTCTAGGTATGACACTGTGTAACGGCAAGAGTGTCTTTGTAGAACATTGAGTCACAGTGAAGCTGACCATCGACCTTTTATGTTATGGCCCAAACAAGTCTTACAGTATTGTGTTCACAAGAATGAGACAGACAAGCTTACAGAGACCACGACCTTTGGTCATAGGTGACCACCATAACTGAATCAGTATATTCTTAAGTATGTGTGTGTGTGGATGTTTGTGTCAAATTCCCTCAAGCTGTTGTTAAGACATTGCGTCAATGAGCATGTGAAAGACAGGGTCACAGTGACCTTGACCACTGACCACCAAATTCTAAGCAGTTTGTCCATAACTCAAAGTGGACATTTGTGCCAAATTTGAAAGCATTCCCTGTAGGTGTTCTTGAGATAATGTGTTCATAAAAATGAGACAGATGATGTGAAAGTGACCTTGACCTTTGACCTATGACCTATGACCACCAAAATTAAAGCAGTTGATCACTGAGTCCATGTGAATGTTTGAGCCAAATTTGACAGAATTCCTTTGAGGCTTTTCATGAGATATTGGGTTCACAAGAATGGGATGCTTATTATGAAGTCCCTCCATTAACTTATTTTGTGATATTGGATATCATTTGAGTCGAAGGGGATAAATAGGACACACAGTATGTATGTAATCTTGTTGTAGTAGCAGGGATTCAAAGAAGGGAAGATCTGGATTGATGCAATGGTGACAAGAGTGACTACTCACAGCTATTTAGCCGTCTACTCAAGATGTTTTGTCATCTGATGCTGAGTCGCATATTGTTAGCTTGCAGTAAATCAAATTCACTGTTCAGTAAATAGTGAAGAAATCCCGAAAAGCTATCAACTCTCATTGAAAGTCTGGATCGCTCTATACTTGCTCTGTTGGCCCATAAATTGAGTTGACACCCTCCGTTACTCACTTTACAGCTGAGTATCACATATTGTCTGAGAAAGGCAGCAGCAGTGTTCCTCTATTGGCACTATGCCTTACAGGAATAATCCACATTGGGCCTTACAGGCTATTTGCCACACGTTTCATTCAACATTAGTTTCAGTGGCTAACTTGCGGCTCCCTGACACCCCTATCACACTGCAACTGCTCTGTTGTTCCATGACCCTCCAGATTCACGCATTAAACACTGGTAGTGCTGTAACAGCTGTCTGAACCGACTCTCTCAATCATCGGGCCAGATGTGCAGCTAATTGTCATGGCAAGCGTGGCATCTCGACACCCCCCCGTGACAGCCTCCAGCGTGAAGAGATTTATGAAGCATGTGTCTGTGCTGTATGCATGCTCATGCACTTTCCTTCCTGCTTCCCTTCCAAACCTTCCAACCCCTGGGATGCCTCTGTCAACAGTGATGCAAGTCTGGTTTGGGTGATGTCAGCACTGAGTGTTTTCCTTTTCAGACAGGCGTGATAGAGGCCAGACAGAGTGCGGTGGGATCCCTCACACACAGCTGCAAACATAGCGGGGGGGCTTCAGAGCTGAGAGGCACCACCCCTGGCCATCTGACCCAGAGAAGGATCACTGATCTGGGCCTTGTTAAAACAGCAGGTGGGGGGCTTCAGAATAACTCCTAAGCGTCCTCTGCTACTCGATGCAACTGACATCACAGTCAGCGCTCAGATCATCCCTCCCAGGTGTGTTGCAGTATGGATGAGAGAAAGATGGGATTGCCGGGAAGTGCATGTTGTTTACGCATCTTATTTTCTCTGATTATAATACATCTGCTGCTTTTGGAAACAGACCACTGTACACCATTACATCTGTTGATTAGCTAGCCGATTGCTTTTGATCGAGTGGACCCAGAGAAAGGCATTACTGATGCTCAATACATCTGCCTTATGACTGCCAGTGTAAACAGCTCGAGGGCGCCGCTGTAAGCGATTGCTGTTAATCCATCAGGGAAATGGTCTCCTTGGCCCCGACTATTGCCTTTTTCTAATTATTGGGGCTGCCAGCTTTGATAGCTATGCCCTATCTGTCACATATGTATGGATTGCGCCCCGGTTGACTGAGCGAAGATTGCATGGCAATGTAAACCGGCGAGCAGGTGGAGTAAGCAAGACGGGAGAAAGAGCTTCATTTGTCAACACGGATGACTGTGGTCTGCCTCCCTGTCCATTCATCATGCATCAGCAGCAGCAAAGTGCAACTTCTTTGAATGTTATACCCCACAAACAACCTTAAGATGAGTCAACAGTTGCAAGAAGCAAACTGACGTTCAACCTGGTGACCGTGGATGGGGCGCAGGCTCAGCAGAGTGGCTGCAAGAAGCTAATTTTCATCTGTGTATTAATCAAACAGGCATGTGGGTTCAGCTAATTGCTCTGGGAAGACGTCCAACTAGCCTTTTTTTCCCTCATCTTGGCCCGGCTCTTTGCAGAGGAGACGAACAGCTTGAAGGCCCTAGTCTTAGTTGAGTGGGATGGATCCATGTGTCCAAACTGCACAGAATAATAGCAGAGTTGGTGGACTCTTTGTCTTACGATGACTTCTTGCGCGACCCTAATGAGCCTGTGCCCACGCCAAGAATCCTCTTTAACTATACAGATCTGCTGGAAAATGTCAGATTCTCTGCTGCGGTGGATACATTTGCTAATCTGCCCACGTCCCTAAACGTCTCACATCATAGCTTGTGCTGAAATAATGTCAGCACATTTCCTTTTTTTGGGGAGGGGGGGCACTATATAAAAACAGTTTCCTAGCCTCATTATAGTCAAACGGGCGACTTCTACATCCCCTACTTGCACCAACTCTCCCTCAGCCTTTTGCTACATCAGCTACGGATATAAGGGTACTTATTCAGCATATCATTCTAAGGCCTGGCTCGGTGTAAGTACAAGTGCTGACTTGGCAAAGAGGGAGTGGAAGAGAAAACAGAGATATAATAACAGTATTACAGAGACAGAGAGTTTGGAAATGCGGGGACAAACAAGGGTAACCATACCTACCAATTCCGTCTTATTTAAAGTTTAAAAAGGAGCTTCAGACACGTTAAATGATGTCTGTGCTGTGCAGCTTGTGGTTGCCTGATGAAGTATATGCTTGCAGTTTGCTTTTCTTTTTCTTTCACCAGGAAATTTAAAGTTTCTTTCATCCAGCAGCTTTAAATGCATCCAAGAGTTCCTCGATGAAGGGTAGAAAGAGTCAAACTTACGAGAGGTGGCATGCACGGTTACAAACTAAATGTCTGAAGGCTGTTGCTGATTCTTGCATCTGATTGTCCCGAACCCAACCGGATGAACCGAAGAGACGGCGGTGCACCCAATTCCCAACAGCAGCAGCAGCCAATGAATGAATGATGAACTTCCTTCTCCTCCTAAATTGTGCAGCAATAACACGATGGCACCAATCCTTCAATCACTTATTAGAGGTTCCTCCCATGTGGCTTTACTTCCCCCGAAATATAAGGGAGGGAGCTTGTGAGACAGTGTGGCTTAGTGAGAATCAAAGACTCAGAGAATTGTCTTGATTCTTGACTTCTCTAAATATTCTCAGTCTGACACAGTTTTTTGTTTGGGATCCCCCCCCCCCCTCTACATCTCATAAACGTGTCACAAAAGAAATGTTCTTCTCCCTCTTCAGGTCTCGATTCGCGCAGCTCTTGTGAATGCAAGCTTAAGGAAACAAAAGCCCCTTTTTTGTTTTGTTTGCCGAAGCCATTTGCAGTTTTGGCTGCCTGTGTGTTTCCCTCCGACTGACCCCTTCCCAGGAGAAAGAGCGAGACGCTGAACGGCAGCCGAAATGAATCAAAGTGAGTGAGAGCTATACTATTTTTCCCCCTGCACTTTTCCCACCCGCCTTTCCTCTTCCATCTCTGATCAAATTCAGAGCCAATTCTGACACAAAAGAGACACAAAAGAGGATACGGTCGATGAATATATACTGACAGACAAGACACATTGTTGTTGAAAAGGGGGGTTGGGCAAGAGTAGAAAGCATTAAGCTGCTGTAAAAATTGTCCGTATTTATGCTGTCACAATAACTGCTATTTTAACACTTAAACATTGGACCATTCTGAGAGCACATACATGGCTTGGATTAGTTAAAAGCAAAGATGAGAGATAGCTATGGGAGTAATCATTATGTGCTTACCACATATCCGTTAGTATATTTACAAACATAATCCACTCTGTCTTCTTTCTCCCTTTTCTATTTTCCTTCTCTCCTTCCACACCTGTCTCCAACTCCATCATCCTTTGCTTCAAATCCAACCAGAAGCGGTCTTTACAGCAGATTTACCAAAGCAATACAGCAGCTGCAGTGAGCGAATCCTATTTGCACCTTATCGGGTGGGTTGATAGCGCATGAAAGATTCAGCAGTGAGACATCCATAGGCTGGCCTCTGCCAAAGGTTTGCACAGACCTCGGAGGCCCAAAATGCATCAGTTATCGCCGGTCTGACAACAGGATTTCATCTCTTGGGGGAAGAGCGGGGAGGACGGGACAGTCGACTTCTCGGGCTGCTCAGTGAGCCAAGACCTCAGTTACTCATATCAGTGGGGATGCATTACCAGAGAAACTACTCCTCGACCCATAAGAAGAAAAGATGGAAAAGAGGAAAGAGGCTACATGTGAGGGTTATGAGGACCAATTTTTCTCTTATTAAAGGAAAATTCCATTCCGTATTGACAATTTTATTAGTTCATGCCATTATTTCTATGCACAATTGAAAAGTTCTACCCCCCTTCGTTACTGTTATACTATATATAAGTCAAACAATTTTGACAAAAAGGAACATGGCGATGGTGGTTCATCTTAACCAGGTGCTGCAGTGTTTAGAGATTTCGCTGATGTTAACTTCTAAGAACAAGGCAAAATTACGCAAATTCAGGCTTTCGTTATCAACAAAATGGTAGAAATAGATACCAAAATTGACAAGACTATGGATCAACTTTGCGTACACTGATTTTATACAGTAGTGAGAGATATTTTCTGTACTCAGTAGGTGTACAGAAAATATCTCTCACTACTGTATAAATTGATGGTGGTCTCTTCGGGTTGGCCTTTTGAACATTTTAACGGGTTGAACATTTTTGAACTGGCATTAGACTGACTCTGCTTAATGTCGCCATACGTTACCTAACTTTGGTTGAATTAAGATGTTACTATGTACAAAGGAATGTATCTGTGAAGATTAGGATATTCCCCCAGCCATATCCTTTAACCATTTTCAAAATTTAGTTTCCTTTTTAACATAGCTAGCAGATAGCATATCTAAATATAATGGGAAACAGAAAATTTGACTAAGGTTATGCCAGATTCCAAGCTTTCTCAACTGTTGGTGTAGCACAAAGTGAAAAGGGATGAGACTCAGGAAAAGCTAGTTTTGAGATTTGGTAAGACAACAGAATTGCCAAAGAGGATGTATTGTGAACAGTCAGACAGTCAAACTGTTTTAAAACAGAAGCCCAGCTTAGCAAAACTTATGTAGAGGAAAAAAACAAAGAAACGTGGCAAAGTCATTACCCCAGCTGCCTGTTGTAAACATCTATCCCTGTTTATAGACCAAATTCCTGATTCTACACAATTACACACAGTGGTCCTTTGCAATAAGGGATCATGCTTCTTTCCCATTTTATGGGCTGGCTGGTAGAGATTAGAAAGATACTTAATAGCTTTCATGCACTGGCCAATTCAAAAACAGTTGTGTGATTGCAGAGTTGTTTAAGTGAGGGTCAGAAATACTGACGCAATAATACCACATCCATTAAGTTTGAGTAAAACGGCCTTGGATGTCTTCTGAAAATGTGAGGCATTCAGAGTGGTTTAACTTCTTTTAGGTACTTCCTTGTAGTTCAGCACCAGGTCAGATATATTGGAAAGAGTTTCCGAGCTATGATTAGAACTTCGATGTTGCCTTGAACACTATTTACAAGTCGAATCCGATTAATTATGACAACTCCCATATGACATGAATGCTACATTACTGCTGACATTTTAGGTTTGCTTCCATCACTTTTACCTCCAAATGAACTGATTTAGATACAGTAATTTGGCTGCTTCGTGCCTCTATACGTGTTCCCAGATCCCAGCAGCTACTTTAATTTGTACATATCTTAACAGGTAAGAAATCATGGCAAAACTACAATATATTACCCCAAATGCAATCAAATGGAATGGTGTCTTTTCACTCCTTCTGTACCTCTACTCACATATTCATCATCCCTCTACAGCCTCTTTATCTTTCCAAGTTTTGGAAATTCATTGGCTGCAGACCAAGTGCTCAAGTAACAGTGAGTGGACGGAATAAACTCAACCTGTGGACTTTGTACATCAACCACCATAATGCCATTGTAACAGCAGTAGCTGTACATTGAGCAACCTCACCAACCAAGAGATGCAACCAAGTCCTGGCCCTGCCAATTGCCTCTTTTTCATTCTCAAAGAGACTTTATTTGGAATTTAACTCACTGCTGTGAAATTTATTCTGAGCTCTTTTATTCCTCAAAAGTTTACAGTTAACAAAAAAAGTGTTCTTATCATTGCTGCTCGCTTTTTAAGATCTTCACTCTCAGTTCTGACCGCATTTATGCTGACGGCTCCGCACATTCATTCTTAATGGCGTTCATTTTCAGAACAACAAAAGCACTGAATAATGAAGTGGTTTTTTCCTGGTCTGCCGACAGCAGAATGGCTGATGGACTTGAAAAGTTAAGAGTGTTGACTGAGAAAGGATGCATTCATCATTGCTGCCTTGAGTACATCACCGAGGGCTTGGAAACATAGCCATGTGCGCTCTGCATGGATGAGCAGATGTAAACATCTCTTTTTTGCCTTTCCGGGCCTCTGAGACATTCTTGCGGAGTCCATTGCTCTCTCTCTGGCTCCGTTGCTTTTCTCTTTTTTCTCACTCAGTGTGTAAGTTGCTCTTTCTACTTATCGTTCTCTGCTGTGCCACTTTCAGTCTTTTCTTTGTGCTCGACTATGTTCGAGGTAGAAACATCCTCCCTATGGTAGTCAACAAGTACACCAAGATAAGAGCAAGAAAAGACTCGGTAACAGTGTTTCGGCTTAAAGCTGACCGCCATTTTAAGATAGGGGTGGAAGAAGTTCAAAGCAGTTTTTTCAGAGTTGAGAGTCTTGTTGTCCAAACACTCTCGGCAACAGGATATAGATTATTTTTTCTCCTGAAAAGTGGGCCAAAAGTGATGTAGGATGCTCATTTGATGGTCGATTGATATATTAAAGGGGGCATGGACTCATAGTGATTTTACAATCAATAGAAGACATAAGCTTTATTAAAACAGTACAGGAAGTCAATAGACAAACTTGTGCGGAAAGGGCAAGGATAAATTATGGATGTGGTGATGGATCAAAGAGGCGGAGAAGACACAAGGGTCAGCCAAAGTCCAAAAAGTATTAGATAAAATGCTAACAGGCAGCTTTCAGTGATACTCCAATTATAACACACAGCCAGAAGCTGGGGGAAGGTGTTAAATGTGAAAATTGGTTAGTTTGCACACAAGCACTGTAGGAAATTGGTGTTTGTTTAAGGATGACGTATCCGCTCGGAAAATTCATGCATGTGTCAGCATTATGAGTTAATCATGGAAGAGAATAGTTTTAATGAGACAATTCTGAATAGTGCCGACACCTGCGCGCTCAAACAGAAAATGAGTGTATTAGTCACAGGGAATCGTTAATAGCGGCGGCAGCAACAGTAGGTGTAGATGAATCAGAATGCAAATGAAGGCATAATGTCTAATGAGTAATGCCGGATGCATTTAGAGTTGCGTTCAATAAATGAGTCGTCCTGTCTGCGCTGGCCCCGACGGTTTTTGCAGGCCCCGCTAAAGTGCATCCGAAAGGGAGCTGAAGGCTGGATGCGCAGCGGTGACATTTGCAAAGGACCTTGCAGTGGTCATCTCCTCAGGGCATGTCACGAAAAACAAAGTGGAGTGGATAAATCTACTCTTCTTTTTTCTCTACAGCTTGCAAACATGCTCTTAATTTCTTTCTGCCCTTCTTCCTCCAAATTCCATGCTTCTTCTTCTGAGTATTTGGACTGTTTCGGACTAGACATATACATTTTCTCTTTTTCTTTACAGAATTGTGCAGTCATACTGTGAACTCTTACATTCCACATCTTCAAGATTAATTCCTTTGAAACCTGAAGCTGCATCATTTTTCTTGTGCTGCTTTCAGTCAATTAGTTTAGTATTTAAACCTTTGAAAAGAATGATGAAAATTCTTTCAAAACACAGGAAAAAGGTCATGAACAACTTGGTAATAAATGTTTCACAAACTGGAAAAAAAAATAGACTTAGACTTAGTTATTTTTAAAGAGCTAGGCCAAATGTTTAGGGAAAAAAGAATTTACAAAATATATTTAAAAAAATATATTTACAATGATCATAAATACATTTTGAAAATAATATTCCTAAATTCTTATAATTGTAAATTATGATAAAAATTATAATTTTCTTGTATTTTCTTAGTCATTTCTTGCTGTTTTTTTGTTTGTTTCATTTCTCATTGTCTTCTTCCCATGTTTTTGAAAGAAATCAAGCCAATTTGCTCAGATTTCAAAGGATTAAAGAACCACACAACAATCATGAAATGCTGCACATTAAATCTATAATGAAAAGACATGAGTTACAAAGATGACACATAATCTGTGTTGAAAATTATGAAAACAAAACGAATGCGTCATATTAGACTGCTAGGCATTCGTCATGCTGTGCAGTTGTACAGTATTCATCTGGGCTAAGCTGATGAACCATCGTGTTTACGCTACAAGTATTTTGACAGAATACAAGATTGGAAGAGTGGCGAAATGAGATGACAGACAATGAGGGAAGGAGAAGAGGAACAGTTTTGCTTTCCTAGGTGATTAATAAAGTCAGGACTGGAACCATACGGACAGGCCTGCTCTGCTGGACCGTAATAGCTTATTGATCCGTAAAGCCCATCTACCACTCTGCTCTCACATGATACATGGACAGTGTGAGCTACAAGTACAGTATCCAACAGGAAGTAAAGAGGCCACCTTGTTAACAAAGTGATGATGTTTTTATGGACTTATCGGGAGTAAGTTTCAGTAGTAAAGACGACGAAGGCATAGACAACAAATCTGCAAAAAGTTGCAAGCTTCAAGAGCAAAATGTTTCATATTGTATGTGCTTGAAAATGTTCAATCCAATGCGGTGAAGGAGGGCTTTCTGACAATATGTAACTCAATGTAGATGAACCCTTTCATCACCTCAGATGCTGCAGAGTTGACAAAATAAATGACCTTTAGGCCATTCACATTCATATCGGACAAATAAACAAAGACACAGAGTGAAGTGACACTCGCTGTGCAGTAGTGAGTTACCCCTAGTGCTTTGCATCTAAAAGTAAAGACAAATGACCAAACAGGTACTAGCACACCCTTTAAAATGGTCATCAAAAATTGTGAGACAGATGTGCCCTGCGTTCGGTCTCTCAGGCAGCAATTAAACCCATGCTGTGGGCTGCCCTCTACAAGCATCACCACTCAAGTAGATGGATTTTGGTTATGAATGGTTTAGATATGAATCCTCACGAAGGAGGTGGGATTTATAGGACGGCCTCACTGCTAATCCCCTCTCCCATCCAAAAGTTAGCCACCCATGATGAAAATTCAGAGGTAGAGTCTGCCCCCCTGCTTTGGCTCACGCACTGCCACCCCTCCGCCCGCGGGGACAATTAATTAGTGATGCGAAAGAGAAGGATTAATCGATATGCTGTCAGGCTCCCGCCAGCTGAGGAGAGAGACCCTGCCAAACCCGCCAGGACCCGATCTCATTACTGACGGCGGCCCACGCTACCCTTTGCGAGGCAGCTGCATTTATCACCGCAATGCCTCCCTTTTCTCCCTGGATTGTTCGCCACGCTTCGTCCCTCCGTCCCTCCCTGCATGTTTGGCTTTCACCCCTCTGACAAGATGAAGGAGAGTAAGTGGTAGAAGTGACACCCATTTAAGAAAGGAAAGGTGGCAGAGAGTTATAAATAAGGAAATAACACAATCGCCATGTGTGGGGCTGCCCTTGTAAATTGTCTGCATGCATTAAAGTGTACCAGGGTTAATCATACATGTCTTGTAAGTGAATGTGAAGGTGTCCTTGCAAAATGCTCTCTCCTTGCAACTCTGGCAGCAAGTTGGAACCTGAGAGCGGTGCGTGACTCTGTGTGCTACTGACAGCTAGTTAGGAGTAAGTGTGTGTGTGTGCATGTGTGTTCCTGTGTAACCGGGGGCGGGGAGTAGAGGATAAAAGCCTCTGCCTCTCTCTGACAGTTTTATCTGCATCACCATCTGCCTTTATCTGACGCCAGCATCTCTCGGCTCCCCACTGCACCCTCAAATCTCTCCATCCGCCATGCTCTCCTCGCCACTCATCTTATCCCGCATTGCCGTCGCATGTCAGATCACATTTTTCAACTCCGTAATTAAACAGTCGCTGGCTTAAACCCTTGACAGATAACCTGTGGTCGTCAGAAAATTAAAAAAGGAGAAAACGTGATGGTATATTCTGGAAAAAAAAAGAAAAGAGGATTGTTCTTCTCATTAGCTGGCAGCGAGAGGAAAAGAGATCATGGTGAAGCTAATGAAGTCAGATGCTGCACTTCACATTTCGACTGCGGGGATGCTGACCACATAACGCCTGCGTGCACAAACGCGTCTCTTGCGATTTTGCTCGCAATCAGCATTTGTCACATGCTGGGAGAGGGGTAAGGGTGGGGTCAAGAGGAGAAAATATAGCAGTGTTCCTTTTGCTACCCTCCCTCTTTCTGCTCAAGCTAGACAGTTGCAGTGAGGGATGGCTCCCAAACGGGTAATCAGAGGCAGCCCTTATTTAATGCTATGAGCCGGGACTGGACAGCCAGTGATGGAGGTACTCTGGGAGGGCCTGCTGCGCACTGTGCACCGGCCCATAACTGCAGATGAGACACTTCCCACAGAGCAGTTAGTGCGACAACTTGCCAGCTGTAAATGTAATGACTGTCAAATGTGAGCAGTGCCTGTGAGAACGGCAATAAATACAAACAGACACGTCGAGACGAAATGCACTAAAAAAAGAGTCCGCGACTCGTTTGAAAGGTGCATCTAAACTGCTGCGACTTTATTCCGCCATCTGTCAGGCCGTTTAGAAAGTTTATGAGGAGCTCATGAAGAGAATGACTCTGATATTTGCTCCTTTCTTCATTAATGACTCATCACTCTTCGCATAACATATAACCTCGATTTGCTGTTTTTTGTGTCTTTATTGCTTTTAGTGAAAACAGCAGAAAAGACTCTCATGCATTTGAACAGTCAGAAGTGAGGAATGTTCTGCTCAGATTATAAAAACCTGCATAGTTTCTATTAATACATGATGAGTCATAAAGCCGAAGATGATTTAAGTTTTGTGAAGCCCCTTCATACAAGCAGTTGCCTCAACACTTTTGGAAAAGGGAGGAAAAATCAGAAATGGTCTCCCAAACTTACTTTACCCCAGTATCTTTGTTTACCACACTGGGTGGGGGGCTGCCTGCAGTGCTGTCACCTGAGCCAGGTAGCAGAAACAGCAGAGCATGAAGCTGGAGAAAATGCTTGAGTGAAATGAAAAGACACAGTCTTTGCATGCCCAGTATTCAAATTGCCACTGCTTGTGCTCCAGAAAAAAATGGACAAGCTCAGACGATCAAGTCAGCACAAAACAAAAGAATTTTGTACTTTTGTACACTGAGTTATGACTGCGCAGAAACACAACAGGCTGCCATACCACGGCAGCTTTCACACAGTCTAGAAAAGCTATGGTAGGAGGAAGGTGTATTCTAAAAAAAAAAAAAAAAAAAAACACTTCAACTGACTAGTGCACAGATGAAATATTCACCTGAATCCAATTTTTAGTAATGAAGGAGACCAACAAACCTACATTCAGTGAAGTAGATGAACTACTCTTCAAACTGGACTCTCGACTAACTGAGAAAACACAGTGATGGCTGACTCATATGGACGTCCTCATTACATCTAGTTGAATGATCATTGGCATGTCCACGTTTTAAAGCCTAAATCTGGTGTATGAAATATCTGTATTGTCACTGTGGTGCATTTTTATAAACCATAACAATCTAGACATGGATCACATCTCTTGCCCTCATCAAGGCACCATCTCTCTCTCTTCCCCTCCTTGCAGTTATTGTACTCATAGAACTGAGGTTACATCTAGTAACTACTACTACAAATGACAGAACATTATCAGTGGCATTATGTCTTTTTGCAACTTCAGCATAGGGAATTGTGATTTTTAGTACAACTTCAGGAATATTTGCTGCCTTGTGTTGGACACACAACAGCAGTTGGTACTCACTTGTGACGAATAACCAGTAAGTAGTTCTGTGGGTAGGATATTGAGCAAGGCTACGGAGTGGTTATTACAGACAGGTGGCTGCATCAGTGCCAAAGTAGCAAGTTTTTCAATCAATTTGCTTTATTGGATTGTGTTATTAAAAGAAAACTGCTGAATATCGCCAATAATGACCAGCCCAAGAATCAGTTGAGTCTTACTTCTTATAACTGCTGCTAACATGGATCTACAGACAGACATTTTCAGCTGTCCTCTACACACTATCAGCAAGTTTTAATTCTTACACCCCAACAACAATTTGGGTTTAGCAAATTATTTCATCCAGCCAACCTAATAACAGTGGCTCCTAGAGAATTTTAGCATGTGTTGTACCTGAAAGTAAGGGAACATGTTATGAAACGTCAAATTGATATGAACGACATTCCTATTTTTCATAATAATAGTAATTTGTTGAACCGGTGATGTTGCAGAAAAATACAGAAAGAAAAAATACTTTTGGCTTTTTTATATACAAATTATAGTCTGTTTCTTTTGGCTACCAAGGTCTTGCAAGGACATCTGCCTTTTCCAGCAGCCACAGATGGAAGATTTAGCTATCAGCCCACTTCCATATCTGTCTGTACCCTTCAGTCCCTGAATCTCACACCTCAGGCCCTGATGGTGGAAATGTCATGAAGATTGGCAAAAATGATGTCCTGCCCTCCCAAATGACCATTTTTAGTTCTGTCGATCTAACATCCTGTCAAAGACATCGTGGGGACCCAAAAACATCCTGTCTACTAAATGGAAGAAAACAGAAATGCTCACTGAAGTAATAAAAGTTGTGTGTATACCTATCTAATTCATGTTGTGAGTGGTGAAACCAAAAAGTATCTTCAATTTTGTGGAGAATAAGAATCTAAACTACTACCTTGAGTTATCAAATGAGTTCTGCTGCCTTCTTTGGGGAAATGGAACTTGCTCAGGTGTCATAGCATGACTGAAGTACCTATGACCTTGGTCACAGTGTTTACACCAGACCAAAACCAACGGGAAGGAGTCAAGTCTTGGACGGGGAGTCTGTGGTAGAGAAAGATCAAGAAGACCATTGATGTCTGACACTGGAGACCATTCTTGAATATTGATAGGGGTAATGATTTCTCGAACTTCATTTTCCAAGGTCTTGCACTTGGTCGATGGCATCCGAACAAGTTCCATTTGTTAAAGCAGGCTGGGGTACGGTTCAAAGACATTGGGAATCACTTAGTAAGTGGACTTGCCCTTTGCTGTTCTTAACGTGCAAAGTCAAGACAGTCTTTCTTAGGAGAAGCTCTGACAGCAAATGCAGCAGCAACTGCAGCTTTTTGTTTGGAATGAAAAGACTAGATCATACTTGTGGCATGATGGCTGGACAGACGAATGATGCAAAAACCCATGCCAAAAATTAGCATGCCAAAATTACAGTTGCTAATTCCAACCAATGCATACATTAGGGGGTTACAAATTAAGCTACCAACACGTTCATCTGTGCACAATGCAAAGCGACTGGACTTACTGAGTGTTCTTGAAAATCTTTCCTCATTCATCCAAGAGACTTAATTAGTTCTACTGACTCTTGGGGAGTTCTGTGGTATTTAATTTCTCTGGGTGATTAAATACAGAAGAACTCCCCACCAGCCCGTAGAACCGATCATGTCTGCTCGACAAACACTAAATGTCCTTCAAGACCAGACAGCAAATCCAACTTTTTTTGCTTTCCTACTGCTTGATATTCCCATGCCCTGGATGACAGAGGGTCTTTATAGACATATGAGCAATGCTGCACTGCAACAGCAATATGCATAGTCATGTTTGGTCTGCTCAGTGATGATTCATTCCTATGGCATTTTCCAGATAATGAATTTCAAAGCTTTTTCATCTAGAACTCTCAAAATGTCAACTAGGAAGTTTGCAGCACTTTCAGACACACCCACAGTAAATAATTAGGCAAGTGCAAGAAACAAGGTCTTGTGAGGATATGCTAAGTCTTTTTTAAAGGCAGCTGCAGTCAGCACATTCAGTACAAGCACCTTATCCCACAGCCTCGACTTTACATCTCCTACCCCTGGGGCCTGATGACAGCATGTCAAGACGATGTAGTGAGTGATGTCCTGCCCTGTGTCAGGGAAATGGACAGAAATGGAGGGGGGGTGGCACGAAATAGGTAGAGGGCAGGTAAGGGAGGAAGGGTATATAAAGAGACGGGTGGTTCGTGAGAGATAAGGAATCATGCTCTATCACGTCCTGGTGGCATGTTATTATCAGCCGTGCCTACCAGTGCCGGTATTTCTAGTTAGACAGATGGAGACAGCATCCGTCAGTGATGTGTCATATCCTGTAATGACAGGAAACGGTTGTGATCGGAGTCAGTGGACCAATGATACAGGCTTAGAAAGGCCATTAACTGAAACATTAACGCTAATCAATTGCTTCGTGGGTGGGTGTCTGTTCTAAAAATGCAACGAGCACAGAAATCTACGTAAACAATATATTTTCTTAAAAGTGTGCATGTTGAAATATGTCAGTCAGAGAACCTCTGAAACAACCAAACCTGGAATGAAAATTGAAATGCTAATTTTGAACCACTAAGCAAACGAATAAGGCCCCAGGTATTGGACCTAAGGGCCACCACACTGCTTGCACGTGGAGCTACTTTGTAGTTTGATTGGGTCTGTGAGGCCCCCATCAGGTGGGTTGATATGGGGCCATGGCTCCTGGGTTCTCAGGTCTAATTTGCCTGTACTTCTCCCCTCAAAGAGAGACGGGCATAATTAACGGGACCCAAACACCCACCACGGGCTGAACAGAGTCATTTAGGGGAGCGACTCGGGAGCAGCGGCAGCAAATGAAATGTAATTGCAGTGGGAGCAGAGGAGCTGGGCTGGTGTGTCAGAGGCGCTGATGTGTGCGTGAGAGGGAGAGAAAGAGAGAGGGAACGGGCCAGACGTGAGGGAATGAGGGAGCAAATGAAAGACACAGAAGTTAGGTGGAGAATATGCAGCTGAAAGGAGAGCAAGCTAAATAATGACTGATGAGTGATCGTTGGGGACGGGAAGAGATAAACAGGGTAGAACACAAAAGTAATGCACAAACTCACCCAAAACTCAAAGTTTTGGCAAAGTTTAAGGATAAATTCACACAAATAACATTAAAAAAGACATTATCTCGCCAATCTCTGGTGCCATCTACCCAAGCAGATAGTTTTAGCTTTCTCTAACTTTTTTTTTTTTTTTAACTTTTTCTCCTCACCCCAATACATGGAGGCAAATGGTATTTTGTTGTGGCCACAGCCATCAAAATTACATTAAAAGGGGAAGTATGGCAATTTTCAAAATTCATACATTATTCCTGCGGTCTAAGACAGACCAGAAAATATCAGTAATCACTTCGTCATGTTGTAAGGTATGAAGTCTAAAACTGCTCCATAGACAATGGATTGGGAAATATGTGCTGGATGACACTGAAACTCTCTTATCTGGTTTCTGGCTTTGAAAGAAAGTTTCCCAAATTCATAAATACTCTTTGAACTTTCTAAGGCCATGTAAAAAAAATACTGGAATTCTTTATCTAGGTGGTGTTCCCCGTCACTATTTGGGACATTGGAATATATCCCCAACCAAAAATCCCCATTAAAATAGCAGAGGACTTTTATTTTGATGAAATTAAGGACATTTCCACCATAAAAGGATGCAGAGAAGGCACAAATTTGTGCATACAAATTCAGAAGAATGGAAGAAATTAAGTGTTTGACATTCAAGATTTCTTGGGGGAGGACCCCAAACCCTCTGTTTCAATTTTGAAATTAAGCCAATGCCCTTGATCCACAAAACTCACTGTCGACAGTTCGAATGGGAACTACATCTTTTAGTTCAAAGTACTTTCAGTCAGAGCAAGGTCTGTGGATTATGTTCAGTAAATAGTACAGTGTTTCTGGAAAGAGATGTCACTGTTGAATTTTTAAAATTTCTTCTTTCAGTGCTGTGAGCAGGCGAGGAAATTCCATTTGCTTCCACTGTGTTTGAATGGCTGCTTAAAAAAAGGGCAATCTGCATGAAAAGACAACACTAGAGGTCTATGTGGAAATATGTTTTTGTAATTTGGGAGGACCAAATGTCACTACTCTATGCTATTTTTTAAAATGTTTTTATGTGTTTTTGGTTGAGTCAAATGCGACTCTCTCCAAGCAATCCTTTGAATTTTAAAAGCAACAGAAACAGTGCTACAAAATAACAGGAACGGACCCTTAAAAGTTGCCTTGGTTGAACTGCATCATCACTTCAACCCAAGCATCATTTGTTGTGTCAATCGCATTTATAACTGCAATCTTTCATGCTTACAGCCATTATCCTTATTCAACACTGATGTTAAGAGCATTCAAATTGGCCTTGACCTACTTGGTCTAACCACCAACAGCCCCCACACCTCTTTCCCATCATCCCTTCCTCTGTTCCTCTCAGTTTACTGATCACTGGATGAGAAGTGACCTGGGGTCAACCATGTTCCTGTCGCTTCCAGGCACGGCCAGCCCAAACAAATTGGGGTCATCGGGATGTTGGAGTGGTGTGATCACACACACACACACACACACACACACACACACACACACACACACTCAGAGACACACATAACTGCACACACTTGCGCAGATGGCTGAGTGTAGATAATTGTAGACAACAGTGATAGTGTCTTATCACTACACATGTAAAGAGAGTGTAAAAGAACTTCAGGACATTGCAACATCTTTTCCTCTAGCTGGTACAGTAAAACCATGAAGTTGTGAATCTGACAAGGTGCAGTTTTTAATTGTGTGACTCCAACAACATGGTAAATGAATCAGAGTCACCAGGTAAAGTGTGGGTTAGTTATTAAGAGAACCCCACCTCCCGCCCAATAAAATGAAAATGAGGTTGGAATATAATATTGGAAAGAGGAAGCACAGGGGTCAACGAGACAATTAGAGTCCGTGTAAATGCATTTTTAAACGCCTGCTGTCCCTTAATTGCCATTTAAAGTTATCATTAGAGGTGGTCTTAAATGACCTTTAAGCCTAACATATGAAAGCAATGAAAGCAGAAATGAGGCCGATAACTAGTTTGACAGGGGATACAAAGAGGTATCGTTGGGCGATTACTCATTTTCTGGATTCTGAACACAATGATTCCTCTCAGTGACCCTTACACTCCACTGCAGAACTACTGTATAAATGCCAAAAACAATCCCTTAACTTCCAGAGAAGCCAGACTTGGATAAAACCTGAAATTGTAAGACATTAAAAATGCTCCTTGGGTAGCATTGTCCCGGTAGGCTATTTCTCTATACTTTCATATGCAAGTCTTCCCTAGGCCACCATTCCCATCACAATGTACTTAAGTCAACAACAAACCACTAGAAATGAGCACCAAACTACTAGAAATCCATGCTAAAACATAAATTGGAATTGGCTTTCAAGCCTAAAGAAATTTAGTGGGTTGCTGATTTTACACTTAAACAAAAAGGTCTATCTCTGTAGGGATCCTTCCCCAATGTTGTCAGACACTTAGATTAACAACCTGAGCCAGTCAGTGGCAAAAACAAGCACTTTTAGTGAACATTCTTCACATAGACATGCGGACATGACCATAGTGGTTACATTGCAGCCTGTTTTGCTGCTGCTGGCTGCAGTGCTCAATATTAGAGTGATTTCAAAAAATGTTGTTACTGTTGGTCACTACAGCACAAAAACATGGCAAAAAAAGGTCACGGTTGGAAAAAACAAACTTAAAGCTGAAGCATAAATATCAGTGTGTTTATATATCAAGCTTTTATCTTTTACCAGCCTAAAATACCAGTATTTCAATAGTTTCTGTTTGCATATCCATGTCAACAAAGATGAAGAGTGTTGCAGCCTAGTCATGACTGTAGACAAAATGCCATCCTTTCACTTCACTCATTCTGCATCAATGACCCCGACTTACCTACCTTTCTTTCTCTTACAGCCTGCATCTCACTATCTGTAGCTGCTGAATTACTCCCTGTCCCTTGGTACAGACCATCTTTCCACCATCTTTGACATCTTTCCATTCCATTTCTGCTTCTCCTTCCTCCAGTATTTCTCTCTCTCCTCTTACTCATTCTCCAGTGACTAGTTTAAATAGCCCAATCTCCCAGTCTCTTGGCATTTTTTTACACCCCATTTTCTGTTACCTCTTAACCTTCCCTATCCTGGTACTTCCCAATGCACCCTCATTGTTTCTGGGTTTTCCCAGGTGATTCATCCCAGTGAATGTTGCTTCGGGTATTTGCACCATTCCCCCATTCATTCCAACCCCCCTCAATATCCCCAAGGCGGTTACTTACTATGTGCAGCTCCAGGTAATCTCCAAGTCCCTTGGCGCTCTCTACCCTGACCAGAATAGCCTCCTTCAGCTGCGTGCTGAAGCCCACTGCCAGCCGGTCTGCCCGTGTGCTCGGCCGGTCATTGGGTGGCCAGGTATATGTGATGAGGGCTCCGCCTCTCCCGAAGATGTAAGTTGTCCCAGCTGCAAAAATACAGGATGGAAAACAATGGTTAGCATTAAATTACAACACAAAAATTAGACTGGAAAGAAAGACGTTATATGGATGTTATATAGATGGAATGTTCCCAAGTGTTAATGCAGAATATGTCCAGTCCCACAGCAGAAAACAAACTGAGGAAAGATTTGACTGCAAAGAATTGGAAGGTTGGCCTTATGTATATTTCCTTCTTTCACATATTAATGGAATTTTGTTGTTTTGGAGAAATTGCAGTTTATGGAAATCTGCTGTTTTTAATTTAATGTTGAATAAAGCTTTCTATTTTAATTGAATGAATAGAGCATGATATATATAATTGAATTTTATGACAGAGATACAGTACATCAGTGAAAAGCCACAGACTAAAAATAAGAACCCTTTTCAGTCGCATTTCAGTGAAAAGTTTAAAAATCTGTGGCTTGAATATCCCATTTTAAAACGTGTTACCGGCAGTGTATATCATGTAGTCATGTGTAGCTTTAGCACTAGTACTAGCACCAGTGCTGGCTGTCACTCCCCTTTGAAATGTTAATCTGCTGAGCCACTGCAGTTTCACTTGCCCTCGGTTGCGTTGCATTCAAACTAGGGCGAACTGACAAACTTAGTGTTGGCTATGCTGTCAGTGTAACCACCAGTCCTCAACATCAACAAAAGAAATTCCTCAGATCTCCCTGTCAAAGGAACTTTGCCTCAACAGTATTTGTGAGTTCCAGCTTAAAAAAAAAAAAAACTACCCCACATGTAAGCTGAGCAATTTCATGTTTGAACTGTAACAGAGGAGTTAGGACTTGGCTTGGCTCCAATAAGCCTGGTGGTGAATTGGGAATGACGGGCGTTGGCTGTGATTAGCACAGAGTAATGAAACCACAGTGAACTGCTTGCAACCCCTTTGAGCTGTCAGTCTTTTCTGCAACATAAATATAAATAAACACATTCTATTTGTGCATATACTAATACCTGTACATGTAGCTATATGAAGCTACAAGATGAAATGCACACACAGTTGCATATATACAGACTTATATACTTTACACTTCCACATTTGACTGATGTGTTTGCTTGCAATTTTCCTTACTGAATAAATCTTTCTAACATTACTTTTGACATCCTTGCCAGCAGTAGAGCACATTTTCCCCCTTTTTTCCCCCATGGTAGTAAGATTAATTCAAATTTTGTTTTGCTCCTTATTTGGGCCCTTAGTCATGAGCTCCTTTGGTTACATCTATAAAGTGGCAGAAAACAGTGAAAGAGCTCCATATGTCGCAGAAACCAATGTGATGAATAGTTTTTTATTTTTGATTAGCATATGACAAGAGAGAAGTCTCAAATATTCATTGTTGCTATAGCGGGCAACTGTTTGACATTTTCCCTTGCTAAACTAGGTAAAAAGTTGGCTACTTATCACTGTTGCAATCTCTGTAGAATGGCTGCAGATTCAGATGCACACAACTGACCTCTTGCTAACCCACGCCCCCTTAGCTCACTCGACAAACATTTGGAGCGCTGCCTGAACTAACAATGTCGGCTGTCTGTGTCAAAGACATATCCAAAGATACTATACAGAACTTTTGGGGACAGAAGCTCCTTATTTCACACAGAAGCCATCAAATGGTCTTCACTATGCTGTGGTGTTAGCATTAGCCAGCCTTTGCTTTCTTTGACACATAAGTTAATATTAATGGTTTTCAGTTGGATGGGCTTTAACTACGATCTTTTGCTCCAGTTAACACTAATGTCTGATTGTCAAAGAACAAAATTACTAAGTTGAACAGATGACATAACGAGGCCATAACGTTAGTGGCTATTAGCTAAGTTAAGCTAACCTTACCTAGCAAAGTTTTATGCAAGTTGACGTTTTACACGATGCTGTCGACATGATGTATGAGGTTATATATAATTGTCACTTTGCAGCAAATTTTGCTAACACTATGATGCCTTACCTTAGAATACAAACATCCTTGTTTATCTTCTTTACGTAGCGCTGAGGAGAACCTTTATTCTGTTTATGTTAGGTTTAGGGAACAGGATAAAATACACCCCATTCTCAAGCCTCTTAGGATACCTTGAATCTGTGTTGCATTTACCCCATGCTCATTGTTTGACAATTTTAAAGAAATAACTGCATAAATTTAAATAAAACTGCGGGAAAATCAAAATTTCTGATGCCTTTTTTAATGGAGGTCTACGAGCAGGATGTCTGAGTGCATTGTACAGCTGCATGAAATGTAATGGGCTTAGCAAAAGGTCAACTGAATTTTTCGACATCCCAGTACAAACTGAATGCACCTATAGTTAAACCAAAGCTGTAAATACGCCATGCAAACGAAGCTAGCAACTAGCATTAAGGCTAGCTCCAATCTCTTGTCCATATATGGTCACTTCTGGCTCTAAAAATTCAAGATAAGGACAGCCAAAATGCACAACTCGAGGCTAACCAATGAGTGACTTTGTGTTGGCTACACCCGTTATTTTAACCAGTCTATGAGACACAAACGTCCTTGCGTTTTTCTTGCCCTACAAATCTCTCTCTAGGTGTGCTCTTGTCAGAGAGGAGGAAATGACTGCAGGGCCCACGGGCCTTCAAACAACATCCACAGCAACAGGCCACACACACTCTTAGTCATACACAGGGAAAAGGCGGGCTGATAAAGAATGGAGACATGCGGTCTTGTTGCACACACACATTCACTCACTCAGCTACCCGACACTTTCATTATCTAGCAATCCGCTGGTAGCCATTTGAAATCGGCTGACACACACAACTCTCCTCCCTCTCTCTCTCTCTCACGCTTCCTCTCTCCTTCTCTCTGTTTCTGGCTCTCACTGCCCCTCCCTCCTCCTCCTCTCCTCCTTCCCTCCCAGCGGAGCTAAGCCCTCTGTTCAGCTCTTGTTGTTTTCTTGAGGCTGTATTATTTTAGCGCTGACTAATTATCACAGCACGGCAAGCAGGGCTATAAAGAGGTTGTGTGCCAGAGGAGGGGGAAAAAAGGAGAGGATGAAGAAAGACAACAGGGTACGGAGATGGGGAGTAGAGAGGATGGGAAAGTGTGAATTGTGGATGGTGGAGAGAGAAAAAAACTTGGAGTTTTTCTTTTTTTTCCTTTCCAGTGTTTATTATTAACAGTGCAGCACTGGAGCTTCGCAGAAGCTGGGCAAGAGCAAGCTGTGAGGAAGAGGAGAAAAGATTTCTAAAATGGCCGACAAACAGGGAAGGAGGGGAGCCATGTCGTGATGGATGAAAGTGGAGCCATGTTGGGAAAAAGAGAGAATGGTTGATGATTGTGTGCATGTTAATGTATGTGATTGTAACTGTAAACATAGAGATAGTTTGAGAGGCAAGAAGAAAAAGTTGAGAGAAGTACTTCAGCTGTCACAGACATCAAAGGAACGTTATGATGCACTCCATCAGTTTCACAAGTCAAAGTCAGTTTTCTTGTCAGACAAATTACTACAGACATGGGCAAGTAAGTTGCATTATGGGAAATGATAAGTGGGTATTCTGCAAAAGGCCAGAAAAAGACGTATACCCCGCATACCTTGGTACACTCTCCACTACACCACTGCCCACATGGGTTATGCGAAGGCTACCATTGTACCAAGTAGGTATGGCGCCAAAATACATCTTATCTGGGGCTCACTTGAGTGAACCCATCCATGTAGGCAACTGACATGGAGCCATTATAGAGCCTCTGGACAATCCCATATAGGGCCCATTTTTCAGTCCATTTACTATATCCACATAGGCCCCAGTTGCAAATATTGGCTGGATGGCACCCCAAGAATTTTTTCATTGGGGTGGCCAGATGGAGCCACTGAAAATCTTGGGGTGGCACACCAAAACTTAATTTCAGTAATTCTATTATGCTGTTTAAACATATAAGCCAGTTGGAAACTATGTCATCACTATTTTTAGGAAATAGAAGTTACACATGAATACTGCATGCAAAAAAATGCATGTTTGTTTTTTTTTTTGCCAAAAACTGCATATGATTTGCGCAAAGTGGGCACGTTCACTAAGTGGAAACTTGTGGGTCATCACAGAACTCATTATCATTCAGATATCTTGAGGTGAGAGTTCAAAGGACCAATGTGAAAATGACCATGCCAGTTCTTTCCTTGCCAAAATTTAGTGCAACTTATTACAATTATTGAGCCCCTCATTGATGAGCTTGCATGACTAAGTTTTTACCAATGGATGTCTTAGAATATCTAGTTTCTTAATATAGAACTACTCTTCTGTAGCTTAAAAAAGCACCACATGCTTTTTTATCAAAATATTTTTTCACAAGGGGTGCTAGCAGTTGTATCAGGGAAGTTTGAGTTGTGGGGTTGATTTTGATCTGTTGATTTAGTCAGAGCTGAAATTACAAACTTTTAGACCCAGGTTACGTTTCGCTGTCACTGTGCCTGTCATTCTGCCGCTTCGTCTGTGCCCAGAATATAGTCCGTGCACCATGAGTGTGGTGCAATGAATAACCGAATGGTATTTACATGCCAATAGAGCCCCTAATAAATGGTCCAACTTGAAAATATAAAATCAATATGTGGCGGGAGATGTTTTAATTGTGGCAGGCTGCCACAAATAAATTAATTTATGGGAAACCCTGTGATGATAGTGCTAAAAAATCCTAATTTGCATCATCCCAAATTCCTTTAACGTGTCTGTAGTAAATAAATGATTCGATTATTCAAATAGTTCAAGGATAATTTCATTCATCTAGTCACATAGCTTTTTCCTCAAGAGACACATGGATATCAGACAATGTCAGAAAGCTTGACATAATCTTTGTTGTAGTGTTAACATCAATTTCGAGCGTCTCTAATGTTAAGGATTTTAGCTGTAATTATATTCTGGCGGATGAAGAAGCAGCCAAGAAATCAGCAGGGATTCTTGTTTGAGACACAACATCTCAAATGCTTGGGGAATCATTTCAAATAGATAAAAAAACACATTTTCAAGTGAGATAGATCAAATATGTTTCATATTGCGTTATGTATTAGTCACTGTGGTTCATCTCTATTATGATATCAGTCCAACATATTCCATTCTAGCCCCTGTACATGCACCTCAACTATTAACACGTGTTTCACCGGATTTATTGAGCCCATAGAACTTTACTTTAAATTCCAATTAAGCTCCAAATGCTTCCTGAAATCCCACTTTAGCACTGTGATACAGTTTGAAACACTGATATCTCATTTAGGGCATACCAAGAATTAGACATGAAGCACGTATCATCGCTGCATATCATACGCCTGTACTCACTGAACTGATTCTCATCAATTAACACCTCTCTCATGCGGAGCATCTGCCATATGCTTTGTCTTCCCCAGAGAGTTTCCTGTACGCCTGATGCCACTGTCACAATCACACTTGTCACGTTTTTACTTTGTCTTCATCATCAACACATTCATGGGCAAAAATGCCAGCAACACCAGTTCCAAAGTTGAGGAAAAAAAGAACTCTAGTCGTACTTGGAAATACTTTCTACTCCTCTCTTACATCCATCCAATGAGCTGCTGTTGACTTTGCCTGCTTTGATTTGTCCAGCTGATAGTGGCCACCTGCCGCTTTGTGCAATTGTATATGTGCATGTGCCCGTCTGTGTGTACGTGCACTCTTCCTTCCACTAAATGAAGAGACAAAGGAGGTGCAGAGTCTCTAATGAGTAGTCTGACAGGGCGCATCCATGTGTCACTGTTTCTCTCAGCAAACACCTGCTGCTCCGGTTGAGACAGAATCTGCTGAATCCTGCACTGCAACTCACACTAACAGGGAGGCGAAATGGACCGAGAAAGATAGAGAAAAGGTGTTTATCAAACCCAAGAAGACATGTCTGGAGGGCAGTGTGCCCTGTTTTGTTTTTTTTTTTCTAGAGCATGATCTCCTTAAAACCAGAGAGGGTCTATACACCTTTAGATGCTCTGTGTGCAGTGGATCTTTAAAACACAGACAGAGGTCAAAAGAGCTCTTCTATCAGGTGACAACACCTTTGACAGAAACATCAAAATGGTGACTTGTTCACAGTGGTTGAATACCATAGTTAAAAAAATTTAACTGACTTTTATTTGACTGGCATAAACTGAAACCAGTACCTTCCTAGAAACCATCCTGAATGCTTTGGTCTGCTTTGCAAAACTAATGTTTGTATTGTAATATACCAGTTCATCATATTCAGACCCAGGACTCATCTTTGATTAGTTCCTATATTCAAGGCTATCCCCAATGGAAAAACAACATCTGCTTGTTGTTCAAATGCTTGAAAAGACCAATGATGATATTTTTTTCCAAAAAGTCCTCCAACCCATACCTCCACGAGTTGCACATTCACTCCTTTGAATATAACACTGTAAAACAATTGCAATTGTACCAAAACTCCTTGGTTAGCTTTAAAAAAAAGAAAGAAAGAAACATGGTTTTGTTTAAAATCAGTGTGTTACTTTAAAAGCGTAATATATATGTCACCTGAAATAACTCAAGTGATATACATCAACATACTTTAATTTATCGTTAAAATAACTCGACACTGACTTTTGGTTTTACTCTGAACACAAACATGGGTCTCCTGCATGAAAGTCCTGTCACCGTTTGACTCATCCACCTTCCCTCTCTCCCACCTTAAGCAGGCTTTTCTCACTCTTTATGCTACATCACATGATGTCCTCCTTTGCTCCCATATTAAATAATACTGCCACTAGAAGACACTGCCAAACAAAAAAGGTTAGTATGTGTTGTATACTCTGTAAAAAGGCCCCATGTAGTTGTATTTTAATGGATAACAGTATCTGTTCACACAAAAAGTCATCTCTTGTGGTCAAATGAGGAATTAGTGTACTCTCTCAGAAGCAAAGGCAAAGGGCCCCATATGGGTTATGCTAGGGCTTCCTGGATACCAAGTGGGTATGAGCCCAACATGGGTGTCTTATCTTGAGCCCACTTGGGTAATCCATCCATGAGGGCAGTTGGCATGGAGCCATTATGGAACCCATGGATAATTGCATATGGGATCCATTTTTAGCCCATTTACAAGTATTTTTACATTACCAAACCCTAACTTAAGAGATGGCACATCAGGAAACACACATATGATTTGTTGTTATGACCACATACAGACAACATATTTTGCTGTTAGGTGTACATGCATGTATTATTTTTGACACAGTGCACCTGTAATTAACCTGTGTAATTGTGAAAACGTGTACACTTGAGTGTCTGCAACTAATAAAGAGAACAAGGCAGACGGAAGACTCTGCATCTGAGTTCTCTCAAGCGGTAACTGTTTGCCTTCATTGGAAACTGGGAGTTCAAAGTAAATTAGTGCTGCCTTGGGAGTTGTTGGCAAACAAAAACCTGGCCCTGTATGGATTTCTCTGACCTTCAGTCCACCGTGGTCTAATCAAGCAATCTGCCTCCTGCCTTTGCTAGAATAACAATAATGATGGAAATGCTCTGTTGCACTCATGTGTCCCAACCAACACCCACCTTAAAAAAAGAGGCTAAATATTTATTACTTTTGTCCAATTAGCTCTGGCTTCATTGATCTGACCAATCAATCCTACCTGCGGTGCCAGAGGTGGAGAGAATGCAAAGAGATGAATCAAAACATTGCGGGACGCCCCTTGATTATTATTTCCATTCACATGGGCTGGCTGGTAATTTGGTTTGAAGAAGAACGGACAAAAAAAATACCATTTTCCTTTGTCCACGGATCTGGTGAAAAAATAATCAGGAAAGGCTCATGAATCAAAGCTGTAATGAAAAACCTATCGATTTTGATTTTTCACACCCCTCCCCTCCTCCTCGCTCTTCTTCTGTGTTGGAGTGGGAGCAGAGTGTATTTAGGATTGAACTTATCATTTGGGATGCTTTCTCTGTAAGGGGCCATTGATTTGGGATAGTGGATTCTTGGCCACTACTATCTACCGTGGGGATAAACAGGTCATATCGAAGAAACCAGACGCCACAATTTTTCATTAAGGCGTGCGGTCAATGTTGCAGTGTCCAACGTCAGCTGCAAAACCTCATGGGAGCTGACAGCATGAAAATTGCAAGACAGGCTGTGGTGATAAAATGAAAATTCCACAAGGAAAAAGGGACTGATGGTAGTGATGAAGTCAATTCTTCGGAGGCAATAAGCCTCAAGGCGCACCGGCACTGTACACCCACGTAAATTTATACACACTTCTTATTTTAAACTCACAGACAGCCTCTCAAACAATAACTCAATAACACACAGATGGTTCCTCCAACCTTCGTGTATTATTGCATCAGTGCCGACTGATTCTTTGAAGCAGTTAAGGAGAGAGACAGAGCTATTGATTCCTTTTAAACGAGAAGACTGAAGCCTTTTTTTTCCGCTACTTTTTTTGACACAACATATATTTCAGAGACACTTACAAAGGGGTGCGCAGACTGGGAGAAAAAAAGACGGAGAGAAAAAAGGGGCCGAGATGAGACATTTGCCAAAAGTTTCCAGACAGCTGTTGATTTTTGAAGTTGCAGAGTTACACACACACGCACACACACACTGACAAGAACTTGAAGACCACACACACACTTTTGCTGACATTTTAGGGTCTCTCCATCTCTTCCTCTGACTTGTACGGGCACACAAACACCCTCCGATGCTCCCTTTTCGTAATCTAACAACCTCGTCAACATTGCCGCCCTTGCTCTGATAGCTATTTCTCAGTGGCGGTATATAAGAAAATGTAGAAACGGCATCTAAAAGATTGGCTGCGTCTAGAGAGGAAATAGCAAGTCATCCCCCCTCTGATGTGGTTGGATAATATTCCTCTTCTATCTATGCTTTCTGCAAGATTGCCTCCAAGGATGAGAAGGACCCTCCTGTTACATGAGAAGAGACGGCACTTGATTAGGGCGGACTCAAAGTTTCAAACACTTTCCAGAGTCCAGTTCGAGACGACACTTGATGTGTTAGCTTGTTTTTCTTTGTAGATACACGGATTTGTCGAAGGCGATATATTTTCATACATGCTTAAGAATTCAGACAAGATGCTAATCCAATCTGGACTGATTAGCTACACAGAAGGTGAGAAGCGAGAAGGTGAAGACAGTAAGAGGGATTTAAAGACATAGCTTCTTTAACTGACAACTTACTCTATCGTACCTGACATAACTATAATCGTTCAGATTCTGTTCAGATCAGTCAATTTCCCAGCGTAAAGAGGAGCTACACTCATATAAAATGTTCATACATGTTAATCCTCTGGTATAAAATGAACAACTCACTCCCAAATCCTACTCCCAATCTAGAGTGCTTAAATTTGAATTTATGACATCGTCAAGTACCAAGTCTAGAGCTGCTCTACAGACAATGAATGGATGAGGAAGCTGTTAAAGATGACACTGAAAGCACCCATGGGAATGTTATAAGTATATGTGTAGTTTTCTATTTCAAAACTATACTAGAACAGTACAATAGAATAAAGCTTATTGAGGTCACATACCCGCTTTCCACCAAACTACCTCTGATTCTTGCAAATGCTCTAAACAATAAAATACAATGCATGTTCTCTACAGCATCAATGTTGTTTCCACATAAAGTCTTTGAAACCTGAGCAACATGGCTTGATTTTATTCAAAAACATGGTAAGAAGGCAAGGAGCAAAATGATCCAAAATTAACAAAACTATAATTTAAAGTTACAAGAAAATTACCAGAAAAGAACAAAACAGTAAATAAGGAAATGACCTGAAAGATGGTGCTAAAATTAAAAAACTCACATGCACACACGCACACACACAGATAGATAGGTAGATAGATAGATAGATAGATAGATAGATAGATACAAATAAATATAGTTTTCTGGACATTCTTTCCTATTTTTTAAAAAATATATTTTTCTAAAAAATTCTGTCTTTGTTGCTTCATTTTCTTGCTTATTGTCTTTTTTCATGTTTTCATAACAGATTCGCTCACATTTACAAAGCTTAAATGCTTGGGAAGTGGTCTGAACGCAGCACAAGAAAACTGATGTCAATCCAAGATTCAGCAGGTTACAACTTAAAAATACCAAGGACAGAAGAACAACTTCAACCCAAGAACTAGGACCATCCTCGGAGCATGAAAATGCAACTTTACTTTTCTGGTTCCTGGCCTTGAAAAAGAATAGCTCAAGTCCATAAATACTGATTCAACTTTTAGGCGATGTTCCACTTTAAAGAAAATTGAAATTCTCTTTCTTTCTTGAAGAGTTAGTTTGATCTCAACAGGCTGATAAGCGCTTTAGTTGTAATTGGGTCTGCTGAGTTCTGCAGTATGAGCGGGGAGATGGGACACTGCACCTCAGCCTGGACTTTATTGAAAAAGAGTAATTGGACTGACCTTAAACTTGGAAAATAATTGGACTGATTATACATATTTCACATGCTGCACAGACCCTTGACTGTATCACCAAACCTGGAGATGAAACATGTCTCCTTGAAGTACAGTTCTAAAGTAAAACGTTGTCCTCAAGTAACAGTATCACCAACTGAAATGTCTATATGTATCTGAAACATATTAATGTAAGTGTTTACGTTTAAGCATCTAGCAGTAACTGTAGAACTGTAGATTTTGTTTTGGGGGCTGTTGATGGTCAAGGACGATATTGACCAACGGTCAAAGAGGTCATTCACATCTCTGAGCAAAGACCATTTTGGAATACAGACAGGGATTATGACCAAATGTTATCATGTACAAGTGTCAAACTGAGGTTTTGAATGAGCTTCGCTCTCTGATAGGCCTTCCAATGTTCCTGAAAAACAACTAAGTGCAAATGTCATACATACTGCAGCTAAACTAAAAAACGAACTTCCAGCCAGGTTGTTACAGCATATTCAACATAATGAACGCCCCTGTGAAATCTGAAATGACTTGCAAGGTTACAGACTTATTAGCATTTGAGATTTGGTCTGGAGATGACATGCTAGGTAGCTAGTTCAGGCTAGCTCAATTGTGCTTGCCTATAGTCATGCATCTTCGGACACCAAGGCTATGAATTAAACAGAAAAGTCACTGCCAATCTATTTCTATTTGTGCTTACTTTTTCTTCCAACTTTGACATGACCAGGTGCTACATACTGTAGCCCTATCCTTGGTAGGGATGTCTTCCCTGAAGGAAATTTATGAATACTACGATGGCAAAGTAATGACCCATCCTACTCTCCATATCAGTGGCTATTACACGTTTTCAATTTCAAGGTAAGTCATTAAGAGGTAAAGTTAGGCACAGCAAGGTGAGTCATTGATTTGCTATTTTTTGCTTCAATCATACATTCCAATGGGGGGACATACCACATGCTGTAGTCCCCACTATCACCCATGCAAGCATCCATGACCAATCCATTGGCATTGTTTAAACCCACTCATGTACCCTATCATTTGTATTACAGAATACTTTGTCTGCCTTCTTTCCATTTTGCCATTTCTCTAACTTGAGCTCCAAAAAATTGGGCTCTTTGTCTCCCTTCATTGAGGTTTCACCAGATAATGTATTCTTGCCCTACAGCCAAACTGTTTCCATGAATTGTTCATATAAATAAAGCTGTAGTAAAGAGTAACACAAATCCTGGGAGTTAGTAAGTTCTGATATACAAGAATGTAGACGGCCTTGTCTGTCTGTGAACTCCTCCAGAGTCAACAGCACATTATTTGGGCGTCAAAGAGGAGGGAGCGATAGATTTCTTTGGAGCTGATTGGTGCTTATTTGTTTCTAAGATGATAGTCATAACCGGTGAATGATAGCTTGGCCCTCTCTATCCGAATGGAATTACAGGCTACTGACAAAAACTGATTTCAGTGACGGACTGCTACCCCCTTCTTAAAATCACATTTTGTAATGTTTAGCCTCAGATCCAAGCACAGGGGCAGAAAAGAAATGGTTTGCATGTTTTTGAATGACTTAATTTGAAATTAATCATATTAAACACGACTCAGAGATGACAGGAGTATTTTCTTTAAATTGCGGTTGTGAGCTATGTCAACGGCACACACATGCATATGAAAAAGACAGTTCAGAAATCATTTCTGTCAGCTCGAGATGTCTGATGATTACCCCCCCTCCCTAATTCCACCAGTGGGGACTTGATACACAGCCGCATCTTTTACAATTCAGGAGGATTCAAATGTTTTCTCCTACTTTGCTTTCGACACCAATGGTGTGCTTGCAAGGTTTGTTTGAAACATTTCAAAATGCTTGTTATGTCCCTGGAGGGGATGCTACTATCAGAGAATGATTTTTGTACAAATACCATTCCTGAGGTAGCACTCACACGCTTGTCTTTTTGCAAATATGTGGAAATGGAGGGATCCAGTGGGAGTAGAGGAGAGGAGGTGGGGAGTTAGGCAGTGAGGGTGATAGGTAGTAGACAGAGTGTCGACTTTAGAAAGGTTGCTAAGCAGGACAGCCCATCTGCCCTGCATATATTTCATCCAGAAGTCTTATTGATCAGCCCAGAATACCCTCCTCTGTCTGATAGCCTGCTCAATAGTCTGGTGAGGGTGAGACTGTGACGCCCAACTGAGCTCCTTCGATGGAAAGCAATTTTTATTTTCATCAAGGGCACACATGCACACTGGCTTTCGATTTATTTTGTTGTTAAGCATTTTCACAGAACTATCCAAGAACTAGGAATACAAATAAGCCACCAATCAATCAGTCAGTTACTTGTGAAGTAAAAGATAATTTCATCCTTTTTTTTAAAAAAAAAAGTAGCAGCCCCTTTTGACCAAATTAACCAAGGAACTACTGCTAAGCTCAAACTGCAAACCTTCAGGTATAAAAAAATGAAGCCAATGTGGGAGTTAAAAAAAAAAAAAAAAAAAAGTAGTTCCTTGAAACACTATTCAGGGCTGGCTCCAAGAGTGAGTCTGTCACCACAGAGTGGTGCAGGGATGACATTTAGTTGTTGGCTAGCCTGGAAGTTAGCATTGCCCTGATTCTCTCAACAAAAAGCATTTTTTTCCATTTCCATTGAATTTTGGATCAATAAAAAAAAAAAACTCTCTAGCAAACAAAAGTTTTATACTTACACGTTATGTTCAACAAGATGATCTTCCAATATTAACACCACTTTTATGATTTTTGAAGTATAAAAGCAATCACCAAAAGGCATCCGGCATTCTGATGACATTCTGTGCTCATTTTGCCACCTATTGGCTAACTCCTTTTAAAGACACAAGCTTTCAACACTCACAAGTGTTTTAACTACTGGCATATTTTATGTTGTGAAACAAAATGTGAAAATCTCTTGTGTTAACCACAGAACTTATTTCAGGCATCCAACTAAAACCCCATTAAAAAAAACCCTTATAATGTCAAGAAAAGGGAACCTGACATGCAAACAAAGGGCTAACAAATTTCCAATTATGACTTGTTCTTGCTGCACTTTTCAAAATGCCAGACTCGGCATATTTCCATTATATTTCATACAGTCTATGTATTAGCTTCAGGAAACCAAAGGTCAGGACTACATTTACTTTAGCTTACCATCATACCTAAAGAACTGTTAAGAGGATTAACAGCAATCATGAGCTTTAAGAGGTCATTCTTGCTCACAACAAGACAACAAGACAACAAGACTGAGTCATCATTGTAAACTGATGAACTGTTGTGTAACTGTGATGTTTGAATCAATGTTGGAAAAAAGACATGCAGAGGCGGAAAGTGAAAATGCCAAAAAGATCCTTATCCTGGTACCAGAAACTATTAACAATACTGAATATTGTAAGGGCAGTTTCTGCATTAGGGTCTTATTTTTTACTACAATAACAGTTTTCTGAAAGACTGGACAGCACATCACATCAGCACCCCCATTTAATTTGGTTAGTTGCTTCTGAAGTTTTCGGTAATTGTGTTTATCAGTGTTAATGTCCATTGTTCACGCTTGAATGACATTTTTGTTCAACACTCGACTAAAACAAAGGGGGATCTGACACCTTAATACCCATTACTCACAAGCATAAGCGGCATGCTCACACACCCCAACTCAAAAACACACACTCGACACACAAACACACACGGAGCAGCAAGAACAGCCACGTCCTCTCACATTAACTCTTTTAATAACATGCCAATCAAACGGCAGCGGCAGACGGAGACGTGTTAATATTTCAGCTTGAGGCCCTGCCCTGAGACTCTATTGTTAAATTATTTACTGTGTTTGGAGGGTACGCATCGCCACACTGACCCGTCCCCAACCTGCCACCACCCCCAAAATGCTAAGCCTGCAAAATACTGTGAAAGCAGATATTAGCAAGACATTGTCTGGTGTTTAGGTTGAAATATAGCCAGGCACAGAAATAAATAAGAAAGGTGGCTCGTGCTTGGAGAAAAAGACGGTCTGAAGAGTTGACTTTATGCATGGGCACTGTGAAACACTGAAATGTGCTGCATGAAGAAATAATAGCAAACCCAGAATAACAACCATGTTTCCATACAGTCATTAAGCTGTGATGTTCTGAAAAGGTCAGACTGTTTTGTTCTCGCTAGATCTATGGGAATACAGGTGTGTGCAAGTGTATGTGTGTGTGTGTGTGTGTTTTTCAAGGAGGCGCGAGCTAGTGTGTGCACTTCTTGATAATGTTTAATAGTCACGGACTCATTAGTGTTAACATCATCCTAATTACACTGGAGTGGCCTTCACAGAACATAAACAAACACAGGCTAAAGCCGGTGTTAGCCGTTCCATCCTTGAAGTGCTGACCTTAGGAAACGGCAGCTCAAACTGTAAAATTATACAAGCAGGAAGGTTTATGCAGGTACTGTGCTCACACAGCTTTTTAATGGATGGAAATGAAATGAATACAAAAGGGGTTTTGAAATGATGTCACGTTAAGGAACAAGGACAACAAGTCCTTCAGCCCATATGACCACATAGGTCATATTTCATTCATTTGTTATATGACCCAAAGGAGTTTTTCCGAAAATGGCGCAAAAACACAGTGGATGACAAAATGTCTTGTACATGACCGTGAATGGTCTTGGTTAATGGTGCAAAACAGAAGCAGCTTCACAAAAACTGTTTAGGTTTGGGCAACAAAACTTCTTTAGAAAAAAGGGATCAGGGTTAACTATAGTTTGTCTTAACATTATGAGAACCAGGCTTTGGTTTGGTATACATTTTTTTAGTTATCCTAGTTATTTGGGATAAGTAGGACCTTAAGTATAAAGAAGTATGAAGACTAAGTATTGTCTTTGAACAGTAGGTAGGTAGTAGAAAAAAATGAAATCCTCGCACAGGGACACGGGTGTATTTTTAAGTCACAAGTGTGTTAGAAGGTACAAAAGTGTTTTTTTCAATGCTTGAACATGACTGTGCAAAAGCAAATGTGAAAATGATGCAACATTTCTGGAAACCTTGTGTTTTGTTTGTTTTGTAACTCAATTTTCCTTGCTGTACAATAGAAAAGCCTTTCTGTCCGTAGGAATAGTCTGTCACATCTAATTGGTCTCTGTAAAATGCTGCTATAACCAAAAATAAAGTCCCAATGTCCTCAAGTAAGGACTTCCTAATTAACTGCGTCTTAGCTTGTTACTATTGCTAAAATTGGACAAATTCATATGCCACATCCAACTGCAAGTATTTTTAAGCGCAAATTAACAATTTTCAACCATAAATTTAGATTTTTTTTTTTTTTTTAACTTGCCCACTTTTTGATATAAGCTGTCTTATTAGTCAGGGGTAGCATTTTGTTTTTACACTAGTTTTTGTATTGATACCACCAGACAAAAAAAGGGTCCACGAATCCAGACAATGAGTCTAAGTTAAGCTTGTGAGTTGTGCCACATAAATTACAAGCGGAATGATGGATTTTTGTGAGGATCAGGCTAAGACCACCAACTCAAAATCCTGTCAGGAGTTTTGCTGGAAAAACACAATATGATATTTTGTGAAAATGTATATACAACAGGGTCCTCAAGGGCAAAATGAATGCTGGAAGCTGTGTAGCAAACCAGTGGCATATTACTTTTATATTTTTTGGGACTGCCCACTGCTCTGTCCATATTGGCAAGAGATTACCAAAGAAATAAAGAACATTTTTGGAATTAAAGTTTTTTGTCAAATCATACTTGGCCAAAACTCTGGACAATCTTATGACCCAGGAAAAATACCTTTTTAAAGTATTTTTGGCTGCAAGAAAGCCATCGCATGGATGTGACTACAGGCGAGCCCCCCTTCACAGGATGACTGCACTGAAATTGTTAACAAAATTCAATGCATTGGAGAAAATCACCTTTTTTTTTAAAGATTACGAGGTGATTAGTAAAATATTGGAAAAAATGGACTACATACACTAAGTTATGTAACCTACTGTCTAGATTGTTTCTTTCCTTTTTTTCTGTCTTCAACCTGAAAACACCAATAAAAATAAAGTCCGAAAAAAATGCATCTATGTGAATATAAGAGGTCAAAAGGTTGCTGCAGAGGAAAAAAATTAATAAATATTGCTCCGAATTTCTGCTTGTAAAAATAACCTATGTGGTCATATTTCAGAGGACCATCTCAACAAGTAACATGAAATGGAATTTTTTTTTCCCCACAGAAACCTATCACACACCAACAACCCTCAAACTAATGGAAAACCTGCCAAATTACTGTTAAACTACCAGAGCTTCCAAAACTCTGCTAGCACTGCCCACTGGATAAAATTAGTCTCCACTGACCTCACCTCTCCAGCTTGTTACATGGATGTAATGGCCTCTCGGATGCACCACTTGTCAGAAATAGAGTGAGCGGGCCAACACCTTGCGCAATCAGTTTGTCAAAGCCAACACCAACTTCCACTTCAGCAACTTCGCGCCTAACATGAAATAGACCCCTACAGCCCACTTGACCAGGAGGTTGAAGCAACATTTGAAATGGTTCTTTAATGAAATGCGCTGAGTGCACTGTAGGGCTCGGATAACTTGTTAATGTGGTACTCAAGGTGTAGGAGTGGTTGAAAGAACAAGTGAAAGGAATGATGACCCTCATCTTGCATAAGAAGACAATGGGTGTACGTGGAAGGACAGAGAGATGTTGGATAGTGGGGGAGTGAGTGATTGAAGGCAACAAAAAAAAAAGAAGGCTGAAAGAGAGAGACCAAGAGACGCAAGGGGGATCAATGGGAAGCCTCTTCCTCGGAGCAAGAGATCCACTCTGTTTCATTCCCCAGGACTGTACTCCTCAGGCTCCAGGGTATCCCACATCAAAGGCGGAGGAGGATGAAGTGGGGAGATGAAAGAACAACATAGTCTGTAGTGGATGTGTGAGGTGCATGCATTAAATATTGCGCGCATGTGTGCTGAACGTGTTCCGACACGCACGCATGATGAGCTGGCACAGGTCAGTCCACACAGGATTTGGGGGGGATCTTGTGAAGCTTTGACTGTTGTTGACACATGAAAGCTGCTGGGTGGGATTCAGTGTTTCACACATCCATTTTCTGCCCACATTGAAGGTCCATTATCTATTCACTCAACTCGCTCGAGAGCTCGCATCCATAAAGATTAGCCTCAGAAGGAAAATAGAACAAATATATAAGCCTGTGTCTTTGAAGACCAAAGGTGGTCTAGACCCCCCTCTGATCTCATGAGACTTAGAGTCAAAATGCGCCACACGCTGCTGTGGTGGGTAACTGCACGGCTAAATGCTAAGAATGGGTTTAACCCGGCAGATACAAAAAGAAAAAAAATCCACTCCAGCTCTCTGAGGAGCCTGAGTAGTCATCTGAAATGTCATTGGCGACTCTGTTCTCTGATGTCGAATCAGTGTTGAAGTGCCCGAATAAAGCAGAGACAGTCGATTGTATTCTTTTCGTCTTTCCTCCCTTGTCTCACCGAGCCCGCCGGGACTCCTGGACAGGGGCGACTGTCTGAGTGCGCCTGTCACAGAGCTGATATTTCACATGCGGAGCGGAGGGAGCTGGCAAGACGGACGAGTCAGGCAAGGGATGGGAGATACTAAATAAATGACTGTCTGTACTTTGCTGAGAGCCCTTCAATGGAAAACAAATCAAGCCGAACCAATAATGTGACGAGACAAAAACCTAAACGCGAGAGAGAAAGGAGAGAAAAAAAGGGGAACAGAAAAGAAGATTTGCTGTGCCATGTCTGGAACCACAACATTTAGCCCGAGGCGCGTCACTTACTCCTTCTCCTCTTTCTCTAACTGCCTGCCTCCCTTTCTCTCGTCCTCTTTCTTTGCCATTAACCCTCCCTTTGTCCCTCCATCCCCTCTCTTTCTCCGCAGGTTGGCAGTCAAACATAGCAGGCTGTGGCCGTTACATAACAATCCATTTGTTGGCTGCTGCCGAGAGACTTTTTGGCGGCCGATACACAAGCAGCAAATAAGGCCCTGAACGGGGGAGAAAATAAGAATTCACAGACGCTTGTGCGCACAAACAAACAAACAAACACAGACTGTAAGAGGATGGAAAACAAACACTGGGGTTATTGGTGGAGGCCTCGTGCTCTTTTTCGCTGGTGCGTCATGTACGCTGAGGAGCCAACTGGACTCTCAAGCAATCTGCTGGGTTTAATAATGTTTTGCTGAAGTCACCAACGCTTAATTTGTGTTGTATATAAACACAGTCACGGCTGTTACAAATAGGAGCTGTGGACATATTTTGTTTTATAGGAATTTAACCCTGAAGCTAGTTTGTTTAACACTGCATATGCCTTTATTTTCTGCATGTGCAAGAGCCCTGCATGTTAACGGTTCTGCATGACATTCAGAGCATTAATACAGCAGTAAACAACTATTTGCTATGTAAAGATATAGTGTAGTAATGGCATCCTGAGCAGAGAATGAAGTCACGCGCCCTCTGTGTGTGTTATAACTTCTCTGTGTTTCTCTGGCTGCATGTGCATTTTTCCCAGCCAACATTTGTATGTGGGGCCCATGTGGGAAGTAAATGGGCCACCAAAAAGACCCCTATATTGTTTTACGTCTTATGGGTTTCATGATGACCGCATGCCAGTTGCCAATGTAAATGGTTTCACCCAAATGGTCCCCAGAAAAAAAGCCCATTTCAGACCCATAGCCACTTGCTTTGGGAAACACTGATCACCATTTTTTACCAAGTGCTGACATTTTATAGACTTATCGATCATTTGTGAAAATAATCAACAGATAACTAATAATTGTTACATGCAACCCTTATTGTATAAGTTGTCTTTTCCTGTTTCTAAAAGCTGCATTACAGTATATTGATGTAATTTTCTGAGTTTACCAGACTGATGGATTTTTACTGTTATGATAGTCAACTCTTCAGTATCGTCACCATATCGATATTGAGGTAATTGGTCAAAAACGCAAAAATAAATTAAATTGAATTGAATCAAACTGAACTGAATTTGAGTTACAAAATTGCCTCAACTTCTTAAATTAAGTCCAAATTTTAAATCAGACACTTTTTTTAAGTTAAAACAAAAACTTTATATTTACAGTGCGGCAGAACAAGACACTACAAACCAGTTTTGTTTCACTTGTTGATTTCCAGCTATCCTCCAAATTACAAATCGCATACTTAATAATTTCATGCTGGCACTGACTAAAAAGAGGCCTCTTTGTATGCTGATGAAACTTCACTCATTACTTTCATCGCATTAAACCAAATTTGTCTCTCCATACGTGTTCATCTGCATGTTTCCCTCTCACTGATTTTGTGTACTTTTGCGTGCACGCTCAGTCGAGCCTTCAAACCGCGACATTTACATGTAATTTCCTCTGCTCGCAGCCCGGAGGGGTCGCTTAAACCGAAGTGGTGTTGATGAATACATAGACTGTGCATTTTCATGACAGGGGAAGGAACAGTGGAGGAAAAAAACAAAAACGCAGGCAAGTGTTTAGCTGCGGGCTATTTCAAAGCCTGTTGAGAATGTTTGGACAATGCATGGCGGCACTGGTGAGATGTGCTGTGGCTGTTACAAAGCCATTTACAATTCTTAAATGTCACTATGGTGTAATTCTACAAAAGAGCAATTAATTCGGTACCGAGGAAGGCCGAGATGTGTCTGTCCAGCGCGGAGACATTTGTCCTCATTGCATTCAAGTGCCTTTCAGTGCAAAAGGACTCTTCTCTCTAAGTGAAATAAGACAGGTAATAGAAATGAATTAGAGCCAAGTTGGTTGAAAGAGATGCTCGGAGGCAAATAAAGCCCAAATCTTATTTCATCTTGTCTTATTAACAGCGGGGAGCAGATAACGGCACAGTTGCCCCTAAACAAAATTGATTTGATGCAACCAGGCAGCCATTCCAGTGTCCACACACTCCAGTGGCGTCTTCAACTCCAGTACCTCAAACAACCCAAACTCATTTCCCGAGCTCCTACTTAGGCTAAGTGTGCGCGATGTGGCTAATGAGGGAAATTAGACAAACAACGAGCACAGTTCACCCTGGATTTCAGTCGACACGTCTCAGACAAAACAGCCAGGCCTCATGGTAGCAAGGAAATATATTGTTTCCAGCCAGTACTCGCTGGCAAACAAACTGCAAACATTTACTCTATAATTAGCCAAGCTTGCCTGCCAAAGCGTGGACAGGCGCTGATGATTGCAGTGATCACAGTGATCTTGCAGAGCCTTCGAGATGTATGACATATAAGCATTCACTGCATATTTGTTAAATCATGTAGGGAAGCCTCCCCCTGTCTTTTGATAGTTCTGTGGTTTCTTGTCTCTATGGACCAAGGTGATATAACAAGACTTGGCTGTCTGAGCACAGATGGAAACACCTGAAATACATGACATCCAATAGCTAAATGGATGCACGGAGAATGGATGTAAAAGGAAAAGCGCTATATCGCTCCTAAATTAGTGCCTTCGGGCTCATCAAAAGAACACATCTCGGCACAGTGCATTGACTTTAACAGGTTTATGAAATGTGATGCGAGCTCCAACCTTGCAATAAATGATGTCTGCTTTAAAATTAAAAAAAAAGAGAAGAGGATTTGCACAGACATCACGGCTGAATGCCCCTCACGGCACGACCAAAGGACGTGCCAACAACACTCAGGAGAAAAAAAACAAAAAAAACCCTAAGAGGATCATTTTCAAACTGGAGCTGATTTTGTACACAGAAAAACTCCTGCAGTACTTCCTCTTCTCTCCTTCCCCATTTTCCTTTCCCTCCCCATCACTTTCAGTCAGCAGATTAAAAAAGGGTTTCACGGATGTCAAGAAGTATTAGCTTCTTGTACGTGGCTGCGAGGATACAGGGATAGACCTCCTCATCTTGTGCTCTCTCTCTTTCCTTTTCTCCCCTCTGCATCCCTCCAAGAGTTCAGTGCAAGGCGAGGCCCCCTACCTCTCATTCTGTGGAACTGCACTGATGTTCATTTAACCCTTTTGAATCATCTGGCAATGAACAACTTGGCACGAGAAGTCCTGCAAAATGCAAGAAATTAGTAAAGCTAATGTCCTGAAAATCAGTTTAATAAAAAGAGGAGAATTGAAAAAATTAAAGGAAAAATATCCAGAAAACTGAATGGACAATTATTATAACTACAAATTTAAAATTATGTTACATGTTTTCTTTTTTTTTTTTTTTTTTAATTTTTTGAGCTAATTTTCTAGTTTGTTTTTGTTTTTTCTTTTTTGTTTATTTTCAGGCCATTTACTTGCTTTTACATTAATTTTCCTAACCTTTTTTTTTTTTTTAAAAACAAAAAAAAAAAAAAAAAAAACTAAAATCATGAAAATTAGAAATATTATGTTCTGAACATTTTTCCCAAGCTAAAAAAAAAAACAAAAAAAGGTTGTTACATTGCTGCCTGTTGTGCCATTGGACTTGCGTTTCTTGAAGAGAAAGCAGGTGCCATACTAGAGATACATGAATACGTTTCACCTCTTATCCAAGAGTTCAGACTAAAGAATACTGGACCATTTTCAAAAAAATATTGTTCTTATGAGTCACTATTGCAGAAAATAAAAAAACAGGAAAACAGGATCCAGGTTGAAAAATATCAAAATTCCCCTTTAAGTGACAAAATGTGACAAGTCTTTCCAAATTAATTTACAGTACATGCTAGCAGGGTTGAGGCATCATGCAGTGAGTGGTTGGTGCTAATTAGCATAAGCATTGGTTACAAAATCAGCAAAAATTGCAGAACACTGAAGAGGCAAAAGTGATTCTATAGCGTCCCACTAAGGAACTCCAGCGGGTATTTTAAACTACTATCTTTACAAAATATCTCACCCAGTAGAGCTGTTCTGTTGAAAGAATTAAATACTATGAGGACATACATTTTGTGATATTTTTATCTGAGGTACGATGCTTGTGTTTGTTTGGAGCTGTAATGACGAAGGCGTGCACCTCTGCATTAATGCTGTGGCATAGAAGACCCCCGGACATATGCAACACATTCTGCTACATCCTACAGTCAGGGTGCAAAACCAGCCAAGTCACTAGAATAAAACTGTATGTATTGGCGGTTTGCAGAAGCGTTGTACGTTTCGGCACACCACCATCTGTTCATTTGTTCATTTCATATAAACGTTTCTCAAATTACATAGTATATAAGCTCACTTTGTCACTTTGGGGATGGCATGACAAGATGCCTGCCAAGCTGCCACTGTTTGACACTCGCTATAAAACAACAAAAGTGGTGGTTATTAAGCAAGTCATCTTTGCATTTTCAGCTGTTTTGTAGCCACCAAATATGTTTTTTAGCAACCTAAAGTAAAGTGCCATGAAAAGCAGTTGCTTTAACTCAGACAGTGCTGCCTTTCTTGCCGGGATATAGCCACAAAAAACTGCCTCGACAGCTGAATTGTGCCATGAAAAGCGACTGCTTTTTTCCAAGACATAACTGTGTTTTCTGCTGGCATAGTGCCACAAATATTGATTATTTTTTACCAAGACATTGCTGTGTTTTCTGCCAGGATACTGCCACAAATGTTGATTGTTTTACCAATGCATCACTGTATTTCCTGCTGGGATAGGGCCACAAAAAGTGATGACTTTAACTGAGACATAACTGTGTTTCCTGCTGGGATAGAACCATGGAAGGTGATCATCTTTTACCAAGACATAGCTGCATTTTACGCTGGCATGTTGCCGCCAAACCTGGGTATTTTAGGCAAAAAAAGAGAATCTTTTCCCTAAACATAACCAACTAGCTTTTGTGCCAAAATCTAACATAACCACAGAATCGCTGAAGTTTCAGCATATCTGTTAGATCAAAAACCTAGAAATGCAATGTATTCATTGTTTTCAAAACAGTATGATGCCAACTTTCATCCTGGTGGTTGGTTTGTACGGACTACAATAGAGCATTTGTAAAGGGATATGTAGGTAGCAAGTGTATAAGGACTGCGTGAACTTGTCAGTAGAGGCAAAACGACATCTCATTCTCAGCAGTGTTATAGGCAGAGGAGAGATTTATGGGGAGAAGAGAGGACGAGCAGGGAGAGAAAGAACGAGCCGGTGTCGACCATGACACACGCATGTTAGTTGCGGGGGCAGATGGAGCAATGAGATGACAGTTTTCTCTCCATTTCCTCCCACAGCTGTTGCTACCAGCAGGCAGAGACAGACGGAGAGAGGGAGACAGACATGCAAAAGATAAAACAAAGCCAGAAGGAAGAGATAGGATGAGGGGAAAAAGGGATGAAAGATTGCTAACCCCAACCTCTGCCTCCGCCTATTACTTCTATCCCCTGCCCTTCACCTGCTACTGCTACATTCTCTCTTTGTTGTCTCTTTCCTCACCTTCGTTAGCACCTGCCCTCATTTTCCTCCACATCTCTCTGAACAGGCCAGCGCGATATGTGGAGGAGGCCTCGCTGGTTCTAATGAGATACCCTCGGTGAGCTTTCAAACATCCAGCACGTTCCTGGCCTTTAGCAATACCGGTGCAAAGTGGTGGACGGAGAGGTTAGAGGAAGGCAGGGCAGGATGGAGGGATTAGGAGGAAGGGATGGGAGAGATCAAGCATGAGATAGAAAAAGAAGCAAGATGTATGGAGAGGCAAAGAGGTAAAGGAGGACCTTGGACCAATCCCAATTCTCCCCCTTGGCCCTACAACTCTGTTTTGAGTGCTGCTGTGTAGGGTAGCATGTCTGGCCTCTTTGGGGGGATTGAGGGGGTGGTCACCCAGCCCTCCAGGTGGCCCTCCAAATAGTGTTTTTAGATGCAGACTATAGACTGTACATAAAGATGGATGAGGTGCCCCCACTTACCCGCGAAGGGACGGGCTTTATGACCTATACTGCAGCCAGACAGCAGGGGGGTGATCCAGATTGAAAAGCTTATTCATCACTGGTAGCTAACTAATGCGATTTAAACTGTTTATCAGTTACTGTTTCAACAGTTATCTATAACTTTTAGCTACTAATTTACATAGTCACCATTGTCAGCTACTAATGGCGTAACAAGTAGCATCCCATTACCAAACCACACCTCTTGTGGCTCTTTTTTTATGGCCGCCAATCAGTTTAGGGCATTCCTAAACTAAGCGTAGGGCCATGGGGAGAATTGGGATTTGGCCCTTTTCTAACCTCAGTCAAGTCCAGCTTTTTTTTTTTAAATACTGAAATGGGAAAGTGATCTACATGGAAGACTTCAAAACATGCGGACAGTACATGAATACAATGCAGTCCTCAGGCATGTAATCTAGAGCCAAAAGCCAGTCATCTGTAGTGTTAAAGATCTGAGGCTCAACACAGGCGCAGAGTGGGTTCACAAGTACATGATATAACTTGAGGGCAAGACCTAATGAAAAATTGATCAATGAAATCTTAAAACTAATCCTCCAACAGGCAGACAGTGAAGTGACGCCATAACTGGGGGCCGCCTGTAGCTCCTGCTCTGGGAGAAAGAGGACGAAGCCAATGACTGAAGAAATACCTGAAGATTTTCTTTTTGATTAAAATGCATCGTTCACGCTCGTGGCTATACTAAAATCCACCTTATCAAGACAATCTGTGCTCTGAGATGTAACTTTCCTTAAAGCGGAAATGTCTGGCAACAGGGTGAAACAATTTCACTCGATGTTCCGGACTTATTGCGAGAGTTCATAGTGAAGTAATCTGCTTTATTTTACCCTGTTTGCTGAAAATGTCAGAAACAAATGCATTTTTATTGCTTGGCTTTACCAGACAAATCATACAGTCTTATATAAAGACGTCTCGTGTATTCTGAAATCCTCGGGATTAAACTGTTTATCATAAAGTCTGAATTTGTACGTGCGATATCAGGTGGCTTGCGATGTTAAATAAAACAGTGTTTAATTATATGATCAGCGCCATCATACACAAACTGTGCGAGTGTGTGTGATTGAGTGGGATGGCTTTGTGTGAGTAATGTAACTGCTCACACAAGCAAACACAAAGCAGCTCTTCTCTAGAGAGAGAGAGGGAGAGAGAGGAGACATTAATGATGAGAGATGAGAGGAGGGCTGTAATCAGCAGCTACAGTGAAGCCAGGCTTGTGTATGCAGCTCTTCCTCTGCGTCATTCGCCCCGCGGTCAACAGCCCCCCACATGGTGATGGTAACACTGTGAACCCCTCACTCCGCAGCCACCACTGGCTTCTTAACTGAACACTTGACTTTGAAATCCTCCCTGCAATGTGCGTCCCATCCTCTCCCCAGTCTCACTGATCCCCCCCGCCTTTCTGCTTTTTGGTGGGGCTTGTTAGCTCCGGACTACTGCTGTGCAGCTCGCTCAGATCACTGGTGAACTGACGTAGGGGCTGGCAGGCAAATTTGGGGACTGAAAGGTTCTTTTGCTGGTTTTTAGACATGGCATGTGGCTTAGGCCGCATTGGTTGAAGAAGTATTTATATCCTTTGTTCAAATAAGTACTTCACTACTGGAAAGATGGTTGACACTGTGATGGTGTTAATGTTATAATATGTCAATGTGGAGCAAATTTTATACTTTGTATACTACTGGGCAGGTTAGTAATACAGTATTGCATCAAATCGTGTAAGTATTCCATGCTTGTTATGTAAAAAGTAAAATAAATATGTGTAACATTTGTCCAATAAATGTAGTAAAAAAGAACAATATTTTCTTCTGGGATGTAGAGGAGTAGAAGTAGAAAGTAGCATCAAAATAATACACTTAAATAATATACATGTACCTCAAAACAATATATTTAAGAACAGTACTTTGCTATTTTCCACCGCTGCTAGGCTGTACCCATCATGCAAACACTCCACCTAACCCACTGTTCTTACACAAAGAGACCACAGGGGGAGTTAGAGCACAGGACTGCAGCTTCATCTGTGAGGCACAGCAGAAGAAGAGCAGCTCACGACTGTCTGAAGGGCTAAAACAAACTGTGTTGTAGTCTTATTAGCTGTTATTGCCATGGTTAATAACAACGCCCCCAATCCCCTAACATGATAAAAATGTTTGCAAAGCGCAACATCAGCCTATTTGCTATCTCGCCTGCAGCTTCTTGCAGTAAATCCCTAATGCAATTTTGGATCCTTACCCTTGACACGTCAGTGAGCCGATCTCTGTGTTATTGTACAGGTAAACATGTAGAGATGAGAGAGGGTACAGAGGAGTTACAGCACATGGAAGGAGTGATTTACAGTGGCTCATCGTTTTGCAGTGGCCTACTTTTAAATTTCAGCAGGGAGGGAGAGAGATCTTTAATAAACAGCATCATGCTCTCATATACATTAGGTTCGTTGCCAGAAGTCATCCTGCTTTAGACGAGACTTTTGAAATGTAACACTTGAGACATGAAAATCGAATTTAATTAAAGCAGGTTGGAAGTTGAAATATAAGAAAAAAACACTTTTTTTTTCAAATACCTAAAGGAACTTCATTATTAGGCAAACATTGCTCTGAGGAGTTGCTCAAGAGCCCCTTCATCAACACTGCTGCTCATGTTTCAAATAAGTCCTCCTGAATTTATTTTTAAGCTGGGTTGTTTTAACACTATTAATTAAACTGACGTGGATATTGTTAGCTATATTCTTTATATAAGACATGGTGAAGCAGCCTGTATGATTACGAAAACACATCAGTTAAACAGTATTGGAATGACTCTGTCCCATCGATCCATATAAGTGGTTGATCACTGTAAAAAATAAAATTAAAATGTGGGCAATGTTGACCATAGTAGGTAATATCTCCTTATAGATGCCCTTCCAAAATTATTGGCCATGATTAATTATTTATCACTCAATTGCTCACTGAGTAGACTGTGCATGTGCAGTTCTTGTGCATATGAAATAGAATCCTGCTGGAGCCTCTGCACAGCTCCTTCATGTTTTAAAGTGGGAAAATCTTTTGTTTATGCTGCATTTGACTGGAATGTCAATGGCCCTTTTTTTATTGTGCACTAAGCATTTAATATTGCACTGCTTATTATGCTCAAAACAGCCTAATTAAGACTAAAAGTTCATCTCCTGCATAGAAGGTAATATCCCATGCATAGAAGATAATATCTACTATGTAAGGAATGAATTTTAATTGGCGGTAGTCGATTAGTGCAACACTAATCAACTGATTTATCTCCTATGTAGGAGATAATGTTCCGAATGCAGGAGATACTAGTTCTTATCTAAGAGATAAACTTAGGCTTTGATCAATACTTTCCTGACAAAAAACCAACAAAAAAAACCTCTCATATATTGCAAAAAATCATAAAATAATTATAATAATGATAATAATCAGTATTATTATTTATTTATCTATTCATACACTCACTTTAAAATAAACTATGTTGGTCTGCAAAATCCCCATGTAATTGCTGATAGCTGCACATAAAACCCCTGTGGTACTAATAGATCTGGTTGAAAAAAATTGAAGGGTCTCAGTGGAAAGTAAAAAAATAAATAAATAAATGAAAAGAAAAAAAATAACATGAGCTTGGTGCCCTGAACAGCTACCACATGCTAAAAATATTAAATCTGTACAGAGAGAAACGATGCTCAACAACAAACAGGAAACAAATAGCATGTGAGTCAGAGAGTGACATGGACAATGAGATGGTGACAGAATGAGAGAGCATTCATGACACGGCAGGAAAACAGAAATGTCAAACAGAGTGAGTCACAAGTTTCATTTTGCAAGCATCGTTTCTGTCTGCAAAAATATATTATAAATGTTGCATATGTATGTTTGTATGTGGATGTATGGCTGGGTAAGAACTCAATCGCCACAGTCGATCAGTCAGTCGCTAGCTGAGTCACTCCCTCACTCTCTGTTTCATCTGCTCGTTTTGTCTGTGCCCCCTGCCTCTCTGAATCAACCTCACTCCACACACACATCCACACGACTCGACTTGCCGTTAGTGTTGCACTAATCAACCGCCGCCCATTAAAATCCATTTTCTCCCTAGCTGAGGCACACTGGTGACAGTGGGGAAGAAGGAGTGATGGAAATTGGCCTTAATAACCAGCACACAGTGTTTGCTGTGTCCACGCTACAGTGTAATCTGAGACGGAGAGAGGGAAACAGAGAGAGGATGGAGGAGGAACAAAAGAGGAACTACCCTACATTGAGGAGAGCAAAAAAAAAAAAAAAAAAAAACACCACTGACCTTTACAAAATGGGGACGTTCGTCAGTGAGAAAATGGTGGCTGATGCAACTAAGCCTCTAATCTAGAGGAGAGTCTCTGTGTATAAGCTGCCTTAAAAACTTCCAAACCAATTTATAGCGCTTGATTTCAGGGGACAAAGTGACGTGATGACTAATGTCTGACTAAATATTGTTAAGGTCAAAGTAATAAATCATGTCGAGGTAATAAATCACCTCATGTAGGTCAAAAACTGTCACCGAAGAGGAAACTTTGGTCCTGGAGCCTCACTGTGTGCGAATTTACACTTTGACTGGATTCATTGGATTGATGTAAGAAAAATGACAATGTCCATTTAAAACGACAAAAAAATTAGCTTAAACCTTTGAAATCTAAGCATATTGACTTGATATCTTTTTTAAAAAAAAAGAGCTATAAAAGAAGAAACGGGCCAAAAATCAGCAAGTAGTTAGTAGAAAGTACTGAAAATTAGTTTAAAAAAAGAAATATTAAAAAAAAGGAAATGACCTGGAAAAATTCCTAAAAATAATAATATTTCTGTATCATAATTATGATTATGTAATCATGATAATTAGCTATAAATATAGTTGTCATTAGCTTTTTTCTTTTTTAACTAGACATTTTCAAGTTGCACATTGCCTCTTCCCCCATGTTTTTAAAAGAAACTGTACCATTTGGCTTAAGGTCTCAATAGTTGTGAAAAGTGTCTAAAGGCAGCACAAGAAAAGTGATGTCGCCAAAGCTTCAAAAGAGTTAAAAAAAAACCAAACAAACGCCATGATCAATTTAAACCCCCTTTAAGTCACAAATGGCAGTTAAAAAGCTCCAAGAGGAAGCACAAACCCAACATAACCAAACGCTATCATTTCCTCGACAGTTTGCACATGAAAAGCACACTTGCATCATCTCATTCTTCATAGAACATTACAAAAACAGCCTCCTCCTCCTTCACTCACTGAGAGAACAGTGCAGTGACAGCGGCAGCCATTTTGTGCCTGTGTTTTTCCCCCCAAGCCTAAGTGCTGAGTGAATAAGGAGAGAGTTGGGATGGGAGCCAGGACAGCGTTTTGGCAGGAGTAGACGTACAGGCCAATGCATGACAAATGAGTGTGTCATGCATACTGTTGAGCCCGGGCACAGACCTGCCCGGCTCATCCGTTTGGTGAACAAGGCACAAGTCAATTTGACTACAAAGACCCCCTCACTGCTGTTTCACCCCCCCCCCCCCACCGCCTCCTCCTCCTCCTCCGCCTCCTGTATCTGGAAAAAGGAACAGGGAGCTGTCTTGATTGGCTCCAAGAAGGAGAGGGGATGAAGGGAAGGGCACAAGGGCTGATATGGGAGGAAGAGACGGAATAACGAGAGGCTGTGAAACATCGTAGCAGAGCCGGAGAGAGATGGGAAATAAACAAAATATGAATCAGGGAGAGATGCGGAGAAGGAGATGGGGGGGAGAAAAATAGGAAAGACTCAACAGATGGAATGGCACAGAGCAAAAGAAAAGGGAGTCAGAAGTTTCAATTTGTAGTCTTCAACCACTTTCCCCCCCCATTATTATGATTTCATGTTGTAGAAACAGTCCTCGATAGGGGCCAAAACTCCATCAGAACACATACAATATGCATACAGAGCAGAGCCCTTGTTCTCCCTGCGACAATAAATCATCCCCTCCTGACTGTTTTATGCTCGACGAAGCACTGGCTTTGACGACAGTTCATTTCATGCCAATTGTCCGTTGCTTTTTTTTTTTTTCTTTCCTCCTCAGCCCCCCCCCCGACAAAGACAGACTCCTGCATGGGTCTGATTAAAAAAAGCGTGCTTTGACATGAGGCAAGATGTTGCGCTGCTACGGGAGGAAATCAACGGCACTATGTTATTCTAAGCGTGTTTAATTTTTAATTTGGCATTGTGCATGTAGAAGTGACCTACATGGGCGGGAGGTGCAGAGGCTAAAACATGCCTCTCTGTTCACCTGACATATCACACACGCTACATCGTGCAGTTCACCAAAGGTGATCCACCTGTGCGGTGTTATAGAGCAGCGTGAAGGAACACACTTCTAAAAAATGGCAGCTTAAGTAAGGCCTACAAACACTCCGAGAAAACAATGTACCATACTTCAAATAAAGGCATAGTCCCAATTTACCACCCAGTCCCTTAGCCGGGTGTGGCTCCACATTTTGAGTAGCCTGGTCTGGATGCCATGCAGCTCATTTTTATAAAAGTTCTTTGGATGTATAAATGTTGGCTACCCGCTTAAGATAAAGTTAGTTACCTGTTTAGATCATGCATACAATATGTATATACTGTATGATAATTTTTTGTTAATATGGACTCAGTGTTAGTTTGGTAAGATTCTCACAATTCCATCACTCAGTTAATTTTACTGACACCGTGAACACAGATGACGACAGATTCATTGGCATAGTAAACAAGAGAGACTAAAGGAAAAAAAAAAATAAGAGATGCTCGTAGAGACTATTTAAAAACAAACCAAAAAAGAAAAAAACAAGGAAAACTGTCCAGTGAACTATATTCATAATTATATATTTGAAAATATCAAAGCTTTTTTCCAGGTAATTTCTCACCCTTTCTTTTGTTTGTTTTTTTTGTCAAACTTTTAGGTAATTTTCTTGCACGTTTCACAGATTTCTTGCTAACATCTGGGTCATTTCTGATTTTGTTGCTCATTACTTTTCCTCCCATTTTTTTTTAAAATTAAAGACAATTTGCCATATATGTTTAAAAAGGTTAAATATCTAATTTGATTGTATTTCCAGTCTTCGCTGAACAACAGTTTTGTGTGAAAGGAATTGAAAGTCCGTCCCATATAGACATCTGTCCAAAATATAAGCCTGTTGATTTCAAAGATTTAAGCAAATAATAGCCCATGCTATTAATTGAAGTTTTACGGTAAATGCCAAAACATAATAACAGCTTAACAGAAGTGAATCACTGCTACGGCCCACAGCTGTCCATAATTGTTGTTAAATCCCTTCTACGTCTACGCCAGGCTGGATTCAACACATTAAGAACCAGTGCTGATGTGCCCGTGATAGGCGCTGGCTGTAAATCTCCTGTGCAGACAGTGGACGGACAACAATCCATTAACTGTAGTGACTGTTGGCACTGATCAGCTGGTTGACCCCGGTCAAACTCTCTTCACTCTACCACCTCATTTTCTTTGCTACTTTGAGCCGTGGAGGTACAGCACTTGGAGGTTGCGACCAATTTCAGAGCAATCCCCAATGCCAGTATTACACATCCATCACTTGTCCATCTCATGCAACAGATAGGCTTCTCTTTCTACTGATGTATCAATCAACTGCAGCTCAGAGACACACGTGCAGCATGTTAACACACCACCACTTTGGTTCTGTAGCACAGCAAGAGAAGCATAGTCTCCAAAGGCACTTCAAATTGTGAACATGTTGAAGGAATAGTTTTATACTTTGGGAAATGCACTTAATAGCTTGAGATAAGAACACTGATACATGAATTCGTCAATGGTTTTTACTACTGTGGAAAGCACCAGAGTCTGATGTGGCTTTTTCACTCCTAGTACTAGAGCTGATGGTATTTCAGTTTAACAACCATATTAACTGGTAAATTTCAGCCGAATGCATCTGTAGATTACGTAGTTACTAATGTAAATGGTTGTCATAGAAAATATTTATGTATGAGTATGTGTTTTAAATTGACTAGAGTAAAATTCAAGGCTTTTACAGCTGCTGTTCCTACAAGAAACTATAAAAACAGACAAAATTAACCATCTTCTGTTTGTGATGCCAGCCAAGTTATTTTTAGTTTGTAGTCATTGCCCTTGTTAGAATGCTATATTTCCCAATAACGTCACAGTAACTTAATTGACATCTATTCTTTGGGACTCATAGACTGTAACGTTGGCCCACTAAGATTTGCTTCATTATCTAAGCACATTTAACTTAGCTGATGTTACTTCAAGTCGATTCTTTTTCTCTAAAACTGAAGCCTACTAACTAAGCCTAACCACCACTGCTGGAGCAACTGAGAACAGTTTATGTTCTTCTTAATGTTGTCAAAAGTTACATCATACAGAAAGTGAAGGTAAAAGTAGAAAATATGCACTTCTTAGCAGTCATGGAGACTTGTTTACTTGAGGTGCATTCCCAGATCTGTCTAGACCACTCTCATGTCTGTGCATTAAGTATGAAGCTAGAGCCAGAAGGCAATGAGCTTAACTTAGCTTAGCCAGGAGTTATGTTTCTTGGCCTAGTAAATAACTCCCTCAAAACTCCAGACTCTAAGAAGTCCCTGCATGTTTCCAATATGTAATCCACCAAATAACCCCCTGTGAAACCACAACCTTTGGTTTTAACACTAAGACAAAACAAATTTTAATTAGTGAGCTTTAGAGGTGCTGGTAGGTGCATTTTTTCACCTTTAGACAGAGCTGGAATAGCTAAAGCAAGCAAGATAAGCTATACGACTGCTAGTTATGACTGCATATTTACCCTTTAGACATGAATATGGCAGCACATAAATATTCACAGTTTGGAAGATAGTGAATAAACATATATTCCAAAATGTCAAATTATTCCTTCAAAGGATCACTACGAAATTTTCCATGTCTGGTAGAGGTATGGAGCTGCTTTTCTATATAAGCACGTTTGGACACAACGTCCTACCAATGGTTTGGTATTATTCCACAGATCTACAGGTGGCGGTGACTTGCCAAGCTATGCAGCAATACACCAACAAAGGCAGGGAAGAATAACACTGCGAGCAAGTAAACATGGATGTACACAATGCTGGATATAAACTACTTATAAAAATCAGCTTTAAAAAGGTTTTATGTGGTAGTAAAGGCATTTAAGATGTGTTGGACCTCGAGGAGAAACTAAATGTGTTTGGTGACTGAATGAAAATGTAACTTTTTTTCATTTATAAGAAAACACAGGGCATTGGTGGGTTATAAAATATGTTTATGATAACCCACCAAGGTAGTTTTACGATGAGCTCTTCATGGGCGTTGGTGGGGAAATAAAATAATTGAATCAATATGTAAAAAACACATTTTCTTTCTGCAAACTCCTCACTGAGCCTATTTCAAAGATTTTGCATCCATGAATTTTCTGATCAACCAGGATTGAGGACAGTGACGGCAGTAAAAGGTTAGAGTCTGTATGGAATGAATGGCAAGATGCTTCAATAGCTCTCACACACCATCGATGGCTCCAGTCTGGTGTGAATTTGGGAATAGATTAAAATTTAAAGGTGCGTGTGGCAGGAGATAACCTGTTCCAAACAGTCTGAACTTGAATGATGAAGTGAACTACATTAATAAAGAACTAGAACTGCAATACTTTTATTCTTTGAAGTATTCCAATGGGATCAAAGAAGCAGGAGATCTAATAGTGCGTCTTTGGATAGAGGACTCATTTAGTGCTGTTAAGGAGCAGTTTAGCATTTTTATTAATCCCTTATTGTGCACTGAGAAGTTTTTCAGAATCTGAGTGGGTAATTAAAGCAAATCCACAGTGTCTCTTGAGGGAACTCTGGGAGTTAAGTTGATAAGGTGACTGATTTGTACTTATAAATCTCTCTTGTGAAGCTTTTGTTTTCTTTTCTCTTCCTTTTTTTCATGTCATCAATTTTCTGTTTCTCTCCCCTCGATTTATCCCTTTCTTAAGATTTTATGCCTGTACAACCCAATTACCTTTCTCCTGTGTCATCATCTCGATCGTCCCCGTCATCTAATCTCTGCTAATGCAGGTCATTGTCATTGGTGGAGGAGGCTCGGCTGTGTCAGACAGCACACCAAAGCACTAATGACGTGCCGCCAAATTAAATACCTGTAATTGTAATCCCACCAGATGGGAGGCTTAATGTAGCGTTGCTCCAGGAGATGTCTGCCTATAGAGACATTAGTGTGCTGAGTCAGTGTGTTGTTCGACCAATGAGAGAAAAAGTGGAATGTAATTAAGAACATTTATTCAAGTACGGCAATTATGGGCAAATTTGTGGTACTTTAGTGGAATATTTCCATTTTATGCTACTTTATATTTTTATTTCACTACATTTCTGAGGGAAACATTGGACTTCTGTTTTACTCCACTACATTTATTTACAGCTAGTTACTTTTAAAAACAAGATTTTTCACGGCAAACACCAGTTAAATCTGCTCGACCATTTTAGTCTCAGTGACCCTGAATCACTTTTTGATTTTTACGCACTGTTAGAGAGATGAGCTTTCCAATGATATCAGTAGTGTTTTTGTACAAAGTCAATTAAGTAATGGCTGCTGGTGAGCCATAATTATGAGAAAAGGGCCTTTAAAGTTTGTACAGTGGGCCCAAAAAATCATGATAAATCCTACCCAGCTACCAATATGCAGCATGTCCATACTGACACAAAATTAACATTTAACATTATTTTTCCAAAGTGCTATGCTAAGCTCTTTAGAACTACCTCAAACTGGTTGCTACTGGTGACCCAGTGAGTTTTATTCTGAATCCCAAGACTTTGTTTAATTGAAATTAGACCAAAAAACAAACAAACAAATGTCTCGGACCTTGCCTATAATTCATAATTTAAGGGTGACAAAGAGGGAGAGTGGCAATGACGACAACCAGAGTGCAGTTGACAAGTGTGCTGCTAGCTTATAATTATGCCTTTACAAGCTACGATATTATATTTATTGGCTGAATTTGGGGATAAGAGTGTGATATTCTAAATGTCAAAAATTTATTCATTTGAAATCAAACAAAACCCTGAAATGACCAAGATGTTGACATATATCCATGTTATTCTAGTTATGAGCCTCAGTGCCACTGCACGTATTTTGACAGAGTGCACCACCCTTCTATCTATAATAATAATAATTAAAATAACATTCTGAAATGAGTACTTTTACTTTTGGTACTTTAGCCAATGCAGATTTCTGTTTTTACGTTGGTAAGATTTGGAATAAAGGATTTTTTTTTTTTTTTTTTTTTTTTTTACAATTTTCTCATCATGGTATTGCTGCATTTGCTTAAGTAAAAGATCAGAGCACTTCTTCCACCTCTCTATGAATAATACAATAGAGGAAGACAGGAATGTGTATATGCACTTGAGTATAAGGTAATGTGTAAAGGAAGGTAGAAACAGAAAAAAGTGGATACGGTCTAAGCTAGATTTTCCTCTCATTAAATATAGAGCTACTATTAGCCCTGTGCCTCCAAAGAAGAAAGAAACCTCGTCACCACCCCCTTCCCCTTCAGACATTAGGAGGAAAATTTAGGTTTGAGGAGCGTACAGCTCATTGATGTCACATTAAAGGATTTTGGGTGTACTGAAGTCCTTAAAGAAGGAGTGAAGCATCCAGGGTCGCCCACAGGCTCCGTCATCTGAAACTGTCCTATCTAATTAATCAAAGGTTTCAGTGGAGAGACCACCCTTAAGGTAAGCTAATTAAAAACACATTTTTCTGCAGGCTGTATTAAGTCTTTACCACTGGAAGAACCCCCCCCAAAAAAACCCGTCTTGACTCGCCTCTGGCCCTTTAGATGCATAAAGTGAAAAAGCCAACTGCTAATTTAGAGCTATTCAAGGGTAAGCGGATTGCACAGAGTGAGGCTTCGGGCTTAGTGTAGATTGCAGGGCAGTGTGTTTAATGCAAGAGAGATAGCAGGGTCATTTAAAGCACCACTGAAACCAGCAGCTCCACTCCCTGCAGCACCAAACCCCTGCTCACACGTTGTCTCTGCACTACGCTCAATCATCCGTCTCTGCCACTCCCTCTGCCTCCCTTCGTCTCAGCTCTTTTCTGCATTCACCATTTTTCTTTCAGTCATGTATAGTTTTGTCTGATCCTATTTCATATTCAACTGAAATGCAAATGTGCGGAAAACAATACGTCTCCAAGGAGCAAATACATTGCTCAAACATTGCTGATCAAATAGATTATGGGCCTCTTAGTCTTAACTGTTGATTCTCCATGTTTAAAAGGATACAGTTCCTTTGACCTTGGCACAATTAGATCTAAGCAGCCTACACATGTATTATTTTTATTTTTACATCAGACAGAAAATGTGTGTGGGCTTTCAGAAGTAAGACAGTTCAGGGCTAAATCATTTTCTCTTTTTATGTTTTGATATTATACTTAACTCTAAACATGTTATTGTATTGGGAATTTTCAGAAATGTTGCTGACTATCACACAAACTAATCTGCTCTGAGGAGTTTTGATTTACATTCAATCAATAGAGAAGGCTTGACAAGACTGCGAGAGGACAGTCTCCAGATGATAAGAACCGACAGGATTCAAGACTGTGTCAACAGTGTGCTACATAGGAAGTCTCAAAGGACATCTCCTCCACAGGGACACAAATGATTAAAGATGAGTGCAGAGCCTTGGTGGACTGTGTGTATTGTATATATTTACTGTGTGAGCGGTTTTCACAGCAGGTAGTGTCCCCAAGGTCCCCTTTGACTGTCAGTCAAGCTGACAAATCCAACAGCAGGGGATCAAAACAAGACCGGATTTCACTGCCACCTCTGCAATGTCTGCAGTTTGCATGGTCACTCAGAGAGTAGTAGGAGTTTATGTCTCCTGGAAATTACGTTTCCATATAGCAGCAGCCTCCAGGGCTGAAAAACTGAAGTGCCAAAACCTACACTTCCTCTAATGGCCACTAGAGGCTGGCTCCAAGAGTGAGTCACTCCCCATAAACGACCATGATAACATGCCAGATTTACAGCAGAAACAAATATGTTTCCAGCTTTATACATTTTTTTAATTTACAAAACTCACCCAATTACATTTACACATAAAGTTACGCAGAATTACGCATTAGAGTGACAGGTGGTTGCTGTTCGTTGGGTAACATAACCAGTACATAACCCCAGATACGTGGAGTATAGGGCTAACTCTACCACCCACTATTCCCGTGTGTTTTCAGTTAGTGGAAGTTAACTTACGTTTTTTTTTGTTCTGCTAATTGCATTTTGTTTTAATAGTATTAACCCACTTTTCTTTTCTTTTTTTTGCTAGCAAAAATTAGCATTAGCCTTAATATTGTCAGATTTCTATAAGATTCAAACTCTATTCAAACATAATTTCAGCTTGCAAGCATAAATAAAGGGAGTGACAGACAGCAGTGAAAAAATAAATAAACATATGATGGTAACAAAACGTCACACAGTGATGCATATTAGAGTTATGCTACGTCAACAGCTACTGAAATAAAATGTGTTGTTAGGTTGTCAATGAAAGACTAGTGTAACCATTTCATTACACACAACAAAATTCCACTACTTTTTTACAAAACTCTCAATGATTTTTACTTATTCCATGACTCTTCCAGGCCTGGAAGATGTGACTGTGGAATTTCATGACTTTTACAGGTTTTCCATGATTGTGGGAAGCCTAATAGCTGTATATGCACCATGCTAACCAAGCTAGCACCTAGCATTAGGGTTAGCTCCACCGTCTTATCCAAATATGGTTATGTCTAGCTCAAATATCCAAGATGGCAATGGCCAACATATCAGACTCAAGAATACAAAATTGAAGTTTACAAACCAGTGGGCGATGCCACAGTGGTTATATCTCTTATTTTATACAGTCTATGATTTATATACAGCTAGGTCTACTTAGAAATAGTAAATATGTTTTTGAGAGAAACATATTACAGAGAATTATATTTTTATATTAAGTTGGCAAAAATAGGTATTCTTGATATACAGTAACGGCCTGAAGTGACTACAGCATTTCTTTTTGATGAACATTCAGCCTAACAGAAATCAGTCTTTCCCTAACTTAAACCAAAGTGCTTTTGTTGTCTAAACCTAACCAAAGACAAGAGTCTGGATGTGAACATGGTATTCTCATGTATGTATGTACAGTATTTCCATCATCCACCCTGACCACCTCCCTGTGAATACAGCATGGTACATAAATGTAGGCTTTCATTAACCCAAAGAAACCTTGTCTCTGAACCTAATCCAGGCAGTGATTACATTGTCACCACGACATAATTAAAAATCCAATTTAGTAATATACAAACAGAATTTCTGGCAGACAGGATTGCTTTAAAATGCAAAACAGCACTACCAGTGAAAAACAAGTTGTCTGCCTTGTCTCCAAAGTTAAAGCATTACAGCTCAAACATGAAAAAAGAAAAAAAAAGCTGGTTTTGAGGTGCACAGTATGCCATTTAAATTTTTAAGCACCACTTTTAGAGACAGAGACATTAGTCAAACATATCTCTTGGATAATGTCATTCAGAATAACAAATAATTATACTCCACACTCTGTTGACTAAAAGTAGAGGCAGCTTCTGTAGTATAATCAAAACATGACTGCAATTTCACCAGAAAAAGTTTGTCAGTGGTCTATAAAAAAATGCATGTTCCTTTGACTTGTTCTTTTTTTTTTTCTGTGCTATGATTTTCAACTGCTGGCCTCCATCTTACTATAAAAGTGTTTATTTTTGACAAATCGACAAAACCTTAGATTGCCTACGATGTAAACCATTCACTGTTAAAATCTTGATTTCTACAGTAAATGGTGGTATGGCCTCACATAGTCTGACATGCTGCAAATCCATCCTCCCCCCTTAAACTGAGCTGGTTTGACAGTGCAAAAACTATTTGTCCGTCTCACTATACACAAGTGTCACTATTTTGAAAGTGCAATGTCAAAACACCTCGAATCTCATTGCAGCACTGCAACCACTGAAAGTGAGTGGAGAAACAACAACACAGCATTTTTTTTTGTATCCCACAATGACAACAACTTCCTCTTGCGCCGGTAAAAGCATTCTGGCTGAATGTAGAGGAGCAATCAAGACTAAAAGGCGTGACTGCAGTCTCTCAGTCATAAGATTTGATAGTGGCGTTATAAGGTTGTATCTATATCTTCTTTCAGTTGAAGTATCTCTTCTCCTTTATGCCTTTTGGAAATGGCATTGGAACAGTGGTGGTGCTCAGGGATGGCCGGGGGGGCACAGCCACCCTGATGCATTCGCTGCCGTTAATAACCATTAATCAGTTAACCACTGGGGATAATTATGAATGGTTATACATGTCGGTCTATAGGTTAATTTTGCTACTCTTCAGTTAACTGCACTTTGCACCAATTGGGTAGGGTGGCAGCTAGCTAGTGGCACCGCTCATTTGGTGATTGTTGCTAAAAATGCCGTCCTGAACAAACATTCTACCCACCATCCAGTCTCCTCCCAGGTCGTCCTGCTGAGTAAGCGGCTCCTTTTGCAAAGTGAAACCGCTTTAGCATTGTTAGCTATGTTAGCACTGTTAGCAGTGTCAGCAAGGCTACCGGTGCAAACATGGTTAACAATGCTTAAGAGGTTTTCTGGCTTAAAATTAAGCTGCTTAACCACTGGGGCTACCTAGGAGTAAACTGGAGGGTGGCCACTATGTTTCCACAGCACCGCTATGCTAGTGGCGGTACGGTGCCACGAGCAGTAATGTACAAATGATCAGCACACCTAGCTAGCTCTCACCTGACCTGAGTGGTGTGCAGTGCACAGTGGCAAAGGGTAATGTTAGCGACCCACTGGAAACTGGAGGGTGGACAGTGGGCACTATGTTTCCACATGCTGAAAATGGTATTCATAATCATTAAAATTATGTATTTGAAATGATGTTAGAAATGTTCAAAAAATCAATTTTTTTCACTTCTTTATGGTTCCGGTCATTTACTTGTTTGTTTGTTTTTTTCTTTGTCTTTTTCAAATTTTCAGGTAATTTCTTGGCAATATTTTGGGTCATTTTTTTATAAAATTACTCATTCTACTTATGTTAAATCAGGTCAATTTTCTCAGGTTTCAAAGGGTTAAACTGCAGCTCAGTCCGATGCCCAGGCGATGTAATGAGAAGGATTATAAGGCTTCATGCTGAGTCCCAAGCAAAATAAATTCATATGGCGCTGTGGTCTGTTCACTATGTGAAGAGGGCAGCGAGCTCAGCATCTGATTAGGATTTATATCCAGACCCTAATACAACAATACGGTGTTATTGCTTGTGATTTCCTCGTGGTGTGGAGTGCGCTGACCACTCTCACCCTTACACTCATCATATTGTTGTCACCAATGAGCCGAGAGGGTGTCCTCAAGAAAGTGTGTAAATGATTCCAATTACAGAAAGCACTCCTCCTGACCTCATGAATTTAAACAGGCTCATGTATTCCAAATACAGCCGTTTGACAAGATCAAATGAGAAAATTAAATTGGAACACATGAGCTCTCATTGTACGGCGACGTGAACGCCATCTTGCTCTCTTTTCCTGCCTTATGAGGTGTGAGCGGAATAACAGCACAGAATGTGAGGAAGCGTGAAGAAGAAGAAGAAGAAAAAAAGACGGAAAAGATGGTTTGCATTATTATGAAGAGGACAAAAGGAGACGGGGAGGAATAATGAAAAGACAGAAGGGTGGAATAAAGCCAGAGAGACAGATGAGCTATTTGCCTTTGTGCTGGTGAGAGAGGGGCGGGTGGTGGCAGGATGCACATGGAAATGGAGGGAGGGCCAGACAAAATGAAGTGAAGCATCCCATGCTGTCTCTAATGCAGTCTGCTGTGAGCTCTAATGAGCAACCCAATGATACTTTGTTAAAAGGAACCAGAATGGGAAAACAAAGTTAAAGCAAACTCCAGATTTCCTCTAACTGGTTTGATATAAATTGGTCCATCAACAGTGCTGAGGTGGTGGCGCGAGCTGCCCTCATTTACAAATGCAGGAGGTAATTTGCCTCCAAAAATCAGGCGATTGCCCCTTTTTATAATCACCATGCATATTAATATTGCAATGTCCCCCTGACTATTAAAATATGATACATAGAGGAATATGTAGAAAATGAGTCAGTAGTGGAAGGAAGTAAAACGCATTGCAACTCTCTCGTCTATTAAAATTTAATGCTACGCCTAGATTCGGAGCCACAAGAGCAGGCTCTCGGAAAACTTACAGTCAAGGCTTCCCCCCATTTGAGCTAAATACGTAATTAAAAGCAAGCAGCCGTCTGTGCCTAAATCACAGCCAGAATGACAGCACTGACTTTCCAGAAAGAGCTGCGAGTGTCCAAAAAGAGAGTTTTAATTAAAAGAATACCTTCCGTATGACTTTTTTTTTTCTACAAATGTTGTTACGTGCTTCGCAGGTGCGCTGCTACAGTATGTAAACCATTGTCATTCTCATTCAAAAGAACCCGAATCCCATTAAAAGTCACCAGGCGGTGGAAATGCCTCACTATTAAAGAATTCTTGAAGACCATTCTGAGGCTCTTTTGTACCTGCTGCCTAAGCGAGGCGCCGTACAGCCCCTGCCTTTTGTAGCAAAGAAAATGAACCAAATAACTCAATTTGACATTTTAGTGTGCAAAGTGGGATTCTGTCACTTACCTATTTGGTTGTTTTCAAGGCATCAGCGGGAGCAGGAGGAGAGCATGAAAGAGAGAGAGAGAGAAGAAAAATACTTTAGTTCAAATGTACCCCCACAAGATTACACATTCATCACATACTGATAAATTCATCACTCATTTATCATACTTAGCCACGGCCTCGCTATAGAGGATGTAATAAATGCTGTCCTTTACACAAAGTCATTCATCCAGGACAAAAGAGAAATCCGAGGCAAAGATCAAGAGCGGTGAACAGAAGCTGGAAGCCGGATGAAATCCTTGAAGCACAATGTAAAAGGTGGATGCCTCTACATTGCATCCACAATTAACAGCAATATGTACCTCTGAACGCATTCTGAAAAACACTGATACAAGCTACATGTTCAAAGTACTCTTTAAGGCACACTTCAAACTGCAATCACAAATACATGTGTTCCCTCTTACCCGTTGTGCTATTTATCAGTCTAGATTGTTTTGAAGTATTGACTGTAGCGGTAGAGCTGCAGTAGAGCAGTAATTTCTACCAAAACACACCCACCAACTGTATCACCGTGCATTTTAAGCACTTGGTTTTTGGTGCTCAAGGAGGCATGAAAATACATTTAAAAACTCAAAAGCAATATCTCTTTACAGAAATCATGACCCGGTTACTCAAGATAATCTGCCGACCTTGTCCTGAGCAGTTTAATGTAAGGACTATTTTCTGTCCACCGAACTACACCCTAACCCGCCAACTGTATCATTGCAGAAAGGCTTTTTTTATTCAACATAGACAATCCATATTTTAAATGCAAGGTCTAATGACCCAGTTTAGCAGTGACAGGGCAGTTCAAAACCAGAGAAAAAGTAATGTAACTAGATGGCACTCAACTTGTGGTGCTCAAAGCGACAAAACCACCACCAACACCAACACCAACAACAAAAAAAGAAAAAAATCAACAGCAATGTCCAGAATTCATGACCCAGTTACTCAAGATAATCCACAGACCTTTTTGTGAGCAGTTTCAAGCAGGACCTATTCTATCTCTACTGAAGTACACCCACCAACCATGTCACTGCTCAGAAGGAAGCGTGCATGAATTTCTCATAAATGAAAGGCGTGTGCTCTTGATATTTTAAGATGTAAACATTAATGGCGTCCTCCTTGTTGGAGCTGCAACATTAGATACCTCAGTGGTGCAAGGTGAGCCAGCAGTTGATGCAAGCTTACTTTTGCACCTTCTACGTCCTTAATATTTGAGAGAAGTCAGACATCTGTACAGCACAATATCAGTAAGAGATAAAATATGTGTCTTTAATTTTGGGGTGAACTGTCCCTTTAACATGTCTAGGAACAAGCTTTTTTACTCATCGTCATATTTTCAATGCAGGGTCTAATGACCTAGTTTGGCAGTGGCGTAGGGGTACATAAGAAGGACAAACAGCCCTGCATTCTCACAGCGTTTCTCAGTGCTTGACTATTGGATCGAAACATGCAGCGAGTGTGAGGTGATGTAAATACATCGCCTTACTGTGATGGGAGGGTGAGAGAGAGATTGAGGCTTTCTGGGTGAAATCACACAGGAGAAAAAAATAGGTTTCGAGCGTGTTTCTGCGACTTCCTCTCCGAAAGACACTACTGAAGTATGACTGTGCAAACACACATAAGACAAAAGCAGAATTCTGAAGTCAAATATTCAGTTACCCTTATTTAGCAAAAGGGGAGAAGGAGAAACAACCGATGAGTGTTGGAACAAGAGCAACCTCTGCTATAAATACTGCCATCTGGAAGTGGAGGAATATGCAATTGCCTGTCGAGCTGCATAACAAAAGGCTAGTCTGCAAGACCGTTGAAAAGAATTTTGATTCTGCTGAAGTCATGTTTTTCCATCTCCTCGCTTTTCACTATCTAGGTCAGCCAAGGAAGATATTGAGAGGAAGGCGGGAGGGGGGAAGACAGAAAAGGATAGGGAATGGAGGTGTGTGTATGCGGTTGTTGATCGCTGCCCATTTTCTCGTCAATTGGGTAAAATGGTGTGCAGATGGAGCACGGTATTGAAAAAAAAAGGGAGAGGCAGTTCTCCAAAAGAAAATTTGGCAAGCGACAGTGGTTATACTTCATTGTTTATTAGCAGCTATCTTAAAAAAATTTCCATATCAAACGCAAACGAGCAACAACTGCTTTGTTGAGAATTTTTGGCCCCCTTTCAAGGTAGAGACAAACCTGTTGGGATGGGGCGGGCTCGACGGAGGAAGATGAGGTGGGTGGTTGTGGGTAGGAGTTGTGTGTGTGAGAGGCAGAAAAAGGAGGAGAGAGCTGAGAGGGGGAGGGTTGGGCAGCCATGTTGAGAGACGGAGTGAGTGCCAGCTTTCAAACACCTATCTTCTGTCACAAAGGGTGTGGAGGGGGAACTGTTCCATGTTGCACCTCCTTAATTAAAACCACCACAAACACACACACGATCATGCACACACAGTCTCACACACCACCTGCTTTACTTTCTCCGCCTGCATTAATAGAATCAAGTCTGTGTGCTATCAGATACATGCTATTTTCTCCTGCTAAATCCAATTTGCTGATATTTCCAGAATGTCTCTCCCTCCCCCCCGCTTCTCTCTCTCTTCCTCCTCCCTCTGGTCCATCCTTCTTATCGGATAACAAACAAACTGTCTGGCTCTGTGCGCCCTGATTAGTAACACACTGGCGTAAGGATAGGAAGGTGGGAAGAGAGGGAGGAAGGAATCAAGGGAAGAAGAGATGCATTCTTTAGTATGCAGCGGATGAGCAGATAAGAATTTCCTACTGCGCTGATGTGCTATCAAGGTGGATAGAAGCAAAGGTGACATTTTTTTTTCACCAAAAATTAAAATCAAATTCTCAATATTGTGCATTTTTGAGTATATGCGGTCTATCGTTTCGCTCTGCACTGCAGCATCATGTTTCCATTTCCCTCTCCCAAATAGCCCCCCTCCTCACGTTAGCTTATCATCCTGCAGAGATGATACGACTCCATGCCAGGAGAGGCCTGTGTGTCCCTGCCAGCGCCTACAGGCTTCAAAATCACAGCGAAACACCACCCAAACAAAGTGGCACCGGTGGGGCATGGCCTTCTCCATCTGTGTTATGCCAGGGGGGGAGCATGAGACCATAAGGGATGCTGGGGATTGCTGCAGAGCCCCCAACATTTACTGGCATTTCAGAGGAGAGGGAACAACGCGGGGGGAGGGGGTAGCGTATGTGTCCATAAAACATTGTTAGCATGCAAATTAGCATGTTGTTTAGTGTTCAGTGTGAGAAAATGATGCTAAGTGTTGCTCCATGCTGTTTTGGCAACAGATTTTCTTGCTCATTCAATAGTCAGGTTTTTTTTTTAACACTTTTTCCTGCAAAGCATGGCATTTATGAATTATGAATGATGAATTTGCTTTATCAAATATGGTTTGGAGGACATGTAATTGCACGGTTCACTGGCAACCCTCTTTTCCAATTCAGTTAGGTTGACATCATTATGGTCGGGTCCTTTTTGGGGGAGTGCATTGAAAGATGTGAAGATAAGTTCAGAATGAACCTTTTGGCACTGGCAGTGAAGAATGTGCCGATACAGCCTATTTGGTAAATTGTTTAATTCTTTAAAGGTGTTGAATGCCATATCGAGACCTTATCTATGATTCAGTGTTTGGGGCAGGATAGTGTGCACACAGTTCTCAACCGAGTGGCAGCCTATGAGGCTAAAAAATGAAGCCAATTTGGAGGTGCCAAAAACTGAAATGGCCACTTGGGGCTGGCTCCAGAAGTGATTCAATCCCAATAGACACCCATGTAATTCAACGCCCAACTTTACAGCAGAAATAAACATGTTTACAGCCTGGTATAAAAAACATTTTTTGTCTCTTTAGCTAGATTCATTTTTATATAATTCATCCATTTACATTTCATTAGGGTCAAAGTTATGCATCCTCAAGGCTGAGCACTTCAGTTATGGCTGTCCAAAAAGTGTCACTGAGTCTGATTGTCCCATCATTCCTCAAGCTAGAAGCTAGCATTGGGGTTAGCTTCACCCCAAACACTAAAATGGCAATGGCTTAAATGCCAAACTCTAGGTTAAACCAAAGTCCAAAAACCAGTGGCCGATGTCATGGTAGCTACATCCATTAGTCTACAAAGTCTGAGGTGGCTGAGCCAGTGGTTACCAGGTAATGGTGCTAACTCAATAAACAGTGCTAACAATGGCAACAGTGCTGACAAAGCTAACATTGTTGGGGAGAAAATGAGGGATGGACGCTATGGTATCGCGAAAAAGCTGTCCCAGCACGAGCTGTAATCATTGTATCAGCACAATGCAAAGTGGCTTAGCTAGCCAACTGGATACACTCCGAAAGCCGTGAATTTGCATCTTCAGGATAGAAAGAAATGGTCCACCTAACTTTGTCTCACTCTACCTCTGACTGGCTTCCCCTGACATTGTTACCCTAACCTTATCCACCCTGACTCCTCTTGTCTAAACATAACCAAGCCAACTGATGAAAGAAATGAGTACTAGCCAGTTATAGGCAGGGTAGGGAAGGTCATTCCTTTACTATCATAAGAAACAAAAAAACCCACTAATGTGCAGTGGGACTGCCTACCACAACAAAGAACAGAGAAGCTCAGATTACAACACATGGATGGGAAGTGTGATTTCACTCTCTGCTCAGAACACCATTACTCCACTTTGTCTTTACATCGCAAATAGTTGTTTGCTGCTACATTAATGTCACATAGAGCACCTTTAATGTTTATTTTTTTTTAAAAATGTTACAGGTAGCAGAAATTTTAAGAGACAGGCTTACAGTTCTGCTGTCTGCATTAGCAGTTTTATTTTGATTAGCCACAAGCGTGTGTTCGTATGTCCATCTCTTCCTCCAGACTGCACGTTATGTCCCTCCTCATGGGGTCAGCTTCAGTTTTGGTATCGCAGAGGTGATATACAGAGGGGCAGGCGATGTTGGTATCTAGAGCCCAATTAGGAATGGGAAACATTGCCACAGCAATTCCCTATAATGTTCTGTGCATGTTCTGCCTTTAAGGGTGATTTTAACCAACACCCCAGTGATATCAGAACATGTATGTGTGCACTGAATTAACAAAACACTATTCATTAAATTCCAATCTCAAACTTCCAGGTAAGACAGATACAGTTCGTTATTCACTGTTGGCAAAACGACATCAACTCTACTCGGCACCCTAGTTAGGCCATACATTTTGCAGATGGCCTGCATGCTGCACAGTGCTAACACTACATTTTTTTATTAGCCTGCGGCTCAGTTAGTGACACACACTCGCCAGAAGAGAACAGTCAGAAGAGAACAGGTCACTAGCACCGCCCCAGGTCACCAGTATCTTACTAATGACCGGAAAATTGCTCAGCAGCTGTCCATCGACCCTTGACATTCACTTCTTTCTTTGCTATGCAGCTCACATCTGACATTTTGCGTGCCTTTCCATGAACACCCCCTGTTCTACAGCGCCCATTACTACCACCCCCCTCTACATATTTATCCATCTTACCCACCACTCCTTCCCCACCCAACACTTCCACGCTAAATGTCAGGAGGAGCCTTCTGGGGAGTGATGGTGTTTTCATGCCGGAGACAGAATAACTATAAAACCACTACAATGCAGCAGTAAAAGGGTGCACCCTGTTCCCTCAGGGCGCTCAAAATGCAATTAAATGCTACGATGATAATAACAAACACAGAGGTAATTTAGTGTCATGGCGTTGTTCTCTGATAGCTTTGGGCCGATCAGCCTGCACTGAGGTTATTTGAACATGCATCAGGACCTTTGATAACTGCGAAGCATGAAAGGGAGGGTGTTCAGGAAGCGTAGGAAAAAAACAACACTCATTCTTCTCCACTGCATCGCGTGTGCGTGTTGTGTGTTGGCCCGGGAGTTAACTTTGTCCCCCACCTTCCCTCCCTTGTATGTCAGCAAAGAAAATATACAAAAACATTTAATGAAATAAAAATGTGGCTGGCGCTCCCAATAGAGATGAAACTAAAATGGCTTTTGTCTGCGCATGTGTGTGCAAAGAGAGAGTCTGTGTGTACGTGCAGCACAGTGTGCGGTGCGCGCGTGTGTTCTTTGAGGTGAGATGGTAAATTATTTACAGTCTCAAGCCCCTGAAACTGCCACCACTATGCTGGGGAGAGCCAGAGCCTCAGGCAAACAACTCTCCTCTCTCTTTTTTACCCTCTCTACCTTTGTTTCCTGTCTCCTTCCTTCCACTCTCTCCATTTTCTCCCTCAACTGGTCTCCAATGGATTATAGCACAGAGTGAAACGTGTTCATTCGCGTGATGCCCTCAACTTCTTGTAAAATTGAGCAATTCAGACTCTGACTTCCCCAGTTTTGGTATGTTATTGTTAAGATCTCCAGTGCAAATTGTAATGTAATACTGCACACCTCCTTATTATTAAATTGTCAATCAAATCGTGTGAATCTTTGAAAACATTTTTTTTTCTTTTCATTATTTTTTTTCTTTATAAACATAAACATAACATAAACTTTATGAACAGCAAGAGGGTCCACGGATCGAATCCTGGTTGGGGCAAAGTTCGGACCTTGGGCGGGGGGGCCCTTCTGTGCAAATTTTGCATGTTCTCCCCGTGTCTGCATGGATTCTCTCGACTTCCTCCCACAGTCCAAAGACATGCAAATCAGATTAATTGGTGACTCTAAATTGCCGTAGGTGTGCATGTGCATGTGAGTGTGACTGGTCGTCTATCTATATGTGTCAGCCCTGCGATAGTTTGACGACCTGTCCAGGGTGTACCCCGCCTCTCGCCCAGTGACAGCTGGGAAAGGCTCCAGACCCCCCACGACCCTTACGAGGACAAGCGGTTACGGGCAATAAATGAGTGAATGAATAATCACAGACAAGGTCACAGTGATCTTGACCTTTGACCATCAGTCCAAGTAAACATTTGTACCAAGTTTAAAGTAGTTTGCTGAAGGTGTTCTTGAAATATCGTGTTTACAAGAATAGGATGGAATAACAGAGAGGCAACCCAAAAAACAAAACATAATGCCTTCGGCCACAAGAAACAGCAAGTGCGGGTAAAGGATGAGCCTCTCCACTTGATCAATACCTCTATTTCATGTGAAACCTTTGCAACAAAGGACTATTATCTCTTTCTGTTACCCTCTCTCTGTCTCTGACCAACCCACAGTTGGCACCAGAAACCCAGGAGGGAGAGCAGGGAGGAGGGAGGCCCCCGTACAAAATGAAGAGTGGAGAGGCAAAGAGGCGACCAAGTGAATGTCCATGTTTCTCTTCCAGGCCTTTGATGTGCTGGGAGACTGGAGTGGGGAGAACAGAGGCAGCAATGGAGAGGAGGAGAAGGACGGTTGCTGCGGGGTAGGTGTGTGTCGAGGAGTTGAGGTGGTTTCATTTCTTGCCAGCGTGGGGTTTCTCTCCCAGCAAATTGGCTCCGGCGATTGAAAGTCAGTGAGGTGAGTGAGAGGAACAGCGAAGCTGAGGTGCCTGCGAGATGGGGCGGGAGATTTCCCAGGGCTCTTTTCACTCTTTCTTTCTCCCTTCTTTTAGTTTCCTTCACCTTCCTAAGCATTTTTTAAAAAGATATAATACTGCAGTAACATCATACCCTCTTCATTGCAGGATTGAAAATAACAGACCCTTCCCAGCGGACTTTCTCTCCCACATTTAAGACTCAAGCTGTGCTTAATAGAGCCAGACAAGGATGTGCTGTTGCAGCAAGGTTTGCTATCACCTGTTACGATATCATCCCAATGGCCACAACCAAGCGGGATAATTCAATTTGTACGCCTCCCTTTAGGTTCTCACAGAGAAGTGTAAAAGCTTCCAGACAGTCTACTTTGAATTCACAAAAGCCTTTTTTGGCCTGCGACTTAAATGACTCACTTAAAGGGATAGTTGTCATCATTTTGAAGTGGGTTGTATGGGGTACTTATCCATAATCAGTGTGTCACACACAGTGGATGTCAGTCTGCAACACCCCCGTTTGGAGAAGCTGGAGTCAAACACAGAAGCTGACCAATGTATTGCTGTGGATAGAGGCCAGCAACAAAAGTAATTTTAGTCAAATAAAAAAGTTTAAATCAGTTTAAGTGTATGCTATATTGACAGAATTTTCACCACTTTACCTTTCAGTCAGAAAGCCCATTACAAGGGGGGAGCCTTCAATGACTTCAGTTCCTCATCTCCACTGAAAAAACATTTTACCTCACTGAACACAGGACTTCCTGGTCTACTGCTGCTTTGATCAGTTAGTTAGTAAGTGTTATTGTGTGACTTTGGTGAATCTAAACTTGTCAATATAAAGTCAAAAGTCACACATAAACATAGACACAATAAATGTTTGATGCTGTAGTAGATCAGTAGTGTCTGGTTTTAAAGAGAGAGATATAACAGCTTTGTTTTTCCATTGGAAATCACTAATTGACTGCAAGGTAAAGCAGTGAAGATGGTCTTAATATAGTATACACTTGAACTGATATTGATTTAAAAAAAAAAGTTGGACTCTTTTTAGGGGGCTAAAATATTTTTTACTGCTGGCCCCCATCCACAGCAGTACATGGCTTAGCGTCCATCACGATACTCCTACCTGCTTCTCCAAACTGGAGGTGTGCTGACTGACATCTGCTGTTTATAATATACAACCCCTATAAAAAAAATCTGAACTATCCCTTTGAGGACTTTTAGATGATCAGAGTGACACTATTACAGTTGTAATCTTGTCTTCCCTGAGCGGGGTTAAAGAACAGCTCAGGGAGTAAAGCACTTCAGTAAACTTTAAATATGAATCTTTTACCATGAATCTTCATATCTGTGACCTTTTATAAAGTGCTTACAATCTTCTGCTCATTCCATATTCATTTTGAAAATGTCAAATGAAGCAAACTTCAAGAAAATTACTGTGTGGTTGGTTATCTTTTGGGTGCATATATTACTATAAATCAAATTTTGGGCAATATTATTAAATTCTGTGTTTTTCACAGAACTTAACTTTGGAAGTCTATATTTTAAACATTGCTTTTATATTCTGGTGATTTTTTATCCAATAAAATGCTTTCTGGTGTGATTAAATCTGAGAATCCACTTAATGGAGCGACATAAAAATTTGATTAAATATGAATCTAAATGAGACAAGGTCAACAAATGTAGACACTGATGAGAACTTGAGTTGCACGTTTGCACTAAAAGTAATGGGTATAATGCTGAAAATGCCTGTGAAGCCAGGGTCAGAGGCATCATGCTATGCTGGCTAATCAGCAAGTGAAGCAGTGGAGGAGCAGCGGTCCCAGCAGTGGAGGAAAGATCCTTGGTTTCAGCACCACGGACAGCTCCCCCGGGCTGCTGCAGCTTGTTCACACTCGCCAGGCCAAACACAGGTCTGGTCCGGGATAAACAACACTACGGGGGATTGGCCATGTCTCCGAGTGTTTCACCACCACAGCTAGTACACACAGATCCCTAGCATGCCTGTTATGTGTGAAGGGGGCCCTGGGAAAGATGACATGGTTTTTCCATTAGGTGAAGTAGTAGGGTGGTATATCTAAACAACAAATCTCCATCTCTCTTCAGGGGGCGAACCTCAGAGGAGGCTGCCAGGCTCAGCTTGTTATGTGCTGAAGTGGTAAGTATCTTTTGCTGCATAAAACAACTTTTCTTAAAATGCTGCACTGAAATAAAATGACTTAGGTATGAAGGAACTACAACAGCACCAAGGTTTGCAAAAATTATTTAGAAGAGGAGGAAAAAAAGGGTATAATACTGTCAAAAACAGTATCCCTCACAGTCCACAGACCAACTTCATAGTTCAACTATGACCCTCGATACATACTGTAGTTGTAAGCATATATGATTCCTTTGTATTACCAACATTTCGGGAGGCACAGTTTTTTTAACCTCTTAAATCAGTAAAGTTAAACCAGCTTAACCCCCTTGAAACCTGAGTAAATTGGTTTTATTTCTTTCAAAAACATGGGAAGAAGTTACGAGTTACAAGAAGAAAAAAGAAAAAAGTAAAAAATAAAACAGGTAAAACAAAGTGCTTCTGACTTTGTCGTAGCAATGTCCCCAGATCTCAGCAATAATTATTGTGAATATAATGCTTTCCTAATTCATAAAATTAATGGAATAATAATAATAATAATAATACATTTTATTTATAAAGCACTTTTACAAGGAACTCAAAGACACTGTATAGAAGTAAAAGAAAGTTTCCAAAACTTTCCTTTAAGCCCTATAGTATCCTGTTATGTGAGACATCTGTTCTTCTAACGAGAGAAGTTACAATAAGGTAGGCAATGACACATTTAGAACTTTGCCTTCAAAATAGCTTTTGGGTGAATGACAAAAAGATAATGAGGTAAAGTACACAGTCCAAAGTTATTGCCTGCACACGCTTCAGATAACACCGGCATGTGTTATGCATTTTAAAAAATGATAAGGCCTGCTGTCCTGATGTGCTTTGGTTGCCTCCTATACAGTTTGTGTTGGCCTCATTTCTCTTTGTCTCCAGACCTCTGCACATGTAACCACCAGCTGTTTCTTGGTCTCTCACTTAGTCGATACGTGTCTGATTCTCTGCTTCCTCCCATCTGTTTCTTATTCCGCACGTCTATCACCCTGTCCTTCGCCAGACTAAACATGCACGTACACACACACATGTTGGGTTTTTCATTAAAAATACCAATGACAGGATATGCCAAGCTCTCCCAGCTTTTTAATTTAGCACCGGTGTCCGCCCACCTCCTCAGAGAGCTGGTCTAAAACCTGCCACTGCCAACTGCCGAGGGATGACAAGGTAATTAATAGTGTTTCACTACAATGCAGCCAACTCTTTTAGGAGCCGGACAGACCGGATGAGCGGAAAAAAACAGGTAAGCATGTGGAGCGTTGAGAGCTTAGGAGACAAGGATGAGCAGAAAATATCGACAGAAGCAGCAGGGAAGAAAGAGAGGAACGAAAATACTTCTGTAAACCAGACGGATGCCCCTCTTGACACTAATCGCTGGATGTAGAGGATGCTGATATAAATGTTTCCGACACAGAAACAAACAAGCACAAATCAGATTCAAATTTCACTCTTTCCCAAAACTCCAAGCACAGTCTCACTGACGGTAGACTCTGATTGAAAAGCTGCCTAAAGATGAGGGGTAGCTGTGGACATTTTATGAAGCCATTAATCAGCAGGGCAAGCACCCTCCGAGATATTTAGTATCTCTAATGCAGACCAAGCTTGCCACTGTGTTTCATCTATCTCTCTTGATGAAGCGTTATCTAGTGATGTATGAGGGGGGTGGGAGAGGTGCGGGGTATATATGCACATTCGGCAGAGTGGAGCGATCAATGGTGCTAAAGGGCTGTCCCCAACATCTTTGATGGATCGCTGATGTTGCTCATAAAACCAGCTGCCCCGGCTAAAACTAATTCAGGACAGGAGAGGCCAGCAAATTTTGATGGTCTAAAGCCATGGATGCGTCAGCTGGAAAGTATGAGGGTAAATATAATTCAGTTTAGAACGAGTATTACCACTTTGTGGTTTTATACTTTGCAAACCAGTCAAGTTGCCCTTACAAATTGACCAAATTTTCCCATATGTTCCTTAATTATGTTATTGAGTAATGGCCAGAAAAGTGATTCTGCAGAACATTATGATGTCACAGTGAAATTGATCTTTGTCCTTTTGGATACTTTATACTATTAGTCATTTGTGTGAAAGGTTGTCATAATTAGCATAGGCACTCTTTAGTTATGGCCAAAAATGGCTTTTGCAAGGCCATTGACATTTAACCACCAAATACCAGTCAGTTCACCCTTGTGGACAGTTGTGCCAAATTTGAGGAAAATCCATTGAGGATTTTTTACGCATTGCTTTCAATGGAACAGACACAAAATCACAGTGACCTTGACCTTTAACCACCAATTTCTAACAGGTTCGTGTTTGAGTCCAAGTAAACATTTGAAGACATTTTGTCAAGGTATTCTTGATATATAGTGGTCACAAGAATAAGACAGACTAGGTGATACTGACCTTTGACCTTCAACCACCAAATTCTAATCAGTTCATTATTTAGACCAAGAGAGCATTTGTGCCAAATTTGAGGAAATTCCTGCAAAGGTCCTGAGATATCATGTTGATGAGAATGAGACAGTCACCAGGTTACAGTGACCTTGACATTGACCAATTCTAATCAGTTCATGGTTAAGGCCAAGTGGATGTTTGTGCTGAAATTGAAAAGTTCCTCGAATGTGCTTTTTGTATAATGTTCATGAGAACAAGAACAAGACAGACCAGGTCACAGTGAACCTAACCTTTGACCACCAAAATATAATCAGTTACATCTTTGAGTCCGAATGAACATTTATGCCAAATTTGAAGAAATCATCTCAAGGTGTTCTTGGGATATTGCGTTTACTACTATTGGCCACATGGACTGACACCCCAAACATAAAAAGCATAAAAACAAAACAATGACAATAAGTTGTTATTAGAGAAATAAAAAATTTAAACCTGAAAAATGTCAGTGTCATAACACAGTCAATAGCTTCAAAAGCTTTCCAATGATATAGCAGCCTTTTATATCATTTTAAAGCCCCATAAGGTCTGTTCAGAAACCTGAAACCAGATATTATAGTTGTAATATTATCGCTCTTCCCAGCAATGACTAGAAAGGTGATTTACTTACTTCCTATAACTCAGTGCCTTACCCTGCATTTGATTTCCTCTTTTATCTTTCATAATGCCAAATAAGATGAGAAATTGTAGATGCATCTCTCTCTGGGTGGACCTATTCTCACTATTTTTGAGTTTATTCAGTTCCAAGAGATTGAAACAATGTTGCACATCAAAGTTATCTGGTTTCCCTGGTGATCCACAGGAAAAGAAATCACACTGTGTCATCCTAACTTTGAGAGTGAAGAGAAGGAGTAATTGCCAATTTTGGCAATTTAATGCAAAAGCAGAATAACTCTGAGTAATAGATGAGTTGAACAAATAATGTTGATTGTGACACTGCTGACCGGATGCAGAGAAAACAAGTCGGGTTGTTGTGACTGCAAATTCAGAACCGCACACTTGCTTGCACACCCTGACAACCTCCCGCACAGACGTGCCATGAGGGTTACAAACACACATCCCCCGCGCGCACCATCTCCTCTCCAAATGTCACAACATCATTATCATGCAGTATTGATCCCGGCGAGGGTGATCCATTTGAATTCCAATCAGGATGGATGCGACAGTTCTTTGGCTGCCGCGCCCGCTGCTGTCTTGGCTGGTCCCCGGCAGTAAACACAATATCGTTAGTCCTCTCACGACCACAGATGGCCGCAAGGTGCTGGAATCTCCCTCGAAAACATCCACTGATTGGGAGCAGAATACCTGGGCTCTCGGTGTGTGTTTGTCATGCTGAACTGTTCACCTTCAGGCTGGAATATGTGCTGCGGTTTTATCGGATCAACTCGACTTACAAGTGCTTCTGATTCTTAAGAATCTATATTCATAATCCAGAGTGATGTAGCTATATTGATTTGATGATGGCGGTTGCTATGTTATATAGCAATTGGTCATAACCTCCCCCTCTAGCCCCCACATCACTCAACAGCTGTTAGCCCCTCCAGGCGTGTGCAACTGGCAGGAAGATGACACATAGGACAACACAAAGAGGGGGCTAATCATCTTCAATTACATATTGCTGCAACATGAGTGGTAGCCTTGTGTGTCATTGTGTGTGTTAGATCATGTTTTGAAATCAGCATGGTATGTTTGACCTTTAAGCCTTTTTTTTTTTTTTTTTTTCCATGTCTGCTCATCACGCTTGATCAAAAGCATACATTTAGGGTCTGCTCTACCACTTCTGGAGCATTTCTGTAAGAGTTGTGCATGAGATCACTTGTTCTCAGCCTCTTTCCTCCCTCCGATCTTAATGCTTAAAGATATTCTCAAAGATAATCAGAGATAATCCTACCTCTTCTCTCAATCACTGTGATCTTCGGTGTCATTAGCCTGCCCGGCTCCCCTGTTTCCTTCAATCACTTTTACTATTTCAATTTTCTTTTTCTTCCCCCCTCTCTCTCTCTCTCGGTCTCTGACTAGTGCATTAGCATCGGCAATGCCACTCAAGGGTTCAAGTGCTCTCTCCATCTCTCATTATTTGTGTCTCCCTATGTCTCCTCCGTTTCTCGACCACATCATGGGCCAAATGAGAGGAAACTATTGTAAGGTAATCAAACTCTACAGCAGGTCCTCCTGTCTACACACAGATAGACACGCTCACATGCACTCATCAAGCCTCTTTGCACAACCTATTCACCAGAAATAATATTGGCATTGTTCTTTTTGCAAACCCAAGGTACTTCACATTTGCATCTTATTATGTAGCAGATACATTTCACGCTGTGTTTGAAGCACCTGGAAACGTGGCATTGAATAGTAAGAATGCACATATTATATATTATATATATATAAAGTTCTCATTAACTATCTACAAAAATCGGAGTGAAAATAAATGTTTCCAACTATTAGAAAACTGAGTTTAAAATAGCTAATTTTGAAGATAATAGCGTTTCTCAAGACTTTGTGGACGTGGCAGAGGCTAGCATATATATTTTGTCACTTAAGCAACATTCAAATATGTAAAAAATGTAAAAATGCAATGTATCCCTGGTTTGCAGAAATGTACATAGCCAACATTTTTCTCTAGCAACTGGGCCTCTATTGCTTTTTCCTTTACACCATTATTAGCCACCATTATGGACTACAATAAATAAATAAAATCATAAATATGAAATATGAGTTTTTTGGTCAATACAAAGCTACAGAAATCTAAAATGTATACACTTTTACAGGCTTTGTTAAAACCAGATTTTCAACCAGATTTTTTTGAAGGGGAAAGCTGTGGTCCAGAGTGCTGAAATACACAGAACATAATATACAGGCATTATAGTGGATCTATGTTCCTGCAAGAGTGCTTATTTTAATGAACCTTGCTTTCAAGGGAAAAATGAAAAGCATTTTAGGCTGCACGCTAAAGCTAAACTTCTGTCTTGCCGGTGACATATTGTATTTGGGTAGCAATAATAAGCTGCTAATGAAAAATGTTGGCGAGTAATGTTGGGCATATTAAAAATCAAACAACTGCGGCAGTCTGCAGTGAGGCTAACCCATAAAAAAAAAAAAAAAAGGAAATATGGATAGCTGCATCTACTTTGCATCAAAGGCCGAAGCGCGGAGATTCTCATTACGGCTCCTCTTCCGTTTCATCACTTTCATCCCAAGGCCATCCACCTCCCAAAGACAGATAACAGAGGCACCCCAAATATCTCTTTTAAAGAAACTACTTAAAAATCCACAGTCAAAGAGAGAGAGGGGCTGTGAAGAGTGTGAAGATCCTCTCAAATAATTAAGTAGTGGGGCATGCATTGCAGATAATGAGTTTCTAGCATCACTGGCTACACAGTATTCCCCTGTCTTATCACCTTCCGCTGTCACTCACTAATGAAGTTGCTATTTCCAATTACTGCTCCCTATTAGGAATCATTATTAGGCCTGGGCTGTTATTGTGGTTGCGTCTGAGGCAGGAGATAGGGTGCACACACATACACAACACTTGCACACATACGCACACGCTCACAACACATCAGTCAAATCGAAGCGTCACTAGCAGCACAGTTTCAAAATATTTTAGAAGCTTTCAGGTTTTTAAAAGAAGGCGAGCCTCTTGGTCTAAATCTTTTTTAAGTGCTGAGTGTATAAAAGTAGCATCTTAGCCAGAGATTCCTAGATGTTTACACAGTGTAGGCAAAAATGTATGCATAATATGGGCAATCGCCATGATGGCAGGAATCGACACACTTGAGTGGAGGGGTTGTTTCGCATTCTGAATTCTGAATTCCTTTTTGTATTTCAGATCTGCACCTCAAAAAATGAAGACTCTAAGCATTTCACCGCTTGAAAGATGATCTTTTCATAAAACTAGACTGTTTCTGCAGTAGAAAGAGGCAAATACTTAGATATTGGAGATAAAAGAACTGTGGAATTCACTTTGGCTCGAGAGTTAGAAAACCTACAACTACCAGAATGCATAGTGCCACACGGGACCAATAAACACTCTTGCTGGTGGGTGACTAAATTCCAGTTTGATGGTGTTGGCGGCTGGCTGGTTAGAAACAATATTATACTACAGTTAATTGGTGAGCTAAGATATGATTCTGAGAAGTACTGAGGCCATATCCGATTCACAAACTCTCATAATACAGCTAAACAAGGCACTAAAACAGAGTCCAGATTTCTGCTTAGTCATTAGTTCGAGGTCCACTCATTAGATAAATTACTACAGCTTCAATTTAATTTCACAAAATATAAACACCATGTTGGCTAAAATCACAAAGAAATGAAACATATTGCAAGAACAAACTGAAACAGTGCCTCAAAATAAAAGCTGTGTGCCAGAAACTCAATGTTATTTCAAAGTAAAGTTTGTTTTTTACAAACCTGACACACTCACAAGTCACTTGACGTCCTAATAGCGCTTATTTACTACACTTAAAGAAAGATGAAGAAAAACTGCAACAGCGCTTAAAAGGAGGCTGTAACTTTTAGACGAGAAAGCACGAGTAATAAAACGCCTTACTTTAATTTAGTACACTCCATGGCTATTGTAAGCAAACCATGAGATAGATATTCCTATGAAACTGTCATTTCAATGACATTCTCTAATCTCCACTTGTGGTTTTGTTAAACCACTTTTAGAATCTAGCATTATCCCATATTTGTTTGTGTGGCAGTGATGGTAAAACACTGCATGTTTAACAACTCTGTCACTTGAGCTCGCATCTCCAGAAGCTTTTTTTTTTTTTAATCCATTCTGACTGTTTTGGATTGTCCTGGTAAACCCAACTAAACACACAAGACATAATGTCATGTTGAGTTAATTTCAATGCAGCAACAATCGAGTCTAATATTAGAACAAGTTTCCAGTAATGTTAAATGACGACTCTAAACCTCAGAATGGTTCAAACCCCTCATCTAGCATCATGTGCAGGAAATAACCCGTTAAAGGAAAAGTCGAGACTAAACTTTCAGTTTGACGATAGTTCAGCAGACTGGAAAAACTAATGCCATGGGGCCGCTCAGAGCTCACACGCAATCTTCATACCTCATTGCATGTTTCACCTCATCTTTATGCTGTTAACCTGGTGTTACCTGGATCGCAACATGTGTTTATTTTGTATGTGTATGTGTTTCCAACCGGCTGCATGTGTGCTGAAGCGTGTGTAAGTGCTTATTTGTGCCAAACACCTGACATGTGTGATCATTACTGTCTGCAATCAGTGGCCTGTCCACTCTGATGCTGCACCTGATCAATCTCAATGCCCCCCCCCCTTCCTGCTCTAACACATTGCAGTCTTTCTAGAACTGAGACCAGTGTAATGAAGAAAAGATGGGCAAAAGGCACTTTTAAAACGTTCACCTAGAAGAGCATGGAGTAGTACAGGTTGAGTGCCTTGCATATAGTAGCCATATTTGTTGAATACACAGTGAAGTTGGATGACCATTAACTATCAGTTAGGCTTGGGCTGTATCACAGTATTATGGTATATGAGAGAGTATTTAGAAATCTTGAAGATATGTTTTTCAATACCATCATATATACAGGCGCTCCTCTTTCACCTCACTTGTTTTGTGTGGTGCACATCATGCACCACAATAACTCCAGCCTCCAGTCTCTACTGGTCGAACAGGCAGCTGATCTTGGAGACACCACAACACCTAGTGGTTAAGGGACAAGTTACAGGACTGTAAACAGCCAGTGGCGAGCAGAGGGAGATCTTGGGAAGTAACTGCATGTTTTTGACATCTAACTTGGTGAATTCATGATTTTTTGTTTGGACCAAACTGGAGCTGCTGATTGTTGAAAAAATAGACACACTTACTAGATTACTAGCAAGAGGTTTGGGTGTGTTTAATAAATTAACAAGCCAATTCAGCCTTGTCAGTTTTCTATGACTGACAAGGTTGAATTCAAAAGATGTGCAGTTGTATTTCTGGGTCAAATGAGGGATAGGAGAATATTACTTCTCTTAACATTTTGCGGGTTTCTATTGAGTATTAATTAGTTTGAAAAGTTGTAAATAAGTAGTGCACACTTTGTTTGAGTGGTATTGGTGATATTTCAGGAAGGTATGAAGGTATGAAATATTACATACCGCTCAAGCCTACTAACAGTGCCAGGGAAGCAACTTCATTTGCATTTACAGCAAACATCCAAGAATTGCTGTGTGTGAATGTAATAGCTGGTAGCAGCTATAAGTGTTTGTTTACACTGAGGGGCTAATTTGTCCTTTCAGAAAAGTCCTTTTTATCAAATGAATTGTTTTAACTAAGTGAATGTGCTTTATTTATCAAGCAGGAGCACTGTGTGCAATCACTGTGTTTCTCGCCTACATTTATATGCATTTAAAAGGAGAGTCATGCACACAAAAAAGAGATATGCTCTTTCTGATGGATACATGCAATTCACAAGAGTCAGTTTTGGTGGGAGAATCCCAGCCTCTGAAAGCAAGGTGCAAATATGTGCAGGAACGCGGTGTCGGTGGGAGGAATTTAAATTAACCTGCATTGCACATAAATCTCAGTGACAGTAGAGAAAAGGGTGAGTGTACTGCAAAAGGTGTGCAGGGGAGCTGCAGTGAATTAGCAAAACAAAGCAAAGCCTCAGAGAAAGAAAAAGGCCGCCGATGATAAATCAACATAACGGAAGTATTTCATAACGGCAAACAAAGTGCAGGACAGAGAGTCGCGCCTGTGCAGTCATTAAACTTCAACCAGAGCCTGACGTTCACTGAGTCACAAATCCAATGTGGCGATAGCATTAACTAGAAAGCAGGTGTTGCTGATAATGTAATTAGCTGCCGCCTAAGTAAGTCAAACCCTAATTACATGCACAAACAGAAAGAAAGGTGCCAGCCCAAATTTGTACATTTCAGGGACAAAAAAGTGTCTGAATTCAGCCAAAGACTAACAGGCATTTAAAAATAAACTTTTGAAATCCTGTCTACTACTGCATTTATTATTCCATTTCATTTTGCTCCATTTTTTATAGAAATTACCCAGGAGAACACATTATCACACCTGAACACCAAAAGGAACCAAAAGAGAAATGAAGGGCAGTGATAAATAGGGAAGACAAAGTCGAAAGTTCTCCATGAGAGAAGATCCTTGGACTATTCAGAGAAAAATCCATTCCAATCAGAGCCCTGTGTTTCTCGTTCAACCGGTATGAATATACCTTTACTGCTATTACCACATTTTAGAATGCAAGAGCTAAAAATTGACCATGGAGAAGTGGAAAGCAGCGTGGGAGCTACAAGGTGGTGGGTCATTGCAGTACTCTCGGAGGGTTAACACTCTCCCTGACATTCATGCCCCTTTGTTTGAAAGACAAAAGGGAGATGGAGTGAGATATGAGGAGTGAACAAGGCTGTGTGACTGTAGTGATGCATGAGTGGCTATTTCTGCTTTCAGTGCCTCTGCCTCCTCTGAAGGACGTGGTGGAGGATGTGGAGTGGGCCGAGCGCCCAAGGAAACCGAGGTAAGAGAAATGCATATGCGAGAGGAATGACAGAGAGCCATTACAATTATCATTTGATTCCTTTTTTTAAAAACAGGAATTGCGAGTAATTTTGAATGGATGAGTTAACATTCATAAAGGTATTCTTCATGGAAACTGAAAGGATCTACAGTATGGCTGTTGTGAGATAGGTAATTTGAGATTACCTATTCGGTAAGGGCACTTGAAACATTCCAGTTATAAGACAGAATTCTAAATCCACAAACCCTTTTCTATTTTAATTTATACTACTCATTTCTAAGTTTTAATCAGAAACATATTTTGCAATATTCAGTTAATAAATAGACAGAAAAAAACTTGTGTTCAAGATTTGCATTGTCAACAGCAACACAATCCTATAAGGTAACACCATAGTAATGTATCCAATCTTTATACTGTATACTATTTTAAACTAGTTAAACTGCTCATGTCCACAGTGTTCACCTATATCGATAACATGTTCTCACTCCCAACTTGTCAAATGTGGCAGCTTGGTTATTGGCCCTATGCTTCGACTATGACGTTCTAGATACCCCTCTTGGGTCTATTTTAGTTGTGTGACATTCCTGTTAATCGTTATTAAAAATTTACTTGGAAATGTGGGCTTTGCCACCAAAATTATTAATTAACTAACAAATGTACTTGTTGTTTTCAAGACACTGCAGTACATTCTAGGGAATGGCATTGGAAGCAGTAGAAAGAGGAGGAGGGACATTATTTTTTTCACAGACTATCTGTCTCATGTACAACTTTCAAAATATAGCGTTAGTTTCAGCAAATGTGACATAAAGATGTCTTAACAAGTTACCAACTGTGGGTTCAGTCCATGTATCAAACATGTCACTCATTATAGCTTTCTACTCATATCACAGCTCCCAAAATACGAGTATCGTGGGAAGAAACTTGAAAAGATGTCAGCTACATGTCAGGAAAGACAGTCACCCAAGACACAGGGATCTTAATGTGCAGCGTTAACTCTTGGAATCACACGACTGAAGGAAGGAAATTACATTTCAGCCAGTGTTATCTATCTCTAAGTGAATATTTTTTTTCTTCTTTACTCACCGTATTAGGGTTTTTAATTTGTAGAACCTGAAGTGAAAGCTGCCTCAATTTGCATTTGTTCCCACGGAATTTTAGTTTCCCATCACATAAAATGCTTCTCCTTTTCTGTTGAAACAAATTTTTAAGGCAAACCCATACGACTTTTGACAAGTTAATCTGGTCTTATGCATTAAATATCAGTGCCAATTATTGGCTTAAGGCACCTTCAAACTAAAACTACCAAAAAATCGGTACTGACTTTCAAAAACCTTCCACCCTTTCAGACAAGCGCTCGTTAGGACGAATATGCTGTGTGCATGCACACAAACACAACACATGCATACACACATGCACACACTCGCACACACTTAATCTGCAACACTCTATCTACTCCGAAGAGAAAACACTTAAACAATAAAACAGCGATTACTCTGCTAATTCAATAAGACCCTGCTAATCATATGTCCCCAATCTATTGCACTACAGCGTGTTTGAAATAAAAGATGCCTATGTCGGTGAAAGGCAGCCCATGCCACCAAGGACAACTGCTTTGCTAATTTCACAGAGGGCCTGGGTCCATCTGCCGTGCAGCTACGCTGCTGACAACAATAGGATGACCTCAGCCAAATCGCAGAGTACTACCGCTCTGTCTCCCATTTAACGCACTGACAGACACAGGAGTCCTCGCTCGGGGAGACCATGATGTCCTTGTGAGATGAAGAGAGATGGTCTTTAGAGAGAAATAATGACAAAGTACCTGAAGATGAAAAGACAAGTATCTTTTGGTTGTATTAGACATGTCACAAACCCCTAATATACAACTTTAAGTTAGATAATACAATGATAAATTGCTGCATTTCTAGTTAAAGGGAAGCAACACAGTCTTCATGTTTGACCCTGTATCTCCTCACTGCATTAATTCTCTTGTCCTGCCTCCATCTTTTCAATGTTAGAAGGTCAATAAACCTACACAGATGACTGACTTCTCTTCCACACCTTGTACTATTTGCTTCTCCAGCAATCCAATAATCATTTATACCTGCAAGGGAATCAGTCAGGGGAAGCTAATAACCCGGTCAATAAAGGTGATACGTGTAGCCAACACTGGCCAGCTGTGTTGGCTGGTGAAATCAATGCAAGCCAGACACTCCTTCTGCTCCTGGACTAGAAGTGGTGGCATAGTGAAGGTTTCACTATCCACAGATTTTGGTGTTTCTTTGAAAGTATCTTTTGTGAGTGGGTTAATGACTGCACTCAGCCTGTAAATACCAGGTCTGAATTAGAGTACAAAACTCATTCATCAAAACCTTCAAGAGCCAAAGTACAGACACACACATACCTGTACATGCATTCCCTAAGCCATTCCTTTAACTCTAAGCATCACAACTTAATGCCTCACCACAACCCTTAAACTAACCCTAATGTTAATCTTTAACCTTTAACCTTTACACCAAGACTTAAAAGGTTACTTCGATGATTTTCAGCTAGATTTGCTTTGAAACATTGTAGGTAGTATGTGTGAAATAACTGTGGTAAACTTCCCTCCATTTAACCAATGCTTTAATATCCCTCCCAAACACATTTTGAGTTTATTGCTCTGATAAGGCATGCAGCACTCTGGTAGTTTTAGGTTTTCTTTCTCTTGAACACAAGCAGCTTTTGCTCTGTTTTCTCATATAGCTCCAATTCCAAAAGTATTTGTGTCTTTCTATTGATTTTATTCTTTTGCAGACAGCCTAGTTTTATTTGAGGGCCTTCTTTACATCAGTGAAATAGTTCACTTTGTGGTAAAAAAAGAAATGTGGTCCTCACCATGTAGCAAGTACAACTACACATGCACACACATTATATGAGATAGGCTTGTGTGAAGTAGTACTTTGCACCTGTGTTTAATTTTTTTTTTTGGGCCAAACCTTGTGATGAATGTGCTTGCTGAATTAAAGCCCCATTGATTTAACCTCTCCCTGCTCATCTTGTCACTCCCTCCAGCTTGGGTTCCCATTGTCCTTTGAGTAAAAGATGCTAAACAGACGTCAGGAGCTAAATGCTAACTTGGACTCCTGCCGTGGCTGTGTTCCTAATTAATGCTCAACTTAAAAGCTGCCTGTTCCACTGCTTGGCTGCAGCAGCAAAAGAAAAACAAAATTTAACTACCTGAACTTTAACAGCTTGTCTGAAGAAACAGTGATTAGCAAGACCTGTAACTTTATTTAAGATACCTAAAAAAACTCATTACACAGCTTCAGCAGTGGCAGTCTAGTGCTTTTTGAAGTGCTTCTTGAACCTTTTGGTCTTTTATTAAATACAACAGATCTGAGCTGTAGCTGTGTACCTTTGAACTGATTAAGATAAAAAAATATGTTCCACACAAAATGAATGGATCTAATTTTGGAATAATAAGACTGGTGCAGCTATTAAGCTATATTGGGAATGTGTGGGCATGTTGTATGAGCTTCAGAGAAAGACAATCTGAGCATGCTACATGGTGGGTGGGTGTAGTCATGCTGTCTGACTGTGTGAGTGTGTGCATGTGTGTTGTTCCAGCAGCACAGCCTGGGGGAGCCTCACAGCGGTTGAGTCCTGGGGAAAGTGAAAGGCCTGCCTCCTACGTTTACAATATAAAGAGGCCACACTGTGCACTGTGTGTTGTGCTTGCTATTGACTTCTATGGCAGATCCAGACATTGCACAACCACCACACATCCCTTTACCAAGCCATCTTTGACCGTGGCGTCACCTACGCACTGCTACTTACAAAACACTCCTGATGTTCTCTCTATACAAGGACTGATTTGGCTTTAAAGAATAAGCAGGAATTATAGACAAAGCCTCCCATGGTAACCTTCCCCCGCAGAGGTTATGTGCAACTTCGTTTTCTTCTCTAATCTCTCTTTAAAAAGCTCTATTTTCCATCACATTCTGCATCTCTGAAGCTTTTTTTTTTTTAGATAATTCATCATGTTCAGGCTCCAGCATCGCTGTACTGGCTATCACATGACCACACTTGACGCTGCACCCTACAGTAGCACTCCCATGCAAATCATTTGAAATCCATAAGATTAGGCTGCAAGGCCAGGCTAATGAAAGCAGCATAAATCCCCCAATAGAAGTTAAACCAGAACGAACCTGGAGCAGTGTGTGCATTAGCTAAGGCTTTATTTGCCACCTAAGGCTGAAAACCAATGAAGTCCAAAAGTGAAGTAGCTGTGTAGGTCTGTGGCCATGGGGAAGAGAGGGTACTTGTGAATAATTTACCAGGCTGCTTCAGAGTTGAGTCAGTGGCAGTAGTTGAAGGGAGGACTTTGGCCAGAACTCTATAGGGTTTTGCTAAATAGTTGATGGCTTCAATCAGCAGCTGACACGATCCCAAGTCAGGCAAAAATGATAGGTGGTAAATAAAAGAAGCAGCGAGATGAAGAAAGAAAGGCAGAAAGAAAGAGATCAGAGGCAATATATAGGGGAATATGAGGTCGAGAGGCGACTGGACTCTCAAGAGCTCAGCTCAACAATGCGCTGATTTTTAAACTGTGTGACTTCCACTGTCTTTTATCAGAGGTGTGGACTCGAGTCAGAATCAAGTCACAAATGTGACCACACTGTCTAGGTGTGATAGTCCGACTTTTGAGAAATTTCCCTTACTATGATTTCAGTCATACTATATATATCTTAAAAGTCAATTTTTAGTTGGATTAACACAACAGTTCAACTTTTTCTAACATCTTGTAAATGTACTGATGACTTGGTCCCACCACTGTGTATTTTATGTACATACTCAGCTGAGAGCTCCCACCTACTGAGTGTTTCCTTTGTGGTTTTACAGTTCCCCCCATTTTCAAATCAATTTCCATTTTTTACACTGGAACATTTCCTGCTTTATGGGAGCTATGAAGGTGAATAATGGCCGAAGGGTAGAACCCCTCTCTTTTCCTCTCTCTTTGGTACTAGACCAAAACCCCTTCAGGTCTAAACTATTTTCTTACTTAGAGATTCTCTTACGAATACACTTCCAGTTAATATTAAAGTCTTACTCTTACCTGCAGCAACACATCCATTCATATATGCTGTTTTCTTTGGCTACGAGCTGTATGACAATAAAACCTATATGTACCTATAATGTATATGAGCTGCCTTACTGCCTCCTGGTTGTGCAAAAGCACCAATTGCGTTTGCTATGCATTTCCTTCCTCTCCTTGAATTTCAGTGCTCGCCTATTGATTGTTGGGTGCTACTCTCAGCTTCCCCTTCAGTAGCCTTACTCTGTGATCGCCAGACCTGACCTGATTGGTGTTACCGGAGGGTTCGAGACATGAGTTCAGAATGCGAAAAGGAATGTGTGGGTGTGGAGAAAAAAGGACGAGATGGGAATGATCAGCTAGCTACTCTTGCTGATTTGAGTGAGGGATGTAAGAGAGTGAGGAAAGAGAAGTGGCAGTGAGGAAATATATGTGCACCAGCTAATCAGCCAGCTGGGCCAGACAGATGCGTTGAAGAAACTGCCAGAGTTGAATACTGTAGTGCAGTGTGGTGACAAGGATGGGCTAATCCAGCTAAATCCCCAAAGAAGGCAGCCACTGAAAAGCATCCTCCAGCGCTGACTGCTCAATTACACCTGATGAGCTGTGTGCATCTGACAATTAATATTAAATAATAATACAGGGGGACAAATGCAGTCCAAAACAGAAAATAACAGTCAGATCAGGGGTTATTCAATCAGCCAAGATGTCAGGTAACAGAAGGGTGATATAAAACTGACTGCCTGTTTTTTAAGGTGTTACATTGAATCTGAATGTGGATGGAATGACAGTGCACACAATGGCTTATGTGCCCAATTACCTTCATTGACAGGCAATTTTGCTTGAAGCTGGCAGCTATTAGGAAGCCATCACCTTCTGTTGGCAAGGCCGCTTCCAAATAAAGTTCCCCCCCGCAGAGATAGAGTAAGCGTAGTGACCTCCAGCACACTCAATTATGGAATCATAATCCAGGACGGTGGGCAGCCCCGACGAACTCCTAATTGGTGGTCTTTTTTATGTATGAGGTTAGCTTGAAGATGGAGATTAAGACAGCGCTATGGGGAAATCAAGGCCTCTCGCCAGGCCTGTCACTCAACCGGAATTGCTTAACACTGAATTACTTTCCATCCTCAAACAGATTGGGTCATTACTGTGCATTTCTTCTCTGCTCCCGTTCACAGCCAACATGCTTATCTCAGGAGTATTTAATCTTTTATTGTGTCTGATTACAAAGACAGTTAAAAAAAACCAAAACATATACCGTATACCACAGCTAATAAAAAAATTAAAAAAGTAAAAGGGGCTGCTTTCAGCATTAGAATCTCTCAAAAACAAGGATTTCCATAAACACATCTGTTTTTATCACGCATTCCAAAAAAGCAATAATCTTGACGACACGTTGAGAGATCAACTTTGATCTAGCTGGCAGTCAGTTCTGCAAATACAGGAGTGAGCTGCAGGTGTCATATTCTCAGTGACAGATGGAACATATTGGATTGTAGAAAATACTATTGAAATTCTGCTGGACCTGCATACCAACTGTGACACTCATCACATACCTTGTCTAATATTACAGAATTGGTTACTGGTGAGACTATAATGCCAATACTGTATGTTATAACACACTAATGTAAAGAGAAGTCAAAGTGAATGTACTCACTACAAATGTGCACAAACCACAGTAAAAAAGCGAAAATATGCAACTAACTCCTACATCTCTCTCTTTTTAAAAACAATTATAATGCTATTTAGCTGTGCTTAGTGCTGAATCATCACCTCCCCACAGAAATAAAGAGAATGCAGTTTTGCGTTTTGCCATTAAAAAAACTTGCTTATCTATCCTCTACTGGATGAATTTTCCCCAATTCAGATACAGTCTGGATGGAAATTATCAAATTTTATGAATCAGATTGTAATTCTCAGAACTGCTGGCTCCAGTGGCAGCCCTCCATTGTCCCCTTCCGGCAACAATAATTAGGAGGCAGACATTACTGTCTTTATAAGAGACTGCGGCATGCTCATTTTTAAAACTGGCACAAAGGCAACTTAAGGCATCCACTGGCATAGCTTGCTCAGGAATAACTGGCATGGTCATTTTCACTGGGGTCCAGTTGAAGTTTTTGAAAGATATGACTGAAAATGGGCTCAATGTGTACCAACGAGTTTCCACAAAACTCGAGAAGGCTTTATACCAATACATTTTTTGTTCCTTAAAATTTACTCATTTAAATTAAAGCTATAGAGGAAATTTCATAAAGACAACCAGCCAATATGGAGAACAATAAATCTCCTTATATGTAGAGATACATAACACATTTCTTAGCTGTGCCATTATTAGTCTATGCACATCAGACAATTAGGAATATAAACTGTAAAATAACAAACAAGTGTATCAATTTGCATTTCCTGAACTCTTCATATTGACATACAGTAGTTATCAATCATTTGGAAGAATACAGTATATAGACAGTATACCCACTTCTCTCCTTGGTAACCTACTCATCTACATAGTAGTAAACCCAGCTCATCAACTACCACTATAGCACTGGCCTATAGACTTCAACAACACATTGTAATTACTGTAATTAAGATATGTTTTTTTAGTTTTGTTTTGGTGTGCCACTCCAAAATTTTCAGTGGTCCCATCTGGCCACCCCTTTGGGTGCCTCTGGTTGGTTCTACTATGAAACCTACTAAAATCAAAAAGTATTCTCACCAGCTTTATTTTTGAACCCACTCAGTCACAGAAGCTTCCCTTTTAATGTTGCTTTGAAATCATGTAGTTTGGAAAGTCCTTATAATAATATACCATGATTTGACAACAACCTGTAGTTTACTGTACAGCATGTTACACACTACCTACTGTCTTTGTACAACATTGTAATCACACCCACTCGAATGACGTCATGATACTTAGACACACAATCATACAACATAAAGAAAGACAGGTTCCAGGGGATTACCGTGAGATGATTTCCTGCCGTGTAAACATAAATCGAGGGTTTCAGGATGAAAAATCAGTGAGGCAGTGATGGCAAAAAACAGAAAGTAAAAGGGGAAACCTCTGTGAAGTCTTGCATTTCACTGTGAGAGATTGACACACTATCAACACTGTGATCCACCGGGGAGTTGTTCTCATACAGCTAACCGCCCAACTAATGGAAACCATCTGACAAGAAAACCAGGGCTGATTCCATGTATCAAGAAAAGGGCGGGAAGGTGAATGCCAACAAAATGTCAGCTTCGATCAAATGTGAATGACAGCCTTCGGCCTTCCGCTGACAACGCACTCGGAATAACCCGGCGAACTGAGCCGGGCTACCGCCATCCGCTCAACGCTGGCCTGAGAAAAGATGTATCCATTTGCCACAGGTTGTTATCGTGTTTTACTCTTATCCTCCACTCTGCTACAGGGCAACTCCACTGCAGACACTGAATAATCTGTGAAGAGGCACTTGGCAGTCTGTAACCAACTAGCCACTCGACAGTAGCCACTTGAAGGTATGCTACGGCTGAAAACAGCAGTCCTTAAAGAAAAACTCCACTCCAAATGGTACTACTGTAGAGCAACATGTTTTGTACATGAAACAAACAACAACATAATAGTCAGTGAAAAGAACATTAATGACACATTTGCAATAAAAAAACAGCTAAATCATTCTAAGATAAAAAAAAAAAAGTAGTCATTATGGAGGTATAATTGATTATGTTTGGAATATATTTCCTTTTTGCAGCTTGGTGTCCTCCCCGTTTGTTCATTCCCCAGTGTCACAGATAAACATGGACTAAATTATTGCGCCATTATTAATTCAACTGAGGAGATTCTATTAGTCGCATGCAGCAGGGGGAACAGCTTGTTTATCAAACACCATGCTGCGCTTCAATTAGTCAAAATAGTCCAGCCTACCAAGAGATATACACTGCATTAAGCCACGGTGGTAAGTCCTCCCCGTTTTTCTAAATGTGATAGATCTGGGGTAACGCTTCGCATTACAAAGGCCACGAAGGAGTTCATTTTCTTGCGAGAGTCGTGGGAATTAAGCTCAATAATACAGCAGAACATAGAGAGGACTGTACCTTTCTGTCACTGGATCTTTTCAGGATCAAATTGAAAATGAGGGAACGCAAACTGGGCCAGTGCAAAGGAAATGTCAGGGATATAAAGGCTAAAAAGTAGCATATACCCACCACTCACTTTACCACACAGTTATATGTGGTAGATTCCTATCTCCGTGGGGCTTGCCTTCAATTTTTTTTCAAAATGTGGGTAATTGCGGTGCTGGATCATGAGAACCAGTGGCCTAGAGAGGAAAATGTGAATGCTTCAGCGCTCTGACATTCCCCCAGGAAGGTGGACAGGTGATGATGACGTGCACCATGTGTCCTAATGCAAATGCCTTTGGCTTCGTCAACGTGCCTTGCCGAACACACTGCCTTGGGTTAGATGCATATGCAATGAGATGTACGGATGATGCCCTATATACATCTCAAACAGCTGCCAAGTATAAAACACCGTCTGGGAAAAAAAGGGAAGTGTTGCACTTGTTGTCAGTGTTGCTGTGTGCACATATCATAACCCTGTCTCCTAGAAATTATGTTGGTACATTACGACATTGAGCCCAATTAGAAACACACAAAGCACTTTCAGCCAACATAAATTGACAGTGCCAAATGCCCTAAATAGTTGCACTGTAGCCTGTTGCGCTGCTGCCGGCTAAAGTGGTCTTTCTCAATACTCTCAATACAAATTTCAAAAAACTCCATTAGTCACTTAGACGCAAACATGTGAAAACAGGCTCTGGGTTGAAAAATGTTAAAGTCTCACTTGGAAAAAAAGGTGATAATAATTTTTTTAAAATGCTGCTGCCCCACCAGTGGATGGCATATTGCAGTACTGCCTATTATAAAAAAATACAATTAAAATACGTTGTCGGTGAACATTTTGTGGATATGCTCATTATCAACATTTTTGCACCATGCCAGATACGGTAATTAGCAACATTTCCTCATTATCTTTACTGAAAATATAATTGGCTGAGCATAATATTTCACTCAAGAATGGATTTGCAAATTAGTTGTATAGAAACATAAAATATAGGCGACAGGGCTGCATAGCATATCCATCCTCAATGGTAGTTCTGGTCGTCTCCCCTACCCTTTGCATCTGTTAAAGAACAATGTCAGCAAGATAGGAGTATTGTATCATTATCGTTTTTTCTTGCATTTGTCCTGTCTTGCACATGAATTGAAGACAGAGGGCCAAAAAAACCTGAAAATAATATCATTACCAAACATCTGTACAGCTAAAGACCACCGGGCCTGGCAACAGTCATGACAAACCAAGTTTCTTTTTTGTATCCTTCTAAAGCGGTGATGCTTCAACAAATGACTGCACTTCTCTTCAGAGTAAACTAATGTCCATGTGTAGGAGGTGCAGGTTTGCAAGTAGAATATAGATGGCACCTTAAATTTAATTAGCTGCATTATGTTGCAATAAAGCTGTCAAATGTGTTGGATTTATGATATTCATGTAATGATGTTTCATGCATAAACTTTAAAAGATGTTTTTGTCTCTCAGTGGAGAGAGCCAGGGAATATGGAAGAGAAAAACAGGTTCACAGCTGGTTTAAATCATGGGTATTGTGGGTAAAAACCCACCAAGCCACCAGATCAGCCTGAAAAAACCACAGATGCCACTGGTCTTTATCAAAGTTTACACGGTAAAGAAACATTTCTGAATAGAACTTTGCAACGACTAAGGTTAAAGTGGGATAAAACTTCAAGTCTGATGTTACATTTTTTGTTCGCATCACAGAAATAGTGCCGCAGATGTCTGTGTCACGTCAGGGACAATAAGACAGGAGGCAGAATGAGAGAAATAAGAGCCAAAAGAATGGGGGAAGTCAGGTGGAAAGCAACTGCTAACCGCTGGCATGGGACCGTGCCAAGCCTTGGCCTGGTACATCAGCACATGGATTTATAGGCTGATTTACCTCGCTACTCGCCGCTGCATAGGCCATTAAGTCTGGCTCCGACTCCTGCCCTGCGCATCCACTTTCCCCCCGTCTCCACCCTGTCACTAAATCTGTCAGCGTGGCAAACACTGTCACTCATCCAACTTTTTCGTCCCATAATATTGTCTCTATCCTCTCGCAATTTCTTCTTGATCTCACTCTTTATTGTCAGCCCATTCCTCTACATGTAAAACATAACCTAACCCTAACCCTTAAATTAAAAATGATTTTACATATAATTTGCTATCATCAAACACAGCCTGTTTATATTTTTTAAAACTAATCTTACACTAAGAATTAGCTTTTGAACGAGCGGCTGGTCTGCTCACATTGTACTTCACGTTTTTTTGTTTTTAATATATATTTTAGAACTTATTAATGCATATGGAGAGGGGTGGGAACCCTTGAGTTAGACAACTTTAATACCAAATAAATAAATACATTAATTAATTAGTGATAGTGATTGTAACCACCTGCAAACAAGACTCTTTCTACAATACTCACTGCAGAATAAAAACAAGATTCTGTGACAATTCTTGGCGCAATCATGAATTTTTAACTATTTATTTATATTTTAATGTTTTATATTGTCTTATTTTGTATGTACATATATACACACCGCCCTTTATGAATGTTGTTAAACTTGCTGCAGATTTTAATATTTTAATATATGCATGTTTTTCATAACACTTATTATCTTGAGCTCTTACATTTATTGCATGTATGGCACACACAGGTGTGTTTTATTCTTTATTTGGGGGAGGGATGGGGGGAGAGGCCAGGTGCTGAGGAGAATTTGAGTAAGTCCTAGTCCTAACCTGGATTTTTATATTATCATGTAATTTCATGTTTTATCATTATCATTATTTTAGGGCACTGTGTTTTAACCCAAACATAACCCTGGTAAGTAACCCAGATAATCCAGACCTAACCCTAAACCTAACATATCTTTGAAGACTGATATTGTTTTATATAAATAACAGTCACAGGTCATGTGGTACTCCAGAGACACCAGTTATAATATAATTGGCCTCTTTAGAGTGTTAATGATACTACTGCCTCCATCTGATCAAGTGGACTCAAGGGTGCACAAGTGGTAATGAGTGGAAGGACCTCATCACACTTGCTAGAACATAACCTTCCTGAGAACCACATGATGTACCGTTCCCCCTCCCTCCCCTTTAGTTCCCCACGGGGACATGCTGCAACGATGCCCCTTGGAAGTTTTTATTGAAATGAAAATGTACGAACCACTGATTACGGAGACCGTTGGAAAAAATCAATTCTCATTTCGAAGGGAAACATTTGTCTTCCTGCTCCGGCGGGGCTGCGGGTCTTGACAGCAAAGTTTAACATTAAAGGGTAAGCATTTGAACAAGGGGGAAGAGGGGATGAAGCGAGGCAGCAGGACATCGCGTGAGAGAGGGCGTTGAACTGTATGCAAGTATATCTGCGCCATGATTTGCCTTAGATGTGAAGCAGGAGCGGGGTAGGTAAGAAGACGATCGAAAGTCCCTCTCTTTTTATTGATCGTGTGCGGACCACAAGGGGCTGAGGACCCTCAGGCGAGGAAACACAGAGTAGCTGTGTGAGTGTATTAGCAGAGGTTTCACAGGGGGGAAAAAAATAGCTCTCTGACATTTTACGTGACAGTACTGCTTTATAGAACAGCTACAACAAAATCTAGTAAGACTTTCTGACCTGGTATGTAGCAACGACACTACTTACCAGAGTGCATCTATATATGACCACATTTTAGCTGACAGCGTAACTGCACTCTTGAATAAAAGGCTTTGCATTCATATACAGTTCTATAACTCCCAAGCTTTAAAGCCAGTGTGTTAGTAAGCTTCCACCCTGCTGAAGTGTCCTCGAGCAAGACACTCAATCCGTATCAGCTCGAGGGCTACTTGAGGATTTGAAGGATCTTGACACTCCAAAGGGAGAGTTTTGTTCTAAAACAGCGTACAAATTGGAAAATGACTCTTGAAAAAGAAAAACATCTTTCCATATGAGAAAGAAATCGTTAAGTAATTGTTATTGATCAACAGCCCGATCAGCCTCCTGCAGACATTTCACGGTCATTTTGTGCAAAGTAGAAATTGTTACTTAAAGTGGGACATTATGAGCAGAAAGAGGTCAATGAGACACTTTCATAAGGCCGCCGGCAGAACAGCACCTTGGGCGCTCAGACGACCCTAGATGGCACTGGCTTTGGCTCATCATGACAAGGCTTGTTTTACGAGATGTATTTCTTCTGACAAGAGAAACAACCACAATTTATCCCGGGGTCTGAAACCATCAAAACACTGGTGGGACAGACTGAAAAGAAAGAATAACAAAAGAAAAAAGACAAAAAGAAATGACAGCTACATTGGTGCCAAACACAGCGAGAGAAATAGTTTTTTTTCCCTCCGCTTTTGTGTTTCTGCTTCACTTCTTCCCCTCAATTTAACTGTTGGTGGCTGAAGCACAACAGAAAAATATTTGACAACAGAAATCTGCTGATGTGAGACAAACCTAAGCGAGCTGGCTCCTGGCAGGAGCCCTGGGTACACATTTGAAAAAGCACCTGGACGAGGACGCACATACAACCACGCGCGTACCTGCCAAAGGCGTTTTGTACCAATAAATATCTTTCTTAGGTGCTGCTAATGTGCATTGCAGCAAATGAAGGATAAAACCCTGGCAAGGGGGGGAAATCTCATTTCCAAATGTTCTAGGCCCCTTTTAATGCAAAGCTCAAAGAGCGAATCCATTTCACACACATAACTACATTCTCCATTTTCCTCAGCTGCCTCAATCAAAACGCAGAACACCTCTGCCTGGTTAAAAAAGGGCCCCCTTTTAACCACCATTATCCAGTAACACCACTGCACGTACTGATAGACTGGGACATTAGGCCGAATGCTATCATGCCTCCTACAGATCACAACTGCCAACAGACTCATTTAAATCAAAGGTTGCAGTGCAGCATGCTACAACAGAATATTTGCATTTGTGCCTCTGCTCTGAAAGTAAAATGTAGTTTGAAGGAAGACAAAGAAATACTACTTACATCCTCAATTAATAGCAGTTTATACTTTGCAGGATGTATGGTGGCCTACATTTATTATTGCCTCTCTCACCTTATCATGCCTGTGTGTGTGCGTGTGTGTTTCGATATGTGCATGCATGAGAATAGCAGAGACTAAATTGGCTGCGTTGGCTTAGAGAAATAACTTTTGTGTGAGAGACGGGGTGTAGCACGGTGGGTGAAAATTTGACTATATCACAAACCAATGAACAGCAGTATCATGGATATGCTCCATTATGATATATGTTATTAGCCTGCTGTGCATTCCAGCAAAATGCAATATTTGAGTAATACAGCCCCAACGTGAGTCTAGCAATTTAAAGTGAGTAATAAGCAGAGTGTCGATTTGGTGTGCTTTTTTTTTTTTTTTTTTTACAGTTTTACGTGTAAGAAGAAATCTACTGCTTTCAGTGCACATGTGTTGCTTGTGTTTAATGGGTGTTGGAATAAGAATTTGTCTTTTAATACATGACATTTGGTTTATAGAAATGATCTGCAGAAACAGGGTGTAATAAGGTTTAAATGTTGGGTGGCGAGTGGGTGTAGTATTCTCCTCAGCTCCTGTTCATTAACTGCAGTGTTTAGTGAATTCCAGAGGCAGCTCATCCCAACTCCCCAAAACCTTAACTTCATTACATTTTCAACTCTTGTGATACGCCAAGCTGAGAATTGGAGGATCACTGCGGCAGACAACTCCTGACCAGCTTAGTGTTTGATTAAAACCAAAAGATAATCCTCTGGGATGAAAACTCTCCACTCAGTGGCTACTTCATGAGTTTGTTTACAGCTCGTGCTGGTGGTAGTGAGAGACACAGCCCTTGTACTAACAGAAAAACATCTTCCAGACGGAGGAAAAATAAACTACTGGGCATAAACACGAGGCCATTCATTGAATTTTAACAAGGTGTGCCGGTACAATGTTTTCCATCTCATTTCCCCCCCAGAAAAGACGGCAGTTTGTAGCTTATCTCACGCTCTGAGGGAGTAACAGGAAGGTGAATATTTCTAATTCCCATGCATTTCTTGAAAATCAAACTGAAAATATACACAATTTCAGCAGTAAAACTTGCATATAATTGTGTACTGATGTCAATGCACTGTAGCTCCTTGAAAAACAATCTCTCACAAAACAGAAACATCCCTACTAAAACTGGCCCCTGGCTATTATCGGTACGCTTGTGTAGAAGAGACGCTCGTGCCAGCCGCTAATTGGACACATGAAAGGACTTGTGGCGCCCTTGCACCACCCCATCAGTTTCCATGATAGCACCTGCTGTGGCTGCTTGGGATTGATCTACACATAGGTACCTTGGCAGTGTGTGTGTGAATGGGTTGTGTGTGTGCCGGCGCTGCTCAGTATTCTGATTTTTCATTCTCCTGCTCTTTCCGCTGACCTCCATTTTAACCGAGCGATAGCATAGTGGGGTTTGGCGCCAGAGGAAGACGGAAAAGGGGTGGAGAGGATGGTGCCAGAATATAAAAAAGGGGATGGGAAAGAGTGTTTGTAGCTGGAGGACGATGGAAGGTTCACCACCTTTCCTCTTTCCATATCACCGATCAGCTTTACCCAATGTTAATTGAAAAAATGGGGATTGGATGAAGCGCTAAGCGGGTACACAGGGAGTAAGATGCAAATGAGCTGTGAAGATATTTATCTATTTATGCATTTATGTGTTTATTTATTAATCTGTTTGCTTGCGTGTTTGTTTATTTCATTTGGAGAGAATTTAAGCTCATACAGAAAGCTCCACTAGGTGTGATTGATAATTTAAATGTGTTTTCCCGACGAGACGATTTTTAAAATAACTTTTCAGACAGCAATATTTTGGTCATTTCCATACAGAGAGGAAAGATGATGAGAGCATTACCATAAGCTGCAGTTTAATTATGCCCAGAGCAAAATCTAGTAACGCTACAGTATCTGTGCTTTAGGGGTTTTTATTAAACTGGAATCAAGACCGACTTTGGGGAAATATAAAACTAAACAAGCCGGAGGAAACAAATAAAATCAAGCATGTACAGTACCTGTGCGTGCACACAAACGAGCCCCCAATCTCATACACACACACACACACACACACATACACAGTGCCAATTATATTTTGAATGACAGAAACATCATACAAGCCACACAAGTTTGACAGAAACTTTCGTAAAGCATCAAGATGAAACAGCGGAGAGGAGGCATGTGAAGGGCATCCGCCACAATGCACACTGTCTGCACACACCTCGCAACACAAAAATCCACTCTATGCCTGTGTCAACATCCACATGCCCAGCTGGGTTCCTGGAAATCTGGCCGCAGAAAACAAGCTGACTGGTAACAATATCTGTTGGACCGCTCTTTGTCCCATCTACACCCTGACCTGGTGCACCGAACCCATGTCAAGGCTCGGATCATTACTTTTTCTTTTTCACTGTCTTCATTCCAGCCGCAGCAGGTGCCCTCTGACACGGCTGAATGGGCAGGCTGCGCCGCCTGAAAACAAGCAGTCATTTGGAAGAGAGGGGAGAGGGGAGATGACAGTGGCAAGAGCAGCGCAGAGTTGGCAGCTATAGTTGGACTGGACTTGGAATGGATGGATGGATGGATGGACGGACGGATGGATGGATGGATGGATGGAGAGGTGGCAAAGCGGAAAACTAAGGGACCGATCATATATTCTGATGTGGTGACCCACATTACAGAGGCGTTATAGAGACATTCACCAGAGACTGCTGCTCCTTTTAGAAGCAGAGGTCAAAGTTGAGAGAAGGGGATTCTGGGAAATGGAGTTTGGGAGTTTTGTTGTTAGCACGGTCTCAGCTTTTACGAGAGATGATCTGTGAGCTTGTCTTGACATGTGTTGTGACCATTTCGAAGTGAGAGTAAACGGACTCGACTCGACTCAGTCTCTTCGTCTCGTCATTCCTGCACTCTTACACTGACAATGAACAGGTACACATATGACCTGAACCCGCTTTGCTGTCCACTGCAGAGTCTCATCTGACCCCTCTCCTTTGTGCACTGACCTCATTAAAGAGACACCCTGCTGATATCCGACCAGCTTTGTATCAATAAATGTGGGTACTAAGTGTAAAGGAACTACGGTTAACTTCACTATATCTAACCAGAACCTAGACATCCCTACAGGCAGTGCTGATCAAACCGGGGCATGTCTAGGGAGTGGCCTGGGGTGACACGGGCCACCCCTTAAATCTGATCGGCCACCCCAGATGCCACCCCACAACATGATTTGTTATCTGCCCAGTCTGTTTGAACTGTTTGATGAGTAAACTGATTTTTTTTGGTACAACTGACCTGTAGCTAACCCTTGAACCCTTAGCACACTTGTACAAACAATCAGCACACTGCCTAAACAACAATGGCAGCTGTCAATGTCAAAGACACATCCAAAGATGCTATAGAGAACTTTTAGGGCCAGAGGTTCCTTAACCAAGAGTGGTGGCATGGTTGATGCACGGCACAGGAAGGCTCTACAGCAGGTGATTAAAACTGCCCAGAACATCACTGGTTCCCATCTGCAGAGCATCAGTGACTACAGTGAAGTGAGATGTCTGCACAGAGCCCAAAAACCTCTTCCTTAGCTCACCGTTTAACTGTAATACAAGATGGCTTCCTGCCAGCCAGCCTCCATTGTTTCAAATGATTGCATCATTATTACGTCACCCAAGAGTGTTTATTGGTCTGCATTCTGGTAGTTGTAGGTTTTCTCCCTCTTAAGCAACAGGGTCCTTTTAGGATAGCATTTAGGTTTGAAACTGAGAGATGGAGTGGAATGGCAGGTTAAAAAAAGGTATGTATTTTGGACATTTTGCTAACAAGAAGGAACATCTAATAGAAAAAAATGACAATGAAACTGAATTTTATCTATCTCAGTTGTCCTGGGGTAGCAGTAAAAATCTCAGATCGATAACTCCATATATTTCTGTGTAATTAAGGTGAAATGATCCTTTAAATTGGTATGGGCAGGACAGTTGTCAGTTGTGCTTCAATCACTGCTCCATGATGGATAAAATGCACAAATGCACAAACCGATAGAGTGGTCACAAATGGATAGATTCAGATTTTTTTTACAAGCCCCTGAAGGTCTGTAATGCAAAACAACACTGTTCATATGACCTAAACAAACGTGATGCATGTAAATATAAAAAAATCAATATTTCTAATATTCTTAAGATTATTGTTATGGCATACCTAAATTACATTGTGATTGTGCATATTGACAAATGTGAACATGGAATAGAAAAATCTATGCAATACTAAGCAAATAAATAAACCAACAATAAAAATGAAGCACAAAAACAGGAATGATGGAGCTACCTCATAAAAAACAGAGGAGTTTCTCAGTGGTGCATTAGATTGTTGTCACAATTCATTTGGATCATGGCTGGAAAGCTTTGCTTCTCTGAGGCCTCGGCTTGCGAGTAAATCCGGTGCCAGGGGCTGGAACAGCAAGCGTAGGAGGGCCTGTAACCGACCCAGAGGGGGGTAGCACCAGAGTGTGACTGGCAACAAGGCGAGGGATGACCCCAGCCCTGTAGCCTGGGTTTGGGTTAATGAAAGACCTCACCACGACCACCAGAGCGGAGAGGAATGACAGAGAGAACATTTTAAAGAGGGGGACTGATACAAAGCGGGAATGAGAGAGATGAAAATTGAGGCAAAGCAGCACAGAATTGGAAAATGTGTTGAAGAGAAATAATCAAAGATGTCTGATGTCCCAAAATGTCTCTGTTTCATTTCCAGCCTCCATTCAGAATCCACAGAGGATCTGATAGACAGATAGAGGATGTAAAGGGACGGGAACAGGACGGGAACAGGACGGAGAGTTAGCGCCAAAACAACATAAACTCTTAGAAATAAAGGTTCCTAAAGGATTAATCCTGAAATGATGAGTTGCTACCCAGAACCATTTGCTTCCAGTAAAAAGGAAATGTTCTATACGGTATTTTTTGTAAGACTAAGAGTTCCATTTAGAACAAAACATGGTCTGTTGGAGAGAGACCCATGGGTAATGTAGTAAATTGCCTTTTCAGAGGTCCCCTGGGTGGGTTCTAGATTTAATTCTTGGAATATAAAAGGGTTTCAGTAGAAAAAGGGTTCTCCTACTGGAACAATCCATGGAACCCTATACGGTTCTCTTTAACACCATTATTTCTAAGAGTGGATGACACCTCCACTTGGTTTTTAAATACTGTGGTTTGTGTTCCAAATGGTTCCTCAATTTAAGGCGTATTTTAGGGCCGCGCTTACTCTCTCGATGAAATTGTGATTGTTTTTGCAATTCACTGATTAAGTACATGAATTATATGCAGCTGCTGTTACCAAATGTGCAAGTGTGTGTGGTATTATTATACAATACCGGGCCTTTTGAATTTCTCTTAAAAATCTCAACTCCCAAACACACAACAAATAATAGACCAGATCACAGGGAGGCACAGATACTGGACTGAAAACTAAATTTTGCTTCAGAGAAAATGTCTCCATATTTATTTATATCCTCATCCCTGTGGCCTAAATATTTAGCAAAGAGCCTGCTACCAAAGAAGACCTCAAAAGGAAGGCCCTACCCAAGGCTAATACGCCAACCAACTCATTAAAATGAGAATAACCTGTACAAAATCATTCAGGGGGCGATAGAGGAAAGAAAAAACATATTCACTTTCACAAAGCAGGAATTTCTCGTCAGACAGGCAGTCCCATAAATGTGTTATTTCCTATGTGGGTCACCTCCTGTGATTATGATGGTGTAAGATCCAGTGGTAAATATACAGTTTTATTGGCTGCAGGGGTTGTTACTGACAACAAAATGCTGCATCTAACCTGAGGTTGAGATTTCATTGCACTTTTCTGAGCCATGCAATCTAGAATGCAGCATATGCCTATTATTATTTTTATATCCATCCTCTCCTCCTCCTTTCTCCTCTAGACCTTTGCAATGCCTCGACTTCCATCATCCGTAATCACAACCTTCCTCTTTATCCCTTCTTTCTACTTGCTTCTTCATTTTTCTCTCTCCCTCCCTTGCTTTCCTGGCCCCTGAAAACTCATACATATACATGCCATCCTCCCCACAGAGCGCAGAGTGCGTTAAGCACAGCTTGGAAATTAATGGCCCCTGAGCAATGCATTGGTTGTGGCGACACCACATGCACTCTTTGGCTGAGATGGTGGGAAGACTGTTAACAGTGGTGTGATGTTAGATGGAAATGGTAAGGTGCATATCTTTTAGCAACAGAAATTAAAGTGAGGTCTAAAATAAGACATCCACCATTGCAAAAAGGTACAAACGTAATAAAGTGACTAAATCCTATGCTGTAGCCTTCTCTATTAACTTTATATTAGTGTTTGACAAATTTCAGTTATTTATGTATCCTCCTAAATATTGACTGGCTCTGCATAATACCTTAGCGTTTGGTCTGTGAAGCAACTGAAATACAGTATATTGTTTGTTTAGAGCAGTCCTTGAACCTGTCTCTGTGTATTTCTCTGATGTTTATTGGTTAGACAGGTTTTATATGTCTTTATCAGCTTACTGGTAACGAGAATGGAAACTAGCAAGTTCCTCAATGGATAGGACTAAAGCGAACTAATTCATTGTATCGACACATTCTTTTCCCAAGTCTTCAAATATTGCTGCCTGATCAGTGCCAAAAATCTAATGGTGGGGCTCAACATTTATACAAGAAGCAAACAGCAAGCTCCCAGATAAAAGTCCGGGGTTTGTTGGACCAATCCACCTCCCCTCCCGCCCATCCTGTAGGGATTTTCCAGCTTCTCATATCATGTTGCTACCGGCAGCATTTTAAACTGACATGATCCACTGGTGCATCATACTGCTGCGACAGGTGCCATCCTGCTGTGTTATTAACTGACACCATCCTCAGGTGTATCATACTGCTGTGAAAGATGCCGTCTGGCTGCATCATCTGGCTAACACTCTCCTCATATTGCCATATAATGTGCTGTCCAGCCGTATTATAAACTGACACTGTCTTCAGGTGTATCAAACGACAGCATGAGGTGCTGTCCGACCGCGTTTTTCAAATGATACCATCCTCAGGCGTGTCATACTGCCGTGAAAGGTGTCGTCCGGCCGTGTTACAAACAGACACCGTACTCAGGTATATCATACTCCCTTAAAAGGTGCCTTCAGGGCAGTTATAAATTTACACCGTCCGCTGGCGTATCATAAAGCTGTCAAAAATGGCTTTTGGCATCTTTGTCCTATGATGAAATCACTGATCAAGTGGTGGTATTTGATGACTTCAGAATGAGATCAGGCTGACTCTGTATTCATTCAGTTGGAAGCCTGAGGTTTTGCCTGTAAAATGGTAAATTCAGCCTTGTTTAGAGTGTTTTTCTGTTGATAATTTTCGACAGACATACATTCAACTGTTGCTGGTTAGAAATCACCCGAGCTGGGATGAGAAAAGACTGTGAGACTGTGAGAGTGCTTGTGAGAAACATGCTGTTTAGTAAGTATGTTCACTAACTGGTGTTTGTAAATTTCTGGAAAGTGTGCTTCGCTGCTGCAGTAGTTTTCTCAGGATTTGCCACTCTATGCTGGAGGAGTCTGTCTGCCACATACACACACCAACAGAGCCTCAGGACTTGCTTCTTCACAGCATTGATTGGACATGGTAGCAAAAAGTAGGTCAGTAAAAATGTATCCATAGTAAATGTCACTTATAAAAAGGGGTGGTATATGATGATCATAATTTTATATGACAGAATTAATAAATTAAAGAACACATTTAGGCCAGATAATAAAATCCTGCAATGCATACACTAATTTCAAAACATCCTAAACTGCACCACCAAGCCCTTCTGTCCAAATGAAAAACAATACAGTTGACTTTCTCAGTGCAGTTTTACAAAAAATAACTAGAAAAGACAAGTTTTACACAAAAATGGCTAACAGTGAACAAAAAGAGCAACGGGCAGTGGGTGCAACAAGCATTATTAGTTCACATAAATAAACAAAAAACTACCACTAACAGCAGAATAAAATATCACCAAGGCAGCTCACATAAAGACTTAGAAACAATATAAACTCCACAGCAGCTGAGACCCACAAACTGCACAGAGAAAAAAAACAATGCTACATTTCTAGGCAACGCAGTGTTTGCAATCTGATCTAGGTTCCCCATTTATTCATTCTCAAGCATGATATAAGCAGTCCACCAAGCCTTGCTGGCCCCATTGTGCATCTTAAATTCAAAAAGTTGGGGTGAATAAGTGCTTGACAGTCACAGCCATGATGGGGATTGTCACAACAGCAGAAAGGTTGTGCATACCTTCCAAAGCTAATGTAGAAGTCACATATGGAGGATCCACCATTACTATGTAAGTATTTTAGGAATACCTCACATGCATATGTTGTTCATGCAACATTGGTTAGGTGTGTGATTTGTTGCACTTAAAATTCTTACTGGGTGGTGGATTAACCCTATGAAACCTGAGCAACAAAAGAGGAAATGTTTGTAAAAAGTACAAAAAAATTACCAGAAAATTTATACCAAAAAAGTAAAAAAAAAAAAAAAAAGACAGTAAAAAACAATAAAAAACTTAAATTAGTAATTATGATTATTATAAATATAATTTGTTCCCTTGCTTTTTTTTTGCCCTTGACATTTTTCCCTTGCTTTTTTAAAAAACAATTCTCCATGTATTTGTTTCTTACAATTAAACATTTCATATCAAGCTGCTTACTCCCTTTCCCTCCATGTTTTTAAAGAAACTGAGTTCATTTGCTTTAAGTTCGAAGGTGTAAATACCTGGGATAGGCATCTGATAGCAGCACAATAAGTGATGTCCCTCCAGGTTTTATGGTGAATTATACAGATTTAACCTTTACTTTTCTGTCACATAAAATTATGTGCATGATAACCATCACTCATAGTTACACATCATCCTTTATTTCAGTGCATTGTCATGCCTTTTTTTTTACACTACACACTACAAATTTCCGCTAGGTGGGTGCAATGGCATCCCCCCTTGTTGTTATTGTAGACACCTCCTTATTCAATGCCACTGTAGACTCCTTGACAATTCACTGCCTATGTATTTCCAAAAAATGTTATGAGGTAGGTGATAAAATGAGAACTGAATGGGGGGCAATATTTATGATGGGATCCTGCACCTTGCAGCAAAATTAGTCCAGATAAGAGTAGCTATGATGCTAAAAATAGCTCCCTTTCCATATTTTACTGCAGTACCTGGCGTACACATGGGATAGATCACCTAAATTGGATGTGTCAGAAAACATCAGTGAGCATGAACGAGCATAAGAGTGTGCTACATAGTTATCCTTCCATAAGGGATCACATGTCACTTTTCTATACTGCTGTTGCCTTTACAAAGTCTAGTCAAAGTCAAATATAGACATCTCAAATGGTGTTAACATGATCCCATGTTGATGAGAACTCCAGGAAGTGACACCCAGACAAAGAATTACCAGCTTTGTGAGACAGACTATAACTGGATTCTTCACATAGTGACAGTTTCGAATGGCAGCAGGAATACAGGTGAGAAAGCAATGACAATGCTGTCCTGATCATAATAAAGCCAGAGCAGAAGCTCATATGGGTCAATCTGAAAGACAATAGAGTGCCCCAGTAATGACTCTTAAGTCCCGGAAATCTATATGGATGTCAGCACCTTTGGTTACCTTGTCTTGAAGTCAATGGGTTTTTTCAGGGGGGCTTTGGTTAGAAGCTTCGAAAAAGATTAGTTAATTAGTTATAATTAATAACTTTCTAATGATTCTCCCACTATGTTGTTTTTTGGAGAGCTAATTTCCAGATCATTTTCTCATTAACTTTTACAAATATTTTTTGCAATTTGCAGGCCATTTTATAACTAGTTGCTGATTTCCTTTTTGGCCATGTTTTTGAAAGAAATTTAACCAAATTTGCTAATGTTTATTTATTTTTTTACAGCAGGGGTTATTTTCTGCATTAGCGAAAATCCAATGGGAAATCCTATACGCTTTTTTGATGAAGAAACCAGGGTAACTTCCATGTTGGCCTACAGAGAAACAACCTAGTCTGAGATGAGAGTCTACATTAGACAGCACAACTGCATTTGAAACAAAGGGGTCTCATTTTTCCTAAAAGTCCCAGTCAAGCTTAGTAAATTATGTGAATCACACCAATATGATTTTATATACAAATCCTGCATGATGCAGCTTTTAATCTAGACAATCTACCATTAGATTTCAGACATACTGTCAATGTCTTTCTTTATTCTTTTATCAAATAAGCCAGCAGAAACATCAAAGGAAAAAGACACACTGCGTGGGCTGACTCTGCAGCGTGACCTCAAGCATAAGCGAAGAAATGGGGATAAATGAGGACGACACATACAGTATATGTGAATGCAGTAACGGATACAAAAATAACATAGAACATGCCATGCATCGGCTCAAAAGGGCTGGGCTCCATCAATACGAAGCGAGAGCCGGAGATAGACGTGTGATGAAATAAACATTATACTTATGAAATATGCAGGACTAATGTGAGTTGCAGAGACGTGTCAAACGTGTTTGTCGAGCCAGACATCATGGTGCATTAGGCTAAAGTGCTCCTTTCTGTTGCATGCTCTACCACCTTTATCTATGTACTTTAATCACCCTAACGCACGCACGCACGCACGCACGCACAGACACTCACGCACGCGCATGCATGCACACGCACACACACACTACTCCTTCAGCCCACATTTGATTTGCCTTACTGTTTCTAGAATAACAATGAGTGATAGCAAGATGGAGCCCATTGAAAGGAAAGTCTTTTCTGAGTGAATCAGTGTCCGTAAGAACTCTCACTCTTTCCCGGCTCCTCCGCATTTCCCAGGAGTCTCTTTCTGAATCTATCTAGCCGGACTGAGGCTGCGGTTCTTTCATTTAAACATTATACAGGAGAATATTATAGCAAAGATGACTTCCTCTCCATCATCGACTTCTTTCTTTACCCGCTCTCTCTTAAATTCCCTTGGCAGTGCTTCTATTTCTCACAGACGCCGTATTCAGTTCTCTCCTTTGTGTTTCGCAACCCTTCCATTTCCCCTTTGTCTCTGCCTTTCTTGCAGCGTCTTCATCTCCATATTTTCTGCTTCTATCCATCTCTCACTGAAGCCTTAAAAGCAATACATTGAGAGGAATGAGCCAAATAAGCAACACGGATGGCATTGAAGGATAACAACAACAAAACATCATTCCATCTAACACAAACACATCACCTCATCCCCATCCTGCCCCGCCCGCCACCCCCTAAATATGTCTGCGTGCTGCACAGAGATAGCAGCAACACAAACACAGTGAGCTCTGTTCAAGCTATCCTGGGACAGATAAACTGTCTATTCTTTTCCCCCCAAAGTGATAATTGCTATTAAATCATAAAAAACTGGCACTTCAAGCCATCTGACAGAGATACAACAGTAAACACCTCCTTATACTGGAGGTCATACACAACTCACACTTTACAAAAAAAAATTATATTTTGGCAGTCAAATGTCAAGAGAGTAATTGTTGAGTGTTGACCATCGAGGGCATAAATAAAAACCTTGCTGACTCGCGGTTATTATCTGGAGTTAACAGCGGTATGCAAACACTGGCAAAAAGTGGTAATGTGATTACTGGGGCCAGTTGAAAGAGACATACTGCCCAGACAGCCTGCCAAACGCATGGCATAATCAGCAAGCACTATATGGCTGTTTGTATAGATAAGAGTGGTTCAGACAAAGAGCAGTGTGTGTGATGACTGGTAGACCTCACATACACACTCTTTCATGCTTTATCCATTATAAATACAAAAAACTTTACTATTTAATGAGGTGCTAATGGCTGTCTGACTTAACCCCCCCTTTGAAATCCATATAATTCTACAGAAACACTGAACTAAAATCCAAACCCAACACTTTTGCCCTCATTTTTCACAGATTTAAGTTCAAAATATAAGACATGTTACTGCACTCAATTTGATATATTCCGCACACATTTTGATCACAAATTTGTAAGACTGAACTGAATGCTCATTTCACTATCTTAAGCCATCTTTAATGCTCTTCCTGTTAATTTGGCACAACATTCAACCAGCCTCACAAAATTGGTTTTCACAACCAGAGAATTTATCCCCAAACTGTCAGAAACCATCTCATCTGCAAGCTCATTGACCTCACCAGGGCCCTGACCTGACAGCTGTTTGTCATCCTAAGTGATGCAGTTGTGAGGTTGGTTGGATGTACTGCCAAATTCAGGGAAATGTCATTGGAAACGTCTTATGATAGTGAAATGAACATTAAGGTAATGGTCACCAGGATCTTGACCTGACAGCAGTTTGTCATTGTAACCAATGGCGTTGCGAGGGTGGTTGGATGTACTGCCAAATCCAGGGCAACAATATTGGGGATGTCTTATGGCAGTGAAAAGAACATCAAATTAACGATCTCTGGTGGACATTCCTGCAGTCAGCATTGCAATGACACGCTCCCACAAAACTCATTGCATCCGTTGTGTACTCAGAACAAACCGCATTAATATAACTACTGAGTGCATAAAAAAGTCTTACAGCTATGGGAAATGGGGGCAAAAGTTAAAGTACTGTGTTTAAATTTTTGCTCAGTATAGTTAATGGTGGTTTGACTTCTCCTCCCTTTTGAAATTCACATACTTATATATATATATATATATATATATATATATATATATATATATATATATAAAGAAACCAGCTTCTTAGACACACACACACTGACACCTCATACACATCTGACAGGCTTCATGCTGCGAACGTCAGCATTGTGTCGAAGGGAGATCCTCTTCCTGGTGCTAAGAGGATTGGCTGGCTAAAGACCAGTGACTTTGAAGGCTGCAGAAAGAAAGAGAGGGGCCGAGTCAGTGGAGCCGGGAAGCTGAGAGACAACCTGAACTGGGTTTAATAATCTTCTAAGGTCTGCCATCCAACACAGCGGTGAACGTTGGCCGGTTAGCGTGCTGAGTGAAACTTTATCTGCAGGCAGGGCCTTTGCCTTGATCCCTCCACAGTGGAAGGTCATCATTTTTTTCTTCTTCTTCAGGCGTGTGCAGAGCTACAGAGTATTCCATCTTTAAACATGGACGCAGAGGGGCTTTTCCTTGTCTGTTAGACAATAACAGAATAATCAAGGCAAGTGCTTCACCTTTAGTTCTGACACAATTTCCTCAGGTGGTATCATTTTCTAGTGAATACCACCATCAGCTCAGGGATGGGACTCGACGTTTTAAGAAAATTGAGATAATATCCTTCAGAATGACATTTGCAACTGCAAGACACCTCCGCTTTTGTGGCTTTTCTTTTTTTTACCAGTGTGAAGTTCAAAAAAAGAGGAACAGGGGGAAAGGCTTAGAGAGAAGAAGCAAAGTAAAAACATAAGCTTGAGCTGTGCAGTGCCCGGAATTAGACGGATGTTTGCACTGAGCAGCTCCCAGGTGTGAATGTAGAACTTCGGATGTACAGCAGTCTGCTGTCCAACTTCCTCTTGACAACTATCTGTGTGCTTGATTGCATCCAGATAAGTTAATGTTTTGTCTGTTTCCTCGCTGTGCAGGTTCTGCTCTCTTCCTCTAACAAACCGTTAGTGATTCTCTCAGCGGTGTATCAGCGGCCGCACAGCTCTGCCTCACCCCTTGTGTTCCTACAGATGGGTGCTTAGTGCAGCCAAGCATTGCGGGCATAAAATAGACAGGTACAGAGCCACTCCCACAGGAGCGCTGAACCATCCCTTCATGCTATGCACCACTGAACTAACATCTCCTTCTGTACAAAGTGACTCAAAGGTAGATGCGTATCCAAAAGGACATGCATTATTTTTGAGTGTGATTCGTATCTGAAGTCACACTGAGATAAATTTAAAATTTAAGCTTTTAAATTTTCAGCTGAGAAGTGGTCGTATAGAAGGGTTTGGGTTGTCACTAGAAACAAGTCTTTAAATGAAACAAATACAATGTGAAACAGAAAAGAAATGCGCTATGAATAACCACAGCTGATTTTACTACCACCCTTAGGCCCATTTCTGTCCAAATCTATCTAGGTATGCACGCCATCCCTTCATCCCTATATTTATAATTCACCACAGAAAAGAAACAAGAATCCTTGTGCTATGCATTAAGCCCAGATGTCTCTCCGCAGAGCAGCATTAGGCATCTAATGTAGCTTTCTGCACCACAGCTCCGTGTTTTCCCCCATCTCCCCCATCAACCTTCCTGTTCCATATGGTTATATCCATCAACTACCTAGCCATCGATCAGCCTTGGCGTTACTTTCTTCTCTGTCTGCGTGCTAGGTCGAACTCATAAAACATCCGAGGCATTATTGTGCATTAGACAATAAAGATGTGCTGCAGGGAAAATCCATTAGCTTCTATAGAGAGGTGGCATGAATAGAAACGTCTATGGTCTTGACTGAGATGATCCATCTTGCTCTCTTGGGCCGACGTGCAACAGCTTTTGTGCTTGAGGTGAGTGAACACGTGTTACGATGAGAGCCGGCTTTTCCTAGGGCAGATTTGCATATGACTGTGTGGGAGCAGATAACGTCATAATAACGCCCGGGTTTCATTAATGTGACATGGGAGGAAGTCCTTGGGAGCATTTTTCTCTCAATTTGTTTGTAGGTCTGTAACAATTTCTGTCTCACACACTGTGATTGGCTTTCCGTTTTCACCTTGCTAGCAGTGTTGCTTCAGGATGTACACTTTGGTGCAGAGCATGGCAATCGCACCAATGGCAGTCAAGATTAATCACCTTGTGGCTTCTAGCACTGTCCCTAGGACAAATTTTGTATTTCTCTCCATAGTACTGGATCCATTGATGGCAAAATTTGGCAAATACTTTGCATAGCATTGGGTATAATTAACCGCATAGCTTCTAGGGCGCTGCCAGCAGGACTGAATACCTTGTTAAACATTTATTTATGCAGGGACACTCAACTGAGCTTGCATGCTCTTTTGCAGCAATACTCTGACATTCATATAATTCTACCGGGAGTAGCCCAGAAAGATCAGGGTCTGCTGGTCACTGCACAAGCGCAACTACAGTACAACAGTTGGTTATGTGCCTTGGCTGTCTCTCCCTTGAGAGAAAACATTGGTATTCCTCCTTCTCCATCACAATAGAGCTTCTCTGACCTCAAGGTTACTGCCTGCACTTACTCACTTCCACTGTTGACTCCCATTCATCCAGCTGGTTATTTTCTCCATCTATTCTCTGTTGCAGTAACATTGCAACTTCTGCCAAATTTGGCTCTGTTTGGCTCGCTGCTTCTCCCTCTGTGCCATAGCTGGGCAATGAACTCAGACTAATGTATGTTCTTCTTTGAAACATGGGGTAGACTCTAGAGAAGGGCCTTATCAGGCAGAAGGACAGCATCTCAAAAGCTTACATCTTTTTAATGACTCGGGGCATATGGCTCTTCCCTTTTTTTCCACATCTCTGTCTATTCATGAAGGCCACATCTGGAGGAAGACATAACATAAAGTCATGTAGTCCCCAGCTTTTTAAATTTGTAATGTGTTTATGACTACCATGCAGCAGGCCACATATATGACCGGATATGTCAACCGAGCATGTATTTCCATCTAAGTCCTAGCCTTATAACTATTTATAACTAACAGGAAACTGAACTGTCAGAGTGTTCCCAATGTTTTATTTAGGATTATTTTTTCATGGATATAATTACATTTTCTTAAGCTCCTCCCCACAGATCCCTTCAGCTCTTTCTGAGTCATGTTGACTTTTCACCACCAAAATCTAATCTGTTCATCAATGAGGCAACTCAAATGTTTGTGCCAAACCAAAATTCTTTCAAGGAGATCTTGAGATATTGCATTCACTAGTGATGAACACAAGGTCACAACCTGGACCTTTGACCACCAAAGCCTAATCTGCTCGTCCTTTACTCGAAGTGCACGTGAATGCCAAATTTAAAAATATTTCCTCAAGGTGTTCTTGAGATATTGCGCTAATAAGAATGAGATTAAGTCACAGTGACCTTTGACCACCAAAATCTAATCAGTTCATCATGAAGTCCAAGTGGATGTTTGTGCGAAATTTGAGGAAATTCCCTCAAGGCATTCTGGAGATATCGCTTTCACAAGAATGGGACGGTAGATGGACAAACAACCCAAAAACACAATGCCTCCAGCCCCTGCTATCGCTAGCAAAGAGGCATAAAAAGATATTATTTCATTATGACATTATGTATCAATATATTACACAGTGTTTCAGTGCAGGTGAAAAATAAAAAAAATCCTCTACAGGGCCATCAGTTATATATCCGCCATATAGAAATATTTCTGTGTTTTCTAGGGTTCACCAGGCAGGCTTTCCAGTTCTCCAAGCATCTACTGAGCACCACGTCAACTCCACAGTTGAAAAGCCTTCTGTCCTCGAGGTACCACTTCAAAGTAGCTTTCATTTCTCTGATCACAACGAACACAGTACGAATTCCCTTTTATGCTGTGCACCAAACTTTGACCTTTTCTTCCACCATTCCATCTGATGTGTCCCTTCCCATCACAGCCTCATCCGTCTTCCAGTGGCACCTGTCATCAATCTCAGTGGTCACTGTGCCTGTCGATCTGGACCCACCATCACTCTTCATTTGAGTCAGTGGGAGACCCCTGCAAGCTGCCTAACTAACCCTGTAACTGCCTGAGCTGGCCTCGGTCTCAGACCCTCCATCCTGCTGCTATTTCCTTTACCTTTTATTCCTCACGTTCTTTTCTGAAATTCAGTTGTGTCTCAAGGTTTCCATTTCTTTAAACTGGGACTAGTTGAGTGTTATACTTAAACATAAACAGTAAAAAATGAAAAAAATGTACTGCTACAGCTCATTACACATCTATGGTAGATGACAAGCTAAGGTACTGAGATGTAGCAGCTGGCACAGTGGTTGAAGAAAATAAGCCACTGGGTTAAGGAGAGCTGTACTGGATCATCTACTAGGCACAAATCTCAAAGCATGCTGGTTAAGGAAATTCCCTGAAACATCCTGTGGTTTTGTTGCAATGATACAGCATTGTAGTTGGACAATTAATATGTAAGTTTAGATACTGTCAAATAATGCATAAATGTTTAGTAGATTAAATACAAGAGGCAACCCCTGAAGCTCAAAAAGGATGTTTAAGTGCTAAAAACTGCCCAACTCTGAAGCAGATGTTTATGGTACAAAAATACAGTTATGGTCTCCATAGCTAATTTCCCTGTTGACGACTGTATGAGGGGTGAATTTTATCTTTACTCACCCATCTAAATATTATCAAGGCTTAAAGTGATGCATAATTAAGAGTGTGGACACTTTGTCACTTACACAGACAATGCTAGTTATGATGGATTAACCCCAGATTCACTTAGTTAAAGTGCAGATGTAGGCTAGCTACAGCTATTTTTAGTTTGTTTTCAGTTCACAAAAGTCAATTGTAATGTTTCGATTCCCTAAAACATCTTGTTCAGCTTTTGGTTGTACTAAAAGACCCTCGAAAGAGTAGGATGTTCAGTTTTTCTGATAAGTAACATTACATTTTGTTTTAATGATTTTACAACATTTTTGTTAGCACAAATTAGCAGGTAACTGTAGCTGTACATGCAGACTGCTAACCAAGCTAGCTGCTAGCACAATGTTTAGCTTCAACCCTTGCTCAGATATGTTCGATGGCAACAGCAGAAATGCAAAACTCAAGGCTTCAAAATGGCTGTCCATAAACCAATGGTTGATGTCACAGTCGCTATGTCCATTATTTAAGACAGACTTTAATTAATTACGTGCAAAGTTCCCCAAAATGCCCAACCATTTTGAGTTTCACATTTTTCTTCAGAGCCTCATCAGGGCATAACACAGTGGCCACTAATGTTTAGCACAATGAATTAGTTTGTTATTGTCAAAAATATTGAAAGTGAAGTGAAGCATATGGTGTGATCCACACAGCTTGTTCTGACATCTGTTACCGCTGGAGAAAATAGATGGATCGGTGCAGTAAACAGTCAAATGCTGTCAAGTCCTGTAACCTCACTGACCTTAAAAACAGAATGAGAAAAGAGCTGGAGTGATTCATCCTTGTTGAATGCTTTAAAATAACTCCTAACTAGCTGTGCTGTAGCTGCTGGTTTGCTGGTGAGTTTCAAGTGAAACAGTTTCCCTGACAACAGTTTAAAACATTCAATCAAATAAATCATGTTTGTCAGTGTTGGACTAATGCACTGTCACATATTAGGACTAATGCACTGTATGCACATGCTGTTTTGTGTGTTTCTGTTTCTGCCACAGCAGCTACGTATTGTTATGCCTTTAAATGCAGGTGCGTCGGAGCAGGTGTGCACCTGCTGTGTGTGCACTGTTTGCTAACAAGAACAGACACGGGTGCATAATTCTGGTGCTGTGCTATGAATATGTGTGTGTGTGTGTGTGTGTGTGTGTGTGTGTTTGTACAGCGCATGTACAAACAGTCAGGCCCAGTGACTGTATAATTCAGACTGCAGGATACCCGAGGGTGCAGGCCTCTCTCCTCGGTCGGTTACTCACCGGGAAATAAAGGGAAACACACCCCCAATGCAGTGGCAGCTAGGAAACAAATTGAGCTAAAAGGTCAATCACCCCCCTACCCCCCACCTAACTTTAATTAACAAATCAGTTGAAAATGCCAGGGAACCAGAGGCTATGAAAATATTACACCGTAAAGTTGCTACTCAATGCTAATTGGGTACCATTTAATACACCAGTGAATGGATGTTAATCATTAGCTAATCCACCCAGGCTTTCGTCTATTGTGGGAATGGCTCTTATGTCCTGCTGCTTCATTAGGTGAAGTTCTCGTGTCTGATATCAGCTCAACACTGATTTGTTCCATCACAGCTTAAAACAAGTCAAATGAGTTAAATGAAGAAGTGAGGTCGACACGGAAAAGTTTGTTTTCAGTGACTGCAGATTCCACGCTGACAGCACTGCTTGCTAAATAAACTTTGGGAAAAAAAAGACATCATAAACACTGCGCCTGCCAAAAAGCCAATCTCTGAGTAATGCTGAGACACAGCCATTAGTGAGATTGGCAATGCTCTCTGATACTTGAGTTATCCCCTCCAAACCTCCCAGATTTTATTCGTTCCTCCTCCATCCCTTCATCTATCTCTCCCTCTGTCAACCTGCATCTCAATTAACAGCAGGAGAAACAGAATCAGATCTCTATTTGTTTGGAATCCTATAACAATGCCACCTAATCAGTCTCGGCTGGACTAAAGGGGGCGAGAGGCGAAATGGAGTGAAAAAAAACAAAAGTGCTGGAATTGCATTAGCGGTAATAAGGATACCAGAAAGTAAAGATAAAACCTCCTTGTTGCAGAAGCAGACAGAGAGAGAAACAGAGAGAGATTGGATGATGGAATGGTACAGTAGGAGAAGCTGATGGAAAGGAACCCAGGACTAATAAATTAGGAGGCAGGAAATAAGGAATCTAAGCAGGTCAGGGGCATGTGGCATGAAGGAGTGCAGGGCCTGATGGCAGAGTTGAGGAATAAAAATGAGGGAGTGGGAGAGGGGAAGGCAGATGTCTGATTCACCGACTCATCCCTCTGCTCTGGCACTGAGCTGCACAAAGCTGGCACGGCTGAGAAAAAAGGAAAAAGTCATGATAGATAGAGGTATCTTAAGGTAGAAGTTGATATAAAGAAATGGAGAAAATGCAAAGACTGACTGAAGGTGTGCAGAACACCAGATAGTTATGTAAGATACAACCCCTTTTTAACAGCTTGTTTAAGGCAGAGGATGCAATTTCTGAAATAATACAGACATCAGGATTTGGTGGGAAATAATTATAGCAACTGTTCCAAACAGAAAATTCAGTCAATCAGGAGGAGGAATTGTCATCTTTGAAATGCCGCGTGATGTTTGTTGAGTATGTTACATTCATTGGTCCAATACATTAGGGTAAATTTTCAATATACTTTAATGTAAAGTGTATTTGAAAATCCATCATGATTCATTGGATAATGGGATTATAATATTTGATTGTGCTATCAGGAGTTGTAGCAAACAGGTTGCACTATTGCTATCTGACCACTCTGGAAGAGTAAAGTTATCACCAATATCAAAAACTGACTGTCCTGCTTAATACAACCATGAAAGGCTGCAAAAACCATTAAATTATTCATTTACAAAGACAATCCCCTGCATTTAGCCCTCTCGAGGTTCTTCTCCTTTTTCCCTGTGTGCCCATAAGAGTTGGTGACGCTTAGATTACAACAGAATTTCAGTCAACCTTCCCTTTCAAGTAATACTTAGATATGCTAAGTTACCTAGGCTTGTCTCTGAAAAGAAATCAAGAAAATCAAAGTTTTGCAGATGTTTAAAAGACATGAGCAGTATCATTATCCTCTGTCTCTATGTGTGCCTTTTTCATTGTGACCGAAAGGCTCGATTTGTGTTGTTTTTCCTTTTTTTTCATAAAAGGTAACATTGTCAACATAGATCCTTCATTGCATACTGTAGTCCTTGCTGTCGGCTTCTTGAAGCTATATTTTCTAACCCATTTGCCTAAGCAGAACCTAAATCGCCATGTGTCTTTTTGTTAAGCTTGTCCAGCTTAGCCACAGTAGCTAAAGGGGGTGGGACATAGGGGTGGGTGGTATTGGACAATTGTTAACTGAATTTTAAAGCACAATAATACAGCCCAGAGGCCCGTTCAGTGGGTGCATGAGCTCTGGTTCCCTCCAGCATGCCTCCACAGTTACTGCCCTGCTCTGCTGCACCAAGGGGACTGCCCCAGGGGAGCCAATTAAGAGCGTCCACTGTGTCAGTGACAGCTGCTCTAGTCGCAGCCACCGAAAGCCTCCCAGCTCCACATCACTGATAGGGAAATACTGGAGAGATGGGGAGGAGATGAAACAGAGAAAGAGTCAGAAGGGGAGAAGGGATCAATAAGGACAGCAGTGATCCTCAACACGTCAAGAGATCACGGTGTGTCGGAGAGGAACCCTGACTCCAGGTTGATTACATGCAATTCACTTCCGCTGTGCACAGTCAGTTTCACAAGAAAGACTGTTACATAAGACAGAGATGGACGTCTAATCCATTCTAATTGGAAAACTGATAATTCTTTGTTTGGCCAAATAGAAATTGTAGTAATTTGCAGAAAAACTGAGCAATTGAAGAAAAACAAAACTGATGTATCTCAAAAATTGCAGCCACTGTTCTGCTAAGAGAAAACCAGACTAATTTGGTATGCTTTGGTACCGAGTCCCACAAAAAGGCTGGTTTGATAAGCAATGCCACACTAAATTATTTCTACCCTTGAGATTTAAACAATTTTGATATTTTCAAATGTGCCTAAATGACTTGTTTTTTTTTCTATTTTCGATACACTCCTGTTTACCATTTACTTTAATAGATTCTGGTTTCATACAAGTGCAAAAGCCTCTGGTCTTTTCTAAACAGCCTAGATTTCCTCTTCTGTCCTTCATATCCTCTTATCATTCTATTCCGTCTGTTTCTCTTCAAACCATATTCATATTTCAACGAGTCTAGAGCACGAAATTCTTTGTCATCTTCTTGTCAAAGACAGAAGAGAAGGGGTCACTGAAGTGAGGACAGTGAGAGGAAGCAGTATGATATTTTCAGAACACAATAATGTTACTGAATCAGGGGAAGTTTTTAATTGGGGCCTCTGAAGATAACCCGTATGATGCGAATAGCCAGCAGGGGTGATGGTAGAGCGGTGATTATACATTGCAAGATGCATTCTTATGCTCCCATTTAAATACCGTAGCAAGTGAATTACATTTCTGCCTTGTTTTTCTTAGGTATTTGCCTGAAACAACTGTGGAGCTTTGCAAAGTGAGATTGATAACAGCGTTCTTGGTTCCAAAGAGAAGGTTAAGAAGAAAGCTTTTCCATTTTTTTTTCAGAATTCCCACATGACTTACTGTTCTTCACCATTGATTGCTTAATGCAACACAAAGCCTCTGTGGGTTTTATTTAGTCTCACAAATTGATTAAGAGCTGCAACTTGAGGAGGAAGTGCACATGTATTATGCCCATTTTTATAGTACAGTGGCAGTATAGTACTTAGCACAGAGGAAAAGCAGGTTGTCCACTAATCGGAAGATCGTTGGTTTGATCCCGGCTCCTCCAGTCAACATGTCCAAGCATTCTCAGGGCAACATATTGAACCCCAAATTGCTCTTTATGCTGCGTCATCAGTGTGTAAGTGTGCATGTTTTGGTTACTGAGTAGCAGGTTGCACCTTGTATGGTTGCTTTGGCCTGCAGTGTGTGAATGGGTTGCTGTGACATGTAGTATAAAAGCGCTTTGAGTAGTCAGTAGACTAGAAAAGCACTATGTATGTGCAGTCTATTTACGTTTTTTTTTGAGTAGTGGCTATTTTCTGGAAAACGGACAGTGGCGTCTAACCTTGGTGCCACTGTCTTCAAATTACACTATATTGCAACCCACCCCTTGATAGTGGGTTGAAAAGCTCCCCGTGTCATGGAACAGGCCATGCTAGCACACCTCTGCTATACATACACCACTGGCGAATTGTATTTCCTAGGATGGAAAAGATATGACCCGTCCTACGCTGCTTTACTCTGCCCCTGATTGGCTTACCTTGAGATTCTTACCCTGACTTTAATTGGTCCCCCTCCTGTTGCCTACATCTAACCAGCCCAATAAATGAAGGCAATGAGTAGCCAATCAGATGGAGATGGGGAAGGCTCATGTCTTCACTACCTTTGGATATGCAATTTAACACTCCACTGGAATGTCACCAACCCCTTTCTGAAACAGCAGAGTGTCTGAATGCCTGCTCACTCTGTCTAAATTTAGCTTTACCAACATTTATTTAGAATAAAAAGGTTTTCATAAAAGTATTAGATTGTAAACACTGCCTGCAGGTACCCAATATTCTCTAAGGTAAAGCATAAGACAGGCTGCACCCAAAACTGACCATAAACAATAGATTTAATACCTATCGATCTTCCACAATACTCAGGCAAAAGATGATATGAAGAAATGGAGACATAAAAATGCAAAACCTGACTTAAAAGTGTGCAGAACACCAGAAAGTAATGCAAGATGTGACCATTTTTTTAAAACACTGAGCACAATATAATGCACAATTAATCAAAACCAGATGTTTCTTTGGTCCTTAACCCTAAAATATACAGTATAAACATTTTATTGTAGCATTTTTATGGAGTGGGAGAACTTGCGAGGGACAGATTGAAAAAAGAATCATCAAACTTTTACAAATGTCAAAAGGAAAGAGCCAAATCTTATATTATCTGCCTTAAAAATCAAGGCAAAAAATAAATACATTGCTATCAAAGTTACTCCTCAATCAACCTGTTTCTCTTCTTGTTTCCAAACCTTTCCCTCATGCATAGCTTATTGGGCATCACAGCTGTAAGCGTTTAATCAAAGCGTTAGCTTTCTAATAGCGTAAAAGTAATTACTAAGGAAAGCACTGTGTTTGAGACTGGAATCATGAACTAATCACACAGGAAACATTTGTTAATTCAGTATCAACTATTTGTCTTTCTGTTTCAGCCAGCAGCACCCATAAATCAGTATGAATATAGTATAACCGGACCTGTCCAGTGGTGCATAAACAGAATTTATATGCAGTACTGAGTTAGTTTTCTCTAATAGCTTTTGGTCATGTGATAAAAGAAAAACCCCTGATGCGTTGCGATTCTCTCACACTGTAATCCCTTGTCTTATTGCTTCTTCATTGTGTTAGACGTCCTTGAGTCTTGAGTAAATATGAGGAAAAGATTATCAGTTATCGCTTGCCACACCTGAAACAAGGTATCGGTTCACTTCAAGCGTGTAGAGCTTAATTCGTAATCAAACAGCAATGAGACGCACACGGAGTGGAGTGGATATTCTCCTGCCAATCAAACCTCTGCGTTGTTTAGAGTGAAAGTCACCTTTCCAGATGCCTGGATGCCAGCTCTTCTGCCACCCACACACACACTGCCTACACATACACGTGCATTATACATAACTGCACACGTACCTCCCACTCTGTGCAGTGTGAGGAACCTTCTGTCAGTTTCCACTCATCAAATGGTATTGGGATGCCACTTAGTGGAGCTCTTCTAAATGCAAACAATGTAATATGTGTTGCATGACTCTCTAATGAGCTTGGCAGCACACAAACTAACAAATTGTACTAACATGCACGCAGACACAGGCGTATACTAACCCACGCACTGCAACTATTTCCTTTCCTTCACTCCCCAGCTTTAATGCAAATACATTTATGCAGTGGAAAAAAACTCAACATATTTGCGACTTGTTTACTTGCAGATCTTGGACTATCCCCACAGGCGCAGACAAAAAAAGTTGCTAAAATAACACTCACCAGGTTCCTGCTCAGCCAGCTCATGTCGGCCCCACCACCCACTGTCCACAGCCACAACCTAATGTCAACTCGCCTTTCACATGTCACACTTGACAAGCTCCTGACAGCTTTCCTCTAAAGGGACCTTCTGTCAAATCTGACATTTGCTACCATTAAACACCAGCCATGCCGTGTCCCTGGTTTGGAAAGCTTGAATGTGTTTTTTAGAGGACAGGGTTGATTGCCGGGTAGACTGACTCAAAGGTGTTGAAGGTAAAGACTGGATGGTCTTGAATAAAAGGGAAAGCCAGTGATGGTCAGGTCTGACAGGTATTACACGAAGGAAGTAGTGGTTGAGATGTGGGGGCGGTTCTCTTTACTTGGTAATTAACCACATGGAAAGGCACTAAACGATGCAAACTGCCCCATCCATCTGGAAAACAGTCACATCTTTGCCGGGTAATCAACCATACTGACATGTCACCAGCACGCTGGTGGAGATCTGTCATATCCATACAGATGCCCTTTGGGGCCATCTTGATAGGTTTGCATATGGTGCCACGGTCACATTTGCTGTCACAGCTTCTTGTTTTATTGGCCTGGAGCCACATGACCACATAATCAACCCACCTTCATAGAAAGACCATTGGCTGATATATGGGATATATGTGGATTTATGTGATGGTTGTCTGCCATTTTTTTCCATTTTTTCCTGCTTCATACCTACCTTTTTAAATGTTGCTTCACTTGGTTAAGGTTAGGAAAAAATCATGTTTTGGTTTAAAAGCCTGCTTTTCATGGCAAGTAAAAAGAAATCACCTTTCCTGGCACTATCCCAGCAGAAACCCAGCAATGTCTCGGTAATCACCAACCTCTTTTAACACACTATCGCACTATTAACACCCATGTTTAGTGCCAAAAAATCCACTGGTAAAATAGCAGCAGGTCACTTAAAAACACAAATGGTTGGTGTCTAAAAAGCTATTGGAAAAACAGCGATAATGCTGCTTGCAGAAAAAGTGACAGGTTGCTAAAAAACAACTAAGTTTTGTGCCTTAAAGCTGCTTGTGCATAAGTGAAGGGTCACAAAAAACACCCATGCATGGTGCCTAAAAAGTTGCTGTAAAATCAGCAATAGTTCACTCAAAGTAACACCAACATTTACAGCTAAAAATCTGCATGGAAAGCAGTTACAAGTCACTGAAAAACATCCTTATTTGGTGCCTAGAAAGCTACTGGAAATACACCAAAAAATTTGCTTGTACAAAAGTGATAGGTTGCTAAAAAGACCTATCTTTGGTGCTTAAAAAGTTGCTTGAACAAAAGTGACAGGTTGCAAAATAACACCCATAATTGGCGCCTAAAAAGTAGCTTTAACAACTCACTCAGAAAAAGATAACATTTGTGCCTAAAAATATGCCTGTGAAAAAAGCTACTGTAAAAAAAAAAACAAACACTGTAAAAATGCCACTGTAAAACAGAGACTTTTCACTCAAAAAAGTCAGCATTTAGTGTCTAAAAATCCACTTGTAAAGCAGTTAGAAGTCACCTATATTTGCTGTATACAAAGCAGCTGAAAAAACAGTGACAGTTCAATCAATAAATGCCCACATTTAGTATCTAAAAAAAACCTGCTTGTAAAAGAGTGAGAGGTCGCTAAAAAACACCTATATTTGGTGCATAAAAAGTCACTTGAAGAACAGAAAAAGTTGCAGTACAAAATTCAAGTGTTGCTAAAATAAACTCATGTTTGGAGCCAAAAGGCTGCTTGTAAAGCAGCGATGAGTCACTAAAACACAACCGGTTTGTTTTTTCCTAGGTGTCTCACTATCACACAATCTCCTCCAATTTCGCAAGGCAAACTACGTCACTTTAGAAACCTTGATATAATATGTCAAAAAAAAAAAAAAAAAAAAGTAATGTTTTTGTGGTTTGCAGAAATGCGCAGTGCTGGTATTTCCTTCTAGCTTCTGGGTTGGGTTTTGTCCTCTTTAGACTTCTTCCCCTGCTTCATGCATGTTGGAAGTAGGTGACATTGTGCCTGTAACTCCCACCCTGCACCTACTGCTTCTTGTCTCAATATGGCAACACCATGGAAGAGTCCAGTATTAAAAAATGTAAACGGAAGCAGAAGTAGAATCAAATGTGTGCCTTGGAGATTCCTTGAATAAAGGCATTTATTAGTATTCATGCCGCGGCAGCTGGCTCTTGACCTCAGTCCTATACAGTAGAAAGATTTTCCACTGGGATCCCATTTTCCAATGAAAGGCCTGAAATGTTTCAGTGTGAGACAGTGGTCCCCTCAGGAGGGAGGTCAACTAACCAATGAGAAAGGATCATAGGTGACATCCTGAGGGAGGAAGCCTGGGACACTGTGCCCCTCCGCTGAGCCTGTCAGCAGTCTGATTAATACATGTGGCAGATCAGAGAGAACGAATGGATAAAAGAATCCTTTTCTTTACTGCCTCTTGTGTACTGCCAACCCACATATCAGACATTAATCAAGGAGGCGAAGAATTGTTTTCTCTCTACAGCATGGCACAAAAAATAAAACTTCATCTGTGTCTGGGGCAAAGGGAGGGGCAATGTTGCGTGACATTCTCTTCATATCGCTGAGCTAGAGGTCACCTCCCGGCAGTGAGAGAAAAGAGACAGGGAGAAAAATAACGCTCTCCATCTCTCACCTGCTCGCCCACTGTGCCTGCATTCATCAATCCTCTACACCCTCTCTCTGTTCCTGTCCTTCCATCTATCTGGCGTTGTGTGACACACACAGTAACGGCGCACCCATATTGCTACCTCCGCCATCAACACAAATTGACTCACACAGTACTTTGATTATGACATGGAGCAAAACAACATTGCCCTCCATGATTACTGCATGTGAGCCATAAAGCAAACTGAATATGCAAACAGCATATCAGGGCTTTTTTTTTTATTACCCAATATGTTGCTGGTAATGTAATTGCTCTTGAGCTCTGACAATGCAGAACTTTAAAGTTTAATGTACATGATGTAATTAATTTCATTGGTGGAGGACTAGTGGGACAAGGACTGCATTGAAAAGGTATGTCATTTTTAATCAAGACAAACACACTTGGAAATAAAAGTTTTAACAGAAAATTTTATGGAACTGCATTTCTGAGGCAATTTGTGGGAGTGTACATGATTAGTAAGAAGTGCTTTTGAAGCAACAGTTATATTTGTGCAAATGAAATGAGTCATATAGGACTGACCGAGTACAGTACATTTACAGTCTCCCCTGATGACAAGTTGTGAATCATCTGCATAGAGCTTCACTGAATCATGACACTCAAAAGTAAAAATAGTGATGGAATCCCACCACTTCCGTTTGTGTGACAGTATTGAAATTATCTCCACTATTAAGACAGTGGGATAAGAAAAGAAGATCATAAAGTTTTAAGTGCTCCTATAGATGAAAGCACAACACATGCATCCATTAACTTACTTAAATGCACTTAAATGCACTTAAATGCCTCTACCGGAGCCCAGCATCCATCTTGTTTATTACTTTTCAATAGCTCTGACCTTTTGATCCCCAAAGTATGGCTTATGGACAATAGCCTCTACCTGTGAGTGAAATACAATCAATATCTGGAGAGCTTTAGTTTTCTCTGCACTGTATGGGAGACCACAGAGCACATTCAGAAAGGAAGATGGGGGCTATGAATGGTGGGAGGGAACTGACAAAGCAAAGACAGATGACTGACAAGTAGGGAGCGTACTCTCTCAACAGGGGAAATGATTCAAGTCAAGTGCAGTGCTGGGAACTCCGCCTCTGCATAAAGCCGAGCACACGAGATGACTATATATCACTCTGGCCACTCATTGCAAACACACACGCTTTATACGGCCCTCAATAATGGAAAGGAAAAGAAAATGAAAATCAAAATCAAAATACCTCAGCACATTGAGGGATGTTAATCAAGAATGAGAGTGATACTGAAAGGGGAAAAAAAGGAAAACAACACTAAATCATTGGCAAACAGATCAAGGCTCCTGTGCAGGAAATGATTCAAATGCAGACAGACGCAGACACTGAGACAAGTGGACGGCGGAAGGTCGAGCATGCTCATCTGAGCAATGGAGCCCAGGTGGAGGCCGTTTTGTTTGGCAGTGCCAGGACGTAGCCTTAATTAGCACAATGCCAACCATCCATCTACCTCAAGCCAGAGATGTCTGGCATCTGAATGTCTTATCTGTGTAATTCCTCAAATGCTGAATGACTTTTGCTGCTTCCTGGTTACAGATGAACCATGTTGCCATTTGTTTTGTCTCCTACATGATTCCAGGGTGTTTTGTTTTGGTAACTATTGAGCAAGCAGGCCTGCAATCTGATCATTACAGGAGCCGGTATGACTAAAAATACAATCTAACCAAAGCAAGGCCAACTAACAGCACAATAATACTTTGTCCCTGCAGGATTTAGTTTCATGAGGACAGTTAGTTGTAATTGAACCCAGTTTGCGGGTAAACCTAGCCCTCCCTCCAAGCTTAAAAAGGGCAACTCAGCTTGTGTACTGGACAGCCATTATCCTGACTGATGAATATGTAGTGAGATAGCTCCGCTAAAGAGAGCTCCAAGGTTTCAGGACACAAGATACACGGGTTTAATTGAAAATATTTCAAGGAGCCCAAATTACTTTGAAGAGTCAAATTAAGTGTGAATTCTCAGTATTTAGGAGGAGTGTTCGATGCCAGTTTCAATTTATGTGGCTGCAGGGCCACTTAGTCCTCCAGCATAAACAAATAAGCAGATGAAATGTCATGTTTCTCCCTGTTCTCTCACGAAAACACCCTACACTTTGCCTTGCAGTTTAAAATGGAAGATTCTGGGGGAAACAATCCATTTCCAGATTTTCTGCCAGAGTGAGCCTCTTAGCTCGCCCACATGCTCTGCCATTGGCGGTCAATAATCTACCCAATGAGGGAACATTAGCTGGCGTGTGGAAGAAGTAGAGGAGGAGGATAGGGTGAAGCTTGTAGAGGATGGGCGACTGAGTGATTTGCCTTACATACAGGCCATGAGATAAGCCTCTTGGTTTCCCCCTTGGCAGATAAAGGCCCCCACATTACAGTTATCGTTGCAGACAGATTATAGACTTCACTCTCTCTGTAAGTACAGGATGACGCTGGATAGACCTTCGCTTCCTCACTACCATTAGGAATGCTCTGCCTGCACCGTTTCCCACAGCAATCAATCTAGTTTACAGCCATTCCAGTTATCGCTTTCACTTGACTCTCTCCCAGTAGATGTTGACCTATGCTGTTGCTCCATCCCACGAGGGGACATGCTGCACCTACCACACCCAAGGTTAGACCAAAATGATCTACAGCAGTCTAAATCTGGAATTCCAACCCTCAACTAGTACTGATGCATCAAACAGATAGAATAATTCTAAGGTATTTTCCAAACCAACATATTTCCATTCTAACTAGTCAAATATTGCTTGATCAGTAGACTATCACACCTAAAAATGACGTGTTAGGTGTCCTCCTGCATCTGCTGCTGATGTTCAGGGAAGCCATGTCTATTCAAGCCAATTACACTCGTTGGCCATGGTTACATGCACACCAATAAACCCCTAATATTGTGAATATGACAATATTCTGAGTTTGATGCAGGTCATGTAAAAAAAATATTCTGTTTAAATATTCAAATTCTGCAATTTTCCAAATTTAGTGTTTTCTGATTAAGACATGTCAGTATTATTCAGGTTTTTGGAACATTATTTGTGCATGTGTACAGCCTATGTGGAATATCGGTCTCAACTGGGTACCACACATCGTCTGTTGTCTGTTTAAGGTCGGCTCTCTGCGTTGTCATGGATACATTGTATAAAAAACAACTCACAAACAGTTGGTAAGGCTGGTGTAGAGATACATGGATACATTTCTGGTCGGAAGGAGAAACAAACTTACTTTAAAACGTTACAAAAGACTTGGATATCAACAGGTTTTTTGATATGCACATATCTCAGCACTTTTCAAAAAGGTAATTGGTACAAAAGAGGGAGACTAAGCTTGCACAACCCAACAAGTCCACCATCGGTGGAAAACTGAAAAAATTCTATGTTGATGCAAAGAGACGAAATGACAAGCAGCTCCAGCTGTTCTACTTCACCATAGTTTGACATGATAAACAACATGCTGCACGTTAGTCAGAGTATGTACAGCTACATGTAAACAGCTGTGTTAGAGGAAAAATTCAGTTTCATTAGCCATTTAATACTCAATATGTCTTTTCGAAATACACTTTGGTCTTCACAGGAAATGTATACTCTCTGCTTGTTAGATGTGCACGTGAACGTACAATGTCAGTAAAACACTTCATGGCACCTTCACTGGCATATTGCCAGGAAAGGTTTTTTTTTGCATCAGTGTCTTACACCAAAATCACTGACCAGGCAGCTGTATTTGACGAGTAAGAACGGGTCTGCCAAATGGCTTGGCCATAATGTTTTTATCTAATGATCACCAAGACCTGATTACTTATTTTGTCCTTTTCATGAACTGCATGGCTGGAATGAAAATAAAGAATTCTTGAACCCATGTTTAGACAGTGGCTTTTCCATCATGTGTAACAGAATGCTATGTTATGTAAAGGTAAAATGTCAATGCGCATTTTAATAGTGCCACACACCAAAGAGCAACTTGTCTGAGAAGCAGAGGTTTATACCCATGTGATCCAGGACTGTGAAGCAGAGCGTGGCTTTGGGTAGCCCCAAATGGGACCATCACCTGGACATACTTGTGAATAACCTATTTCGGCAGTGAAATGACTGATGGGCTTGGATAAGATGGCAGCGGTGCAGAGTGGAGTGGGAAGTAGCAGGGGTTCGCCTATCTCTGGTTCTGCTCCAGTAGTGCCTTGGTTCATCTCTTCAGCCCCCCAAATGCCCCGGGGAGGAGATTTAAGTGTGTCAAGGCTCTGTGTGCAAGAAGATGAGTTAGGGCTTCAAACACACCATACCGAGACTCTATCACTCTCTGTAGTTTTTTCTGGCTCGCTCTCTCCAACCTTCCTTTGCCTCCCCTACTGTGCAAGCTCTCCTTCTTTTCCCTATTCACTTAATCTCCACTCTTTCCACCATTCTTCCTCATTTCTGCCTGATATCTCATGTTCCCCTCGGTCTTTCTACAATATGGAAGATGCATGCCGGGAGGACTTGTGGGCACATTAGTGGTAGTAGCAGGGGGGGATGATGGTGATGGATGCCATGTCTGTCAGTCATCAGAGCCTTGACACAGATGTGTTGGCTGAAGATGCACAGATCTTTGAGGTTCGCTTGAACTCTGCAAAGTTGCTTTCCTGCTGGTAGAACATGTGTGGGTGTGTGCATGTGCGTACATGTGTATTTATGTGATTCGATGTATGCTGAGACGCAGCAGGAGGTTGCTGTCTGTCAAGCTCCCTCAGTAAACCTTCAATTTCACATCCTGACATATTATTTCAAACAGCGATATGCACCGACTCTACTGAAGCAATATATCCCATTTTGCCTCGGTACACTTGAAACTCCATAACAACACGGTGCAGCTACAAGGAATAATTAAGCCAAGAAATCAGTGTCCCCAAAGGACTGCAGTAGAAAATAAATCACGGGTATGAAACAAGCATAGCCGATACACTGCCCCTTCCCATGGGTTCCTTCCTCTGTCAACCAAACGGAATAAACAAAAGCTGACAAGGAAACCCCTGTTGACATCCTGCTTACTGTGAGTGCTCTCAGTCAAGGATATTACATTTAAATATTTGAAGGCAATGCAAACATGGAAAGCTTTTTTTAATACAATGAAATGTAGGATGGAGCTGAGTGGGAGAGCAGCTGAGCAAAGCTAGCTTGATGATAAATGTTTAATGGGCCGTACAGTGTTCACAATAGGTGGGGAGAAACCAGACAGTATATTGTTAATGCGGCACTGATTAGTAAGGCGTCAACACTGAATTCAATTGAGTGGATGAAGCTTTTCTCAACATATTCTTTAATAGATTTGCATTAAAACACCATGGAATACAGTTGGAAAGCCTAAACAAAAGCCGTGCTGCTTTTTTTGGCATCGCTAAACTGCAAGAAGTTGAAATCAAACACATACAAAACGGTTTCTAAATTCTGTCCTCCATTTTGAAGTGCACTGATTAAATGGATAGATGGTATAATGAGCCTTTTGCCTTTGCTCAGATGCAACAAATCATAACCAGGACTCCAATCCATGTAGTAAATATGCAAAAAAAATCTCAATAACATTTATGTACACTACCATTCAGAAGTTTGGAATCAGCCATTATATTGATGCTTTTCTTCTTTCTTTGACTAATGGTTATTTCTACAGAGATAAAACGGTATAATTCAGACACAAATGTTTTATTCACATTTGAAATAGTTTTCGCCCCAAAAAGAAGAATCATTAAAACTTTTAGTTTAGTTTAGTTTCATCATTTAGTTGAGGTCCCAATAGTGTTATGTGACACAGAAAATACTGCTGGAACTTTTGAATTTATTTTCCAGCCCAGAAAAGTGACCCTCAATCATTATTGAACCACAACGGTGAAATTGGGCTTTAAATATTTTTGGGAAACCCTTTCCCTTTGGTTCCTCTGGTCTACGCAGTGGTTGAGTTGAATATGTTAAAACTGTGATTGTGAGTCTATTATATGTTCAGATGATATTCTCTGATCCAGTTCCACTAGTGCTTACCCTAGACTAGGGGTCGGCAACCAAGAGACATTTTTGACTGAAAATAATTTTGATAAATTGTCTGGAGCCACAAAAGATATTTGATCCTTAAAGTAAAGGTAATATATAGTCTATAAAGTCTAAATTATCCCATCAACATTACTAACAAGTCTAACTGAACATTAATCAGAGTTGATGCTGAAACCAAATTTGTCCACACCCTTATAATTTTCTATGTTCCTTCAAGACTTCTACTTTTCGGATTTGAAATCCATAGTTAGTCTTGCCATAGATGTATGACGCAAGTTTCCATGTGCATTGTGTAATCCCCTCTGTTAATGATACATCTTTGATTACAATTGTTCCTCTCAAAACTGGTGGACACTTAGGCTGGTTTGCTAGACCAAGGTTGCACCAAGGTTTCAAGAATCCTGAATGGGACTGGGGCTGATACAATGGAAAAAGGAGTAAAGAAGACACTAGAGATGGGATAAAGAGCTGCATGTGGCTCCAGAGCCCCAGGTCACCTACCCCTGCCCCAGATTAACCTTTCATTTCTAATGAGAAGTTGAAAGACTGTCTTTGCCAAAGTGATACTTTGCATATTGATTGCAACTTCTTACAGAAATATTTGGAAACTTAACACTTAAACAATAAATCTGTAAATCTGCTCACATTTGCTGGTAAGCCTCTAAGTTTCCAGTTTTTTTTACCAATGACTGCAGATTTCTTCTATTCTTACTCAACCGTTGCTCAGAGGGATCTTTGTCTATTTCTGCCCTTTCAGTTGTCAGTCTGGCTGAACTGTTGCGCAGCATTATGCTCTCCATGTACAAAATCAACCCTTCATACAAAATAACATCTATTTGCAAAGAGGATTGAGAGGCCACTTGTTATTTTTGAGTAGTCCACTCAGCCATCTGACTGGACCAAATCATGCTCTTGTGGAAGGGAATTCCAAACTTTTCAGCTGTAAAAAAAAAAAAAAAAAAAAAAAAGAAATCTCCAATTATTTGCACTGTGTATGATTGACATGCTTGTGTCTTCTCATTAAGATCTTTTCATGCATATGATGCAGTGCAAATTTTATAGTCTATTAATATGCTAGTGAGCAATAACAGTGTGATGTTCTGTAAATATTGATGCAAAGTGCACTGACAAAGGCATTTGTGTACATTGCCTCAAATTATGCAAAGCTGTGTCTAATAAACAAACTCATGTCTCTCTGTGCTGCCCGTGCTCACAAAAAGTCATGTACTGGAATTTCTGCACTGATCTGTTGGATTTCTGACATGAAAAAATCTGACATGTAATACTGTAGCTTATTAGTTTCTGGACAGCTTCATTTGGTAATGGCCCCTTGAAATTTAAGGTTGTATGTTAGCTGGTTGTATTCACGTAGTAACAGAGCTGATGAAAGCATTTTCCTTTGCCTCTTAAAACTCCTTGGGGTTGGGTAGAGTGGCAGAGGTGGCGGTTTTTCAAAGCATCAGTCATGCATAATACAAGCCACTTTGTTTATTAATGGCGAGCACTCCCAGTGGAGACTCAAATCCTCGGCGCGGGCACCCAAGTCGCAGCGCTTTAATATCTGACGGCTAAATAATTAAAGCCCGCTTACATCACCGCACCCTCTGAAGATCTGGCCCCCTCGTCTCTGCCATCTACAAAGCCGAGGCGTTGCCCACGCCGTGATGCACTCACACTGATGTGCCTGCGGTGACTTTCATGTGCTGTGGCAGGGATGGTGGGTGGGAATGAGAACATCCCCGCAACACAACACCGCAGAGTAAGCATTACACCTCCCCTGAGCTAAATGCAAACTTTTAGCACATTTTCAGACAGCCAAATTCAAGGAGGAAACACTTTATTGTGAATACCCAAGAGAAGCTGTGATTAAACTGCACCTGTTGCTTTTGATGAAGGTTGAAATTTAGCTTGTAAGGACACGTTTTAAAATCATGAGAAAAATGTCAATACCACTATTCTTGCGAATAATACCAGCTTGAATGCTACTTCCATTTATAGCCGCTAGTTTGTGACATATGGATTGGTGCATGGCTTCCCTTGCTTTCGGAGGGGCATTAATCAAACCTCAGGCGGCGGAGGATCCTCGGCACCTCGGCCGAGCAAAGTGCCATCCTTCCTCTCCTCACTCCGTGCTTCCTTTTAATAGAAAAACTATGAATGGCTGTGTTGGGTGGAATGCGTTTATCTGGTCCAGGCACTCCTGTATGACACCTTATTTCATGTCGGCGCCCAAAAACGTGAGAGCAAGACAGGGCAAATCAATTTCAGGTGCAACCAGGGAGGATGTGCTCATAGGTAGCTGCATGTACAAAGACTGCAGAGGTGATTTGTGTACTGGTGTGAATATCAAACTGTTCTATTTTGTCTTAACGAGTGTTTCACTGTGCTGTGTCTCACACTAATAGAAGGATGTGGCATTGACGACATGAGAAATAAGAATGTTTATCCCTTTAAATATCCCTTTAAAAGGAAAACTGTATTTTGTTGATTTTATGCACCAATTTATGTATTTTCTTGCATCAATTTACAGTGTAAATGTCTTTAATTTTGTCAAAATAAATGACTAATTTTATGTTTCAATAAAAGTGGGAAAGGCACATTATAGATATACCCATCCACCCACCCCCGAAATGTAAAACCATGGCTACAACTAATGGTTATGTTCATTATCAGTCAATCAAACTATTATTTTCGCCTCATTGATCAATTATTTGGTCCGGGAATGTCAGAAATTGATAGAAAATTCTAAATCAGTGTCTTTAAACTGCTTGTTTTGCTCCTTCAACAGTCCAAATAAATGTACTATCACACAAGACAAAGTAAAACTCAATCCTCTCTCACAATTTAAAAGCTGGGACTAGGAAATATTTACATGAAAAATAATAATTGTCAATTCATTTTCTGCCAAAATATCATTTAATTGAATAGATGAGAGTACATTAGTTTTGCCTATATGCAATAATTTCAGAGAGGGGGGTTGAAAAGGTCCAGTATAATGCTCATTTTCAAGTTCATACAATTTCATACAATTTTAATACTTGTCTCTTTAAGCCCCCCACTAAGAAAGCCCAGTCTACTCTGACTGGTCAATTGCACCATCACTACAGCCAGGTAACGACTGCAATAACAGTGCAACGGCAGTTTCTACCTTCATGCAGTAGAGTTGTGACATCACAATCTCACCAAATTCCTGGTGGCTCGTTGGACGGCACAGTTTTTTAACATACGCTGTGTGCATTTCTCTGTGGATTGAGTGTTTTGATATTTTCACAGTATTTATATAGCACCTATACCTGCTTTATGATAACAAAACACCGAAATCTAACTTTTCATAATATAGGGCCTTCAAAGAAATGCCGATAAAAGAGTGAAAACCCACTTGAATAAAAATCTGTGAAATTAAGACTTGCTGATTTTCAGATCAGAACATACTATTTCAATCAAAATGATTGAAAAAATATCTCTTGTTATTCCAGCAGTAAGCTCAATATAATAATCTGTTCAAAGTGTTACCTGATTAACTTTTTGAAGTCAAACTTTTTGCCATGAGTGCAGTAATTTTCCATTTAAGTTTTGGCAGTCTTACTTGTTTAGTTTAAATCTTCCTAAGCTCTTAAGACAACTTCCATGAATTGGCGGTAATGGCTTTGCTGCACATTCTGTCGCATCTGCTTTCTGACTGATCACCCAACACCATGCTGCCTGCCATTTTGCAGCAATTAAGTACAGCCAAAACAATGGGAGGACAAGCCCACAGGGCCTACTTTCAGCCCGGGGCTTAGAGGCATCAGAGACGTGCAAAAACTCATGCAGAAAAACAAGGCAGCCACCAAAGAGACACTCATATGCCAGTGAGCACATATACACAAAGTAAGCGGCATGAACTTTGAGGGTAGCGCTGAAGTGTGTTTGTGGTGTCAGACAACGAAAAATGTGGATTCGAACTGCTGCTGAGAGCTGCTTGATACACCCACTTTCCTGCATTGCACTTCATAAACTATCAAAAAATGCCCTGACCTGAAGCCAAGTACCGAGCAAGAGACAAAGAAGTTCTTGAAAAAAAGAAAACCTGTTAACTTAACTACTGCAACTGTGGGCTCAACAATCAAAAAAATGTCTGAGCTAACTGAAGTTGATGACACATTCTCCATTTTGGCAGCTTTTTGGAAACGTGTAGTCTGGCGCACTTTATATATATATATATATATATATATCCCCTTTCACAGCAGCACAAATGCTCAGGTGTAAAAAGGGGCTGGGAAGGTAGAGGGGGTGTGAGGGCAGGACAGAAAATGTCAAACCAGCAAGCTTATCTTAACTGGCCAGAACACCTGAGGCGTCCTTTCGGTTTCTCATCACGATGTGCGTGTCCGTGCATGTGGTTGTGCGCCTTGGACTTGGTGTGGAGGGAGAATAATGAATACTAATGGCGTTCTCTGAAAGAGAAGGGTTGTGACTTGACTCTCAAAGGAAAGTGCTCAACAGCTCTCCCCCTCAACATCCCGACACACAGACGAACACGCACACACACTTGCACCTGACCTCCCCTGCAGCCTAGAGATAAAGTGGTGATTATCAAACGTAGCAGCTTTCCATAAGCACAGTAACCAGTGATATGGGCCATTGGTGAAAGAAAAGGACGAGACTTGAGAAAAGCGAGATGCACACTGGGCGGTTTTTCAGCAAAGATGGGGCTCGGACCATAGGACTCAGAGGGCTTGTGGCTCTACTTGTTCGGGATAGAGCGGATGGATGGGTGTAGGCAGCAGCTGACCTCATCAGTATGCAAGTGCAGTCGAGCAAAGCAAACAACGCCGCACAGAGGACGACAAACAGCAACTGTTCTCCTGCAGGAAGTGGACTAGGGCATGCAAAAATCATTGCTCCAAAAGAAGAGACAATACAAAAGGGACAGCGGTCAAAAAATAAAAAGCTACAGGATGACAGAAGATAATATAGACTGAAGGTAAAGTGACAGGAGAGGGAACTAGGAGAACAAAGATGACAATGAAGAAAAAATAGAGCGGTTCAGAAGCAACAACGACACTGGAAGTAATCGGTATGGTAATTATATGCTCAAGTTAAAAAGGTAAAGAAATCCATGCCAGAGACAACAATGGGGGATTGAATTTATACAGCAAGGTCAAAAGTGTGTGAATACACAATATCCCTCCAATTACTTTAAGGGCATGGCGAGGTGGGTTGCCATGATTACCAAAAACCAGCAAAAGAGGAGGGGTCAGTGCATCCAACACGGCAACCCTGTAATTAACATCAACACACAGAACAAGTTAAGTAAAGACCCACTGACTGTTTCTAATTCAATGTGGACAAACACCATTTAAATTGTATGTCATTGCCGTCATATATTGTGCATCACATTTTACTTGTATCCAATGAATACAATTGAGTAGCTTTTCTATTTTCAGTTTTCTGTTCATTTTGTTGGTGCAATTTCTTTTTCAAATATGACAAACGCAACAAAAATGTAGCCTGTTTTACCTTGGCCAAGCAATATTATTGCCTTTTTCTGCACAATAGCTGTAAACAAAGCTTCACTGGAAAGATAAGAATGGATGTGTTTTCCTTTGACAGGGAGGTCTGAACATAAAAGAACATTTAAAAAAAATGTGTGATGCACAAAAGCACACAAACCCCAAATAAAGCTGAAAGAAGGCCCAGGTGATGGGTTGTAATTATGGTCTTGTCTGAATCTTGAATCATTTGAAGGTTCGAGGTGATGAAGGTCAACCCGCCATTTCCTGCCTGCCTCCAAAAACACACCTGGGGTTGACTACATCCTCTGTTTCCTAGGTGACCAATTATGATCAGGGAGGGCAAGAGGTGAATGAGGCTGAGGATTCTTGAAATTTCACCCTTAGCCACTGTGGGAGATGTTTCAACCTTGGGAGCTTGTCTATAATATTGCAACTTGTGTATCATCAGAAAGCAGATGCACACACTCACGTACACACCGGGCCCACTCCTGGAAGCCCCCCAGTGGCTATATTCCGTCCACTGCCAAGGACAAAGTGATCCACCCAGCAGTAAAATCTCTTGGAAGCTCTCCATCTAAAGCATCAAAGACAGCCTGAATCAAAATTAGCTTTTTAATCCCTTTAGCCCTATGCAGTGGGGTGTTCAGGTATGGATTACCCCGCATGGCAAACATCTCCTTTCTCCTGTCTCCAATCCAGGGTCATGCAAAGTGTGCAGAGGTGCATGTTGTTTGCAAGCACAGATGTGTTGATAGATGAGCAACGAATGATGCCAGACACAAAAACGCAGCAGTGCCACTGGTGCGAACGAGTGATGATCACACATCTAAACAAGCCCTGGGCAAAGCTTAGTGGTTTATATTTGGGATGATGTAGGCAGTTCACACCTCGGTGCTGTCCTCTAATTGCAGTGCTTTGTATGCATGCAAGTATTGTAAATATCTTATAAGTAACAGAGAATGTACTTTAGAAGTCGGCATAATGAGGTACAGACTCATAGAGGGGGTCATACCTTGCAGCATGAACCTTCACATTTCCTTCGGATCTAAGCAAGAGGCTAATGTGAGGCTAGCTGCATGCATCTGTGCAGGGGGTCACTTATCACCGGGCAGACAGCCCAGTGAAATACCACAGTTCAGCGGTCAAGACTCTCCAATTAGCCGTAATCACAGCAATGTGGGTGAGACTTTGCCGCATCTGAATGGACAGTAATGAACTGCTTTACATATCCAAGGCTGCAATTGGTCGCTGTCTCGGACTGAGGTAAAGGGCCCCTGGAATCCATCCGTCAGGATGGATGATGCTGGAGATATACAATTAGAGTCAAATGGCGGGTCCCTGGCTGTTGCCACCTTTCAGTTACCGATGGCTTCAAAGACATAGAGGGGGATGTCTGCACCAAGCATAGATGATGCAACAAGTCATTTAAAATTGTTCCACTTACACACAACCCCATTATTTGGCATACATGCAACACACAAGTATGATTTTTTCATTTCATCTCTACATGTCTTGAATATTTTCTAAGACTGCAGTCATTTGATCTGCTGTGCTACATGTGTGTATTCATGGGTGGGTTTGTGCCAGCAAGTGCAGGGCTGCAGGAGCTCATCCCGACAGATGCAGCATAATAATGACATTGTGGGAAGAGAGCAGCAGATAAAGCCTGAGCCTTGAATCTCATAGACCTGATATGCTAAAACCCAAAAGTGGGTTCAGGGCCACAATGACAGTTTAATGGATGCTAGGTGCCCTCCTTCCTAGCAGGCAGTAAGGCTTGCTTGGCAGAGTGTGGAGCAGCCAGGTGGAGGGCTTTCAGAGGCTTTCGGGGCTGACGTGAGGCCTGACCGAGGCTTGATAGCGGTTGATAATGTAGGACTGTGGTGGCAAAGACTCTGCTACAGTGTTGTGACAATGGCACCCAGTTGAGAAACTGTCTACCGAAAAAAGGCTGTGAAGCAAGTGGGCTCTTATCACTGAGTGGGGTATTAGTGTTGGTAATAAGCTGTGCCACTTGGTCGACAATACATGGAGAGCTGGTATTTCAGACAAGGACTTGATATGCCAGGCTGTAATGGAAGTATTTATGATGGCGATTGAAATTGACTCCTCACACAAGAGCAGCGTTCTAATGTGCGTGTCCTGTCTTATAGTAGATAATGAAAAAGCTGGACGTGTGCTACTAAAAACAACACAAACCAAATGGGAAGTAGCAGTGTTTGCTGTGTAGGCGTACATTAGTAACTGCTACAGCATACTGCCAGGGGAAAAAAAAGAACAGCAAAACTCAGCCAACCCAACCAACCAAATAACTTCTCCATCTTACTTTTGCTTAGCTGCTTTCCCACTTAGCATGTACTTTATGCATGATTATCAAACTTGCAGTTACGAACACAAACAGAAGACTAACAGACAGGACTGCAGAGCCTTGGGGGTGACATCCCAGCCTAGCTGGAACTTAAAGTTTGTTATAGAAATGTAGCCTTTCCTTTTCACTGGGTCAAACATATACCATTTCTCTTGCAGGCCAATATCTTCTCACAGTGAACCAGAGAACATTTTTTATGTTAATTATGCCAATCTAAATAGCTTAGCAACTCAAGGTATGGAAGGTGCAATCCAATTATCCAGGCAAGACAGAACAGAAGGCAGGAAAATATAAAAAATGAACAGCCATGAGAGGAGGTAACTAGTTTGAGCTGCCATTTTAGAAGATATAAACTACATCAGTGCTGTTTTTCCCTGATGAATTATCAGGGTGTGCAGGGTGTAAAAATGTGTGCATTGGAGTCACTGAACTATTTATGTGATAAAATAAATGAATCATGTTCTGCTTCAGTTACTGATGAGATAAAATTGATGATTCCTTTGTGTCAACTGTGAGATGCAAACTCCCAATTTGTACTAACAACATGCTACTATAAATCCCACTGTTTTTCTTGGCAAGATTGTAACCCTAACCCTGACCCTAACCCCCCCGGCCTTGATGTGTCTGCGCAATAAGTGCCAGCCAATGAAAGCCCAGAAAAGCAGTGGGATCCTTAATAACACTCAGCCAGTTGAGAAAGAAGCCAAGAGAGTGCTAACAAGCTGATCTGAGTCGTTATTGAAGGTGTGAACATTTTTGAGGCACAGTTTACATAGAAGAGCACACTGAAGAACAGTATAGGAAAAAAATAGGTATGCCCATTTCAAACAGTGTAGATGTCATTGCCCTCATATTTCCAGCCAGTAGATGGCACTAGAGGGCAGAGTCAAAATTTTTAATCAACAAAAAAATGAGGTGTTGGTAGAGGTTGTATAATAAACTTTTTAACAGAAGAAGTGTTGTAGGGGGCCTTGGTCTGTTGGGCCATTGAATACATTGCAAGACGTGGACAAAAGGTTTCTTTTCACTATACTTTACTGATTTGTTCCATTCAACCTTTTTTCAAATGTCTTCTCCTACGGTCGTATCTTGCTTGAACTAGGCTACACCACCTCCACAATATCTGGTGGTACTGCCCCATTTCTTAAGTATCCATAATCCTTCAAAAATTTACAAATACCATGGGATGAATGCAGAGTACAGAAGGCTTTGTCTGTCTCCATATACATATCAAATGCTGAGCATAAATGAGCCTTAAGGCAGTGCAATTTCTGTTCCTATGTAGTTATTTAATAATTTGTTATTCTTAAATGTATGGACTATTTTTAAACTGGAGCTAAAAGAACAGTTGCCATTGCTGACTGAAGTTATTGTTACAGTTACAAGGAATACCATATGACAGGCTATATGACTGGAATATTTGACAATCTGATGGCTTCATTCATTGAGTCCGATATGAATATCTTGCTTCGATTGTCTCTAAATATGAACGAGAGTCAAGAAAAGCAACAAATCAAGTTTGACCTCAAAGTCAAAAACAAAACAAGTCAAGGAATCTGTGAACCTTAACACCCCCAAAGAACACCATACAAAAGTCAGGTCATTGATTCCTCATTGACAAGACACTGGGGACACTCCTTCATATCTCCTCTATGAAACAGGTTAGCCCTCATTTGTGTGCTAAGTCACACTATGACTTGTGCGTATGCAGCTGTGGCCTGGGAGGAGGATATGGAAAGCCATAAATCCAATGCAGTACTGAGCACTGGGGACAAGATTGTGCACCGATGATGTCTATAGAGGCTTACCACAGCCAATCAACTGCAGAGAGCTACGTGAGGCTCCTTTGCCCATCTGACACCAACTTGATTGATACAGCTTACAGGTATACTGAGGCATGAGAGAGGGAGAGGAGGTTGAGACAGACAGAGAGACAGACAGAAGTAGTGCTTGTTGGAGAAACACTAAGTGGATGCAAATGGAACAACATAAGCATGAACATGCTGAGGAATCAATAAATGCTATTAACGTCTCCTGTCAAAGTAATGTATGTGCAGAGTTTTTAAAAGGAGCCAGGGAAATAAATACAGAGAAAAAGGGAGAGGAGAAATTGCAGTGGAAAAAGCTTGGGCTGGGGAACATCAAAGGAATCATCAGAGTGAAACTCTGCCTTGTCCCTGACAGCTTAGGCTAAGAACAGCGCAGCAACTGATGCACCACAGAGCACTGAGCCAAAGACATATACTGTAGAAAGTAGGACAAAATAAGTAGTGCGCAGGCAATTATCAATGGCTTTCCCCTCAGAACACAATGTACCATGACACACAGCATGTGAGGGTTTAGCATCTCAACAACCAGTTAAGGCTATTCTCTTTTAGTGGCTGCCATCATGCGTCAAAAATTACTACGGGTGGTGATTACATGAATCTAAATTGGCCACAGCTCAATACATCAGTAGACCCAAGATGGCTGAGCTTGAAAGGCAAGTAGCAGGACCCAGCTGGCAGTGGGGAGTGCCGCTAAAAAGCCCAGAAGGGAACAGCCTCTGGAAACATTATCCGCCAACTCGGGGGCATGCATCAAGACACTGGCCTAGGGGGAGCTGAGGCACTGAGGTTGGTCACCCAGGCCTGGCTCCTCGCAATCTTTCAAGAGATGACACAGATCAATAGATGGATGAACCAATTGCCTGGGCTTATGTAGTCAACTTGGAGCTCATTGCCATCACAAATCAACTCCTTTAAGAAAATTAACTTCAAATGACCTCTTAAGTCCATGTCATCCCTCTGAGTCAAACTCTGACACCCTAGCATCATTATGTCTAATCAATCATTAGCTCCTGGACAAGTCTATGAAAGGAGATCTTACCATGGCCCCCACGTGTAAGAAAGGGCATCCGGTTGATGGCAATGGGCACAGTACCATGCTTGTTGTGGAAGTGGTGGACGTGGTGGGTGGTACTGAGGGAGGAGGAAACTCTGGCTGCCACAGCGGGGCAGGGGAACACCAGCAGTGCCAGAGAGAGCACCAGCCGGAACAGGAAGGCCGGACTGGCCCACACGACTGGTGACGCCGCCGCTGGCCTGGGTACCAGTAGCAACCCTCCGTCCACCTCCACTTCCACCTCCTGCTCCATAGGGGCGGGGCCTGAAAGGAACAGAAGGCCCCTCCCCCTCAGACGACACAAACAGGAAGTGATCATCTCAAATGAATCCGGGGCCCATGATCCCCTGCTTTCCAGCCCGGGGAGGAAAAGAAAATACAAATATGAAAAATAAGCCAAGAAAGAAAAAAAAGATCCTTGCTTGAAAATCCCAAAAATGATTGGAAAGAGAAAAAAAAAATTACAAAATCCTTCCTGAAAAGAAAGACCCCAAAAATCCTCCAACAGTCTAGTGTCGATATCCAAAAGGTTCTGACTGGATCCTTGAGAACAAAAACAACTCCCACTCCTCTCCCAAAACAATTAAACCTTTTTGTAGCAAATGTAACCTCTTTTTGTCTAACTTCCTTGGCACCCTTAAACAAATAATCACAGCTTAGCAGCACCGATTTAGCAAACACAAGACTCCATCTTAGCTCCTTGAAAAATATCTTGTGTACAGCGCTTTGAGTTAATTGTTCGACAGGGTTTCCTTCGCCTTGGGGAGATCTTCAGAGGGTTTCTCCTCCCATAAGCCGATCCTCCATCACCAAGAAAAAGACTCCCGACATCCCATCAGAGATTTTCAGAGACAACTTAGAGAGCAGTTGGGTTGAAAAATACATGGGAGTAAAACCAGGGTGCAAAAGGGAGAGGCGAAGAAGCAAAGGGTGCTGAGATGAAGGAGCAATCCTGTTTCAGGGCTTCAAATCTCTAAACGAGCTCCGAACCCCTTCGGTCTGCAGCCGAGAGCGGGAAAACAAGGGATGGATGAATAAATTGAAAACAGGACCAGGGAGAAAAAAGGGATGGAGAGAGGGAGGACAAAACGGTCGGCTATTTCCAAGTGCAGCGGTGCTGAATTCCCTCTCCTCTTTTCTGACAAAATAAATCAATATGGGTCATGGAATGAATAGCACCAAGAAGACACCGTAACGGGATTAAACCAAAGCTCTGAACCATCAGAGTGGTGAATGTCCAGTTCAACAATCCTTCAATCCTCAGACTTGTACCCAAGCGCCGTCCTACTTGTGATTGCTCTTCACCCTTTGAGAATCCGTCTCTTCTCTTGCCCCTTCAGACACTGCTTTCCTCGGTGGGAGGCGGATGAGAAGCGGCCGCTGGTCCTCTCGATGGGGCTCCGGCACGGGGTGCTGCTGCTGGCTTGCTGAGAGAGTCTGACGATGCTGCTGCTGCCGCTACTGCCGCTGCTGCCTCTGCTGTGAAATTCATGCTAATTGAATCAGAAGCTGCAGCAACGAGCGCATCCTTCCTGCCCGCACAGTTCTCCCTTCTCCTTTTTCCCTCCGATCAAGTCAAGCACCCCCCCCCTCCCGTAAGGCACACACGCATGGCTTGGGACTGGGCAGGGCAAAAAAAAAAAAAAAAAAAGAAGAAGAAAAAAACAACAACAAAAAAAAAATACAAGAGTCAGGGGCAGAAATAGAGCCGAAAGGGAAAGGTGGACACAGTCGGATCCTTTGAATGCACAGACGGTGACTATGATACATAGGGCAGCAGAGACAGAGAGTGTTTGTGTGTCTGGTTGGAGCATTGAGAGAGAGAGAGAGAGAGTGAGAGCGAGAGAGAGAGAGAGTGGGAGGGGAATGAGAGGAGAGAATTGAAGGAGGAGAGCACGCACACAAGAATGATGGGAGGCATGCATGCATGTTGGGCTTGTTGTTTGCACACACACACACAGACAGTTTTCTAATACGCTGCCAGAAAGCACATCCTCTTGAGTATGTAAAGCGATGGCACACTTGTGTAGGTGAGTGTGCGCATCCACAGCTCAAACTTAACACCGGAGCGCCTGACATCAAGTGAATTATTTACCCACTGACACATTCAATAAGGAATATTTCACCTCGATCATGGTACAGACACAATGTTTTGTTAACCTTCTTCTTCCTATGTCATAATCGTCTTCTCTCCTTTTGTCTTTTGGCCCTTCTGCACTCACCGCTAAGCGCACCTTTCGAGCTTGGACCTCAGTCACCCTCCCACCCCCCCATCCCCTGCACACCTTTTTTTCCCTTCCTGCACACCATGTGCTCATTTTTTAGTTATTTTTTGCCAAACAGAGGGTGGAGTATGTAGTGTGGGCAAGACAGGAAAACAAAGAGTGACAGGTGGGGAAACCAAATACACATGACCGCAGAAGAGAGGGAGAAACATAGGGATGCAAAATAATGAGGAGGAGAAAGTCGGCAGTGGTGCAGAGAGTAATGTAGACATTGGAGTGCAAGAGTATGAGAGATAGAAGAGACAGAGGGAAAGAGCCAGAAAGAGAGGAATGGAGGGAGATTGTGTATCAGATAAATCACGGCCGATAGAGATCTCAGCTGGGACGGGAGCTCAGTGCGTGAGACAAGAAGCAAGAAAAATGGCCAAAACGGGAAAAGCCAGAGCAGGTATTCTGCACTGATGGAGAGAAAAGAGTCTGGACTATTACTCATTTACACACCCACGCACACACACAAGCACCTCTGCCAGGTGGGAGCATCCCGGGGGAGACAAGAGATGCTGTGCTTGCTGCTGTCAGGGTGAGGGAGATGTGACACCCAGGGTGACTGGGACATGTGTCCTGATCTTGCACCAAGACTGAACTGATGGACTTGGAGAAAATATTACAAAATCTTCAAATGAATAAAAAGAGCCCACCCCCACAATTCATGCTACAATGAAATGTCCAAATACAAAAGCCTGTAACCATTCTTTAACTTTTCTTCTTTTGCATTCATTCTTTTTATGATCTTCAGCAAATCGTCCTTTGCAAGTATTTACTGTACCTCAACAGGTAATGCTTTATTTGCCCTTTAAACTTTTTAAACTTGTTTTTGGTAGATAGAGCATATAATATAATCCAATACAACACATTCAAAAAATTATGACCCGAAACAATCCTATGGAGTTAAACACCTCTCTGACAGGTTCTTCAAAAGACCTAAAATGAACTAAACATTATAAACCTCCCACACCATATATACTCAAGAACACACCTACTCAAAATGTAGTATTATTACAGTGCTATTGAATTTGACCTTTCCAGCCAGACAAGTTAATGGCCGTGTGAACAAAACCTTATAATAAAGGTTGTCTGTCTGAAATACTGCATATTTATTGAATAAAAAGTAATGAAGACGGTGTGTAGGAGTTAGCATCTTTTATTTCACACTCTAACTTCTCTGGTGCATTGATGTCCACGTAATGGTCTGCTAAGTCAGTTTTTCATTTTTTTTCAAATGATCTTTATATTGTGCAAGTGTTTCTGCTAGTTTCATAACCCAGCAAGTGTTAGTGGTGCACTTATTCCTTCTTTGTTTAGTTTTTTGCTGTATACTGATGATGAAATTATTGACCACCAATGGATTGCATTGTAATCGCTTTTTTTTTTTTAACTGTAGCTCTATGGCATCTAAATCTTCAACTCATTCTGAATCCTAGGTCAATACAAAGGGTCGGTAAATACAGATGCACTGTCATGCCCCTTAGCATCCCAGCCAACGATTGTATGTGGGGCCCATGTGGGTAAAACGGGTTGAAAAATGGAATTGTCCATTGGTTCCAAAATGGCCCCTTGTCAACTGCCCACATAGGGGGCTCCATAAAAAACGCCATTTTGGGCTGATACCCACTAGCATAACCCGTGTGGTATCTCACCCTTTTGCCATGCGGCCACTATGGAACCCGTGGACAACCCCATACCCAGCCCAATAATATCCAATAATATCCAAATGGGACCCATTTACAAACACTGGCTGAGATCTGATAGCAATACAAGGGCACCCTTTTGCCACACCCAGCTGAAGCACACTGTAACACATAATTAAATGTGTTCAGTGGTGTGAAACATTCACAATAACGTTTAGACAACAAAAGTACTTAGAGTTTAGAAAAATAATCATGTTAATCATTTGTTAAGTCATGTATCGCAATGTGAAATAAATACATCATGTTAGTGATGCAGTACACAATGACCATATGTAAAATCTGTAACATTATATAAAGACAATAGGATGCAAGTTACATAACTTTACTTAAAAATACCACTGACTATTGGTTTCAAAAGGGACCCAAATTGTGGTCTCCTGGGTGACAGTCATGTTTTGTTTGACCCAGCTACCTCCCTTCCTCCCCACCCTATGCAGACTTGCTCTCAGTTGCTCTCTTCAAGTATTACCTCAGATGGGTTTACACTGGAGTTACTTAAAGCTCGGTGCATCTCATAAACATGCTTCAGGGTGCCCTTGGTGTTGATATCACACGCTGAAAAGCGTAACAGTGTCATTATTTGACAAGCTTGAATGAGAATGGGTTGAAGGTATACTGTACATTGTATAGATCTACAATTGAAAAACATTTAAAATGTAATCAATTGGTGGTCAACAATTTCTTCTACAGTATGAAGCTGAAAACAAAAAGGAAGGAAAAGAAGGAATGAGTGCACCAGCACAACACTTAGTAGATTTGGACACAATAGCCAACTCTTGAAGTCTTGATTCGGTTAATTGATTGGTTTTATTAGGGGGAAGAGCTATTTTGAAAGCAGCCGCACTGGCGCATTCAGCTCCATTTGCCATTAGAAAACACAACGACAAGTAAGCATACAGAATTTACAAAGGAAAAGAAATGTGAAAGGAGCACATATAACACAAGAAAATGTGTATTATTGCATCTATATCTCACAAACCATTTTGTTATTTACTGTTCATTATGAAGCATATCTCTAAATATACTTCAAAGTACATGTAAAATGCGCTGATTCACTAAGAGACTGTCACTAACACTGTAGCTGTTTCCTTTAGAGGACAGTGTGTGGACTGGGATCTCATTATGATGAAAGACACAGAGGACTGCCAGCACCTGCTGCTCCGCTCCCCTCCGGCAAAGGAAAAAAACAAGGAACACAAATACGCGCAGGTGAACAATCGCTGCAGACACATGTGCACACATATTAATTGCACTACACACACATGAACGTCACATCAGTATTACTGCTGTGTGATGCAATAGCCATGGTCCCAGAAGTGTAAAGCCCAGCCACTAAATATTCCCCCAATGAAACTACAAAGTCCAAAATCCCTCAGGGGAAGTGAGGTCATAGACGGAGGAAGTAGGATTAGTTGACTGTCATTGGACAAAAGCCTCATACAGCTTCACCTTGCTGCCATTATACACCTAATTTATTATGGTATCCATGTTAAGAAGGTAAGACAACAGCAATACAAAGTGAAAAAGAATCAGTGTTGCTATGTTGTATATTAACATATAGAGCAATTCAAATGACACAAAACCAGACGAAAGGCTTGGATTTTTGGGTGAGGTCAGGAAACTAGGACAAGCTGAATCTCTGAATGCTTGCACAGTGGGGGAAGGCGAAACACAAAAAGCAAGTCATCAATTTTTAACTCCCGTCTCCTGTTTGTGCTATTCAGTAGCTTTCTCTCGCACCGAGCCCCCAATGTTAGCCGCTTATGTAAGTGCACTGTTGGAGAAACTTCCTCCAGACTGAGCCCCCAATGTTGGACGCTTATATAAGAGCACTGCTGGATACTGCAAACAGGGAAAATAACCTTGTTTGTCTGGAATACAAACTCAAAGTGGTCTGGCATTAACATTGCTGGTTGTCAGCTGTCTTTAGATTTAGATTAGTTTAATTTCTGAGACTTTATTAAGAGAAAGCCAGCAGAAATTTACAGTTGCATAAATGACTGGATTCAAAGTCAGACACCCACCATACTTCGGAAAAGAGTAAAGATGCTCCAATATCATTTTTGGTCTCCAATATCAATTTTTATACCTGAACTTGCATACCAGCCAATACTAAGTACCAATTAGATGCCATTGCATTAAAAAACAAACTAACATCTGTATAATAGCCCAATAAAATGTGTAAAAAATAGAATAACAACTATTACATGTTAAATACATTATATATTATACATTTTTGATATATGTATCCATGGAATGGTCAGTATACCCTGGGCGTACACCTTACAATACTATTAGAGTGTGCAAAGAATAATCTACTCATTATTTATTCCACTCTTGATATTCCACCCGTTATTTTGGCTGCTGCCCAAACAGCACAAATCTAAGAATGGGGTGACTGTTATGTTATTCCATCATGAATGGCCTCTGGGATCAACGCTGTCACTAAATCATCGACAGATTCAACCCAGTGCAGCATGGGATACACCTTGCCCTCAGTAGGCTTCAGCAAACAGCAAATGACAACAATAACTCCTTTCAACCTGGATAAATTGATACATAATCACAGAAGACATTTACTGTTGAATTTGTGGATTTTATAAAGTCTTACAAAAACAAAGCTTCCGAAAATGCTACAATCACTCTCGTTGGTGCAAGGTGCAAGGGCAATGAAGAAGAGGGAGCCTTTTAAAGTAAGTTTATGAATTGTAGTGTTCCAGAGATATTCTAAAAATAGCATTTTCAGCTGGATATGACATTTTTGACCGCTAAAGTTTATTAATAAATCATACGATGTCACATCGGTGCACAAAATCACTTATTCACTGATAACAAAGACAGCATTTTAGGTGGTATTGGAGGCATCTCTGATACTTGTATTGGCATTGGAACAACTCAAGTTGGAATGCTCACTTGAAAGCTAAAATGGCAATGAAGCAGAAGCCACTCAAAGTAAGATTCTAGACTGCAATGTTCAAGAGAAAAGAAAAAACATGAAGTGAAATTGTATATGACACTGACAACATCTGAGGGTGAAAGTTTAGAATAAGTTTTGTGGTATTGGGTCAGTCTGCAGACTTGAATACTGGCCGATACCCAACAAAGCCGTACCGGAGGCATATTCAATACTGATTGAGGTATCGTAACAACTCTAGAAAAGAATCACCTACTACATCACATGATACCTGACAAAGAAAATAAATTACATTTACGTAGTAAGAGATAAAAACTATTTTAATTCATTACCAAATAAGCTAGGAAGTCCTGATACCTAAAAGACAAATCAGGTTGTAGTGGCCATCAAATATAACCCATTTGAGTATTTTCTGATTTGGTGCAGATGGGTAAGTTACTGAAGAGGAAGTCGGTGTACTCTCTGATAAGTACCAATAGCTATTTGGCTGATGAGTGAGTATACTGTAAACAACTATTTGGCTTATATACCTATCACAAAAATGATTGCTATGGGTGATTTCTAAGTAAAGGGAAAGATTTGGGCTATAGTAATGGTGCAAACTGTGGTCACTGGTGCCAAAATCAAAATCCTTTCAATGCACAACCAACCACCCACTGAGGAGCCACCAAAGTGATTTTGTGGTGCTGTCCTGACATCCTGGTACATTTGCTTTTGTTCAAATACAAAACCTCAAGAGGTTTCTTGTCAAAGAAAATGTAAACATAGAACTTTTTAAAGCAGACACATGGAGGACTGGTGTCTTTTTTTGTCAGAAAGTTTCAAATATACACTGTACAATCCCTACAATAAAACATTCATGTTTATATCATCTCAAACTTGTCATCAAGTGAAACGTAACATAGGCAGTAGTACAGTATGGCCATTGTACTGTATAGAGCAGGCAAGGACAGTAACATGGGCCAGCAGCCTGATTGTGGGTTATAATGTGATTCACACGGTTTATTTACTGACTTTAATATTCTGCTCTAAGAGAGGTTCGGTAATTAAAACCTATTGGTTTTCCACCAACCCAGCATCAATTATCCTGCCGGTAATCAGATGCATACATTTGCCCAACAATGGCTTCAAAGTAAGCCACAAAAGAGAGCACAATGCTGAATGAAACAAAAAAGAAAAAGAATCCATCTACGCAGAGCTGATGGGTGCATTAGAGTACAGCGTTACGGACAAAGGAATCCACTAATAGCATTGTGGCTTTCCCAGCTTCAGAAACTATGAATATCTAGTTAAATGAATGCATCGTCGTGGTCTATAATGATACTAGGGTCACAGGAAGTGAGAGGGATAATAACGGCTCGGATGCGGGAGGAACTTCAGGAGAAGGGTTAGATGAAAAAAAAACACTCTGGATGAAAGACAAATAGGAAAAAAGCACGGAGAGTATGATTAGGTAATTAGAGGGGAGGGATTAAAGGAAAAACTGTGTTGTGGGCACAAGAAGATTCAGCTGGGTAGAAGAGACTAGATATAACTAGCAAAGGGGGGTATCTCTTGTTTCGCTTGGCTGAAGAAGCAGGTTTCACACATTTTAATCACGTGAAATGATATATCTTCAAGGAGAGGGATAGACGGCAAGGAGATGAGGAGGAAATATAAATCACTTACTCCTCTCTTCCTTTCTTCCCTATCACCATAAAAGCCATTTTCTCGGAGATTCCATTAACGATCATACAGAATGACATTGTCTGCCAATCTTATGTAAGCTCTCCCTGTCCTAGTTAATTGGGTGTTTGGTAATTACAAAGATCTGATATCTATCAGTAGGTTGGGATGTTGAATATTTAAACAGCACAGGTACAGCTTAAGCCCCTCAGGGTGCTGTAATCAGCTTTTTTTTTCAGTCACAGTCAAAATAATTTACAGTCTTGAAAACTCAGGAACAGATGAAGCTTGGTTCACCCCGCGGTGAGGCCACGGTCGATGCTCCAAACAAGCTTCTTGGCCACTTTGTAACTGAGTAATCGTGTACAGATCCCACAGAGCTTGGTGGTGTCAGGGGTTTCAAGTTTGCATTTTGTAAGTAATTTATGCTCTCAAATAACTAAGCTCTTGAATTCATTTCATGTCAATTCAGTTGTGCTTTCCAAAGTTTAAAAATGATTAATACAATCTTAGTAAGCCATTTGAGGTTAATACAGAGACACATACTTCTGTCACTGAGATCCTAACTTTTTTGTGACGTCAAAAATGTTAGTCACAATGACCTTGAAACACATCTTTACACAATGTTGGAAAGAGGAGACTTTCAGCTTTCTAAGCATAACAATATTGTTTTTCACTCAAAATATTAAGCAAAATATGTCACTTTACATAATAACTTCCATCGAGCTATAATTTTGAGAAAAAGTCCCTCACTACAAAGATACTCTTGACAGAGCTCATTTGCCCTCTTAACTGGCTGCATGCTTTTATTTTGTAATAATTAAGGTAACCAGTATACTAAACAGAATGGTGCAATAAGATGAAATTATATTGTTTATGTTGGAAACACTCAGCCCATTTGATTAGCATACAATTAGCAATGGACTTCACATGACAATATTCACAATTCGGATTAATCTTTCTATTTAAATATGTGGACCCTTACAGACATAAGAAATATAAATAATCAATGGATGGACATGTCCTGGCTTTTGGACTGCTTTAAAAGTAGGGAGTCAAAACAATTTCTCTTTTTAACCATGCCACTAAATCCATATAAACTCTACTTAACAAAAGAAAGGAAGAAAGTAAGGAATCAAAACAAGACAAAGGTACCAAGTATTGTGTAGAGTACCTACAAAATGCACAGCACCGAAATGTTATTCAAGCTGTCACTGTTTGGCATGCCTCCCGTTTGCTGCGTGCTAACTTGTTTGGTATGTGACATAAATAGGTCAACCGGAAGAAGATCCAATAGAAACCACCTAAAAGGGGGTATTTCGCCACCTACCGCGGCGGAGTCTGACATATTTGCGTCAATAAATCGATTCTCCCCCAGTGCCCCAGTGCTTGTATACTGGGACAAGGACAGTCGTCCAATTAAATGACCCAACTCGAGCTATAACCACAGCACGACTTTATTATGCACGTTAACATACTGAATCTCTCTCTTTTTTGTGCTTGCTGAGAAGACTGCACACATCTGCACATGTGAACCTATACACAAGTCGGCATCCTAAGAGATATATCAACGGTGTAATCGCTGGATCATGTGCAATAGTTAATTCAGGAGCAAAATCTGTGATCTGTGATCTAGATCTCCACCTCAATTCCACCGTTGCGGAAATGCAAAATCAAACTGCTGCTGGTTGGCTGGCAAGCTTTCCCCACCGTTCTCTCTCTCACCTCTACTTATCTTCTCTCCATTGCTTCCTTCCTCCCCCTCCAGCCATCCATCCATCCTTCTCTGCAGCCTAGCACTGCGTGGTGAGTCAGCTGTCACTGTCTGTCCCTCCAGCTGTGGACCCAGCTGTCTGGGCCAGATGGGCTCATCTCCACCTCATCCTCCCTCATCCATGATGTCTGTGAGGGCCCCCCCCCTAACCCCAAACCACGGACAACTGGCCCCGGAGCGTTTTACTCTCACTGAGCTACAACAATATGGAAAAGAGATGTTTCTGCAGAGAAACGAGGTGTCGGTACAACTCACACTGTGACAGAACTTCCAGCTGCAATGGCTGTTTAGCTGAAATGTTCCTTTTTTTGAAGTGATAACTATTTGCTTTGCAACAACTTTAGAAGGTGATTTGCTGGTTTACTGCGACCTGAAAACGATTCCTGTCTACGTGCCATTGTGAAGGTAGTAATCAGGGTACATGCTCAAAGGTTGGTGGGGAGGGAGAGTGTCTGCTAAAGCTATTCCAGAATAATACTGGCTCACAGTAATCTCCCGCACACAGGGAGAAATTTTGACAAGGATTTAAGGATTTTAAATACAATTTCGATACGCGATGAGAGCCCAACAATAGCACTGGGTAAAGATGGGGGGGAAAGAGCATGGTGCATGAGAGAAAAGTTCGGAGAGGAGAGCGAGAGCGCATGAGAAAGAGAAAGAAAGAGTCATCATCTTTCTGGGGAGCCAGATTGCAGAGCTCTAGGGTATGAGACGCCCCAGTGTTTAAAATGCCTGCTGAATCACATCTAATTTATCCAAAGCCTACGTGAAGAGGAACGCCAGCTAATGTGAGTGTGTATGTGTGAAAAAAAAAACAGAGATCAACAGAAAGACAGACACTGTATAACCGCTTATTTTAAGACATAAGCCGTTTTTGATGCTCCGTTGGGGTCTATGTTCGATAAATGGAAGTGCCTATCGATTTAAACTCCAGATAGCGAGCGTCGAGTCCTCGCTGTTATCACCCAGATTAACACACAACAACAATGAGAAATCTGCTGGGAACAGATTGGGGAGAGAATTCTCTTGGCCTTATCCTGCGCATAAGAGATACATGGCTTGAGCTGCATTTTTGTCTATAGCTGATAGCACCCTACATGCTTTGCAGACACAGTCGGAGATGCTGCTGTACAAGTGCAACACAGACAAAGCCACTGGGCAAATGCCGGGCTGTATTTACTAAATATCTGCAGAGGCGCTCGTGCATGGAAAAACAGCAACCTGTGCACAAAGTGTTTTCACACATGGTGCTCAGGTTTTCGCTGGGGATTTAAGTGAGCATGGTATTAAAATATTTTCTTCAAGGAGTTGCTGGGTTAATACACAAAAATAGCGGGGGTGTATGATGTGCTCATGGAGTGTGCAGAGAATTTTATGGCAAAGAGAAGATGTGTGAAACTAGTGTTAACAGTCTAACAGTCTTAAACTGAGACCTGCCAAACCAAACACCAGGAACAGGCCTAAGATCTGAGGGCATCCTTCATTAATGTCATAAGTTACTGACCATTATTTTACCAGGCACATTGACTACAGGCTTTGTTTTTCTGTTTTCTCAGTGGAAACATATGCACTATGCACATGGATACAAAGCAGAGAGAGGAGAGAAAAATAAATGACATTTGAAAAGTAGAATTACCTTCTCCTGGCTGTATGCCTCCACGATCCATGTCTATGAAAACATGGATGCTTCACAAATTTTCAACCTGCCAGCACAAAGATCTAAACGATCAGCACAATTTCAAGGTGGACACCATAGATTAGTGTCATTAGTTCAGTATCTGAACAAAAGTCTCTCCTTCTGTTGCTGAGTTATAACATCAAGAAATAACCAGAAAAGTTTTTTTTTTTTTTTAACAGCAGAATGATGTCACAGTTTACCTATTGGATATAAAATCTCATAACTTCAAAGAATTATTGAGTTATGGCCAAAACATGTTCTGTGAGGATAAAGTGACCCTGACCTTTGACCACAAAAATTCTGCTCAGTTCACAGTTGAGTCCAAATGGATGTTTGTGCCAAATTCAAAGAAGTTTCCTTAAGGCGGATTTTAGTTCTTGTATTCATGAGAATGAGACAGATGCAAGGTCACAGTGACCTTGACCACCAAAATCTAGTCAGTTCATCCTTGAGTGCAAGTGAATGTTTTAGCAAAATTTAAAGAAATACCCTCAAGGGGTATATCATGTTCATCATATCATGTTCACAAGAATAACACAGAAGCAGGGTCACGGTCACCTTGACCTTTGACCACTGAATTCTTATTAGATCGTCCTCAAGTCCAATGGACATTGACAAAATTGAAGAAATTCCTTCAAGATGCTCTTGAGATATTGTGTTTAAAGAATGGGATGGATGGACAACCTGAAAACATAATGACTATTGCTGGCAAGGAGGTACAATAATCACTACTGAATCAAGCCCAAAAAACACAGCCTGTACCAAACCACAATTCAATACTTTGGTCGGGGAGCAGAACTCTTATTGAGCCAGATAATTATTTTTACACAGATAATTATTTTTACACACACCATTGATGTGTTATTAAAATGATATTGACTTTTTTAAATTACTTTCAGCTTCAGTATTTACAATCTTTTTTTTTTTTTTAAAGATGATTTTTTGGGCTGTTATTGCCTTTAATTGACAGGACAGTGTGAGTGTGAAAGGGGGAGAGAGAGAGGGGGAGACATGCAGCAAAGGGCCAGGGCCGGATTCAAACCCGCGGCCACTGCAGCGAGGACACAGCCTCTGTACATGAGGCATCGCTTTATCCACTGAGCCATCAGGCACCCCATATTTACAGTCTTTAGAACTCATTTATCACCGTCTAATCTATCATGCACCAATAAATCTACTGGATTGTTAGATCTTTTATTTTTTATGCTACTGGGCTAACAAGACTGGATTACAACTTTGAAAACAACCTGTAACAACAACTACATCAGCCCTGAAATGTTGATCAGAAACACAGTTAAGCACTGCTGAAACCAAATATGAATCTTGGGTCTCAATAAATCTTTTTAATAACAAATAAACCTTTTTTAAACACACTTCTTTGTGAATACATCCACTTGTAGTGTGAAGTAATCTTGCACTGCCTGTTGGAGGCAGTATGAGAATGAATTTTGTGTATATATTTAAGCATATTAAAAGTTCTAACTTGGCGAACTTTGCACTTTGTTGGACCTGTGTAACAGATATCTTTGAAATAACAAGTTTACATGCAAACCTGCCAAATTCAGAACTTCACTAAAGAGCATATGGCAGGCAAAAATCTTACTTAAACAGGAGAGGCATTTATTTATCCAGGAGACAGAACTGCAAAAAGCAGAAAGTAAACCAGGGAATAATGTAATGTAAGGCAGTATTTGTAGATTCCTGTCTGTATAGATATCTAGTTTGCACAGCTTCTCAGCACTGAGTGTCCCTTCACCAGGATGGCCCAGTCTTCTCTTGATTTTCATACCTGTCAGTTCAACCCCCCCCCCCACCCCAAAGCTCCCAGCTGGGACTTTTTTGAAGAAGAAAAAAAAAAAGCTCTAGTTTTTATCATTCGCTCCCTCTGGGAGGCAGTTTGGTCATAATCCCCCTTTCCGATGTTTGCTCCTTCTTGTGTCATCTCTTATCGAAAGGGAGAAACCCTTGAAATAAACACTTTCCACTGATTTACCCTCAGAGGGAAAATATTTCCTCCTAGTTCTCTGTATACAGTTTCACTTATTGCTGGCAAAGTACTTTTCAAAAAACAGAAGCAGAAAATATTCTTTAAGGGTATGTTTTGGGTGAATTTGTACATTGAGACTGACTGTGTATGTGTTGCCGACGTATGCGCGTGTGTTGTGGGAGCAGCAAAAGTGCAGAGCCTCTGTTGTGGCGTAACTGACTGGAATCGGGATTTCAGAGTTAATGGACAGGGTGACTGCTGCATCCTCGACATGTCAGCCTTCGTTACACGCTCTGCACACAGAAGCTGCTGTGTCCACAACAGGGCAGCATTGCAACTGAATATGTTTAAGAAAACCAACATACTTTTCAACCTTTGAAAGCTCTGGAAATTAAGTCGGATCACTTTATTTTGTTTTTTTCTTTTAATGATTACAATTGTAAATCAGCATGCCTTCATTTTTTCTATTTCTTCACTTTTCTTGACTTTCCTATCCTTCACTGTTTGCCCTTATGTACTGAGAAAAAGTGATCCCTGATATTGGATGTGATGTCTGTATTTGCCTTTGTGTATGTGTTCAAGAATGCCTGTTACTTTCTTTGTGCTTTTTATATGAAAGCCGCAAAGTAATCCATGGCGCCCAGCGTGCTAAATCGTTGAGGCTGTTTGGCAGCAGAGACCTTGAACCCAGTCGTCTGAGTTGGGGTTCCCTACAAAGCCACCACACTTGCAACTGACCCCCAACTGGATTTCTCACCTTATGGGTCAGCAGCTGAGAATACAGAAGGCAACAAAATCCTCAATTATGGATCTATACTGAATGGAGGCAGCGTCTCTATATCACAAATCCCTGCGGTTAACAAATCAATCTTCACGGCAGGTTTTTCTCCCATAGAGCCAATAAGATTTGAAGAATAAGGTCAAGTGGGGGTACCCCCCTGTGGTTGGAGATGATTGTGATTTGTTGTTATCCACCATGGACTCTTGTTTGATCTTGAAAGCTTGCTTGAAATGATGTAGGATATGCAGTCAGGACCTTGCCAATTGTATACATATGTTTCAGCTCTGTCCATGTTTTTTTAGCTATTGGACAATGGTTTTTATATTTTATCTTGCAGTGCTGTCTTTGGGGTGTCCATTCCTCCACATTCTCTCCCTTCTCTGACAGCTGCTAGAGACTCAGCCCTGCAGAGGACATTGACCACCTAAGCGCAGGCCTCCTATCGAGTGGCTACATAAGGGTTCATTAGGGATGAGGCTGATGGAGACGTCAAGTTCCAGAGCTTATCTGTTGACTTGCAGCTGCACAAGGTTGAAGGGTTAACATGTTGAGGTTATCAATAGGCAGATGCCTGCTTTGAATACGTGAACATGACTTTCCATCATGGAATCGACCGCTCCTGCCAATCAGGACTGCAAAAAGTGCTGCGCTGCACATTGTAATTGCCAGGAAGTGATTGAGGTTTTAATTGGACTATAGTCACTGAAAATGATTATCAAACAATAACAAAGAGGGTAAATACATTAGTCTTTTAATGAATGTTTTAAAATCTAGTCTTTATTTTCTCAGTAATTCTTTTCTCTTTTCCTCTGTCCTCCCCATGCACGACATGAACACATGCAAAGAGCCGAGGCACAAGGTGACATCGTCAACATGGTAATTAATCATGAAGCCGTCGTCTTCTCCACCAGCAGACTTAATGACCTAGAATGGCTGTTTCAGTGGCTATTAAATTAAGTCATTTAGTCAAGAAATGGATCAGCTGTGTGAAAAACACATAAATAAAGGTAGCACAGTACAGTCATACTAACACTGTACGCCGCTTATGCTATGATACATCTATGATAATGCTCATTGACTATACACTATTAATTAGCATGTAAGCACCAGTCACAGGATGTAAGTGATGCTGATAATGTGATTGCCTTTCACTGGTGAGGTGGTTTGCTAACAGCCACATAGTAAACTGTGACTTAGATATCACTTTTTTTTACAGCTGGCAAAGCCATTGTGTCAGATCCCTGACAAATTTCACTGAAATACAAAGAGTAATTTTAAATGGCATGGGAAAGTACTGTATCATCAACCTTGGAGAGCGAGTGTAAAGGTGACGGGGAAAAAAAAACATCTTGACGGGCACTTCAGCGGCGAACAGGAAATTGAGCCGGTTGACATTGAGTCTGCCAGGTTGGGGTGTCAGGTAGAGGGGAATTACACGCCAGGAGCCATCCAATAAAATGGGTCAATCACTGAATAATCGAGCCCGCGAGCATTAGACACCTCCGCAGATCTCAAACCAGGGAACAGACATACCCCTGCCAGGACTAATGTAATACTTGAATCTGAACAGCAGATGTATTGGCTTTCACCACTGGGTTGTGGAGAAGCATATGCTGTGTCTGACAGGATATATGTAAGAACTATGTTTGTCCTTGTTAAGATAATGTGGGACTTCGAGGACACAAGGGAAATCTGCAGCAGAACAGATATTAGAAGTGATAAAGTCAACAGAAGACAGCAGTAGATAGACCACATACTTGATATTCCAATCTATGCACATTGGATTCTGATGGACTAAATGCAATGGAATTGTAACCTTAATTCTAGACACAGAGCAAACTTGTTCTTGCAGCAAATAGCGACAAAATGTCGTTCTCGGGTTAGGGCATTTAGTTCTTCTAGGGATAGCAATGCATTATGGAATGAGCCATATTCTCCACCCCAACTTACTCCACAAAATTCTCTCCACTGTTGCGTGGAAACCTTTGGCCTTTGTACTTCTTTACATGTTCTGTGCGTGACACTGCATTACTTATTCATACAGACACAGGCCAAGTAAACACATCGCATGTATGCACTCAATAATTTAGATGGCAAAAGAGGGCTGTGTGAGCACTTTCTAGGTGCAATCCATATTTTAAAATTGGGCTAGGAGAAGGCAGCCATCTTTGCTCTCAGATGTCTGATGTTTTCATTGGTGCATTCTCTGAAATCTCTGCTAAACTGCCAGCACCACTACAGCTCCAAGACAGCTCCACTACCTACCAAAATTAGGACATTATATTGTCTAATTAGAAGTTATCCCAATTACCTCAGGTTATTTAAATTACCTCAGGTGATTTAAATCACCTCAGGTAGTTAAATGCAAACACTTCTGACATTCAACGCTACTGCTAATATATATTGGGCGATTCTACAACTACACATTACGTTCAATGACCACATGTTATGATGATTTATTTCCACTTCCAAGGTGCAAAGAAAGCAACTACAACTTTAGAACCCATTGGTTATTGGTTTTATGACGATGAGCTTCTAATGGCACTGGCTAATAGTTGGGGGTTTCCTGTGGAGGCAGTGGACATTTGGGCCAAGACTCTCTTGACATATACCTGCATATGAATCCAGATAAATTAAAAAGAGGTAATTTAAAGCTACACTGTTGTTGGGGAACAGTCTCTGGGGCTAAAAATGGAAGCTAACGCCCAAGTGCCAAAAACTGCAGCTCTTCTAATTGCCACTTGAGGCTGGCTCTAAGAGCAAGTCAATTCCCATAGACCTCCATGATAAAATGCCCAATTTAACAGCAGAAATAAACATGTTTACAGCCTGGTACAAAAAATGGTTTTGATCTGTTTAATTGATTTCCCTTTTCATGACAGTTCAACAGGGGGTGAATTTTTATATAACTCTCATACTTAACTAACTTAATGGCATTTAGGCGATTGCTGAAGGAAATTTGCATTAGCATTATCACAGTTCACTCTAACTATAAATGCACTGTGCTAACCAAGCTAGCTGCTAAAGTCAGGATTAGCTCCATCCTTTCATCTAAATATGGTCACTTCTGGCTACAAAAATCCAAGATTACGATGGTGAAAATGCCAAACGGAAGGCTTGAAAATGTCCATAAACAATGTGTGATATTATTTTTATTTGTCTATAATTGTCATCAGACAAAAGAAGATGGATTCTGAGATTGCATTTTGGCATTCCACATCCTGTGCTCTTTTTACCTGCCACTCAAAAATGAGAGCCAGATTAATCAGAAAACTTCCGACGCCAAATACTGTCATGTTATCCACAGATTCTGCATACATATGCAGTTATCCCTTTTGTAGAGATTACAGCAACTACAGTGTGGTCCCCCTTTTATCATTGCCATAAAAGATTATGCATTACTGCCTTGTTTAATAAATGCGATGCAAATATACTGCCTCACTAACCTGAATAACCTGAATAACAGATTATTTACTACCCATGTTGGTGAGGGAAGCTATGTGTATGCAAATGTGTCTGCATATTGTTTCCTGTTTGTAGTAGTGATGATACATGGAGACAGTTGGCTTTCAGTCCCCTCTTCCACCATCAGGCTCTATAGCTGGCAGCCATAATGCCCTGCTGGGCTTATCAAATGCCAAGATGACACATTTAATTAAAGACCCTTACACTCTTTATTCTGCTCTGCCCTGTGCCTGGTCTCGCTTATGCACTGCGAGGGTTTACAGGAATCACTCTGTGACAGGGTCTGATAAAGTCATTAGGCTTCCACACTAATAATAGGAAATGGGCAGGGGTGTCCTTTTGTTAGCCATAGAGATAGGCACCGCTGCTAGCATGTAACACGAGAGGATGAATGCTTGTGGAAATGAGAGAGGAACGTGTAATGGAGGATCGCTAATCTGAGATGATTGGAACTACAAAGGGAACAGTAATGTAAAAAAAGCACATAGGATTAATGAAACACAAAATGACAGAGATGATATTTAATCAGGGGAGGAAATGAATCTCTTGGCTTCTGGGATTGGCCTGTGAGGGAGCTCCAGCTATAGATTACATAAATGAATCTATGCATACAACACTGATAACCATGCTGTCCAATGGCATTTATACTTAAAGTTTTCTCTTGGCTGCTGTCATCCAAACATGGAGTCTGCTCTTCTGGCTCATCATCCAAGGGCCTTTCTACTTCAAAGTGCAGGCAAAGCTTGCATTTCAAATAACTTTGCTTAAAAAAAGCATATGGAGAGATTTGGCACATGCATGGTTAAAACAACACGTACAAGAATCTCACCATGCACAAAAGTCTGCATTTTTTCCTCTCCGTCTCCCTCATTCTGGTTCACTCGTTGGCTCTGGTCGTTTTATTTTCACTTCCTTGGCCGTGATTACAGTGCGTACATTTAAATAATTCAATTTGCAATGCCAAGCTACATAATCATATTCTTTCTCCTCTGCTTTTTCCTCTTTTTCACTGATGCTTCAACTCCCCAGGGGCAAATTGTCTCCTCTGTCTCTCTCCTTCACTTAACCAAAAAAAAGAGTGTAGTTTGTAAAAGACACACAACTTTGATTCAATGACGATTATCCTCTTGTCTTTCTCCTTGTGCCAATGCAAACTTAATTCTAACCCCTTCTCTCCTAGCTCCTCTATGAAGGGCTATTAATTACCCCAACCCACTTTCCACTGTTGAACTGTTAAGTGTCCATACTCATTTCTAATCCAAATCACTCTTACTAAGTCATAATAGACTGCAAATTGCTTGTTTGTATAAAAGGACTGATCAGATTACCATTGACCTTTCCTCTGCCCTTTACAAATTTGGATCAGTCAAATCAAATGGACAGGGTGATGGCCCTTTGGAAACTAAGGCAGCAGACTGTCTGCTACCAAAATAATCCGGCCCATTCTGATGCTTTGTCATGCCACTCTGTGTGTGATATCGGACAAATGCAACCTTTAGCATCTTTATGAGATGCAACAGGCTTTCAACTAAATCCAATTTAAACCCGCCTCCCACAATACTTCACGCTGAGAACATCTGATGTAATATCAAGAACGAGAAAGTTTGCAAGGGTAGGGAAGGTGGATGGGTCAAACAAAACAAGACTTTCGTCCAGAAGACAGCCGTTTGTCTCCCCCATGTGAAGCCAAAAAAACCAAAAACCTTTCTGAACCTAACCATGTGGTTTTGTTGCCTAAACCTAACCTCTTCAGTTTCAAAACACTAACCATTAACAGTGTGTTCTGTTATGTGTCCAATAGCAATGCAACAGGGTGTGCTGTATGTCGCTATAAGAAGCAGAGGGGTGTCATGAATCGCTGGTATTTCACAATGAACTGAGAATGAGAAACGGTTAAATAATCATGCAATCCATGCCAGCTAATTAAATTCAAAATCTGAGTAGACCACAGACAACGCAACACATGCTCCCTAGTTCCACAACTTCCACAAATCAAATGTTTTAAGTAAAAATAAGGACTGATGACAATTTTGTCATGTGTTCTATCCTTTGGAAACATCCAGTAGTTTTAACAGAGCTGTGCAATGGCTGATCATAACTGAAGTACTGTCTTTACTCTTTTTTTCACATCTAAATTTGTGTTAATCGAGTCAAACTCGTGATTCCTTATAAACATGTTACATTGATTGGCTGCTAATTTGGCTTGCCCTGTAAAGCTGTGTATGCCCTTTTTTCCAGCAATGTAATTCTTATCATAAACACACTTCATAACAAAAATGCTAAATTGTGTATAAAACCAAATTAACTCAAAAACAGATTGGCTTTACATTTAAGAGACCTAGACTACATATTGATCTTTGGAATTTATCTATGGCTAGGTGGTGGAAAACTGAAACAGAAAATTAAAAAAAGTATATTCAGTCTATTTTCTCTCCCTGATTTCATGCCAACAATTAATTGTTTCCTATAGAGTATCACATATGTTTTCAGACATTAACCTGGATACCAAACATATTGCTGAGGGAATTGGAAAAATAGGACACATACTGACACAAAAAACGTCTACAAAAATACACCCAGAGACTGAGGAAACCTTTGCGAATACCGAAACAGCAGAGGCTTTGAGGACCCCTGAGCTTGGATTTACCACCTTTCCAATTCCAGTTCAAACGGGACCTTAGAAACACATTTCCTAGTTGGAAGATTTAGCAGCTGTCTGTAGATAGCTTACGCGTACATTATGCACTGACAGACCTCGTTAGCATGCAAAGCAGACTATGCTGTTTTTACATGGGAAACTTCACTTAACCTTCTGCAAGGACACCAGGTGCCAAGTCATAGCAACTGCGATGTACTACTTGAGCATTTCTCATGCCCATGGTGAGGACATTTAGATTCACTGCCGCCTCACGTCCTCCAGGATTTGGCCTTTCAGCTCACATTACTCTTATATTACAAGTGGTCTCCATGGATTGTGGACTCAAACGCAGTGATAGGATGAGGGAGGACAGCAAGATACAAGTGAGTAAACAGAGAGGGAGAGACGGGAAATATGGCAGTCAGATTGTACCCTGGCATCGTGTTATTGTGTTGGCACAGCATCAACAGCCTGATGGCCAATTAGCAATAAGTAGTGGGCAGGTGGAGACCTATCAGTCTGAAATTTCACACACACACACACACACACACACAGATCTTCTTTTGCTCCCTTCCCTCGTCCTTCTCTTACCACCGTCTTCTTTCGCACATCCCTCTGAGGGCCCTGGCCCCTCTGCAGGGGCCTGCAAAAGCCAGATGGCATTCACAGTTGTTTCAGTGTCTGTGTTTGTATGTAAGTGTGTGTTTGCTCCTTCCCAGAGAACTGGCCACCAGAGCTGAGGGGCTTTGCTTGAGCTATTGGCGCTGATTAAGACATGTTGGAACAAAACAAGCACTTCACGCATACACTCATCCTCCCACACACACTCACACACACTCTCATCATGCCTTGTCTTGTAAAGTTTTAACACCAGCCTGCAGTGATGTTGAATTGCTTCTGGTGAAGAGAGTGTGGGAAAGGGCAGGAACTATTTTTCTCTGTATACTACATTATCTTCATATAAAATACTGTGTCTTTCAAAATGCAGGAAAACACTCTGCAGTTCCTCTCCATCGAGACTGTCTGGCCCTGGAGACAAAAGCCTAGAAGATTACCCAAGAGCGGTGAACTGTGCGCAGAACATTTTTCAGCGGTCATTCACTCGTGTGTCCCCAAGTGCCCTTTATAAATGGACTGTTTTCCGATATAATCTGTGATTTTAGAACATAAAAGCTGTTTCCTTTCTTCATGACTTCCTGGCACCCTGCAGCAAAAAAGAGCAGCCATTGCATTCTCCATTCATTAAGCCTATAATAGGCTCATTTTAATTTGGTTTAATTTGATTTCAGTATCAGGTGCTATGATCTGGGGATGACTTGAGGCCCGAGCAGTTACCTGTGTTGAATGCATGATTATTAAGAATGAATAAAATGTCGTTTTTCACTGGGAAAGCCTTGGCAAAATCACACAGCTGCAGCTTTCTTCTGTGGATGGCTACAACTACAGTAAGAAACTTTAATGTAAATTTGTAATATATGTATCACTGGATCACACTCCCGTCTGGGTTGTGGGCATTTTCACAAATAAAATAGTCAAGGCATGGCAAAAAAGTCTCGTAATCCAAGTGTTGGGAAAATGTTCAAATTTATTGGAAGTATCCAATAAATGAGAGTCTATTATTTCAGTCCAGGCATATCAACAATATAGGAGAATGGATGTTCTTGGGTTAGGGGATGATTAAGTTAGGGGTCGGTCACATGTAAGTGAAAGTAACATTTGCAAATATTTGCCTCTGGTTCACTCCCATTCAGTGCAAGTGAGGAGGTGTATAAAACACTCAAATTCCCTGGAAAATGAAATTCCCATTTTTGCATTTCGTAGAGTTTAACTATAACTGGCAAAGTTGCAACCTCAACCAAAAGCAATGGAATGAAGAGGATGCTGATATTGTTTCCATGTCTAACCAGCTAGTGTTGTATAATACTGACCATTAAAAAAATACAAAACTGTCCCAAATGAGAGATGCTGTATCAACAGACGTGGGTACAGCATTGAAGGCAGGACCTTGTCTATTTCTACAGTTACTAAGTGGTGAAGGCAGAAATGTTCAACTGCTGCATATCATTACCCAGATAATGGGTGTCGCTTCAGCATCATTGGAGCCATAGAGCAAATGCACTAGAGACTTCAGTAGCCAATCCTGCTACTTCCCGTTTATCACTCTGCCAACATCAAAGAGAATAAAATAATTTAATCTTGCAACTCTTCTAGACTCCAAATGTTATTTGACCAAATAGATCCAGTTCGCAGAGTGAAACGAGTCATTTTGCAGGAGTTAATTCAATTACATTTAATTACATCTCTTTCCCAATGTAAGTCTATGGGGGAAAAGCCATTTTGGGTCCAATGGCCTCATATGAAGGTGTAATTCCACTGTTTGGCCACTATAAACATTGTAATAATATGTGTGAACTTGCCCTTTATCTGGGCCTTATTATTAATTCAACAGCATCTTTCATAAATCCAAATTCACATGCTTTGCCACTGAGGAAAACTCACAGAAAAATACTCATATTAATAATTCTCTACTGTACAAGCTTTCTTAAGTTTTGAAATTGGATTCCAGATTTTGTTTCAGGCCACTTTTTTCAGTCTATCAAGACTCGAGAGAATGACAACAATTTGAAAGATCCTTCCCTCCTTCCCCATTGCATTACACTTTGCCATTGCAGTTTTACTTGCTACCTCTGCTCTTTCGCACTGGCTCTGTGACCATTAGTGCAACTCCCCCATCAGTCTAAAGACAATTCCACTCTCTTGTTCCTTTATTCCAAGGCTGCCACACACTCTGTCTTGTTTTACAGGAAATGGTCGTCATCATGGTATGACACCATTCTGAATTTTCCACCCCATTTGCTCACCTTGCCACTCTCATCTCTCAGTACTTGTAAACAGTGTTCCACCCCGCCCTTCATTCTCTGCGTGATCTATCACAGCAGGTGTAAAGATTCGGCAGGTAGCACACAAACCCAAACTGCAAAATTATGTGTGGTAAGTTCATCCGTAACCACATCCAAATACATCTTTTAGTATGTGTAGACTGTTTGCTAAAAAAGCAGAATTTCTTATAAAGTGTAAAACCACTTATGTGACTTTTTCCATATGTTCAAATGCAGAATATGATCATTTATAATTAAATCAAGCAATTAATCATAATAGAATCAAGGATAAGATGGCTTATTCATATTTTGATTTCTGCATCGTTTTATTAGCAGTCCAATTTAAAGCTTTAATTCCGTCAACAAGCATTTTTTCAGATTCTTTCATTTTCCCTCAGAATGCATGTAGGCGTTGAGCTCAGACAGGACAGCCACTGTATCACACTAATGACAATGTCATTGTGGGCCAGCCAGCCACATTTCAATTAGTAATTGTGGAATATTTGTCTGTGATATCAATCAGTCACTTTGGGGCCTGTGAGTTCTCATCATCACATGATATCCATCAAACTCAGCTTAACAGTAGTCCAACATTAATCAAAGAGACATAGGAATTAGAGGCACACACGCCCACCAAGCCACTTAATGCACAAACAGGCCAAATGCTCCTCCAGGCAACAGTAAAAGAAATCGACATAGGAGCAAATGCACTTTGCTCTTATGTCGATTTACACTTTAGTTTGACTTTTGCACAATGTAGTCTGGTACGCTAAAGTCTACGGTGATCTGCCACATAATCTGATTACAAATATGCACTTATATAGCGGAAATCCCCATTAGAGTTTTTAAATAGATCATCTCATTTTTCGATCATAATGTTTAATTATGAAGGTTTGCTGGTTTTAAGTCAGATCAACTTAATCATTACAGAGTTTATCATTACATTGCTGCAGCTTTTGTAAAAACCTCTCATACAAGTAACTCCACACTGTACTTCCTTGGGTCCTGTGGAATACAAGTGAGCCTGAAACAGATGTGTAGATATGAAAAATGTTGAATTATGTTACTATTTTAACTCTGTACCCTGTACAAGACCCCCAAAGAACTTTAAACATATGCAAACCAGCGGTATACTACTTATTTATTGTGTACTTCTACTTATTCTTCTGTTACTAGTTATATTTGGTTATGTGTCTATAGATTTTACTCACAAAATCTTACAATTAACACAATACATTGCTATTTATTAAACTATCCAGCATTATATTACACTTTAAAGTGAATATAAGTATATTGTATTGATAATGCCCCCTCTTCCATTCCCTACATCATGTAAAACTTTGAGTACATAACTTTTACTGTGTGATATTATAATATTACTATTGCTGCGTACTTCTACTCCAGAAGAACAGTAGAAGTACAACATACTGCTGCAATTATCTGACAGAAACACATCATTGATGAAGTTGCAGATTCAAAAATCGGTGAAATACACTAAGGTATCAATTTCAAAACAGGCATTAGTTGCATGCTTTGCCCTAACCACAGTTGTAACTGAGTAGAGGAGCATGAATTTAATTAGCAGCATCGTTATGAGTGTAAGTGTTATATAAGTTAGTCTGGCAAAGAACAACCCAGCTGCTTGCAATCAATAACATGAGTGAAACACTGCTGAAATATACTTAGCCAGACATCCTTGACTCTACGCAGAGCCCTGAAGCCCCGTGCCTGCTGCTGCAGAGAGCTCTCTTTGCTTGTTTATTAAAAGTCTATTAATATTGATCATGTCTCCTGTCCAAAAAAAATCACCAAGTTCCACAATGCGCATTCCTGGGTCCCCAACAATGTGCCCGCCAAATGTGTCCTCAATCAGACAAACGAACTGCATGTTCTTGGGTCTCCAGCAATACACCTGCCAAGCTGTTGTATATTGGATGAACGGAACCTGTTCACTGTTCATCATTAGGTTCAAGGCAATACACGCACCAAGTGTGTCATAGATTGGACAAACAAAACTTTGACACTGCACATCTTTGAGTCCCCAACAATACACTCACCACGTGTATCACAGATTGAAGGAATAAAACTTCAGCACTACATATCCTTGGGTCCAAAGCAATACGCTCGCCAAGTGTATCATAGATCAAACGAATGGAAGTTTGACACTGCACATCCTTGGCTCCCATGAAATGCGGGGTTCCTACGGGGGTCCTCCTTCAGAAAATTTGAGTGTCCAACACTTAATTTCCTGCATTCTGGTGAATTTTTTAGGGACAGATTTCAGCAAAGTCCTCTGCTACTTCAATGACCTTTCTGGCCAGGACAAATGCATATGTTCTAAATACTACGGGGGACATGTCCCTTGTGTCCCCTCTGAATTCTACGACTGTGTCCAGCAATACACTGCCCAAATACACTGTGCCAAGATCAGATGAACGACTCATGAGATATGCTGAGGACACACATACATACACATATTCCTTGCTCTGTAGTTAGATTGGTTCAATTCTTAGAACTTAAAATGATTAAATAACTAAAGATCTATCTGCAGAATTTGTTAGCAAATTATTTCCCAATATACCATGTGTTTGGGATAAAATGTCTCAGATGAGAGATGAGATTTTAAATAGTGTAAACAAATCAAAAAGTTTATACACAGTGATATTATCACTTAAGTCATGTTCCATGATGTCCTGAACACCAGCAGACCTACATACAATCTATACAATAATACAAGTTGACAGGTGAGTGTGAAAAAATAAAATTAGTCCTGTGGACAACAGAGCTGAAGCTACTGGTCCTCTCTTTGTCTCCCACCACCCCCATCCTCCTCTTCTCCATCTTCTGCACCACAGGCAGAAGAAGACCTTTCCCAGCTCGCTCAAGCAGGCCAGAACGTTATCTCTTTGTGTGGGAGCGCATCATATCATAGCTCTTATTTATGTTGACTTTATAGCCAGGGATAGAAGTTTAGTACCATCAAAATAAAATGCTGTTGTGGGTAAGTTTTAATGCACCAAATCCAGCCAAATCAATATGTATGCAGTCGCTGAAATGTGATACAATGAGTGAAGAGGTAGTTAGTCTTGTAGTTGTGCAAAATCAATGCCCCTTTCTCAGTCAGCCTGACCTACTTCTATTACTGACTCCATTGAAGAGTGTGTGTGAGCAGTTTTTTGTGTGTGTGTTCATAATATTCGCTCATGTCTTTATAAGCATTCCTGTCTGAATGCAATGGTGTGTCAGTGTGTAAATGTGTGTGTTTCGATGCTTGTGTATGCATCTGCTCTGCATAATGCTGACAGTGAGGGCCCCGGCGCAGACACACACACACAGTCATCTCCTGCATTGTTTTCAAGTCAAGTGAGGTAAACAGTATGCACCGCAGCACTCCGTTCCATGGTATTCATCATATCAACACAGGGCTTACAGATCAATCAGAAGGGCCAAATTGATGTGATATCTATTGTATTTATTCATGAAATTACTGTCTAGACATTGGGCCCAAAGAACGACTGCAGTGGCTGAATGCTAACCAGAGCCAAGAATGTGCTATCAGTGCAAAGCAGTGTTTATCCACAGTGTGAATGAGAAACCTTGTAAACATCAAACCTGCTCTCAGAAACAGGATATTACCTGCTTTAGAAGAGTTTATTTTCAAGATGACTATGAATGCATCGTTTCGTGATTTAGGTCTCACATACATGGGTGTCCTTCTCATCTATTAAAGGGATAGATCAGATTTTTTGAATTGGGCTTGTATGGAGTACTTGTGCAAAAAATAATATATTATAAACAGAAAATAACAGTCGGCACACACCCAGTTTGTAGAAGCAGGCTGGAGTCTGCATGAAAGCTATATAAATCCAAGCTATTATTAAGTATTAAACAATGTATTGCTGTGAATGGGGGCCAGCAACGAAATGTATTTTAGCCACCAAAAACACTCCTGCTTAAAAAAAAAATCATAAAATCACTATATTGAGATTATTTTCACAGCTTTACCTTAATGTTTGACATTGATTTCTGACAGGAAAATGACGCCATTATATCGCTCTCGCCAGCCTCCACTGAAAAAACAGTGACTTAATATTGCTAAAAACAGGAGCTGCTGGTCTACTGCTGCCTCGATCACTTAGTCAGTTTGTATTATTGTGTGACTTTGGTATTTGAACATAAGTGATTACAGCAGCGGTAGACCAGCAGCTTCTGTATCCAGTGAGCTAAAATGATCTTTTTTCTCAATGGAGTGACTTTAATGAGAGCACAGATGGGGAGCTAAAGTCTTTAAAACAATATTATGTGACTTTTTGTTGACAGTTGAGTCTCATTTCCAGGTGATCAAATACCGCCGCGTTTCGTTGATGGTCTGACCAAAGAACCAACCCAAAAAGTTGGTGTTTGACAACTAGGGAAGACATTGCATAATGTGGCTTTAATAGCTTCCCTGTTGAAATTGGATGTCTTACGAAAAGTTAAGTGGTTAAAATGCTCATAATATAGTGTAAAATTTAAATGTAATATATGTATTTAGTTAATTGTGGGACTTTTCTTAGGTGGCTAAAATACATTTCACTGCTGATCCCCATCCATGTCAATACATTGTTTCAATTCTGTGTCAGACTCCAGCCTGCTTTTTCAAACTGGTGGTGTGCCAACAGACATGTATGTATACACTGACTATGGATAAGTACCCCATGCAAACCCACTTAAAAAAAAAAAAGCTCAAAAACATCGCACCTTTGTAGTCTCATGTGTTGAAGGCTAAAATGAAGCATCCTTGGAGATCATTACTGGTCTACTTTAAGTAAGAGGCTAAATGTTAAAAGTTTGGAAAGTCCAGACGACCACCTATTTCACACCATGCCTTTAATGCATGGTGGGGCTTTGATGGGGACATTGGGAAGGTTAGTGAGGTCACAGGGCATCAGAGGAACCAATAATGAGATAAATGCTAGCATTTCACTTCCTTCTTTTCGACAGAATAAGGCCGCCAGTGGTGACCCCGTAATGGAGAATTGCCCAGATTGTAATTAAGGACATGGATGTCCTTCAGGAAATTACTCCTTGAATTCCACACCAAAAGAAATCGTTTTAATTTCCTATCAAGCCTGGGTCAGAAGTTATCTAAAGCATGGTGAAGGACTGATTAAACATAGCTAGCCAGAAGTAATCACTTTGTTTTTTTCTTCACCCCCCTGTCCGCTCAGCCTGTTTAGCAGTGTTCACAAGGTGTGGCGAGCACCTGAGGAGTTTCTGAAGACACGGGCTGATTTGCGGTGATAAGTGAGGGGAACGGAAAAGGGAGAGAGACATTTTTCTCTGTCACTTTGCTTTTTGGGCATCATATTTCACCGCCTCACGGTGTCCAAGGAACCAAGTGCGCCCCTTCCCCTGGCTCTTTTGCCCATCCATTACGCCTTTAATCACTTCTCACTTTCTCTTTGTCTTTTTCTCCCCACCGCTAACTTTTTTCTCCTTCTGGCCATCTCCGTTAAATTTGCTCAATCATTATTGTTGTTAATTAGAGGTAGGAGGTGGGACGAAATGGCAGCTTAAAGAATTTTTAACAGTGATGGCTTTAAATGGGTCTATTCCCTTGAATTTGGAGCTTAGGGTCATTCTGGGGTGAAAGAGGTCTCGGGGAGGAGATGTCATTAACATATGAAGATTAGATCTGCACTTTATTCCAAGGCTGGACACACACACACTGATTCCTTTAAGGAATCGGAGTGTGACTTGTTTACCCTGCCATTCATCATTTGACTCCATCAGCACAGCACATGTATTGAGCTCCCCTCTTTGACCTTTGCTAATCAATGGCAGCACTCTTATCAACCTTTTTTTTTATAATCCCTGTAGTGGTTAAAGAAACAGCTGAGTGAATACTTCGTTTTTATGACCCGTGCTGATATTCACATCAGCTTCTTAAGTGAAAGTTCATTTCCGATTCAAAGCTACAAAAGAGAGCTAATCATCTGCCACAGATCACGCTCTCTTCTCTGTTACCCTCGCCACCTCTGTCTGTCTGGGTCATGCTTTGGCACAGCATGGTAAAATTGGCTGCAAGTAAAGGGCCGTAGGCGATAATAACCATCCATGGCGCCTGGGCACAACATCTCGGCAAATAAAGCAGGACCAGAATTCAGGGCAGACCAGCTGTCCGATTCTCTCAGATACTTTCTTTCAGGGGCTCATTCACAATCAAGCACATGCACCAGTATCTGGCTACATGCGCAGAATCTTTTTGCACAACTTCAAACTACACACAGGTTGAAAAACACTGTCTGTTTCTCAGAGAAACTAAAACTTGCAGCAATCATCACTGACCCCTGTGCAATCAAACAGAAGATGTTCTCTCTACCCTGGCTCCCTCTTTGAGCAGCCGACACTACAAAGCCAAGGACTGGTAGGCATAGACAGAGAGTGAGACAGGAGGACACAGATCAAGACTAAATTTTCCCAACCATGACCAAATGCCTTGAGATGATTAAATATAAACTCTAGTTTCCAAGAATGACATTTGCAAGGAAAAGTCATGCAAATGAGTTCATGTATGTCATTTTTAGGAGAAAGGGTTTAACTGACATGTGCGCTGACTGTCAAAATCATTCACCTGCATTTACTTCCCGCCCCTTCTCCGTGACCAATTTAATGAGCGAGGGAGAAAAGAATAAGTAGATCAAGGAAGGAAGAAAAAATGAAGTATGGATTGAGTGAAAACACGCATGGCCGAGCATGAAATCAAACGTGCACGGTCCTGCGCTGGCTGACATGAGAGATGTGCAATTGAGTGTGGTGTCTGACTTCCAACCATGGATCCTAACCATCACCTTGTCTGCAGAGCATCAAGATCATTGAGCAGACCCTGAGGTGAGAAGGGTGGACTCACAAGGCTGCAGCTACATGCATGCAATACAGCTAATAGATGGTCAAGGTTATAAGAGTCTTCAAAATGGCCACTGTCAAGTAATCACAGTATTGCTTTAGGTTGGTTACAATTTGTTTCTATAGCTATTTTGCTTAAACAGATGCCTGTTGCTGCCAAAAATGATGTTATGAGAATGGTGAGAGTGAACCAAGATAGCAAAGTTGCTATGGAATAGCAAACTCTTAAGAAAGCTACATATGACAGAGGTAAGTGGCACAACAAGTAATTTAACAATGATTCATTCTTAAAATACTGTTTATAGCTGTGTTAAAGGGTTAACAAAAATGCTGATGCAGTAAATTTAATAAATTCTTTGGTGTTTTCACCAATCAGCCTCAACATTAAACCACTTACTGATGAAGTGAACACCGAAATTTTGTTAAAATGCAGTGTTTTCCTAGGAGACCTTTGGTTCTGGCATTCAAGGAGATGCCACCTGATACGCTCCGCCCACCCAAACACCGATGCAGACAAGGTAGCCCTCCTCATGGCAATGGCACTCCCTTCTGGCAGTGGCCCCTGAAGCAGAACAATTCAACATGCCACATCACAAAAACTGCTAAAAGAAGGCCCCGAGGAATGAGAAAGAGCTCACAGTGTTGACAAGGCCTCAAAATTCCCAAGATCCCAATCTGATCAAGGATCTGTGGGACGTACTGGAATCCCACCCAACAACCCACAGGATTCAAAGGATCCAACCTAATGCCCCAGTGCCAGAAACCACAGGATACCCCAGAAGTACTGTATTAAGTCAATGCCTTAACAGGTCAGACTCATGCCTGATCCAAGGAGGTCCCACTGTGGATTGGGGTACTTTTGGGATATTTGCACAAAGGTGTTATGGTTTGAGAAATGAAAACCTCTTATTAGGCATAATGCCTTAAGATGTGTAAATTTAATGGCCCCAAAAGGGTTCCAGTAACATCTTCAATATTCTCTAATAACAGTACAGTTGCCTATTTAAATTTAAAAAAGACCCTAATTGCCGAAATACATAATGAAGTATCGCTTTTATCACAAAATCTTTACCAAAAGATAGCTGTATTTGCAGATCTCTGGGATGCTACATATTAAATGGTAGAATTTCTTAAGGAAAATATATGAAATATTTCATATCCTATATATGTCATATTATGGGGAAGTGTATGCAAACAACATGAAAGTACTTCAAGCTGCAAAAAAATCCATCCCAACCTCTGTGACAGGTGTTGCTACTGAGCCACATGTCAAGAGTAATTGACATCCCTTCAAAGGAACAGAGTATGGGTGTCATGTGTCTGACGATTCATGTCCCTTCATCCTAACATCTCTTCCTGCTGTCTTTCACAGGGAGGAGCTGAAGCGCATCGTGCTTTCATGTCTGTTTTCACAGCATCACTCTCCAACTCTGTTTCTCTTTTTGGTCTCTATTTCATCACTGCAAGTCTTCCTCCTTCTCAGCCTCGATTTCTTTCACTCATTCAGCCTCTATCTGCCTCCTCTTTGTAATATCACTACTGCCCTCCCTCTCTTTTGCTCTCAGCCCATCCTATGATTTTTTTTTTCTCCAAAGCAGAGGTCTGAGGCCAGCTGCTGCTGTCTGATTTGAGCTGTTTCAAGTGTTCTCACAACAACAAGAATGGATAGCGATGGCCATGGCAGGATGCATGTGTGTACTAACAGTCGAAGAATCGCAGAGCAGAGGGAGAGGAAGTAATTGAGATTAACAGATATATACATTTTATACCTAAAGTGTAAATACAAAATTCTGCCTGGAATACAGATGACCAGCCAATTTCCTTTAAATGAGAGCATGTTTGTTCTCTCTGTATAAAGCAATTTCAAGACACTGGTTGGGTCAGTGGTGGTGCACACTGGGTGATCAATTAAAAAGGCAAAAACATTTTCAGTAACTGCTACAAATACAAATAGTTTGAGTAGACACCAACAATAGATGAGTTTCCTGCATTGGACTATCACAATCAAGACCAAATCCACTTCGGAGGTCTAACTGGGGGAAACAGGTCCTTAATTCTATCAAAAATACCAACTTTTCTCTTAAACTGGCATTTTAAGCCACAGTGCCTGGTACAGTATTTAGAATTTAAGGGACTTCTTTAAATTTATATTAAGAATTCTTCTAAAGATGTCCATAAAAAGTGGATATGCTATCTAGAGTTTTATGATCTGTTTATGATATGTTCCCAAACTTTCCAAACCAATCAAACAATTAGACTGTCCTCTTTAAACAGAACAACAAGCCTAATTGCCTAGTAAAGCCTTAAGAATTAAAGACACATCTTTAGATACACATTCAGGGAGTTTTCTGAGGCAGCCCTTTAAGCCTGGATATGCTTTCTACAGTTTTATGACTCATTTGAAGTTCAAATATTGGAAAATATTTCATTATGTATTAAACTGTACATAGTTGTAATTGGTAGCAAAGGTTTTGTTCTAGGGTGTTTCCTCTTCCTCAGTTAAAAGTGTAGTGACTCCAAACTCTATCCCAAACTTTCCCAAACCATCAAAACAAACTTTTCTTCCCCGGGCCATTTCACCTTAAACAGATAAGAAGTCCATAAACGATGATTCCCCTGACACAAACCCGTCCAGCTGCAAGATGGATAGGGTGAGTACTTCCAAAAAGAACTCTAATTTTCTTCCTTTAGATCAGTAAAGGCATAGGAAGGCATTCTTGGCACATCTTTTCTAATTTCTCAACCTTGTCTGCCTTCATACCCACCCACTTGCTCACAGGGGTGTAGGTCCCTGCAGTGAAAGGGGAAATAGCTCAATGCTAACACACTCATTGTTCCTTTTCATTATTCATGGGGGCTAATGGAGGTTTGGATAGTAACCACCGGCAGACATACTCAGGAAAAATGGGACTGAGAGCAGGACGAGTGTTTTGTCTCACCTCTGTTTTGTCTATTGCCCTCTCTCCCCCCCCTCTCTCTCTGCTTTCTGCTCTCTCAGTCTGTCTGTGTTGCTGACGCAGGGCTTTCACAGGGTTTCAATGAGTAAGATCTCTCAGGCTGCTGCGTGAGTAATGGGACACTGAGAGCGTCTGGAATAAATAACGGAGAGCGACCGGAACAGCCCTTCTCGCTCCGACTCATCCTCCTCCTCACCTGCTACTTTGCAATTCTGCAGGTTGCAAAAAGACTTCCTTGAAAATAACTTTTTTTTTCCTAGAGACAATCTCTCTTTCAAGATCTGTCATTTGCAAAGATTAAAGTTTTTATTTCCACTTTAAAAGTCCCATGACTCGAACTCGATCTTGAACTCAAGCTACTCTAGGACGACCGCCTTCTACCCATTCCCTGCATCAGGTAGAGGAAGAAAAAAAAAATCTGACTAAGCAGATACTTTCTCTGCATGAATTATTCAGCGCTGAGGAGAATGCTCTGATTCGCAGTCATAATGGGAGGTCCTGAAATGGCGTGCCGTCCTGGACCTCCTCATATATATTTCAGACCTTGGCAAAGCCTCTGTCATGCAAAACGTAGAAAGCCTGCTGCTGGGGGGAAAACCTGCAGGAATGGAAAATGACTGGTTTTGGGTACAGGCAAGACAACCTCCTCTTTGGCTAAAGAACACACTGTTGATCTTTGCCACTCACCATGTTCACTTTTACAAATGTCAATGCCAACGCAACATACACACGAAATGAAAAAGATCCTAGCTGAAGGCAAGCCACATGTTAAAATATAGAAGAGATACGCTGCGATACGTAAGCATCACAGACAGAGACATGATTGAAGGGTGTGCAGGGGGCATCTTCCCCATCTGTTCTCATTATATGAGACATGTCACCACTTCCTGGAATGTAACATATGTGACCTGAAAAAAAGAAGCGATGGTGATTTTTTTTTCGTTCCATTAAGGAAGAAAAAGGCAGCCTCTCAGATAGTTTTAAAGATGTGGCTGTGCACCATCATTCCAGCTTCCAACTTGCCATTACTATTGGCAGAGTGATACATCACATCACAACGCCTTTGGATATCTCCTTCTCTTTTTCCACCCACACTCCAATACTCTCGTTTTGCAGCCTATTAAATTGGCCCTTTTAGTGTTTTCCCTCTTCTCTTTCATTGCGACCAAAGACAGGGTAGTCAGTCACAGAGCCGCCTGCGCTCTGATGAGGACTATCCGACTAGGAGAACATGGTGTTGTCTCTGTCTAACAGGCCTTTCCTACGGTGCAGTGCTGCTTGCTGACTCTCTGGCTTGGATAATTGCTGTCTGGATCCCCCCAACTCAGCAGATTCCTCCAAGTCATAATGAGGAAAAAAGTTGTGTGTTTGTGCTCATGCGTGTGTCTGTGTGTGAGTAAGGTAGGCAAGTTGGGGATACAGCAGGCATGAGCTGAGAGACACAAACAGAAGCACACAGCACCAAAGCTAATCAAAGAATCCCCTTGGACTCCACCAATGCCATGAAACACAAAGCACTACAGGCTACTGTTATTGAACAGCTAATCTGCAAGACAGCAGGGGCGAGGTACATTGGTTAAGCAGGTAGATTTCAACTGGGGGAGTTCAGCATAACTTGCAATATAAAGTGAATTTCCTTCCATACACAGTAAGCAAACAACAAGAATAATGATAATTTAGCTTCACGTCAGTCTGATATGTGGAGGCCAATACTGAAATAGCTGTAGTTGGTAACTTCTTTAAAAATATCTTAACTAATTCTAACTGTCACGACACCCAGACAATAGTAGATAAGAGAGACCATCTTTCAAAATCATGTCTTTCTTTCTCACCATAGTGCTTCTAACGGCATTTGACAACCAAAAACAGCCAGTCAAAGCCAGGGAGTCTCTAACGCAGCTGTCGAACGACTGCTTTTGAACTGCGGTCAAACTGTGAAGCTAGGCAAGCTGATAAAATGCGAAATAAGATTCTGTTAGTTGCATTATTTTTTTCTTAACTGATTACAATATGGTGGCCAGGTGACAAACTTTGGTTCAGTGGCGGAGGATTTGTGCAAATGCCATTAGGAGCACTAGGGGGAGGCAGAGAAAAATGTTTTTCTTTTTCACTGATTATCAGCCTCAGGCACTGCTGTCAGGATACAATATTTTTACAAAGGTTACCAACTGCAGCCTCAGTCCTTTTAACCCTGAGCAAATTGGTGCAATTTCTTTTGAAAACGTGGAAAAAAAGCAATGAGCAACGTGGTACAAAATGTTCCATGAATCGCAATAAATAAGATTTCTAAAAACTAAAGAAAACTTTCAACGGAAAAAAAAATTAAAAAACAATGAAAACTGTATTTATAATCATCATCATCATCATACTTTTTGATGTACTTTACCAAGGTCACTTGTTTGTTTGGTTTTTATTCATTAAATAAATTCCTAAAATTCTTTTCTTTTCTTTTCTTTTCTTTTTTTTTTTTTTTTTACATATTTCTTGGTAAATCCTGTCTTTTCATCTTTAGTTGCTCATTGCCTTCTTCACGTTTTTTGAAGAAAATGATGACAACTTGCTCATGGAGGAATGCCAGTTGGCCAATAATAAATGAAAACAAAACTTGATAATTCAATACATGTTGAATTTGTTTATTCAATTAAATAACATTTTCAAGGAATTATTTTGTTGGCCACATTATTTATTTGTTAACCACTGCATCATATTGGATAAATGCTTTATTTGTCTTGCTAATAAAAGTCAGATCAGAGTCAGTCAAATAAAAACTGGAGTAGTATTGCTAAAGACCTTAATAGAACTATCCTTAGTCAGAAACAGAGATAAATCACTTAGGTTTGCTAAATAATATCCTTTTTTGCTGTTTCTATTGTTGTTGCTTTCAATCCAAGAAACCAATAGAACCAGCTACAGATGTTACAGACAGGTTTCACAGACATGACCTCTAGCGGAGATGGTATAAATTAACTAACAATGCAACCTCCCCTTGTCCCTGCCTTACTTTGTAATTCCCTCTCTCTCCCCATTGTCCTGTCTCTCCATCTGTAAACTTGTCTTCACCGGTCCTCTCATTCCTGTGTATCCATTAGTCCAGAGCTTTATATGGGCTTGGCTAATGGGGGCCTGATTAATAGCGAAGACTCAGCTCAAAGCCATTAGCTTCCTGACTCCCTCAGGAGAGAGTTGAAGGATGGAGAGAAGCAAGGAAGTGGAAGCAGATAGGCAGGAGGAGGGAAGTTTAGGGTGAGGCCCGGGATACACCAGGCACGAAGCCAACAAAGAAAGAGACACTGCAGGGGAGTGGAAAGAGGATGGAGACGTTTATACTGTTGTTGGAAAGTCAAAGTCACCAAGGCTGAATCTATGAGGTATCGAATTATGTCAAACTGGCACAAAGATGTAGATGGAGCCTTCTGGCCTCACAAGACCCACTAATACCCTGCCAAAGAAGTTCACTTTCAATCCTCTACAGCTTAATTTCATGAGATAATTTGGAAAAATCTAAATGAAAGCCCCATTAAAAATTCATAGTACTTAAGATAGTGCTTTCATAGTCCAACTACTCTCAGACGTCACAACCAAATTTATCAGAATCATCTGAATTTGGAACTATAGCAGCAACAGTTAGAAAACTGCAAGTTAGCAACCGTGAAAGAACATAGCTGCAGTTGTAGTGGATTGACACAGATTCATTCGATGACTACCCCTTGGCCTAACAGATGCTCCTCCAGTTCCTGCAGATGGTCTCATCGTATCAAGTTGTTTTTGATATTATCTCTTCCCTGTTATGAGAATCATCTGTTAATAAGCGGCAGAAATGATTCGTCTCTCCTAATGGTGCCCCACCCAGGGCACACTGAGCTGTCCTGCTGTGTTACAACACCGTTCATGGAGCACACAAAGGCCATTAAATTGATTTAATACTATCACAGGAACACAGTGGCTAAGTAACATGCAATGAGTACAAATCAAAGCACTGGGGAGTAGACTGGAATGGAGCAGATATATGGAAGCATGGAGGGATTTCAAAGACTAACATACAGTTCCTTAAATTAGCCTTCAAATTGGTCATTTTCCACCAACAACTGCATCTCTTTCATCACTACTCACTTAGCTGTGCTTTACTTTAAAAAAATCATCATAAAAGGCCTGCATTTGTCACACAAGAAGATAATGATGTCTAAGTATCTCCAATTGGTTAGCAAAGGTTATCAAGAAACCATAGAAGACGTTTTCACACCTAGAGTTCATTTGTTCCGGTCCAAACAGGGACCAGTTTGTTACAATGTGTTAAATTGCCTTGAGTTTAATTTGTGTTCAGACAGTGGCATTTACAAGCCCACCAAAATTTGTTATGCGCGAGGGAACTGCTCTCTAATTGGTCAGAACTTCAATGTCAGAGAACTCCCAGGAGTAACCAAAGTGTAGAAGAAGAGGAAACTCCTGATCTGTTCTGAAATAGATTAATGTACTACTGTTCGAATTCACAATGGAGGAATAATTTTAGGGGTTGATCTTGGCCTTGGCATTGTTTATTAGATTTTTCACATTTATCACTATCACTTTAAATGATACAGTTTGAAAATGAGGCATATTTGCCGCTGGAAGTTATCATATTGACACACTGTAGAGACAGGTGGACATTGATTTTCCTGAACTTTTACTATTCATCAGCCAAAAATATTGGGGGCAATACAGTGGCATGACTATTGCTAAGGAGGTAGAGAAGGTCATACACTAATCATAAGATCCAGTCTGCACGTCAGAGTACTTCAGGCAAGAAACTTAACCCTAAATCGCTCCCAATGGCTATACAATTGATGTTATTGCTTGTGAATGTTTAACTGAACAGCATGTTGCATCTTGTACAGTGGCCTCAACCACTAGTGTTTGAATGTGTTTGTCAATGTGACAAGTAGTGTAAAGGTGCTCGAAAGGTACAAACACAAGGTGCAAAGGTGCAAACTACACAAGTGCAAGTCCATTTACAAAAAAATTTTCTGATGCTCTATTAGGTATGGCAATACTTCCTCCAGTTGGGTCGGATTGAGGTCGGATCATGTTCTCATCATAGAGAGACTGGGACATATCAGCATTTGTTTGACTAAGACCTAACTTCATAAACAAAGTCTTATTTCTAACTGTTTTGGTCTGCACCTGACCACACCACACCTAGGAGGTAAATGCTCCAGGGTTCAATTTCAACCAAACTAAACAAGTCAGGTGTGAAAATGCCTTTAAAATCTTTATTTACTCATAATTACCAATTAATAACCATGTCTTCTCAATAGCACATTCTTTGCACATCATGGTTATTTCACTCGCTACATTGGTCTGATGTTTATGTGATGCTGAACTGAGAAGCAAAACAGAGCCTGGAGAAAGACTGAAAAAAGCTCTACTGCTTGTCCCCTCTCATCCAGTGTAATCACTCTTGGGTGAGAGCGGTAGCAGCGGTACTGATTGCAGTGTCACTCTCCAATGACAGGAAGGGCGACGACATTGATTGAGGGGTTGTTACAGTGTAAACTTATATCACATTACCCATCTCACACATGAATCCACTATTGACAAAAACATGATATGAAAAGCCCTCCCAGTCCCTGTTGGTGCTGCACGGAGTAAGAACTGATCAGGACATGCGTCTCCATACTTGGGACTAGGGAGTGACCAGGATTGTACTTACCTAGCAGTGAGGCTTGTTTATGGCAATACCTTTTTTTTCCTTTCTTTCTTTCTTTTTTTTTTAATATTCACTTTCTTGAACATTTTGTGTTGTGATAATTCATGTTTTGGGACAGATTACAGTGCACCTGCGAAATCATCATAAAAGCAATACACCAGACAGAGACAGACAGGAGCATGCAGATGATAGAGAGAAGGTATGAGAAAGAAGGGGCAAGAATATAAAGGGATGGATGCGAAAATAAAAAGAATATGAAATGATATATAACAGAGATTATAGCAGCTGGCGTGGCAGGCACTGCACTGTTTATATTTTTATCTGAGGCATGAGCCCACTGCTATAATGGCGTTTAGAGACCTCTGCAGGAAGTAGAATGAATGTGAGCTAAGGGCAGGGACGATCCATCAATCTATTTTGCTCAATTGTGCAACACATCCTATTTCATATGTCTGTAAATCACCGAAACAAAAGGAGAGGACTGATACTCATGATGTCAAGTGACAAAAAAATAAATAAAATAAAGATACTGCATAAGTGAGGAATCTTCAGGTAATTCATTGAGATTACACAGGAAGCAGTGAAGTACTAAAAAATAGTGAAGACAGGGGAATATTTAAACAGTTCCGAAGACTCAAGATTAGTGTAATTATTTCATTATCTGATCAAATGTCTCCCCTAGTGATCCTGATGTATGATGCTGAGTAACGCATAGAAAATTGCTTTTTCAGAACACTGTAATATCATTGTGACAATCCTTCACCTTTTGAATATAAAATGGCATCACTTTCATCCTATAAGACATGAGTTATGGCCAAAGTCATGTTTTGTGAGAACACGGTGACTTTGACATTTGACCACTAAATTCCTGTCAGTTCACTTGTGAGTCCAGGTGGATGTTTTATCCCAAATCTGAGGATATTCCCTCATGTCTTCTTGAAATATTGCATTCACAAGAGAGAGATAAACACAAGGTTACATGGACCTTGACTTTTGACCAACCGTTCAATAAGCTGATGGTTGAATTTATGTGGATGTTTGTAACAAAATGGAAAATATCCCCTTAAGGTGTTCTTGAGATATTGAACTGACAGGAATTCTTGGATTATAGCTAAAAACACGTTTTATGGGGTTACCGTGACCTTGACCTTTGGCCACTGAATTCAGTTTATTTTTTGGGTCCGAGAAGATGTTTGTGCCAAATCTGAGGAAAAATGAGAGAGATAGACACAAGGTCACATGGACCTTGACCTTTGACCAACAATTCTACCAGATCATGATTGAGCTCAAGTGGTTGTTTGTGCCAAAATTGAAAAAATTATGTCAAAGTGCTAAGATATAGCGCTCACAATAATGAGCCAGACGAGGTCACAGGGGCCTTGATCTTTGACCTTCATCTACTAAATCTAATCAGTTTATCATTGTGTCCAAGTGGACATTTGTGCCAAATTTGGAGACTTTCTAGAGATGTCGCATTTGCGGTCAGGCCAAGGCTGTTGCCAGTATGAAGCCATGAAAAAAATACTAAAATGAACAATACTGACCTACCTTAGTTAATACATGAAGTATCACAATATTGCTACAATAAAAAGTGTTGCAAAGGCAGGAAAATGCAGACTTGATTTCTTGCAAATCTCTCTTCTCTCTTCATGTCTTCATATAAAGATTATTAAGTTCATCCCTGAATCTCTATCCCTTGAAAACCTCACTGTCTAATCAGGATTAATTGGCCCACCTTTTGCCTAATACCACCTGGCAAACTGTGCTTCTGACATTTGTGCGGAGTGACAGCTTTGCTCGTTCCTCTCTCTGACCTTTCCATGCTTGCAACTTTAGCCTCGCAGTAGACCCATCTTTCTGTCTCACCACCAAGTTGACAGGATCATTATCATGTGGAGGCTATGAGTGCCAAGGAAGCAGCTGCACATGATGAGCAGCAAGTTACCAAACTGCACAAAATAGATGAATGTCAGGGCCTTTGGCTGTGTTGTTCCAGTCCACTGTCCAATAGACAAGCTGTATCTGCGAGCAAAATGTTTGTCTGATTATCAGGCAACTAAGAAAACGTTTAATCAATAAATAGATAATATGACACCCTGAACCGATGTTGAAAACCAGTGAAATCCAATGCATTCCCCCTCTGCTAAATGTATCAAATGGTGGATTTGTTATCTGAACATCACTGAGCGTCTCTCCCACTGTTTTACAGACTGCATTTGTTTCTGCTGTGATGGCATTGTACCCTCATAAGCTCTGCTGGTTCCCAAAGAACAAACACAGAGATCTGCACAGAGATAATGTTTTTGGTAATTTGGAGCAATCACTTGTGTGAAATGAGTTTCAATAGGGTTTTGATTGCGCTATCTATCTCAACAGGTCAGTCATTTACCTACTCGAATAGAGAGCCAGAGGAAAGCCCTATTGAAACTCATTTCACACAAGTTATTGCTCCAAATTACCAAGAGAGAGAGAGAGAGAGGCGTGCATTCACACTAAGTAGCATTCCAGCGGTTAAAAGGAACTAAATCAATTCACTAACCAAAACAACCTTTTGGTTGTATAAATTAAATGCATTTTATTGACTAACAGTTTTCCTGTTAATCATCTTAATGACTGTATCAAAATACCACTGAGTCAGATAAGATCTAGCTACAGACACGAAGCAGTGAAGGCTGTTTGCTGGGAAGCAGTAAAAGCACAATGTGCTTGGGGTAAGGAATAAGCTTATCCCTTTTTAACCCTAAAAAAAACTGGCTCGATTTCTTTAAAAAAAAAAAAAAAAAAAAAGGGAAGGCAAAAAGCAATAAAAAAAACAACTGACCCTCCCAAAAAGCAAGAAATTAGTAAGAAAAGTACAAGAAAGTTATGTGAAAATAAGTTTAAAAAGAAAAAAAAAAGCAAGTCTGCTTTTTCTCCAATACTCCAATATAATGGAACTAGGTGGCTCTTGGCCAAAAAATCTGAAATCTATAAACACAATCAATGCTTCTTTCCAGAAAATATGACAGTTTTTCAAGATAATCCACACACCTTATTGTGAGCAGGTTGATGTCTGAACTGTTTTCTTTCTACCGAACTACACCCACCAACCATATCAAAATACTACCAGGAGGGAATGTGTGGATGTCCCCAAACATACATGTGAATAAAAAGTAGATGGCAGGATGTAACTCTGGCATTATGAGTTAACTATGGCTGCCTGCAGTGAAATAAATGATAACATTTTTCTAAATTGAAATTTCTAAAAGCAATGTTAGGTTTATTTGAGTTATGTACTTACATTATTCCTAAGGTCTCACAATGTTCAAACACAGATAAATCTCCAACACTTGGCAAGTCACACCAAAACCATCTAGACTGATAAATAGCACTACAGGCAAGATGAAAAATGTGCTGTTTTTATATTGGGGTGAACTTTCCCTTTGATATATTAAACATTACTATTATAGTGCATATTACAGCAGATAAAATAACAATGGGTCTCTATCATACTTGCAGATACAAGAACACAAATAAAAAATAGCTACAGTTTTGGTTGACATTACAGCTATAGTGCATTTATATTTTGACCCACCCAACTATATTTATATATTCTACACCCGCTTTTAACATCTCTGTGCTACTGTAACACTGAAAGTCCCTTTCATATGTTACTGTGAATGTGTGTTTTAATGTATTCAGTGACTCACTGCTGCAGACATACATATTTAGTGCTTCGCTCAGTGTCTCTCAAAAACACACTTCAGGTAGCCCTCGATGGTGACTGAGCCAATATGTCCATTTCAAATGTTCAGCGTGTGATTGAACCGGGAACAGGCTGCTATTTTCCACCATAAAAAGACAGGTGTCTTCTAGCACAAGTAATGTTTGCTGTAATTTTACCATTTTGTACTTCACTGACTCCAACAAAAAAAAACACAGCTAGGTAAAAAGGAAGGGCAAAACACTTTGCTGAGACCAAAGGTACGGTGCAAAAGCTGTAAACCAAACAAAGGAATGACTGATTCTACAGCTGGAACCTCATGTTGTTATTTTTTATGTTACATAAAGTCAAATGCAATGTGACTTTTTGTCACATGTATCATAGAAAACCAGTATAAACGCAACTGTTAACATGTAATTCAGTAATACAACAGCCACAATTAAGTTCTCCCTTAGGGCTATGCAGCTACTGCACTAATAATATAGTAACAAAAGCCATGGAAAAATGAATTGGATTCTCAGAGTCTCTCTTGGGGAACAAAGTTCCTCAAACAACAAAGAGAAATTGTAAAGCTGGGAGAAAAATGGCACTCTGATTAGTGAAAAAAATTTATTTTAAAATTTTAACACACATAGAGAAATTTTAATTAAGTCGATGGGAAAAGTGGACGTGTGAATGTGGGGAAAGACAAAGAAAAATGAGAACAAATTAAAAAACTGAGGAAAAAAAGTTCTTCTTTAAATCGACCTTCACTGCAAAGTCAATCGCTGCCTTGTTCCTTTTTATTTCATGTTGTAAAAGAAACAACAGCAAATCAGCTCAAAATGCCAATACTGACCAACTGGGTAATCTTAAAGTGGTTTTTGAAATACAGGCAGTCACAGCATTCTTAGGAAGGACTTGCTCTGCACTCATGGTTATCTGTGTACAAAGAGTGAGGATACACTCTATACTGTATCATCCTGTGTATCTTTACCCAGGCTAGTGTTGAATGTGCCTTTTGATTCTGAAGGAAAACAAATTAGTGTTGCTTTGTCTGAGTCTGGCAGAGCCTGTGTTTAAGTTTGCCTGTAGGCCTCTAACACAGACCCTTCCACTGTTTGTCTACAGCTCTTTGAGGAGGACTGAGTCTGTTGTGGCTGCATTGTATGTATGCGTGCATATTTGTGAATGTGGATGCATGATTGTTTACGTGGTCTAAGCTTAGACGGTGAGGCCTATGCTGCTAAGCAAAAGACTGCTTTATATCGTCAACTCATCAAAGTGTAATTGAATACAGGGAGTTTCAGTTACACTTCACTACAGTGAATGGATGACAATGATGAATGTCATTATATATATATATATATATATATATATAGGTTGTTTATTTCAGCCATGTCTGTTGTGTCCATGTTTTCCACCAAACTAGGTAATCTTTATTATTATCTCTGTTTTTACGAAAATGTAACCAAAATCATGCTCTTTCCTTTACCTTAATCAAAGTGTTTTTGGTGTCTACAGTACATCTAACAACAGACTGGAGTCTGGATGAAAACCCAGAATTCTGGTGTCAGTCCTACACTTTATTTTGCTGTTGTAAACAAATGAAATGTTCATTAACATCGGCTCTAAATGTGATCCAGGCAGTGATTATATGGTCACCACAACTTAATTATGAAAAATAAATTGGTAATAAACAAACATGATTTCTAGGATTAAAAAATGTGTCAGAAAGCGCAAAACGTTAATATTTCCTATCTTTACATTTTGACATTTTATGCAGCTGATGTGTATTAGAATTTTGTACGTAAATGGTGGATCAAAGAAAATGTAGCAGAAAGTTTAAAATATATATTTTATATGAAAACTAGATAATAAGATGCATGCTCAAAAGTCCTCTAATAATCCTGATGAAAATGATGTTGAGCACTTAATTCTACAGTCATGTAATCCTAAAATGTTTTGAGGACCCAGCATAATAAGATATAACATTTATCTTTAATTTGTGGCACATTCCGCTAAATATCACAACACCTAAAATCAAAGCAATGACCCTGGTCAATACTGTAAAAATGCACAAGGTACAACAATCATGCCATGACAGCCTGCGTAATGACAATGATTCCACATAATGGCTTCACAATTATCTCCAAGGGTCACAGATTGCTGAGAAGAGCAAGAACACATTAAAGAGAACCACAATATAATGGCTGTAGTTTGCGGTTAGCCAGGGGAGAGAGAGACTTGCTTCAAACAAATTCATTATTTAGCGGAGAATGGCTGAGGAGGGGGGGCACAGTAGGGGATAGGAATCATTGGAAAGCAAACACAGTGCTGGAAGGGTATTAGAGGATAGGCAGAGCAATTAGATGATGCTAAGAATACAGTGCTTGCACCAACACACGGTTGGTGGGTGTTTATCATGTGCGCATGTTTGCATACATAAATTAGGCAAACAAGTTGGAATTCTTCACCATGTACATGTTGCAGAGAGGTACCTTATTGCAGCAAATCACAACTTCAACAGCCCCTATAACTCCACTTGTCTGCAGATGTGTGGCTGTTGGCTGTGATAGCTCTTGGGTAACCAAAACCTTACCTGTGGCTGTAAAGCTAGCCCGCAGCCACAAGGTGTGACAACTGAGGACACAGACCTGACAGACACAAATTCCCACGTCTTGCTCTGAACTTCTCTGAAATTGAGGCGAGGATTGGAGAGAGCCATGAATTGCTTGGTGACAAAATGTGTTGCAGTCTAAAATTGGCATAAGATGAAAAAAATATATATATATTTTTCAGGATGCAGCATGAGGCATGTGAGACAGATGCCTAAAGCATCAAAGAGACGACTCCTCATTCAGCTTTTTACTTGAGTGTCATCAGTGTAAACTATTGTGTGCCAGGTGAAAAGCTCCAGCTTTTAAAGACTGCGAATGGCACTCAACCAATGCCTTACTGCCACTAGAGACTCAGTAGCCTCGTTTGGGCTTATTTCAGGGATTTATGGTGTTGAGGAGCCGTCACAAAAAAGTGGTAGACTCTGCTAGTTTGAGTCCGTGGGGAGGTAGTATGTACAGTAGCAATTCCCTTTATCCCCCACAACCATATAGGAGTAATTTCAGGAGTGTCCCAGTTTACTTCACACAGGTTTCTCAAGGGGAAGCTCTCAGGCAGACAGGGGAGGGTATAAGCTGAACTCTCAAATAACCATATTGGAATTTCCTCTTCTTTTCTATTTTCCCAAGTCCTTACAGAGATCATCTGAGGTTGTATTGCCAAAGAAGGTCATTAAGTAAACCATTAAATGGGGAATTTACAACAGCGACACATATATCAATAGAAGGATTTAGCAGTGACAAGGACTGTGATTCACGAAGGATTGTCCCCTTAGAAAAATCAGTAACAAGACTAGATTGAAACCTTGTATATGGCTGGACCATGTTTGGTGGATATGCTAAACTGCGGTTTCAAATGTACCTTGCTCTGATGTCATTTTCACCAGATTTCCAAACTTTATCTTATTTATTAACCAGGGCCTATGTTCACAAAGCTTCCAAGTACAAAGAATGTTTCTAGTGACAAAATTCTAAAAAAAACATTTTCTAAATATTCTAAATATTTCCCCTTGAAATTAAGACAAGATCCTGGTAAAGATAAATGGTATTCAAAAAGCATGCACACCTTGCAGGCTCACAAAATGGTCTGTGATAACCAATCACATCTGGTAAAAGAATGCATCATACCTAGTATTAGGGTCAACCATACCTCATTAAGATAAAAGCTTCTGTCCCGTCTTTGCTCAGACTATCTCCGAGACCTTTCATATATCACTCCTAGGCTAGGACCCCTTGCTAGAATTTTTTAGGCTAAGCTAGGAGCTCTCTGAGTGTATTCTCTGAATGTTTGCAAATACCGCCCCAGATTTAGAATTTAAGAAAAGACAGAATATCATTTGGGTATTCCACTAGGGAGAAGTGAAAAATGGGGTCAGACAGTGAAAGAGAGGCAAAGACCAACTGACCTCATGTATCTGCACCACCACATACAGAGTTCTGCCAGTAAGCCAGCTTGAATAAAGAAGGGTTAGCAGCACTGGGGCTTAGGGTCCCATTTGTAGAGGCACTGATCTGGGCTTTTAGTCCAGCCAGCTCAGCCTTCATCCAGTGTGAGTGAAAGGGATAATCATGGAGCTTTGGATCTCCAGTACTCCCAAGACCCTTTGCATGAATCACCGTCTACCCAGGCAAGTCAAACCAATCCCAGGCATGTCGCTGGCCAGAGCCGCCCTAATGATAGAAAAAAAGAAATCTTGCCGATGAGTGATGAAGTCATTAAATGAAGCCGTGGGGAAGATGGAGATTGAGGTGGGCCCTTGTGAGTGCAGCACAGGCCTTGCAATTTGTATGTGTGCATATCAGTGACAAGGGAACAAGGGTAAGGTTGAAACCCATAAGCCTGTTCTGCTGTGACAGGCCACTGAATGCTTAATGGAGTTCCCAGGCAGTGCTTTACTATGGCTACCTGAAAGTGCTTTATCGTAAGCAAAATGCAAATATGTGAATAATCTGCTGGGGGATATTTTTCAATGTACAGACAGGGTGGAAGCAGCAGTGACGGCCTGAGCTGACTTTTTCTCTTTGAACACAAAGAGTTTTCCTTCGAAGCTTGACAGGATGAAATACTGCAACACCACTACTAGCAAAACTACCAAAAAATACAAAGATTAATCTTCAATAGCATGCTGAAGCAATATTTCTTTCATCATCAAGGGATACAAAATATGCTAAGATAGATGTTGGGCAAACTCACTCCCAGCAAGTTGAGAAATGGCGATAATTATACAATTATAATTACAATTATTGATGACAGAACATTAATGTAGCATGTATGAAAGTGGTAAGCATAGATGCTTCAGTGTGTCTGAATCATTAAAATGACTTACAATTACAGACACAGAAGATTTACAGAAGGTTGCCTCAAGAAGTGTGATTTATGGCCTGTGTCCTATTTTACAGGGCCTTTCAAAAGGTAACTGGCCATTCGGAAACTTGGCCTGACCAATCGTATTCTGGCAGGCTGTGATTCTTTCACCATCCAAAATAAACGGCCTCAGCTCACCACTGGAAGGCATAATCGCAGAGGCGGAGAGGAGTGTACCAGAGCAAGCAGGGGGGTACAAAGGGCCAAATCAATTGGGAACCATTTCTCTGCTCTAAAATGAGCATTTAACAAATGGGGCTGTGACAGGAAAATAAAAAAGCAAAAAACCTGGGAAATAGAGAGAGGGGGTGTGTCTCATTTCAGCTGTCTGCTACCAAGTTGACCCCTTGGATTTCTAAAGCTCAAGATTACAGTATTTAATCTTTGGAACACAGTATGCTCAACACCAAAATGGTGGCTCCCTACTTACATAAATAAACTTTGATGTTGGGATGTGATTTTGTTCTTTTAATACTGAAAAACAAAACTAAATTGGAGATTTTGCAGTGAGAAGTTGATGATAAGGGATTAAATGAAACTGCATTGCATGCTACAACACTAAGGCTCCATTTGATTTAGTTTTAAATGACATTCATCTGAACATTTTGATGCATCACAAGTTTTGGTTTGCGTTTTACTGGATCTTAGGTCTGCATTTGATATGGTGGCCCATAAGATACTTCTCTGCAGACCAGAAAAGTGGGCAGGACTTTCTGGCACTGTGCTAAATTGATTTGAATAGTATTAACAAGACATGTACTACTTTGTATCAATTCGTAATTTTGAATCTGTGCAAACAAAAATTACATATGGAATTACTCAAGGGTCCACTCTTGGGTCTCTTCTATTCAACTCTTTCATGATCCTTTACTCATATTATGGAATATGATAACAACTCCTTACAAAAAACAGTAGTGGAAGAAGTTTTTTGGATCTCTTACTTCAGTAAAGGTTTCCCCACTATACTATCAGATGTTAAGGTAATACATTTAAAATCTTAAGTACAAAAGTATAAGCATCAAAATATATTATAAGCACCAAACGTTAATGTACTACAGAATGATAATAATATAACAACAACAACAACAACAACAACAATAATAATAATAATGCATATTGAAGGTGGGGCTAATTTAAACATGCTTTGTTTTTTTTTACTCTAAATTTGCAAAGTAATTACAAACAAAACATATCAAATACAGTGGAAATAAACTGTATTTTACTTCAAAATATAGGGAAGTAGAAGTAGCATAACATAGAAATACAAAGCAGAAGTACCTCACAATTGAGTAAAAAACTACAGTCCTTGTATAAATGCATTTAATTGCGTTCCACCCCAAGTAAAAGCACACGCTGTTCAACTTTTATCTACAACAGTCACCATACAAATACATGGAGAGAAGGCAAAAAAAAAAAAAAAGATTAACAAAAGGAATATATGTTCAAGGCCATTCAGCTTGAATGAGTTCCTCCATTTCTGAGTTTCCCCCATGTTTCATTGGACTTCGTGGACGAGCGACTGAGAGTGTGCTTGAGTTGTGTGGATGACAGTCATGCTGTCAATGTCAGCTCGCCCTGTGAGAACATCAACACTCTACCACAGAATACCTTTCACTTTTCTCTATCTGCACATCCAACTTTACATGCTTCAGCACCTGAAAAAAAATCTCTTTATGAACTGTACCTTTATCTCTCTTTGGGTGTATGTAAGGAAAAGGTGGCCAAAGTGACAGGCCAGAATGTATTTGTGCTGACCTGCTTTGAGAGGGACATCATTACAACAAGGTGCCAGATGAAAAAACAAGACCTTGAAATTGAAGAGAGCTCTTACAGCTACACTACTGGACCTCCCTCATTCTCATTACCATAAAAGGCTGACACGGCAACATGTAAACGCATTAAAATGAGCAGAAAAATATTAACACGCTGTATATCCATTAGCCCAAATAGCCCTGGAGAACTGAAAAAAAATGCTTATCTTTAAATAAGCTAAAAGAACTGAAGTAACTGTGACAGGCAATTTACTGATCATAAGAATGCAAGTGCGAAACATGACACTGTAACTGTAATAGCTATGTGATGTCTCAAACTGACAACTTTATTTATATCCCTAGCTGAGTTTCGGAGGATGACTATTTTCTGACCAGTGTTCTGTTACTCTGAGAGCACAGAAATGTCAATAAGATGGGTTTGGCTGGTGGAAGCCATTGATCCAAAGCAGAGGAGAGGAAACAAGAGAAAGACACAGAAACAGAGAGGGGAAGAGAGAGACATTAGGACAGACAAACATGGTAGGGACCAGACAAAAAGCCAGAGATAGAGAATGTCTACAGTAGCAATCAGTATCGTAAGACCGATGGCATCTTGCAATCTAGTCAATTATAACAAATATATTTATGACAAATTTGAATAGATGAACATGAAAGCTTATTTGAATCCTACTCTTGCCAAAGCAAAGAGCAGATACTCAGCTGCATGATCCAACAACCCAACTGGCAGAATATATATTGTACCTTTCTGCAAACCATGGATTTGTAATATTTGTACATTATTACGTAGCACATACGTTAAAAGTTTACATGTCTTTATATTTCAGCAACACTGTGGTTAAATGGTGGTTATGCTGAGGCATAAAAACCACTTGGCTATGGCTGGGGAAAGATCATGTTTTGCATCGTTTTAAAGCACCCAAATTTGGTGCCAATATCAGTGGGAATGGCCCAAATGTAATGCAGTAAAACAACTGCTTTTGTTGTTTGTTTCTGTGGTTTGCGTAAACATACAACTCCAATATTTTTTTTTACTGGTGACTTGGTTGAATACAGCCTTAAATAAACATTTTACCCTCCCTATATCTTTATACATATATAGCTTTTCAACTGACAAAAGTGGTTTGCGGGTTTAGTTCATCTTTAACTACAGTGGCTGCTCCTATTGGCTTCATAAGCAGTTTAATCTGAATGACATGGTTAGCTCAGTGGTCCAACCACCATGACTGTACTGAACAATAAGATAAACCCAGCACTGTTGTTTATGCTCCCCTTTTTTATGAGTTGCTATAAAAGATCTAATACTTTGTTTCTAAGCACACAAAAGAGTCCTCTCAAATTTTGTCCGCAGATTAGTTTAAATCCATGTGCTGCCAAAGTCTCAGTTTACTGTAGTGAAATGACCATTCAGTCCACGGACAACAGCTCTGTTGGACATCCCTGCAGTCAGCCTGCCAGTGGCACGCTCCCCCAAAACTTGCAACATCTGTGGCATTGTGTTGTGTGATCAAACTGCACAATTTAGAGTTTCCCTTTATTGTGACAATCCCAACCAACACCTGTGTAATAATAATGCTGTTTAATCGGTATCCTGATATGCCTTGCTTAGCCTGGTGGTCCCTGCAACCCGGCCACTGATACATGGAAGATAATGGATACAGATGTAACACCAGTCAGGATGATGGATTATGTTGGCCAAGTGCCCACTAACACAGATTTGAACAAATTTGTAAACACACTTTGAAAGAAATAAGTCTTTTGGTTGCATAAAAACAGTTTTAGATCTTTTATTTCGACTAATGAAAAATGGACTTGTATGAAGACATGTTTCATGAAACATGCCCTTTGACCTGTACTATCAAAGTAAAAGGGCATGGTCCCATAAAAAAAAAAAAAAAAAAAAAAAAAATTAAAAGAGCCTCCAACTTTAATAACCCTCATTGCAGTAGTCTTTTTAACTGGTGAAGCCCACAGCAGATGGCACTAAAATTGCAGCTCACTGTCCAAATGTCTGGCTATGGAATCTTTGTGCGTGTATTTCAAGGAACCAATTGTTCTCCCTTTAGAGACACAAGCCAGACAACAATCACCAAATCTGAACACATACACAAACACAAAATATGAACCTAACACAGTACACTTTCTTCTTTTGTTTGCTGGAAACTCTATTTTAGTTCAGTTTGAACAGTCCCTCAATAACCAAGATGATTTAGGTGGTGCATGTGTACTTTTCAACAGTGAGTGATCATCAGTCCTGTTGTGACTCAGCAGTTTTGGGGAGCTCTGCTACCCTTTTATACAATCCTTTAACTGCAATCATCACCCTCCCTTAAAGCAACCTGATTAAATTTGTAGTGCTGTGTTGCTCCATGTGTGATTAATATAACTTAACCTAGCTGCCCTGAAACTTACTGAGTCACCCTCTAATTAATGTAGTTGAGGTGGCAAGTGTGAATCATACCAAGAGAAAAACTCTCTTTGCTTTGGGAGCTGGTAAAAATAAAACAGATTACATTTAAAAATACATATCTGCCCTTGCACATTTGGACTACAATTAATGCTCACAATTCAAGCGAGAAAAGAGGGAAATTAGGGTTGGATATGAAATCCCCTATGAAACTAAATAGTTTACCCATTCCTCCCACAAATCTTCAGCAACCAAGTTGCAGAGAGATGACTCAGTTGAGTTTGTCAAGCACAGAAACCTGTCTATTTCCAATTATCTCATTTTCACAGGGCATTATGCACCATGTGTGAAAAATGCTTCAACAACTGTGATAACGCCAGGAAAACTGATAGCATTGTTACAAATGCAGCAATATCACGGAGGTTACAATAGGAAAAAAGCTGTGAATCCCAGTTTTAAAAAGATGCTAGATTGTGAAGAAAAAAAAATCTGCACTACACTATGTGAGACCCAAGGCTGTAAACTGTGGAAACACAAGCATGTATTATCAAAGTGTGAAAGCAAAATGCTAGTCGAGCCTACATGTGATCAAACACCTACTACATTACATGATCACAATGATGATGATAGAAAGAGGAGAAGTAGATAAAGTAGATGAAGTAGTAGAAGACAAAGAAAAAGACAAGAAGACATTGAAGTACATGAAGTAGTAGTAGAGGAAGAAGAGAAAGATGAAAAAGACAAAGTTGATTACGAAGTAGAAGAGGAAGAAGACAACAAAGAAGACAACACAGAAGACTAAAAAGATGATGACAAAGAAGAGCAAGAAAAAAAGATGACAAGGAAAGAGATGAAGGAGAAGAAGTAGATGAGGCAGCAGAAGAGGAAGAAGATGACAAAGCAAATGACTTAGATGAAGCTGAAGTAGATAAAGCAAATGACTTAGATGAAGCTGAAGTAGATAAAGTAGAGGAAGTAAAAGAAAATAAAAAGGAGAGGAGGGAGAGGAGGATGCAGGATAAGATGGAGTAGATTAACATATAGAAGTGGAAGAAGTTAATAAAGAAGATGACAAAGTATGGCAGAGGAAGAACAAAGAAGACAGTGACAAAGAAAAAGATGATGAAGACAAAGCAGTTTTAGTAGAAGAGAAATGATTAAAAAAAGCAGAATGAGTAGATGCAGTCAAAGAGGAAAAGGAGGATGAAGAAGAAGATACTGAAGAAGACAAAGTAGAATAAAGCATTAGAAGAGGAACAAGAGGACAAAGCAAACACAAAGTAGATGAAGTTGAAGAAGACAATGAAGAAGATGAAGAAGACTACGACGCTGATGAAACAGAAGGGACAGACGTGGATGAAGAAGACAAAGTAGATGAAGCAGAAGAAGAGGAAGATGAGGGTGAAGACAATGAAGAATGAGATTTAGTAGTAGTCTATGTAGGCTGTGAGAGGGGAGGTGGATGGGTCAAAAAACACAAAACTTTCACCCAGGAGACCTTAGTTTATGTCCTGTTTGTAACCAAAAGTCAAGGTAGAGTTATTTTTTAACAATGTAACATATTTAATATAATTAACATCACTACTGATGTTGCATACATTACTTGACACTCGTCACTTGATATACTCGTAATGCGGCACTCATTAACCCAAACGTGAACTTTCGTCTAAACCTAACAAAACTAAGCCTGTAAATTTATTTGAAAGACACTGGAGCATACAGCAACAGACTCTGACAGACTCTCAGGGGAACCTAGAGCATCATAATTTGAAGTGAAGGTCCACTGACAAAGCCATATTTGATGAGATAGGAGTGAGAATGCTCTGACATTGCATACATGCATACACAACCAGGCACATGGTGCTTATTATGATAAGAATCATCACAGTTTCATTAAACCCATGTTTTTTTTGCTTCCAAAGAGAAGACTATGGTTCCATACAGAACACAAAGGATCAAGACATTCACAGGGCAATGCTAACAGTGTCGATGTGTTACTATTAAAATGTGTAAATCAAAACATTTTGTCCCTGCTGTTAAGAGCTGGTTCTTTGGTGTGTATGTAAACTGCTCTCTACTGTGCCATTGTGTTGCTGATTACCCTGAAGGTATAGCATTGCTCCTGGCTGTGCTGTGTGTACCATTGTTTTGATGTACAATTGTGACTACCAGCGCTATGGCGATGTTTGGTATTGTTTTAACCTTGTGAGGCTGTGTTTGTTTGTTTGTGTGTGTGTGTGTGTGTGTGTGTGTGTGTGTGTGTGTGTGTGTGTAGGTGTGTGTGTGTGTGTGTGTGTGCCATTATGGCAAAATGTTGTCCAGGAGACACTTTTTGTAGCAGGAACCAAAACAAAAGCCATTTTTTAGTACTGGTACTTATAAAGCATGTCTCACTGTATGTATGTGGACAGATTTTGACAAAGCAATTGTGTCTCAGCCACATAAGATGTAGTCAGACTTTACATATCTGTGGTTGAGATCAAAATGAAGGCTGAATTCAAGACGGGTGTGGTCCATGAAAGGGCACAGGAATTAGGAGGGTAGGACGTAGGAAAGTGGCTATTGAGTGGAGGAGCCAAACTATATCCCTGTTTTGATCAATCATTTCCATCCACTGATCCAGCACAATCTAAGATATTTTCAATACAACCTGCACAGTTCACCTGTTTTGTCAAAGTCACTTCTCATGTGTTCCATTGCACCACACACACCGATTTGGCATCACGGCTGGTGGTGTCCCATCACAGGATGGACGCTAGTTTTTACTGGTAAACTAATAATAACTATGGTAGCACAGAGTCTACAATGTCTGCACAAAACCTCAAGACAATCAAATGACATGCCTCAAGGCAAACACGTTTAACCAATATTTTAACGAATAAACAAGTAGGTCCAGGCCATACAACACATACACACACATTCACGATAAGATCACAGCACAGAATACCTGTGAGGGTAAAACCTAAAAGATTCTCTGGATTTGGAACCATGGGGCCTCTTCTCATGCCTCTTCTAGTGCATGATGTCTATAAAAAGCTGCAGCAGTTTGATCCAGGTTTTGCTCCAGAAAATGCTTGTTATATCACTCCAATTATGCAGTTTCCGTACATGTAGAGTAAAATGAAGTATTCAAAGAGGTGAGTTCAAATACAGAATTATGTCTGCCCAGACAAAAAAAAGAAACCATAAGTAGCATAAGTAAAGCTTTTCATGGCAGCTCTGCCTATGTTAAAATACGTCAGGGTTGATGCAAACGCAACCTGTGCCGACACAGTGCACAATCAATGCCGACTGCATTGATTAATCTGAACAAATAGCAGGACCAATTTATTCATGGCTCAAGATGGATTCACTATGAGATGTAAAACATCAACAAAAAGACATGCTGCCTGGTGTTTGTTGCTTTTAAAGCTACAATATTGAGTCAGGTACCAAATGTCTGCAGCTCAGAGGACATTCAAATGGGTCTGAACTCCGAATGGACATGATGTAACTTTGCTCATTTTTCAATTGAGTGCAGGCAAACTTCCCTCAGCTGCGCTCAAGCGCTTTCTCGGTGGATTTATTATAATGCACTCCAATTCTGCTGTCTAGTTTCTTTTCCAATAGCGCTCCTATTTTGAGGTGTATGCCTGCATCAGCCACTCTCAGCTGTAAGATCCCAGCATCAGGATGTTGCAGTACTGTAAATATACTGCAAATCTTCAACCAGAATTACCGCCTTGCAGTTGTATGCCTCCACAAACAAGTAAAGTTAGAGTTACAGGTATCCATGTCTGAGATAATATGCATGCTTTACACACATCTTTCCCCACAGCAGTACAGAAGTTCTATACAAACAGTATGTTCGACCACCAAACTCTAATCAATTCATTACTGAGTCCCAGTGGACAATTGTGGCACATTTCAGGACACTCTCTTCTTAAGATAATGTATTTACAAAAATGAGACTGATGTCTGGTCAGAATGACCTTTACCTTAAAAACCAAATTCTAATCAGTTCATGCTTGACTCAAAGTGGACATTTGTGCCAGGTGCTCTTGAGATATTGCATTCCCAACAATGAGATGCATGCAAGGTTGAAGTGACCTTGACCTTTGAGGTCATAAAAACCAAGTGAACATTTGTGCCAAAGTTAAAAAAAAAAACTCTCTCAAGGTATTCTTGAGAAAATCCGTTCATGAGAATGAGATAGATGGAGGATCAAAGTGACTTTGACCTTTAACCACCAAAGTCTAATCAGCTGTTTGTAAAGTCCAAGTGGACATTTATGCCAAATTTGAAAGAAGTTATCTCAAGATGTTCTTGAGATATCCCATTCACTGAAATGAGAGACAAAAGGTCAGAGTTACCTCAACCTTTGACCTATGACCACAGAAATATACTAGATCATTGCAGAGTCCAAATGGCTGTTTGTGCCAAATTTGAAGAAGTTCCCTCAAGGTGTTCTTGAGATAATGCGTTTATTAGAATGGGATGGACAGACGAACATAATGTTTCCAGCCACAGCCATTACGGGCAGCGTGGCATAAAAATATTGGAATGAATGTATTGAGTGAATTAATGTATACAGAATAAATATATAATCGGTCTAACTGCTTAATCATCCATCAATCCATCCACCTGATCTGGCAATCTATCAGGAGAGGGAGAGCAGCAAGAGTAAACACAGTAAAGCTTCCTCTGCACCTCCCCATATGGTCTTCCTCCTCCTCCTCCTCCTCCTAATGCTGACAAATGGACAGCGTATGCCAGTAGTGGACTAGAGAGGTGCTGAGACACCAGCTAGTCATCCATCTGCTCTATTCCCTCGGCACTGCCTTCACTGTGGCGGAGGTCACATACTCGCTGGCTCAACTGTTACTAGAAAACCACACTTTCCTGACACATGCACACTTCCTCTGTAGCTGCCTCACATGCTTCCCCTCCCTCCCTGTCTTCCTCTTCATTTTCATCTCTCTTTTTGGTGTCAGTGCTGCTGCTGTCTGTCATTTTCACTCAAACAAATCTCCTGCTACCTTCCTCTCTGAATTATGCAACGCTGCCATCCTTTCTCCTTACATCCTCTTCCAAATCTCATCTTAACTTTAGTCTTTATCTTGAAACTAACAAGAGCCAGTAGGTTTGGAAATGAATTCAGCACCAGGGACAGCTCCCTCCTTCAAATACTCTTCAGTTCTTTTCTTTACAACTGAAAGCAGGTTCAGCATGGCTAAATTATAGGGGATGACACGAAAACAGGAATGCCTCTCTCATATATTGCAATTCATATCAGCAGAGTTGAAATGCTTTTGCACCAAAAACCATGTACCAACCAAAAAGGCATTTCTGATTTTCCCTATAGGGTTACAGATTTCCTACTGAGGTGTGACAGGTGCATTTTTTTTGTAAAGTCCATATCATCAGATTTCTAATTAAATGTAAATTTGTCAAATGTGTTAAATATAATTTGCACTTCATGGCAAAAAGATGTTCAAGGTGAAGATCATCATAACTGTCTTTTAATTATCTGCATGTAATGTGAAAAATGAATAATGGTTTCAACCTGTCAAATACTGTGGAGCAGTTAAGGTTGAAGAGATTAATATTATTGAATACATAAAAACAATTTGTCATATATCTATAATCATAATCAGAGGTTTGACCAAGTCATGGCTTTGCAAGTCACAAGTTAGTCTCAAGTTTATGAATCTATGTCTAATGTTAAGTCCCACGTCAAAACAGGCAAGTCCCAAGTTTGAATTTTGAGTCCCCTGAGGCCATTTTAATAACAGAGAAATAGTTAGCTTAGCATTAGACTCCACTTAGTGTTCTTTGTGCACTTTCAAATGTCGAAGAAGTTGGAAGTTGTTGTGTTTTTATACCACCATTTTGCATTGGTGTTCGCAATATGTGTTGACTCAGTGGTAATGGATAGCATGAACACATTAGTTGACTGCAGAAATGAATCTAGTACTACGCATATGCCCTGAAGTCTATCACAGTATTTTTGTTCCCTTAAAAATCATTTGTACTGAACTGACAATGGTTTGTTAAAGGCCGTATGAATAAATTTCACTTGACATTAATAAGACTTGCATTTTACATCGAGTTCTTTTCACGCTGCATGCAAGCCTGATATCTCGCTGCATATATGCATGTGGCTGAGTCAAAGAAAGCAAAGACTCATACAGTGATATTGCAGTGTTACTGCTGTATGGTTTGGCAACCTACTCATAATTTTTCCCTATCCCACCAAATTCTCTCATGAGCTAACATGCTCACTCTCTTTTTCACACACACTGAACTCACTGAGCCAGCTGCTCCTGACTGACAGAATAATCAGTGATTAAACACTTCAGAGATGCCATCCACTGGAGAATAGATCACAAAGCATACCACACACAAGATTGATCAAAACACAAGTTAGAGATGCTGTGTGTGTGTGTGTGAGTGTGAACATGTGTGTGTGTGTGTGTGTGTGTATGTGTGCAAGTCAGTACAAACAACTAAATCTCTGATACAAGCAGAGGGGTGTGGGAACAACAGGGGTGATTAATTTCCATTCCTATTGCATTAAAAAAAATTGAAATGAGAAGTATTAAGGTGATATCCCTATTCAGAGCCTGTAACATTATTAATGGGTAATACTGTGTGACTTAACTTGTTAAATCACATGTTGCATTTTTTTTCCCTTTTTCATTATCACCTCTTGTTTGTGATGAGAAGCTAAGAAGCTAAATTAAGAGGTGTGAAGCCCTCAGACACATTCTATAATTATGTAGACAAATGTGGAGATGCATCTATACAAATTGTAGAAAAAATAAGGTACTATGCAAACCTGCAGCAAGTATGAGCATTTAAAGCATATTTATTGGTGTACCAGTTCCTGATAAATGATGGTAGGGACTTCTTTGCCCTTAACAGATTGTTCTTATGAGCCCATGGCAGACAGAATCAGTTAAGAATGAGAAACCCTCTCCATGAGATGACAAACAACCTTGGCTTTGAGGCATCAAAAACAAACAACTCTAGTTGCATATTTCATCATCAGTTTCCTTGGCTTTGCTGTGTTTGGTCTGGGGTTTTATTAATATTCCGGAAAGCACGGACAACTGGAGAATGCAAAATGCCTTCCCTTAACTAGTGCTCCCACAAACCACTCTGTGGTCTTCTATTTCTGTCTCCCTCGCTCAGCCACTACACGCTGGTTGTGGACCTCTTAATTACTCTCTAGCTGGCTAATTGACACGCAATCAGTGGCTTACCTTCTCCTCCAACATGCAAACTCCCAAAAACCCCTTGTGGAAAGCACCACCTCCAGGCACCAAACACTGTTTTTGAGTCATCAGCCTGCTTCACGTGGCATGTTCCTATCAATTAAGGAAGTTGTTTTCCATGTCCGAGGGCAAGGGTAGGAATCATGTGGGAAGCTCGCAACACCGAGGGGACGTGTTTTTGAGTGTAGAGACTCACTGCACGCCAGCTTGTCTCCGTCACTAAGGCTGGGAAATATTCTGCAGGGATTCTCTGCTACCTCTGAGAGCAGGTTTGTTTTGGATTTTTTTTTTTTTACAACTGGCAAACAAGTTTTTCAGCATCTTGCGACTGTATGAATCAAAGCAAGCCACAGAGTGCTCTAGAGTTGTGCTTAAAGAAAGATGCAAAATAACTTCTGGCAAAACAAATACTGGGAATGTAGTGGTGCCATTTTTAAGAAGTAAAGAAGGAAAGAAGCAGCACTGGATATTTAGTATCAGTACCTAGAATACATGTATGCTGAAGACACAAACACAAGCTGAATTGTAATGTGTTTATAAGAAGATATTCTGCTATTAAAAGCCTGCATTCTTGAAGCATAAATTCAGAAATCACTGATGTGCAATGCCCCCCAGTTTGATTGTTTCCTGCAACACTGTTAGACACAGCAGGTTTTTCTATCTATATTGCATTCTGACTTCCTTTCAGGCTGACAAATAGAACCAATTGGTTAAATTAGACCAAGGACATCGGCATTTCCATTTTTAGCTCTTTGGTCCGTATTATGTCCCTCTTTATTAGACATTCTAGAAGCAAGGTCTCTAAATCTAAAATATATTGGAGCAGGATGTCTAAATGTTTCAGCTGCCTCATTTATTAATGCCTAATCATTCCTACACTGCAATTGGTGAGATATGAACGTTTAATGAATCCGAACCCTATCATAAGATGATATCTGAGCTCAGATCTTTGCTGGTTTGTAAGTTAGACTGAGTAATGTTGGCCAGTGTCTTCAAATTTCAATAACAGATCAATGATCCAGATAAAAGCTGGCTGGTTTTCTGAAGTGAGAATATCGTTTTTTGTTGCTGTCCTCAATGGCATCCATCCATCTAACACTGTTGGGGTATTCCCTCTGTGAGTCCTTGCACATTGCAACAGAGCCAATTTGTAAGTCTGACTTGACATGACTTGGCAAACTAAGTCAGCAATTGAGGTCCATCCAAATCATGTAAGTCTTGTCAACTGAACTCAAGTCTAAAGTACTTGTAAGGAAAGCCAACTCAGATCAGAAGTTTTCATAAAGACACAGTGCAGGTCTACTGCTCCACATTGTTGTATTTATACAATGGCAGGTCATTCACATGGTTTGTCTATTTCTAAATTGAAGAGAAGTGGTATTGATGGTAAGAGAGAGAGAGAGGGAAGGAAGATGGGGAGTAGAGTGATTTGAAATAATGAGAAATGCCTGATCGGACTTTCTGTGTATGTAAGTATTATGAGTATGTTAAGAACGCCCCTGTGAGATCATCTCCTTAAGGGATTTAAGCCAGAGCTGTGGTCTTGGGACTTGGATTGGGGTAATTCATTTATGCTCAACCTTAGATATGTATACAGACACAAATGCAGCCTTCTGCCTGTACTCTGCATTCATTTGTCTTTATTGTGCACATCCAGGAGGCTACAGGCTACAGGCACAGATACAGATGAAACAAAGCAGTACAAAGCAGTGTAACATAACATAAGTGAAACACTACCATGGGAGACAATGAAAACATTTTATAATGCAGGACAAAATCAATCAGTTATATTCTGTCCACATGTTGCAATGTATTTAATGGCCTTGCAGTCCACCATAGTCTATAACCCTGCTTTGTTGAAAGTTACATTATTAGGACTTTGGTTGTTGTCATCTGAAACTTTTGACTCTGCCCTCTAGTACCATCTAGTAGATGTATCTATACCATCGTAAAAGATGCATGGAAATATGAGGGTGGTGACGTTTACAATTAAAAGGACCGATCTCTTTTCATACATAAAGTTTAAATGTGGCCTTAAGCCATAAAAATAGGGTTTAAAGACTTGATTCCTGCTGAGTCTGGATGCTTGACTCATGAAAGACATAAAAAGAAAAAAAAAACTTTCTTGTCCAAGGTTTTCAGTGGGTAAAGTCTCAAGCTTTGCACACATAACTACACCTTGAACATTTACGAATTACACCCGATCATTCAAAACACTATTATTTTTTTAAAGAAAGGAAAAGAGTACACGTCTTTGCATGAAAAAAATGTTCAGATGTTGGCATTTTTCAAAGATTTGACACTAGCTAGCTATTTCCTTATGTAGACTTGTGACCTGACATGGACTTTTCTCAAGTGACTAAACTCTTGGGACATGTCCCGAATAAAAGGTATAGCCAATTTACATCAAGCTATCCACAACCCAACCGACAGGTTGTAATGATCACACAGACTCTTAATGCACATGCTGTGTCTCACACCGGGTCATGCTCTCTGTGAGGGTGATTCATTGGAAATGTCACTTGTGTCGACAGGATCATGTCCTTGGGCTTGGAAATTTGGATAATAATCCCTACTGCTCAGAGCATTAGATTTCCATCACAAACACCCAACACCTGATTACGCATACATACACACACACACACACACACACACACACACACACACACACAAACCACCTCCATTTCATCTGTCACCCATCACCGTGGCACACCTCCATTTGAGAAGGATCAGATAAGTAATGGGTGATTAGCATTGCTTTCTGTGGTGATGCGGTTGCCACGGTTGGCTGAGGGGGAGGGTGCTGGGAGGAGATGTGGTGAGAAGGGTGGCGGCTGCGGGGAGGTGTCTTGTTAGAGGGCAGGAAGGAACAGTGAGCAATGTTCCAGGACATTACTTACACAAGGCCTGACATGTGAAGAGACAAGGGCCATTAATATAACTCCTTGAGGCTGTTTACCACCAAATTGGATGAGCTGTGCAGCGATTGTTATTAAATTTAAAATAAAGTGTTTTGCAGCATTAAAGATATGACTTGATTTTTGAGGTGGCTGAATAATGCTCTCTGTCTTCTTACCATGACATATCTTTTATTTGAATATTATTTATGACTCTTGTCCTACAGTGTACTTTTGTGAAGTGATATAGCGTATCCACTTCTCAGTAATTTATATACAAAGGTATCAAAACTATCGCAATGGTATCAACTTTACCTCTTCCTCTGTGCGTATTGGAAACTCCGTTTGAATAAATTGAATGAGAACGTCGGTACTTTCCCTTTGTAAACATTGCCTTATCGTCCTACTCTGCTGAAGCCTCCCTATTGTTTATCTCCGACGCTGGTAATGGGACAGAGTAATTTCTCATTTGTAACAATATCAAAAAGCAATTACAAGCCTGTGACTAAAAGCCACAGAACAATGTCCACCATCAATCATCTGAGAGGAAAAAAGGCAGAGCGCACGGAGGCATTTCAACCCGCTTATTTCCCCTGCCTCGTGCTCTGGTATTTGTGCTCAGCTGAACTTGGCCCCGGCTTTATGGCTGCTTGGGTGCCACTGTGAAAGGGTAAAAACCTGTTGCAGATAGCCGGCTAATTATTGGTCTTATTTACCAAGTTAAAATGTCAGTTTCTGAAGACTGGACTCAGAATTTTGTGCTTGAAACACATAAGGCTGCCTGCTTACAGCAAGCTTTGTTCATTATATCCACATTACTCAAGGTGTTGTGGCTTCTACCTGCCACCCATCCATCCATCAAATTTCATCTGCCTACCCGGGGGCAGGTCGTGGGGGCAGCAAGCTGAGCAAGGTATTGCAGACATCCCTCATCCCAGCAATGCTTTCCAGCTCCTCCTGGGGGATCCTGAGGCATTGACAGGCCAGTTGAGATATAAATCTCAAGCATGTTCAGGGCCTCCTACCAGTTGGACATGACTTGAAAATCTCTAACGGGAGGCGCCCAGGAGGCATCCTGATCAGATGCCAAAACCACCTTAACTGTTCCGTTTCGACCTAAAGAGGCAGTGGCTCTACTCAGAGTTCCCTCCGGATATTTGAGCTCCCTAACCTATCTCTAAGGCTGAACCCAGCCACCCTGCCAAGGAAACTAATTTCGACCGCTTGTATTCACAATCTCATTCTTTTAGTAACTATCCAAAGCTCATGACCACAGGTGAGGGCCAGAATGTAGATGAACCAGTAAATCAAGAGCTTTGCCTTCTGGCTCAGCTCCCGCTTCAACATGACAGTCTGGCGTAATGCCCACTAAACTGCCTGTCCAAATCATGCTCCATTTTACCCTCAATCATGAAAAAAATGCATCCCTGCTTCACTAACTGACTAAAAAGAAGAACATGCATTTCAAAGATTTCTCAGTGTGGAGACAGGGAAATACAGAATTGCCGGAGGTGTCATTGTGAACTTCCTATTGATGTTTCTCTAATCCTTATGCAGTCCAAAGAAACCAAGACTTGGAGAGATCAGGATATTAAATTAATCTTGATCTCAGGAATGGATCGTTGCCACCTCAGGCAAGTATTGACACCTGCAGAACACGGTAGCTCATATTTACAGTTTGCGCCTGGCATTCATTTTTACATTTCTGTACAGGAAGCACACACTCTAAGCCCCACAATGCATAGGTCAACCTCTATAGTAGGTTGCACTTTTAACATGCAGTACTTTGACTTTGAATCTGTGTTGACCTAGGAAGTATCTCGATCGATCACAAAGGCACTATAGCGTGAAGAGAGCACCCAGTGTCTCAATCCATCTGCCATGTCTGTGTTTGACATTTTCTCAGCCCAGGGCGCATACTGACAGCCCATTTCCATTTTTCCACGCCTCTGCTTGCCCTACACCTCCACACACACATACTGTACACCCCTGCGGGCCAGGTAAGAGCAGAGGAGGGCTAGTTGATCGGTAAATGTGTTTGTGTCCTTCTGTGTGGGTGCGCATTTGTGTTGCTGGGAAGTGGCACTCTTGCAATGTCCCTTTAGGATTCTGGGAAGGTACAGTACACGGCAGGCAATGAGACTTATAGAAGGAGAATAAAGGGAAAGAGAGAAACACAGGGAATACAGGGAGAGTATAAAATCATAAAGGGGTAAGAGAAGGGGGTGTTTGGGATTGACCATGGGGGATTCTGCATTGGTGTGAGACCAGGTGTGTGTGTCCAGTGTCAGCAGCAGTTCTTTATGCCATTAGTGCCGGTCAAAAGGTGGCAGCACTGAACACAAGGACATGAAGTGGCCCGCAGGAAGGTCAGGCCCACACACACTGGCACACACACACTTTCTCTCACACATGCACATGCAGCGCGATGGACAGGGCTTTCAGATGCGGTGCTAAGAACCTCTGCCTGCACTATACCGTCTGCAGTGATGACTATTTGATGGAATTTGATGCAGGTGTATTGTGAGCTTTATCAGAACTGGCAAGGGCACCCATGCATTTTAATGTCCTGTCTCTTTCCAACTACTTTGCGGCTGTGTCTCTCTCGTCCCCACCCCCCACTTCGCCCCCCTCTGGCTTAGTTTTTCCATTTCTCTATTGAACAAGCAAAGACAGAAGGATTATGCTGATAAATTCAACAAAGACAAGCTGAAAGACTGAGTCAGAGGACACAGGAGTGAATGAGCATGCACGTGTGTTTGAGAGGGCGTGCATGTGAGACCGTGTGCGAGCATGTGTCTACACTTGTCATTGTTTATGCATTCTTGAATATGTGTCCCTCTCTACACGGTTTTGTGCTCCCTCAGCATTCAAACATGAACTCTACTTTGAAGCCTTTGACGCTGTCACCAGACATTTCTCACTGCTGAGGTACCTGTGGGAGACCAAGATGGTAAACTTGACCGACTTAGATTTAAGCTGTAAAAACAACATGCCACACACCGTCATCTTGCTGACACTGACGGCAGACTGTCATTTGACAAAGCACAATCTCAAAAACACTTGCTGAAGCCGGAGACGATGACATTTTGATGTGAGACAAAGACGAATCCGTGAAACCTCTCTGCACAGCAGGGTGAGAACAAGTGCATAGAAATAGATATAGGGGAAGGATATGCATAGGTTGAGCATGTATTTAGATCATTTACAATTCAAAAATGTTTAAAAAAAATACTCCAAGTTAAAGTCCCACATTGAAAATGTTACTTAAGTATAAGTTTGAGCCATACTGAAAGCATCAAAAGTATATATACATCATGATTGTTTTATCCAACCAACTGTCTAAACTTAGTAATTACTAACAAATCAAAAAAGTTTCAATAATTAAAAAAGAAAAGCAGAAAATCTTTGCATTTGAGAAACTGGAACCATTAATGTTTGTCATTGTGCATGAAAAAAATCAGATATCGAAATATTACAGTATGCATTGTATTTAATAGTATGGATTAAAAAAAATACTCAAAATAGAAGAACCTTAATGCACTTGAATACATTAAATACATGCACTTAGTTACATACCACCACTGCCAATACCATGTTTGTGTTTGAGCCAGTTCTGAGCTTCACAATGATTTGTTCATTTGTGTAAACTGACATTTCAGTTTAAGTTCAGCCCTCTTCAAAATGGCAGCAGAAGCCCATTTGTTCATCAGACAAAGAACAGCCAGAGTAAGTCAATTCCCTAAAATCCTTCAGTTCATCCTTCACCTTGGATAGTCTTAATTCACTATTGGTCACTGTTGCATGTGACCCACAACATCAAAGCATCCATTATTCGTTGTCTTTCTACTGGAACTCCCGACAAAGTTGGTGCAGTGGCCACGGCCCTCCCTTGCTTTTTCACAGAAGAAAAGATTCTATGATGTACATGTTGCACCAGCAGCTACAGCGAAGTCTGCAAGTTCACAACCAAATGAATAACAAAGCCAAGAGGGTGCCAAACTGGTAACTCTGCAATGATTAAGAGTGACCAGCCCCTTCTATTTAGCACCATTGAAAAACAGCACAGTTGACTGCACTGGATCCAGAATTCCCTTAACTGAAGCTGAGCCACAATGGATGACCACTGGCTAACAAAAGCAGCAAGAGCAACATTTCGGTACAGAGACCTTCATCAGTTTATCTGGTAAAGATAATCTGATATTCTCCGTACAAAAACATTGTTCTTGTTCCCAATAAAGTCCCTATTACTGCAAGTGTCACAGACTGTGTGTAGGAGTTATTTGTCCTCTGGAGATGCAGTTAAAAACATGAGGCATTATCAGATTTATGTATGTGGAAGGTCAAATCCAACCTACTTTTAATATAAAATAGTATTGCATGCTACTTAACTGAAAACAGAAACTCAACCAAAGTTTCAGACCATTTTTGGACTTAAGACTACACAGTGCAGTTAGGAAAAAATAAGAATAAATTCTTTGCTAAACATAAGGAGTAACCTATTATTTTAAATCCAAAACATATGTAGTTATATTCATGCATTGATTTATAGGAGAACATAATGAAATATTGCCTGAGGTTCCACGTGTGCAGTCATCTGAAAGTAATACCTGGTTGAGGTTTGACTGTAGTTCTTTAAATGAGCTTACACAGAGCCAAACACGAGCGTTCAACAAAACAATACACATTCTAAAATACCAATCATTCGTTAACTGGTTTTATATTGAGTCACTATTTGTTGCTCTAACAGTTGGACTGAAAGTTTTTTTATGAAAAACATCTCAACAACTCTCTGCTGCTCTCTCAGAATCCCCCTTATCTCTCTTGTGCTCTATTGCTTACAATTGCCAGCAGGGTAAATCTAAACTCATGGGTGGATGTTAGTACTGTGGGTCTACGGGTCAACAAACACACTTCAAACACACTGAGAGGAGACCAGCAGCCAAATTGACTCAGCTGAACAGCAGACCGCTGTCTCTCTCTCCCTCCCTTTACTCTCACTTTGCCTCCCCCAGGGCCACACACAATGTTTTTTTTGGCTTCCTAAACAGCCTGCAGTACTAAAAAATGGAGGTGACGGAAAATAAAGGGACGAGATGCCAACCGTTTTCACGGGAAGAAGATGCACAAATTCAATGTCTGTATGTGTGCATATCGATGCATGTGAGTTTTTGCGTCTTTTGAAGCATGCAAATACTGATTACGTTTGTAAGTGTTTGTATCTGCTACATGTCTGCGTGCCGAATTGTCAATATCTGCATTTCTCTGAGTTAATGCATGGATATACAGTATGTGCCTTCATGCTCTTGCATGTCTCCATCAAAATGAAACACATAACTGTGTGTTAAATGAGCGGTGCTTTCCATTTGTAGGAGCTCATTATCCCTGCCCCATGCCCTTGCTATCTCTCACTCTGGCCTGGGGACAGCTCCACTCACAGGACATTCCTTCACAGTCCTATCCCAGGATCTGCGCAATCAATATGTGCCGGCTCCTTTTTTAATTATGCAATTCATCCTCTCCACATGCCGTCTACATCCCAATTTCCTTCCCCATACCATCATCTCTTTCTATTTCTGCAGCCATTTTGTCTTTCTTTCTCCAATTCCTTTCCCTTTAAATAATTATCTCCGCAGTGACTGAATGCAGAAAAGCAAGCCAGCACACACACATAGACCTCTGCTTCTAAGCCAATGACAAACAGTCTCATTTAGGCCTATTATTAATAATTTACTACCCATTTTCTGGGCAAGCCTTGGCATCCTGCTGCACAAATAAAGCCTCCTAGGCTGTGCACTGATGGTTTAGGCACAACAGGAAAATGTGCTACTAAGGGCACTAAATCAGTTACCAAAACAGCTAATAGATTTTTGGTGGAGGTTGAGATACAGGTGTCAAAGGGTGGGTGATATTGGTAAGGTGAATTTGCCTTTGCCAAGTCCTGCTCTTCAGATGCTGACTAGCCAATCATCTGCACACACTGCGATGACATATAGCTGGTTGAATATCCGCAAAGCTTCTCTTTATTTTCATCATCACTTTTGCTAGAATCTGCATGTTTGGCTTCAGCTTCTAATTTTTTCTTTTTAACCTGTTTTGCTGCTGAGTGAGGTTAAAACCCTGGGTATATCATTCAAACACATCTTGGAGACCATTCTGTCTGCTTCTCTAACAATGCTTTTTATTTAATCCAAAAATTTGATAAAACTTCTTCAAGGAGTGCAATTAGTGACAGTGTGGGCTCCATGTTTACTTTGATGGGGGATTAGCGATAGGTCAATTGAAACCTTTAAAAAGAATTATATCGTGTAAAAACTGTAGCAGTGTCAAGTTAAAAAGGGAGACTTCCTTTCTCAGTTCTTATAAAGGTGGCGGGTAGGTACAAGGTTATCACTTTTAATGTAGAAAAAGACAAACGTCCAGACATAAATCGAGGCGAAGGCAGATTACTGATAACCTGACATTAAGTAAGTAGAAGTGGTATGAAAATGAGGACAGTGAAGTGGATTCCACTAGAGCCCAGCTAGATGGATTCCACTAGAGCTGAGTACCTCGCTCTCTTCCTTTACCCTGGACACACAGATCAGCCTAACTTATCTCTCTGTCTCCTCACTGCTTTCTTCCTTGTTCCGTGAAATTCTCCAAGGCATGCACGTGCACACACACACACGCAAGCACACACAGCTGCTTCATGAATTAAACTAGGGTAAAGACAGGGTTCAAAGCTTGAGTGGTTTCTCAGAGCTGGGTGTACAGACTTCATCTTAAATCCATATCACCTGCTCTCCTCTCTTCTCTAAAACTCACTTTTAACTTCCCTCAACATATGCACATGCACACACACACACGCACGCACACGCACGCACACGCACGCACACGCACGCACACTTATCTGTTAGGTAGCTTTTAAGGAAACCCACTGACAGAAAAAGAGGAAACCCCCCGTGAAAGTTCTGATGTTCACCAGTTCTTTCATTACGTCATCTAGTACTATGCTTATGACAGCTATGAAAACATGTTTCTGAATTGAATTGATTTATCGGATTACGAAAAGTGAAAAAGGTTCAAGTAAGGATGTCGAGGGAAGGAGGAAAGAATAAATGGGATGAATCATAAAAATACTGGTGAAAGGTTTTAAAAACTGCTTGTTATCTAGCGGCACTCTGAACATGATTGGTGTGTGTGTGTGTGTGTGTGTGCTCTGCTGATTCGAGCTCCTCTCTCCTGCTGCACTGCTGGTTCTCTGGAGACCACAGGGAGCGGGGAAACGATCCCCTCCTACAGTATGGATCTCCTTTACCTCTTCTCTCACTCTTTCATCATTCTTTTTCCCTTTCTCCCCATGTTTGAAACAGCGAACTAATTTTTCCCTTCTTTTCTTTTAATAATAATAATAATAGTGTTCACATTCCAATAATTGCGCAATTACTGAATAATTGAAGCGTAAACACTAATGTTGTGTTATCTGAAAAAAATATTTTTAGAATCCTGTATTTTTTCTTTGCAAAAAAACAAAAGCTGCATTAAGAAAAATACAAGAAACCACTCAACCTGATCATTAAAGTAGGCATGATACTTTTTCGTAATGCTCTTTTTAATGATAGCCATACGCTAAGCTGTCACATTTCATTGCCTCTGAATATCTGATGTGGGGCAAGGGGAGATAGCGGCTGCTTGCCATCTGAAATAAAAACTATAATCTCATGAGAATGGCAGGCATCTGGAGTTTACTGCAAAATATATGAGACATTCAGTTTATCAGGATAGAAATCGAATCTGAAGCTGTATTCACATATTTCTTTTCAATAAGATAAAACTACCCTGAATTCATGTCTTTCTGTCATTGTATTGGCTATAGTTGAGCTGGCCATCTAGAGCCCTGGGAATTTATCAAATAGGCCGATAGGCCTTGCAAAATATTAACATAAAAATAATCAAGCCAACTACTCCAGTCATTTTAGAACCGAGCCTCTTCCCCATCTCTTTTACAGTAACAGGTAACATTTGGAGAAATTGTGGAGCAAGGTGGACAAAGAAAAAAAAAAGTAAATGAAGTTTTGAAAAACTAGAAGTCCCTTAAGGCTGAGACGAATATTTTTACAATAACTCATCTGGCGTCGTTACTAGTCAGTCATAATAGCCTAATGCATCAGCAGCCAAGAGGAGGGAGAGCACAGACAAAGGAAATTCAAGTGTTTGTCGAGGGTTTGGAGCTGCAGTTGTAAGAGAGACAACAGGTGATTTTCTTGTAACTTTGCTAATTTCTTGCTGATGTTTGGACCATATGTTGTTGAGTTGCTCATTGCCTTCTCCCCACGTTTTTTTTTTTAAAGAAATCAAACCAATTTGATCAGGTTTTTAAAGAGTTAATGTCATTATACATTATGCTAATACACTTATTTATACAAATATCTCATCCAGGTTGAGGATAGTGCATCCACAGTGGACATATCTGAGCCAAAGAAACAGTGCCAATATAAGCTCTTTTAAGCCAGCCTCCCCCTAAAAACAAGTTCCATTGCTCTATTGACCAACTATTTTACTAAAGTGATCCTGTTTACATAAAGTGTGGTTTTGCTTATGTGGGTGGTGGTGTATCGCTGGGGGGGCTGGTGGGCTGCTCTGAGTCAAAAAGTCCAGAGCCATTTTTCAATCCCAGTCCATCCCAATTATTAGTGTATATGTAGAGTGATAAATAACACTATTTTAGAACATAAACGCCAAAGTTTGAGGTCATACTGTATATAAATAGTCAGTATCACTGTATATAGTATAATGTTATCACTGGTATTGGCCTGAAAAATAAAGGATTGGTTGGCCAACACAAGCCTAGTATCAATCTAGGACCTTTCCTTGTCTGTCTGACTTGACAGGTGACATAAAAATACTAAAAAAAATGAAATGAAACCACTCTCTACCTCTCTCTTTTGTCCTCTCTTTTAAATAAGTGCCAGCTGCAGTTACCATACGCTACTCACTGGCCAGTCTCCCTGTGTTCACAGTTTCACTGCTGTGATGAATCACTGCCATATGGGAGAAGGAGGAGGGTAGAGAGAGAGGGACAGACAGAGAGATTGAGAGTCAGATAGCGGGGAAAGAGAGGCATAGGCATGAGGGGAATTGAGATTGCTGGTTGTTGCCCACGGACTGAAGCACACACGGCGCAGTCAGAAACAAACGAGCTGGAAAAACACCCAGACTGTGTCCCACATCCCTTTGAGGTGGATTACAGTTCGCACCTGGCATCAGCTTGTCTCTCAAGTGACCGCTTGCAATTGGATTTCGTTTCACAGTCTGGGGGGAACCGCTGTCATAGTTTCCGGTACACTGCGTCATGCTATTACCAACAAAGATGCTCACGTTTAATTGCAAGTACATTTAGCAAAAAGAGCATGTCTGAGAGTGGCCGTCGATCCAAAACCATTAAAACACTTGAATTGCCCTTAAATTGCCATGCTATACACACAGATGACTGGGCGGCCCTTGTCTGTAGTGAGAGACACATTTCAATTGACAGTACAGTACGCACACCAGCTGTGAGTGTGGTGAAGTGTGTCAGCTAAGCTTGGTGCAGAACCACGCGTTCAGTGAGTGCTCACCACTGATCAGCCAAGACGCACTCTAAGGCTGAACTGTGTCATAAACGAACACATGTACCAGCTTTTGTACTAGCTTGTGCGAGACAAACCACCCAGTCACTGCTCGTTATAGTGTCTTTTATACTCTCTCTTTCACTCTCTCCCACAGACTGAAAATGTGTGCGCTAGGGCAAGAACAACTGAGACAAGGTGAGCAGGAGAGGGAGAGAACAAGTAAGACAAAGGTAGAGTAATTGATGAGAAAGGAGAGGTGAAGTATAGCAGCGGTAGGAGGGGGGTCAGGCTTTTATCTTGAAGCAGAATATATCTAAAGAGTGGTGACTGCGCTGCGAGCTGAAAACCGCTTCAATATTTTATCACCGCAGCTAGGCCAGGCATCAGAAGTTGGGATTTTCTCCCTTTCTTGGTCCTTGACAGCCCCAAATGCCACCAACGATGGATGTGGGTGGGGTGAACTATACATAGTCACCGTTTCCTTTCTGCTTAATCTTTTAGCTATTTGCATCCCTTTTCTTTCATCCACTATACTGCCTGCGCATTTTAAATTATCTCCAAAAAACACATACAGGGAGAGTTACAAGTCTGTCTTTAGCCCGCGGATCTTGATTCTAAGCAAATGCAGCCGAACACATTGTAAAGCAGCCCAGACAATTCCCAATGTGCTGTGACTTCAAAAGATTCATAAAAAAAAAAAAAAAAAGTTGGGGGGAGATGGCATTCGCACTGTTTAGCTCCTAAAATGACCAGATTTCTCGCTTGAGAGTGAGAGTCTTCTCTCTCTGCTGTGCACTGCTGCTGTGTATTTACACAAAGCTGTGGCGGGGTCCTCAGGGGAGACCTGTAGGCCTGCACTTCCTCCACTACATCGCCTGTTTCGCCACCTCCCTTTCTCATCCCTTTTTTTTCTTCATGTACTATATTCTAAATTGCGACACTGAATTGCTTTGCCAATGCTGGCCTTTAATTAAAAGTCTCCTCCCTATCCAGCTCTGACATAATTAATTAATCGTTGTTTAATCATCTAGTTATTGTAGAATTGATCAATACTATACTTGCTGTCAATGGGAATCCCTTTACAAATTGAAATGGAGAAGCAAGACAAATTTTAACCCTTTGAAACCTGGAGCAATATCACTTTTCATGTGCTGCTTTCAGACACCTTGCACAAGTATTCTAACCTTTGGAACCTGAGCAAACTGGCAAATTTTTTTCCCCAAATTGTTGGGAATAAAGAAAATGAGTAACTCGGTAAGAAATATACTTAAAATTGCAAGAAATTAGTAGATTTAGAACATTATTTTTAAAAAGATAATTTCAAAGGAAAAAAGAAAAAGCTAGTAAAAACTATATTTATAATTATCATAGTTACATATTTGAAATTAGGTTAGAATTATTATAATTTTTCCCGGGTCATTTCCTTGTTTTTTTTTGTTTTTTTTTCACTTTCTTTAATTTCTTGCTAATTGTTGGCATTTCTTCTTTCAGTGTTAACTGCCTTCTTTGCATGACTGAAAGAAATCAAGCCAATTTGTTCAGGTTTTAAAGGGCTAAATCATAAATATTTTTGTGTTTTCATTAGCAGCTGGAATAGCAGTTTTATACACTTTTTTGTAAAACTTTTGTATTTGCTCCCATTTTTAACAGGTTTAAGTTAAAGATCTAAAACTTTTTTTCATGCACTCATTCGATATATTTCTCTCAAATTTTGTTGAGCTTTGCTAATAAGCATTTCTCCTTTTCCACGATAACCTATATTCCTGGCTGGTGTTAATATTACTAACATACGCTATATCCAATGTCATTCCCATTGATTTGGCAGTACATCCACTCATCCTCACAATCGCAGACCCATGTGTAACCACATCAGTCCAGGGCCTCAGGTCTAAGAGAAGCTTATCTGCATGCTTATTGTCCTCACCAGGATCTTGACCCAACAGCAGTTCATCATCGCTATAGGCTTGTGTGGTTGTAAGGTCGGTTGGATGTCCTGCAAGATTTGGAGAAATGACATTGGACATGTCTTTGAGTAGTGAGATGAATATTATGTTCATGGGTAAAAGCGCTAGTGGACATTCCTGTAGTGTCAATGACAATGGCATGCTCCCTGAAATTGTTTCATGTTGTGATCAAACAATATGTTTTATTGTGACCATCCCAACGCACAGTTGTGTAGTAATGATGCTGTTTAACCCTTTGAAACCTGAGAAAATTGGTTTGATTTCTTCCAAAAACATGGAAAAAACAGAAACTAAATGAGAAATGAACCCAACTTCTGAAATATTATAGGCCAAGTTGCTGATTTTTTTCCCCCCAATGTTTTTGGAAGAAATATAACAAATTTGCTCAAGTTGTAAAAGTTTAACAGCTTTGGCCACAGACCCAAAAAAAACTGATGTGCCACACCTGTCAGGTGGATGGAGTATATATCCAAGTATATCTAATAAAAACAAAGGGAGTCTTAGAACTTTAACTTAACCCTGTAAAAATGGCTGCAAAAACAAAAGTGTTGCGTTTAAATGTTTGTTCAGTGTATATTATAAACAACATTTTGATGTCAGTTGAGCTGCTATTATATATTCTAATGTATCAAGGCTTTTCAGTACTGGGGGTATTATGAATCATGAGGTAAGACATTGTTTTTGAATATATGCAACTAGGAGAGGCATCTAATCTCCGAGTATGCTTCAGTTTTACTCACTATTTATAAGAGTGCAGGCTACAGAGCGCTGTCGCTGTATTCAATCTAGCTGGACTTAAATGGTTTCATATGACCTTTTGGCCTTTCCTTCGCAGCACATTATAGCGCTGCTGACGGGGACTGGCTGTGCAAATCAGGGGCTGAAGCACCGTGCACCTCGCCAATGAAAATTTATGTGATATACAATCAAATGCAGAACACCCCCCTCACCTGCCTTCCTGCCAGATTCCACTGTGCGGGATACTGGGTAATTGATTGAAAATGAAACCAAATGAAATTGATTGGAGCTTTTGTGCTTTCTGGCTATATGCTCGATATGAGGAGTAATTCGACTAGGGGATCAGAGGGAGAACGGGGTGCTGAGATATGTGTGAAACTTGCGGGGAGCAAGAGACAGGAGGAGAGAAGTAGAGAGAGAAGCTATTGATCAAGCAAGGCTGTGCTGCCTGTCGATTCGTGCCTCTGTCCAGGGAGTGGAATGACACAAAAATCAGGGTGGGGGGTGGGGATATTTATTATGTTTGTGTAAGTGTGTGTATTTGCGTGTTTGTGTGTGTGTTTGTGTGTGTGTGTGTGTAAAGGGAGGGTATGGACATGAGCTTGTGTGCACATTTGTACACCGAGTCGAGTCACACTGATGGGCTTTTAGATCGAAATGCACTTAATGCCTGTATGCAGACTACTCATGCATGCTCCGTCTGTGAGAAGGAGCTAAGATAGGCCAATTTAGGAGTCTGGAAGGCATCTATTGGAAAGTGAAGCTCACCATAAAACAGAAAATCATTGAGGGAAAGCAGAGGGATATTTCTTATTGAGTAACAGCGGTATTTTACGATTGCCCATAAAGAATACACAGAAAAATAAACTTTTATGCCCCCCAAGCAACTAAAAGTGTTACGAAGGGCAGTGGGGGTAAAAATGCCAAGTATTACTTCCCAGTATGATGGGTAAGAAAGGATACATTAGCTGATCTGATGTAATTTTAATTCTTTAACGCAATTGCTATTCAAAGGGCGGGTGGGAGAGTTTTGTAATGCAAACGCCCATTCAGACGTTAGCAGAAAGCAGTGACAGAGATAATAGTGGCAAACACTAACAGGGCTGAACGATTTGGAAAAAAGAAATATCATTGCAATCATTTTGACTGGTACTGAAATTGCAATGATATTTCTTTTTTCCAAATCGTTCAGCCCTGTTAGTGTTTGCCACTATTATCTCTGTCACTGCTTTCTGCTAACGTCTGTATATATATATATATATATATATATATATATATATATATATGATCATGGTGTGATTTTATTCTGAGGATTTGTACCAAACAAGATTTTTTTTCCAAGTCTGTTGAATACAATTTTTATTTAGAATGGTACTTTGACACTTATTATGCTTTTCACAAAATTCTTATTCATTTTCAGCCCTAAATTCTGACAGCAATAATACGAAGAGTGGTTGTATGAGGTACTTATCCATATACAGTGTATTAATCTCACCACTTAAACCTGCCATCAGGTAGCTCTTTCTGAAGAAGAACTAAAGCTGTTATATTGCTCATTTTAACTGGCAGAACAAGGGAGCAGCTAGTCTACTGCTGCCATGATTGGTTCCTTTTGTTTGTGTTGTCCGACTTTTGGAAGATAATTAAAAAACACCATTCTCAAAGAAGGTGCAATAGGCTGGTTTGACCAACATTTTAATTTGAATACATGAGGAACCACACAGGAGAGCTACAGAACCATATAAACACCTAAAATCAAGAACAAAAAATATCAAACCCGCCCCTAGAAATGCATTTTCACCCATGCATCTTAAAAGACAGTGCATGATTGACTTATAGACAACAAACGCTTAATGCGGGGTTAATATAGGGCAACCCTGGTCATTTATTAATGAGGTACAGTAACTAACCTACACTGGCTTCATAGATAATGTAACATTTATGCCGCTGCCAAATTAAAATGAATAACAAAAGAAACATGGCGAAGAGGGGAGGGAGAAAACACAACTGTTATTAGCAGAGAGTGTAGAGGTGATGATAGGAATTAGGACAGCTAAATTTAACTGCAGGAACCATGGGTGGTGGTGGTGGTGTGTGGGTTGGGAGTAGAGGGATAGGGAGTGAAGAGAAGAAAGAAAACACAATTGAAACTCCTCTCGTCTTTCACAGCATTTCAATAAGATCTGAACGTCCTCAGGCTAATCCCAGAACTGCATGTGATTTTCAATTCATCTCCCCTCTAGATAGGTGGACAGTTGCTCTCCAGCCTGTTCATTCATGGAATAGTAAGGTGAAGGGCAACCTTGCTCAATGGATTACCAGATCAGAGGCCATGGACAGAGAGATTTCTAACAACTGCAGCGGCAGTGATGGAAAAACAACTGATGTTGAAAGCATACTATAATATCATCTTATATAAGACATTTTTTGTTGATCAATAAAGGGAAGAACTAGATTAGATAACATGGTAAAAATGTCCTGGTTTAAGATATGAAAAATGTGAAAGGAGGAAGGGTCATTACATCAGTGACTGCATTCGAATTTTGCATTTTGCACTTTATTAATGGGGCGGGCACACTATAACCCATTATATCTGTGCTGTTTTACCTTTGACTGAAAAACGCTTCCCCAAAACAGAGAAAAACATTACATGATGCTGATGTTTGTTTTTTTTTTTTTTTTTATCTGAATGTGTGCATTTCTTATCCTTGTTATTGATATCCAAACAGATCACAGCTCTGTCCGACTGCTGAAGTAACAACTCATGCATGTTTTGTTCAATACATCTTTAAGTCTGACCCATTACCACTGACCAGACATTAACTGACAAGATCGTCACTGTAGCATGGACATACAGAAGGTATGTTTTGGATTATCAATAAATAACCACCATTTAAACTGTTAATTATACTAAATAATGTTCAGGAGGGCTTATTTTAGTCTATTCTTCCATGCTACTTATTTTTTCTGAGTTATAAGCAGCTGCTGGACAAAGCCATGATCACTTTGGAGATTAATGACAAAGAAAACAAATATGTACATTTGAAGAAAAAATATCAGGCAAAATCATGTAATGAGTGTTTTTCTATTTTGTGGAAGCATTTTTCTGTCAAAGCACAGATATGATAGGTAGTACTTGACATGTCAGGCCCCCCTGACTTAAATAGATGTGGTACCAAAGTCTGACACCAATGCAAAATTTGAATGCTGTCACTGACATAATAACCCTTCCTTCTTTTGTACTTTATTGGTTTTGGAGTGGAGGCATATATGAAATCTCCAAATCTTCTAATTCATTTAAAATTGGAATGTACTATTATTAGTCTGATAAATTTACCTAAAATGAATTCCCATCATGTATTTGTACCATCCTCAAAACAGCATAGAAATTCAACTCTATTCATAGCATGGTCTCCAGCTCACCTGAATTTTAAAACACTGATAAGTTCTCTGAGTGAGTGGAATGAATTAAGAAAACAAAGCACCGCACACATGAACTAGTGCGATGCAAATAAATTATTCAACAGCGTTGCTGCTGTAAGCACATTTTCTACCATTTGAAGGGGTGTGGGGGTAAAAATGAGCTCTGCGATCTTGTTTGTTTAGTCAGGGTTGTCTAAGGCTTCTGGTTGTGTGTTTGTATGTCTGTTTTTGTGGTTGCCTTAATGTTGATACAGCATTTTGTTTCACTGGGCTATCCTGATGCTAATTTCCCACCCACCTTTGCTTTTAAAAGCTTAAAAGTTTTGTAAGGCCTGCCCGTGGTCTGCGCGGCCACAGCTACTCCATTTACAAAGGACAGCCTCGCCATGAATAATACAGGAAGGGCCAAGCACAGAGTTGGAGACAAGGAAGTGGGGAAAAGGTTCTGGCTTTTTTCAAGTGGGTCAAGAAAGAAAGAACAGTTGGAACACACAAGACAGATGCATGTGTAGTGAGTGATCTATCAGAGAGAAAGCAGAGCGTGGAGAGTGCTCAGCAGCAGCATGATTCATGGAGACAGGTTGGATGCTCCAGCTGCATCTTCCTCAGAATCCAGAGCACAATTAAAATTCTTCTTGATTCTCAGATGAGTGCCGGGGAACCAATTTGCTGAAACGCATGTATTACGGAGACGCATTTTCGGCTCGAGTCAGAACGGCTGCATTCAGGGAGAAATGGGCCGTCATCACTGGAGGTTATTAATGTGGTTTCTGCTGGGCTCAAGGACACTTGTCTACTTTGTTATGCTCATATGCCTGGCCTCAATCGATCCCTGGCCCTCCTCAGATGCACTGTAGGGTAGACTTATGTGCTTCTGCGTGCCTGTGTGTGTGGCATGAGAATAGTAGATAAACATGAAATATACATATAATCAGTTTGTGTCTGCTTGTGACCCACAAGTTCACACCAATATCCCTTTCATTTAATCTTGGGTTTTCTCTAAGAGTTCTGGAGCATATATTAATATTAGAGTTAATATAATTCTTTTTTAGCCGGGAGTGAGCTGGGAGCAGCAGTAAAGGAAAGCCATGACAACAACAACAAAGGAGAGAAGAATGGCAGAATAGCAAAGCCATTTGTGAGGAGGACACATGGAAAATGCAAATGACAGCTATACATTTAAAGAAAATGAAAAAAATAAAGTGTTTTTTGCTGGAATATGTGATGCACACCCAAAATCAGAGGATTCTGTTAACACCAAGGTCTTTAGCAATATTTTTCCTATTAAAATCAGTGGAAGGTTGCACAAGACACCTAAAGTTAAGATTTGACTGTAGATTTGACATCCCCTGAAAAATTAAAAATTTGTGCTTTCACAGCATCCCTTGTGGCAAAAAAGTGCTAAGAGGAATGACCAACCTGCATCACAGTAAGGGGAAAATGAATGCATTGATAAATGTTTGATATGATGCAGCTGTGGGGGAGATGTATGGCAATGCTACTGATCTAGATTTCTTCAATCAATCCTATTAATGGGGCCTCACAGAGTCACTGCCTATAAGCTCCTGAACTTCAGTGATATAGAAGTGGAAAAAAATGCAAAGCTTCTCATGTCATATAGTGAAGGGAGTTGTTTAAAAGAAAAAGAGAAGGCTGGCTTATTTATACATTCCAACTGAGAAAGTCAAACCTTCCCTCGACAGCTTTGAAAAGAGTGTCATCGCTCTCTCTCTGCCTACATCTTCTTCTGCCCTCTCTCTCTTGGTTGCTCTCATTTCTACTCAGCCCATCCTCACGTCATCCGCAGGAGTAAAGAAAACAAAGGCATTGAAATGAAGCGATGATGTCGAGAGAGTCTCGGCATCCCAGTATAGAAATGCAGGGGCATGGAAGCACAGACACCGTGTCCACGTATCTTCATTAAGTCAAACAGTGCGAGTCAAAAGATCTTAATCAAAAGCAAAAAGGGGAGCACATACACTGCAGATTAGTTTTTATAATGCAGCTCTGTCACGGTAGTAAATAAAGAATAAAAGATTGTTCCTTGTGTGAGACTAAATATCAATAAGATCTTTTTGAGGACGCAACGTACTAATGCCAAGATGATATAAAATTCCACGCAGGGCTTTAACAAAAGGTGCTTGGGGATAAGCGTGAGGCAAAATCTATTAAATTGTCACAGTGTACGCAGTGAAATGTGCCTCCATGTATATTAATTCTTTAGGGAAAGGGAGTGCAGGATATTCCTGATTTATCGGCCTCTTCGGCCACCATCATTTATCACCTCACTGGCCGCTTGATTCCAGCCCGCTTTAAAATGGCCACTGCGTTTCCGCTTGGAGAGTTCCATTACTGGTCTAGGGACAGAGAGGAGGATGTGTGGGGAGTTTTTGTCCAAGTGAGTAAAAAATATAACAGCCAATGTTCAGGAGTTTGCACTACACTGATGCTCCTGATTTGAAAGCACTGGCATACAAAATACACATCTTACTCTTACATAAGAAAGGACCGACCTGGACATGAACTCTGGTGGATTATTACCATTTGAACAAGACAATTACAACACCTACATGGATGGACTAATTTCATGTTCAATCAATGGACATTTGTCATGGAGTCGACATTTCATTACAGCAAAAATGTTGAACAATTGGGGATTTGCCACAGAGAATATACTGACTGTTTAAGACACATTGCATTATATTATATGTCCAAACCATGCCCAGTTCATAAAGAGTGCTTTCAGTACGTTCAAGCACTTAACAACTGCCAGGGTTCATGGAATGTATTGCTACCACTCAATTACAGCAATTATTAATTCCAGTGAAAAGAGGCATAGTGTAGAGAAATATTAGCTTCAGATGAAGTGTAGAATGTACAGTAGAGGATTCTTGCTCAAGGACACTAAGAGTTCATGGAAAGTCACTGCCCTGTTGGTTACATCTTTCAACAAGAGCTTCAATCTGTCAGTTTTCCCTAACTTTCCCACCCTAATTGGTGGTTTCAAATGCTTTATCATCATCATCATCACCAACGTGAAGATGATGTGCATAATGAAGCATATAAGTGTAGATATAAAGTACTGCCAAGTTAACCAGCTAGATATGTTTTTTTTTTTTTTCTTTTACCCACATCTTTGATCTTATCAGAATTTCGTTATGGCAAATGTTTAGCATGTTAGCATGTGTTATCACTACTTCAGCCATTTGGAGATTAAATTAGCACAGACCCAAAGGATGAGGAAAGAAAGCAAGACATCTGTCAGACATCTTGCTTCACAGAGCGTTTTTATCAATGTCAATCAGAGCCACAGGCTACAAAAACCTGGAACTACTACAGAGTCACTAGACGCAAGTGGGATTGCTGATTGTTTCCTTTACCATTAAAAAAAAAGTCAGTGGGTTTAGTGGGTTTTTTGTGCAGTAGAAAAGAAGCTTTAGCCACCTAAAAAAAGTCCAACCCCAAAAAAAGTCAATATTAGATTAAGTGCATGGTATATTTTGGATATTTCCAGTGCTTTACCTTTTCCTTTCCACATCTTTAGTTACCGATCTGACAAAAACAGTAATTTTAGCTTGCTGAACATGGGAGTTGCTGTCCTACTGCTGCTGTTAGATAGTTTGTGTAACTGTGCAACTTTGGTGAATCTGGACTATCCCTTTAAAAGTCACACAATCACAGTGGTAGGCCAGCAGCTCCTGTGTTCATGTAAAATCATTGTTTTTCTCAATGGAGTGTGGAATTGCAGAGAGCAATATAACAGCTTAATTTACCCTGTCTGACATTAAGGTAAAGCAGTGAAAATATTCCAAATATAGCAAGCACTTAAACTGATGTTTATTTTTTATAGATGGGACTTTTTTAAGGTGACTAAAATACACTTTAGACACCATTTATGAAAAGGAAGGTTGGCTGCCACTTGTTGCATTGATGGAATAAAAGTACATAAACCATAAACTTTGTTAAAGTTTTAGCCTGGATGAAGACTTATTCAAAAGTCTGTCTTGAATAGACTTGAAAGACCACACTTCATTCAACACCATCGTATTTTTGTTTAAATTTCTCATGCTTTAAATGCTTAAGCCACCGTTACCACCAACGTGGGGTTCCCTCGGCCCACAGGGAGCAGCAGTGGGAAAGTGACTAATGGCAGTTGTACAGATAATAGAGGGCAGGGAGATGGAGGAGTTGAGGAAGAGGGCAGGATGGAGAGGGGAGACAAGGTGAACGGGACTGTCAGCTGAACTTATCGACAGCTCAACCCCCCACAGGGATAAATACAAGGAAGATGTGTGTTTGTATGCGTGCGCGTGTGTTCACGTCAGTCCTGATGATCTACCATGTCAACTTGAGTAAAAGTCTCTCTCTGTGCTGATGCCCTGAGGAAACATTGACATTCTCTGCAGAGTTTCCTGTGTGTTTGCCTAAGTGTGTGTCTGGAGGAGGGCAATCAAGCACGAAAGAGAGAGAGAGAAAGAGAGAGAGAGAGACAGAGAGAGAGAATACGAGTTTAACTGTCTAACATTGCAGTACTTCCTCCCACCAAATCCTATGTGTGCACAGTACTATCCAATATGTAATGTATTCTGGGAGTGCAGTCATCCCTAAAGCAACAGCTATTATTTCAGGTGGTCAGCACTTCCAAAGATAAACTCTGCCTCTGCTTGTATGGCAGCAGTCATCTACACTAGCAAAGATGATGGGTCTCATGCTTTTCCAAGTACTATGACAACAAAAATAAGGCATGGCCAAAGGCAATAGTTCTGCACTGAATATAGGTAGTACCTATGATGTATGCTATGCACAATGCCATCGGTGAGTGTGATTGCAAAATGACGCAGACACACCAACGCACAAGTATAAATGTTTGCAATGGTGTAGGTCATTTGTGAAGGCTCTCTGTAGAACCCACATACAACTGTAAACCAGCCTGTTAGAACCTCTAATTCATTCCTTACGTACCCTAACCCTAACCCATGATATGTAGCTTATACCTCACTTAAATATAATACACTGGTCATTATTCATTCCATATCAAAGGTGCTCCTGACTAGTTTTGCCTAATTCGATTGACAAGTTTTTGGAGAAACTGTATGGGTGATGAATCTTATGTTCATATAATTTAAAAACTTTGGTATAATTATAGCTGAGAACAATGAATGGTATGATAGAAAAAAAGTAATATATTTACATGCATCCAATTTCACCACGACTCACAGTAAGAAAAATATCTGGAAACTGATTAAAAAATTGAGATGGCTGAAAGCCTTTTAGCACCTGCCTGTGATTTTCAACTCTGTCATGCTAACGCTGTGGTAGCATTCAAAAGGCATACATACACACAAAGTACATCTTGTTGAGTCATGTTTGATTGCAGAAGGTGTGTAATGTATTTGCAAGTGCATTTGCTCCGCTGAATTCAATCAGGTCCAGAATATTGACACTAGTCGGATGTGCGATGCTGCTATTTACAAAGCGTCAACAAAGGAATTGACTAATATGAAATGTGTGATCTGAGCACCTGTGAGAAATAATTGCTTTCCCCTCTGTTTTTCACCCGCTTTTATATTTTGAGTCTCTTTCCCAAGTCTGCACACGCACAGAATATCCCTCCCACCTCCCCTTGTTCTTATTCCAGCATACAGTGAAAGGCTTTTGATAATGTTTGCAAGTGGCTGGAGTGGTCTCAAAGCAATTACAAAGCCCCATTAATTGTCCTTTAATGCACATTGTGGTTTAAAAGCTCACCAGGTCTTTAATTAAAACCAAGCAAGGAGTGGAAAATCTGCACTGGTTCAACACAAAATAAATAATCAAGACCAAAAGTAAGTTTCTTTTGGTATTTACCCAAGGAAACAGATGTCTGCTGACCTAAGCGGATAGTGCAAATGCCAATTTTTAACCTTTTGAAACCTGAGCAAAACAGCATGAGTCCATTCAAAAACAATGCAAATGTGCATTTTTAACCTTATAAGACACAAGCATATCAGCCTGATTTCATTGAAAGAATATGATTTTGTAATATACTATTAAATATGTAATTATGATATTTAGTTATGACTAGTATCTTTCCCAAGCTTTTCTCCCTAGACATTTTCTCCAAACTTTTTTTAAAAAAATTACTAATTTCTAATTTCTTGCAATTTGTGAAGAATGTCTTACTAAGTTTTTCATTGCCTGTTATCTCATGTTTTTAAAACAAATTGTACTGTTTTGCTCAGAGTTCAAAGGTTTAAACATTTGTGAAAGGCATCGACAGCAGCACGAGTGATGTAGCCGCAGGTTTCAAAGGGTTAACATTACTGTGGAGGAGGAATCTTCAGCTCAACTGCACATGTACTGGGAGTCCTGAAAATTGGCACACCGATTGCAAATTTCAATTAATACCAGTAAAAAGCACAGTTTCCACCAAAGCCATGTGTCGAGCCAAGCTATTACTTCCACCTGCTGCCCTCAGCACCACAGGCCACAGAATATGGCTGTCCACCCTCGGCCAATCCCCTTCAAGCTCTTGACATGGTGACTTCTAAAGTCCAATGGGCTTAGCGCTGCCCTCTTTTGGGGGAGCCAAAATTGCCTTTGCATGCCCAAACCCTATTTCATTCCCTTACTCGCACTCTCTTCTTTTCACCATTTCCCATCCATCCTCTCATTTTTTTGCCCATGCTTTCACTCGCAGTGTCTGCAAATGGAAAGATAGCTGCAACCTCCCCGCTCTCTCTCCATCTCATTTATGGAGCAGCCCACAACTGTGAAGTAGAGAGGGCTCTCATATATGTGTGTGTGTGTGTGTGTGTGTGTGTGTGTGTGTGTGTGTGTGTGTTTATAGGCATGAAAAAAAGCAAAGCCAAGTGATTATTCAGGATTCACACTGCGTTTCTGGCCTAATGAGGTGGCGGTTAATTGCAAGGTCCGGACAAGCAGCTCTTTGGGGCCGGCTGGCAAACAATGCAGAGAGAAGATGGGGAGCCACGGAAGAGGTGGGTGGACGGAACAACAACAATCAACAAAATCGAGAATGGAGAATTATAAAGAATATGCGCCAAAAAAACAAACCCGATACCTTCCATGGGTTGGCTTTTATGCGCGACCATACTCTTTCTCTCAGGCGGCTTCATGGGTGAAAACAGTTGATTTCCCTTATTGGATCAGGGGTTTGAGGGGAGTTTTGTTTTTTTCTAACTCTCTTTCTGAAAGGTTTGCAGCTCTGCTTACTCATTCCTCCTGAGTTTTGGCTGAGTGACTTCTGCTGGTGATGAGAATCTGAGAGGGCTAAAGCCTCCCCTTAAGTCTGTCCTGATCCACGCTGTGTTGAGCACTGAGTCCATGTTGAAGCCGGTGTGACCTTCATCACAACAAGTGGCCTGACAATCGATGTTAAGCCTAAACCAAGTGCATTACACTTGCAGTAAGACTGGATTCATGAGGCTATTTTGCTCTAGCGACATGTAGCCATCTTTGATTTTCTTTTCTCCCTTTTTTTCTCCTTCATTTCAAGTGATGTACTGGATAAATGATCACCTGTAGAGCTGTCGGTCAGGATGAGAGCGAATGCATTTCTGTAATCAGGTTTCATTAAAATTTGTTGAGGGGATCATACAGGAGGGGCTAGGCATGACAAATGCCTGTTGAAACCTATCAAGCACATTAAGCATTAACAGTGGGCTAGCAAAGGCAAGGAGTACAGCACTTAGTGGGCTGCACTTCATCTTTTAGAATAGTTGAAGTCAATTCACTTAGTGTTATGGCCCTCCTTTGGCATAAATAATGGACTCAATAAACAAGAGCTACTGGATGCACACTCAAACATAGACATCTATTTTCTACTAATAAACCTTCCCCTTGATTCAAAATAAAGATTCAAAATAAAATGGATGAAGCAGTATCATATTTGGCCTTAATTTGCATCTATTGGAGTATTTTACTGCTGGAAAGATGGTCTTTTCACAAAAATGGGCTGTCTATGCAGAAGAAAGACTTTGAAAGACATAAAATTGGTGCTAAATGACTGGAGAAAACAGAGTTAAGGGGCTTGGGCATTTGCTTTTGCTCAAGAGATAGAAAAACCACAACTACCAGAATGCATTGCGCTGTACCAGACCAATAAACACCCCTCCTGGTGGGTGACATAATGCAAGCTTGCCAGTTTTGACACAAAAAACAATATGACACCCTTGTAGTAATAAACAATCTTCCTGAAAACATTTTGGGGAAGAAATAGGTAATGCAGTCACAAAATCTGATCAGCACTGCCTAGTTTAACCATTTGATTGGAGTTTTTTCAGCCTCTATTTTCATATGCTGTTATACAGGAAACAGCATGGCACCCACTCCCTGTTAACAAATTCTTGAATTAGAGCCAGACAGTGCACTTCAATATATTTCTGAAGACATTTTAGCCAAGAAATAGGCAATAAAGTAATAGAATCTTGGTTTATATTTAATCAGCGCTGCCTCATTTTACAGTTTCAATGACGTTTGATGTCAGTTTTAGAGAGAGAGAGAAGGGAATCTCTCTCTCGGTCTGCTTCTTTAGTCTTTGTGTCTATGGTGGAGGGCATACAATCTGCAGTTGAGAAACAGCCCATGAGCCAGGCAAATGGGCAAGGAGATCTGGGTGTTGGCAAGATAGAGGGAAGTTTTATGTAGTTAATGTACACATCCCACACTACCCACACTGTAATGACACAAAGCTGGTTGGAAATTGGCAAGGTATCCCTTTAGTTCTCTTCAACAGGCAGCATAGTAGGACAACTGATTGATGCTTTTGTTTTTTTCATGGGAACAGCGATTGGAAAAAAAAAACAGACACAGAGATGAGGGATTCGACGAAGAGGCTGATCGAAATCAGCAGTGCTGCGAACGCACTGGAATTTTGCACTCAATTAGTATGCCTGACAGCACTGTACACCGGCAGCTGGATTCATTGTACACATGCACGTGCTGCGTTAACGCCCAGCGAATGCACACAGTTAAACAAAAAAATGCACAGACACAGCCTGCTCCTCCCAGCATCTCCCTCTCTGTCCCTCTCTGTCTTGTTTTCTCTCCGCTGCTCCCTCACTCGCAAAAACAGAGAACGAGAGAGAGAAACAAAGCCCTCGTACTGCACGCACTTACACAGCATCTCTGTCTGAGTTGGTTCCAGATGAATAAGGCAGAATACCAAGTGGCCCACTTATACGCTACGCAGAGACAAATAGACCAGTCAATCACCGCAGGCTGCTGCTGAATAACAAATGCTCTCTCTGGTGTGTGTGCGCATGTAAGAGGGGTTATAAGACAGCCTTTTTTCTATTTGTTGTGCCTTAAATGCGTCTGTGTACGCGAACATAGTGGTACAGTATGTGCAACAACACCCGGTTTGAATTGCAAGTATTTTTCAGTGTAATAGCACCAGATGTTTCTACTGCTAATGAGAGCAGAAAGAAGACTCTGTTTTAGGAAAGGGATACATTTGATACTAAATACTGCTGAAGAGTCCAAGGTCAGTAGACTGTGTGCAGAAAGGGGGAGAGCTACATTTCATTTGTATCTGCCCCTTCCTCTACGCCATGCTTCATGGATAAGCCTCCCCAGAGTGTTGAGCAGTAGGCCCGTTAGAGCAAACTGACCAACAGAAGGGGTCACTGAAGAGATGCAAACAATACTATTCAACAAAACAGCAGCTTCTCTGCTGGGATTGTAGCCTCTAAATTACTTCAAACTGTCACACTGCTCAACAGCATTGCTACATAAAAAGTGGCTGGCAGTGTCCCTTTATCCACAGGTAAAAGGTAACAGAATTAACCCTAGGCTGTGATGATCAATCGTAATATAAACTTTCTGCAAATCAGGTAGCCGGGCTACCTGAATGGTGTATTCACTTATCTGCCATGTCAGGAGGACACTCATAAATAAGCAATGCCAGTAAAAAAAAAAAAAAAACAAAAAACCCAAAAAACTGCAGTTCAGTATGACATGAGGATAGAGGAATGGCAATTGGTCTCAATCCAGTGAGGGCAGTGTGGAAGCTCTCAAAATAGCTTCCTGAACCAGGGAATTTAAGAGGCAAGAAAATATACAGTTGGACTGAAAAAACATATTGTACTACAGTATTGCAGCCAATGCATTTTACATAGTCAAAGGTTTTCAACTGCAACTTTAATTGCCACCTGGTGGTTGTATTCTTTTAATGAACTAATAAAGTTGTGTTTACAGTATACACTATGATGTCACAGTGAAGTTGACCTTTAACCTTTTTAAATATGAAATGTCATTGCCTCATCATTATATTCAATTGGACTTTTATGTGAAATTGTGTCATAATTAACCATATGAATTCATGAGTTATGGACAAAAAGCACATTAACTAAAATCACAATGACTGTTATTTGACCTTCAAGCATTTAAACCTAACCAGTCATCAGTGAGTCCAATTGAGCGTTTGTGCCACATTTGACGAAATTCCCTTTAGGTGTATTTCAAATATCACAATCACATGAAAGAGACAGATGCAAGGTCACCTTGACCTTGTCTTTTGACCTATGACCACCAAAATCTAATCAGACTATCGATGAGTTCAAGTAGATACATGTGCCAAATTTGAAGAAGTTCCCTGTGTTGTTGAGATATCACGTTCACAAACATGAGATCGATCAGGTCACAGTGACCTTGACCTTTGACCACCAACATCTAATCATTTCATCACTGAGTCCACATGAATGTTTGTGCCAAATCTGAAGTAATTCTCACAAAGTGTCCTTGATATATCATGTTCACAAGAATGGGTTGGATAGACAGGCACCAGGAAACAAAACCTCCAGCCATGGCGATTGCCACATGGAGGCATACATAGAATTAGAAATGCTTCAGTATACCAGTTACAACAAACGACTTTACTGAAAAGACCTGTTCTTAACTGTTTATGGAGGCAACTGAATAAAACAATAACATTACAGCTAGAGGACATGTAAGTGTGCTTTACACAACTCCTGGGGGGAAAAAAAAACACAACACATCAGTGCAGCCCTAAGCATGACCTCATCAGCACCGCCAACCAGAGCGGATAACCCCGGGATAATCCCATTTTAGTACCAGCCTCTCAACATGTCACATTTTATTTTGTCCCCTGCCCTCCCCTCTGGGCACTAAAAGGTGTGACTTTTAAAAGGTGACTCACAACAATAAGGAGATGATGAATAAAATCTTCTCAGATGCAATAAATTAAAAGATTAAGTGAGTTTGATTATTAAATAGCTTTTATTCTTGGCAGAGTAGAGAGGAGAAAATTATGTGACACTAAAAGTCACTGAAGCCAGAGCTAATGGAACGCTTTACTAAGCAGCTACTTAAGACCAATTGACTCATCCTCCTATTCAATTATGCAGATTTCGGATTCAGCAACTTTAAGGAAATTAAAGAAATCTAATATGCAAAGAATACCTTTCACTGCTTTGCATGCAGCGAGCATGATTGGCTGATGTCCAACAGGTAATAAGAAGACAAATTACTTGTTGTTTATCTGCAATGAAACATCGATGTTGAAAAATGCTGCACAAGTGAACCTTTTCTCAGTTTAATATCTATTCCACTCAACCGTGAATCTGCATTCATAAATAATAACTGTAGTGCCAATAATTTTGACAACCTTTCCACCCAGAGTGAAACAAATGAGTGGGCTCAAAATAAGGAAAATAGACTTAAGCTTTTCTATAGAACAATGTTTAGCAAGAGAAACTCCTCTCTTAGTGTGTCATTATGGCTTTATGTATCTGTAGGTGTGTCTGTTTCATTTGTCACAGTATTTCTTAAGCAGGCATATTGCTGTTTTTGAAGGGAGACACCCCAGGTGAATTGGACAATTTTTTTTTACCTATTACTAACATGAAACTTCCCAATTTGATTTCTTACTTCAAGAAAGTATTTCTTATATTGCAAGTTTTCTGAAATGTTGTGTTTAATATTATTTACGCATTTCTAGAACAAAAGTCTAAAAGTCTCAAATTTCTTTTTTTACTTTGTTGACACAAAAGAGTCAAAAGTCTTTACAGAGGGAATCATGGACATCGCTTTTTGTCACTAAATAAATGAGAAAAGATCAACAGCCATAAAATATCTGCCATGTTTTTAGGAATAAAATGTTCTACGAATCAGGTTATGAATCATAGAAAAACAACTCCAGGGTTAAAAGCATAAGAATATACATAGGAAATAAAACTATATATATATAATAAAAACAATTTAGTGAATGTAAGTGCTGTTGAGGGTGGGTGTTTTGGGAAAATAGTCTTTGAAGATGATGTATTGTAAAATTCCATCCACTTTTAGACAAAAAAAAAATATCAATTAATAGACAATAAAACTCTACTAGTTAATTACTTAAAAAAACTGCTATGTCTTTAGGAATAAAATTATTTATAAATTATAATTTAAATTATAAAAGAATATAAACAGGGGTACATACAGGAATACGATTTCATACTCTGAGTATGGAAAAAAGGATAATTTAATTGAGAATAATTGAGAAAATAGCTTTCAATGATATGTTTTGTAAATTTGATTCATTTTTAGACAAAATATAAGAGATTGTGTTAAAAAAAAAAGAGACTAATAGATACTAATATAAAAATGTTCCAGATGATTACTTGTTGGAACCTGTTCTTGTTTATTTATTTATTTTTTTGAAACTGTATATTAATTATGTTATTTATGTTCCATAAATCAGGCTGTAGATGACAAAGAAAACCCTCTGTTAATGTAAATCTGTTTATGTGCTTTTGAATAAAAACAAACAAAACAAAAACAAACTTATTCTCAGAAAATGGACTTTGATGATATGTATATATGTATTAAGAGAATGTTTTTTTGTATTGCAGGTTTTCAGAAACTTTGTTAAATATGCAAATAAGGCATTATCTCATTGAATGCGTTTTTCCCATACAGTACAAGAACATCATTCTAAATTAAAATAGACATCTAAATATGTATTTGAACGCTTTCTTTCCACTAGTCTGAAAGAAGACATATTATGGAAGTAAAATAACCCAAAATCTCAAAATTGACCATGGCATAAAAAACTGTTTTCACCTGGGGTATCTAGTCCTATTAATAATGCAGTGTGGACTACACACACATACACACGGACACACACACACCGATTACACTCCTCTATGCTTTGTCTATCACGGCCACCAAGAAGGCCAACCACAAACTGCAGCATGAGCAATGCCAGGAGAATAATTATGCTAATTTCTTATTCCACACAGATAATAAAAAAGCAGTGGCAATCACTCTATTCAAGTCGTCCATTCTTCTTTGAAAGCAAAATTAAAATAATTTTCTTAGGAGGGAAGTGAGAGATATTATAAACAGTACACGTGGGGAAATAGTGTGACCCTGAAAGGTTACATAGAAGGTGTGTTTGTGTACTGTATGAATGCACTGTATGTCTGTATCTCTGTGTGACTGCTGAGTAAGAGATAAAGACAGTGATCACATGGCAGCCTGCCTCTTTGTGATTCATTTTCCTGGCCTGTCTTTTGATGACGTGCATCCCGACCCTTTGTAAAGCTACAAAGAGATGCAACCCATACACCTGTTTATCACAGTCTCACTCGCATTATACATGCAGACGCAGAAAGTAGGATACAAGCTACTTCATTTCTGTGCCTACTGAAAGAAATTGGACAAGGAATTACAGCATTTCAAAGCTGTCCATTTCAGATATGTAGGAGACACAAATCAAGGGCACATGGCAGGGTGAAGGGGAAAGCTAATTCACTGAGGAGTAAAGAGAGAGCACTATCCTCATGATCGGGCTGTTTTTGCTCTTTTTAGTCCAGTGCATAAACAAAGCAAAAAAAAAAAAAAGACGCAAGATCAACCCGGAGCATCCTCGCAAATTATCCTACCTTGAAATTCCAGAGCAGAAAAATTCCCCAGAGGTTGGTACGCTGAGAAAAATGTTGATTCGGTGTATGTGCGAGTCCAGAGAAAGCCTCAAGGATACAAGCTCAAGGATAAGCTGCTCGCGTGGCGAAGAAGTAGGGTAAACACAAAGAGAAGACGATGAAGAGAAGGAGCCAAAAGTTCGACGCGGGGCGGGCTCTCAAGGTCAAGAGATGAAATGTGTTTTGTGACTTCCAAAGCTGGCAGAGATGAAGATAGATGGGCATGTCTGAAGATGTGCAGCTGCTGAGGGGAAAATACCTGCAATACAAACTAGCGATGCATGCACACTGCAAAATAGATTGACAGCCTGCTTTATAACACATTTGTCAAAATATATGTGATGTATGCAGACATGAATTTGACACTGTTGACTCAAATTCTGCAGGAACCTTCGCCGTTGCAGTCTTATTTGAAATTGGCAACAATATGTTAAACGATTTTCACAAATGTGCCATCAGGGAGTTGGATGTGCTGGCAGTTCTCACAGATATTGTTAATGTGTTATACTGTAGTATGGCAACCTCTCACCAAGAAGACACTGCAAGAGGACAAAGAGTGGGAGGGAGTGAACTTTAAACAGCAGCCAATAGACCAATAGATGTTAATAATGTTAAGAAACTAAAACATTACAAAGATGGTGTCACTGACTACGTTTACATGCACAGAATATTCCAATTGTGCCCTAATTCCAAAAATGACAACACTCCTACTAAGCAATTTTGTTGTTACTTTTTCCAGTACTGATACTTATGGGTTTTTTTTGGTTTGTTTTTGTTGTTACTTTTTCCCCTTTTGTGACAGGGAAACAAAGAGATCTTCATTATATAAATGTACAAGATTACATTGAAAGCATCATGGCATCATGTTATGATTAACCTTCACCCAAAATTAGTTTTTACTGAATAGAAATCACCATCACAAATGTTACTCAATACACTCTCTGTTAGCTGTTAGCTTTGCACACCAGCTGCTATGAGCTAATGCTAACTAGCTATTTCTCTGTTAATTTCAAAAGGAATTTGTTGTTCACAATGTAGGATTACGCAGAAAATATAATGCATACCCTTACAGCATCCCAGGAAAAAAATCTGTTCATCCCAAATGCATTTTTTATTGTTCCCCTGCATGATGGGCATTTTTAGCCAATGTAAAATTGAGGCAACACAATGGAAAAACATTGGCCGTGGCTGAATGCTATCTTATATGCCGATAGGTCACCAGCAGTCAACAAGATGAATAATGGCCTATACTGATGTGGGGCTGATAAATCAGTCCATCCCTACTGAATGACTAATGAAAATCCAGAAACTGTTTTTATAATGATTATATTTATGCATTTAAAATTATTTTACAGAAAAAAAATCTATTTGTTCAGCACTTCTTTTCAAGTCATTTCCTTATTTGTTTTTCCTTTTTTGTTTTGGAAATTTTGGGGTAATTAAAGGGTTAAAAACAGAATAATACTGGCATTTAACATGTTTCTTTTTCAGAAAATGCTACATTTCAAATAACGCCTAATTTGGAAAATCCAAACAGAATATGCTGTTTACATGACCCGTATCCAATTTGAAATATTGTCATATTTGGAATAGCTCTGGAAAATTAGTGTGCATGTCAATATTCCCAATGTTGATGCTCTTATGCATATGAGATTGACCCAATTAAGAAGTGACTGCTTCACCAGACTGCAGACAGATTTAATCCTTTGGTTTTTTTTGGTCTGCAGTCATGCACCATCTTTGTTCAGGCTGCTGCTGGTGAGGTCCTTCCCCTCCACTCCGCACATGCTCACAAATCAGACACACATTCTCGGATTCTCCGCAGAACACATGTTGGCCTGCTCCCCGGTGCCACACAGTTCCTGTCATCTTTGAAGCCAGCACAGTAAAACAGCCAACGCTCCCCACAGGCAACAACTTGAACACAGGAATCAGCACCCCTCTGCTCTCTTCATCATCGCTCTCCTCTCTCAAGGAGCGAGAGGGAATCTCTCCTGCTTATCTCTGCAAGCCTGTCACGCCGTCAGAGCCGTTATTATCGCCTGCTCCTTCGCTGGAGTCTTCCAAGAGCCAAAGGAGCACCTTGCTAATCATCCTCTTACTGTCATGCCCGATCATATTCCGACGAACTAACATGACACAACAACAATCAAAGATAAACTCCGTCACGAGTGAAACATAGGGTGCTTTACCAAAATAGAGACCGAGGTGAGGGTGATACAGCTTAACTCAGCGCCCACCACTTAATAAGCAAACAAAGACTTATGCAAACAAGTCTATTAGCCTGTCACCCTGCCTCTGCCCCTGTTTAAATCAAGCCTGTGAGGAGGGCTGAATGCTAATTGCACTCAAGTTCTACGTAACCAAGCTGGATTCTTACCACTGCAAAAAAAAAAAAAAAAAATTGTAGTGTAGCTTCACCTAAAAGAAACACTTTAAATCAATAAAATAAACAACACGCTTTGGATAAATCTCTTTGGCCCTCTCGCCATACTCTCCTTCCTGAACTCCCTCACTGCCAGCCACACAGCAGGTGAACACATGGCAGGGACACAGGACTCGAATCACCGTTTCTCCTCACAGCATGCATCAGCCATGCCTCAGGAGCCGAGGAGCCAATCTCACGGTGAACTTTGAGTCGTGCAATCCGAGTAGTTACTATGAAAGTAATAGAATGTGAAAGAGAAGTGGATGTTGTGCAATCTGTGTGGCCTTGCTGAATTGGCATAATGAGTCCTTGTCAACTAATATTTTGGTTTTAATATTTCACCTGTTGGCAGTGAGTTGTTAACAAGTTTTCCCCAAACCGTTGAAGAAACAGCGGCCTCACGGTGCCACTTTAACCAGCAGAATTGCAAAGTTCCAAAAGCAGTTTAACAACTTAAAGTCCTATCACCAGCAGCTACCAAGACCTTTGCCAGCACCTCTCACTCCAGCCATACACACAAAAACCAGCTAAAAAAGTCACACTTACGGTCGTTGCAGAATGAACCTCCATAGGACGTCATGGTGCAGTCGCAGGTGAAGCCCTCCCACTGCTGGAGACACACCCCCTGATGGTAGCAAGACTCCTCCGTACAGGTGGTACTGGGTCCTGTGGGCAAGACCATCACGCATGAAATACATGTGGAGGACGGCATATGATGCTCAGGTACTTAGATATGAATTGTGTGTTATAGTGTTTATAAGAGCTCCAGGGTATCTCTGCCAGAAGTCCACTTCTCTTGTAAAAAAACAGCTCAAGATTTCTATTTAACCCTTTAAAACCTGGATCGACATCAATTTTCTTGTGTCCTGTGTTCAGATGCCTTTCACAAGTATTTAAACTTTTGAACCTGGAGTAAACTGGTTCGATTTCTGTCAAGAATATAAGGAAAAATCAGAAATTTGGCATTAAATATATTCTGCAAATTGCTAAAAAAATAAATAAAATTTAAAAAATCTGCATCCTGAAAACTGGAAAATGTCCTGAAAATTAGCTTAGCTTCCAAAAAAGATAGAGATAACCATTGGAAAACTCACATAACTGCAAAATATTGAGAAAACTTTATTTAGAAATATTACAATTATGTATTAAAAATAGGCTATAAAAAAAAAGTATAAAAAATATTTTTTCTCATTTGTATTTATTTTATATTTTCTTATCCTTTCACTTTTTTTTTTTTTTTTTTAAACTTTTTAAACTTTTTGTTTCCCGTGTTTATGTGAGAAATAAAGCCAATTTGCTGAGGTTTCAAAGGGTTTACACTATGATATGTAGGGACTGTCCTTCCCCATAGTAACATCACCATGGCTTGTTTTCATAAGCAACTAATGGTGCACTCCATTTGAATTGGGAAGTCAGAATTTCCCAGTTCCAAACCGGAAATTTCAAGTGGAGCCCCCTGAAGTCTGATTCCCAACTTGAAAACAATGAAGAACCTCACCAACCTCAACCTCAACCTCAGAGTCGTATACGACTGATATATATCAAGACTTAACTTGATCCCAGCTTTAGGTAAACTTCCCAAGACATTTTGACGCAACACAACCACTGATCTTGGCCCCCATTAACTTAGATTAAAGGTGCATTCAGAAAGGATCTTTGAATGGCCAGTATGCAAAGGAGGCATGATTACGGCACGGAAAACTAGTTTTAATATTCATAAAGGCACCTGACTACTGGTTTAAGAAAGACATGAAAAAAGTTGAGCCTCTCCTTTAACTGAGTAAGTACGTTGTTGAGGCATGAAAATAAAACCTCATATTTTTTATTTGTTGAAACCCCAACGACTGCCCCCAAATACAGTCCCTGCTGATCCACACAGTGATTTGATTTATGGTGCTTAGAAATGTATTCAGATTCAATTTGACATTAATTCAAGGTTGAAACCCAGTGTAACTGCCATGGTAGGGGCACATTTGCACGGGAAATTAGTGGCGGTGGTGGAGTCAGTTTCTGTATAGCGTCTCCATTATATCTGTGTGTCATGTGTTGTTCCCACCCACTGTCATGAATGACTGAAGACGTTTAAATTGTTAATTACAAACACCACCGTTGTCATTTCTCAATGGAACTCCAGCCAATTATTCTGACAGGTAATGTGACAGACCGCTCTGAAAGAAAACAACATATTGCCACAGCAGATTATACATATGACTGACCTGGGCGGTATTGTCACATGAACTGACATGATATGAAAAATAATGTACCAGGTGATTGCCTTTGTTGGAGCTATTAATAGAAGCTAACACTTCTGATGCAAAGTAGATAAGATCTTCATTAGTTTTCCTTGCAACAAAAGCCAATTTCCAATGATTGTTCTCCACATGAGATGGGAAGAAAGCTGAATGACAGATATAAGATTAGGATGCAGATCGAGTCTTAGGCGAGAGGTCTAAAAATAAGAATGTGTGGTGGCTGTCGTGTTGGTAATGCTGGGGATTCTCATTAAAATCTCAATTAAACACAAACATTTCCAAAGAACCATGGTTCAGTGCCAGACTAATTTGTTTCTGCATAGATAAACAGACATCTCACTGTGCCATTTACAAATGGCCCAATTAAAAACCACCCCTCAAACCTTCAGAATATAAATAATAAAGATAAAATAAATCACAGATCTAAGAGATATTTTACTTTCTGCACCAAAATGTCTTTAAATTCAACGTCATTTCCTTTCCATCTGCTTGCTCTGTTCATAGTCCCTAACCCCGCTAATTGCCCCATTAATTACACGCTAATAAAAGGGTCCCTTGAGGAGCAAATTAAGAATATTGTCATAATTAATAACCAGATCATGTAATTGCTTCCTAACTCTTCCTTCAAGTATTGATCGGCCAAACTCTACCTTTGCGCGGCTGCCTGAGTACCTGTTATTAGGTGCTGTGGGTTTGTTGGGGCATAAAACTCCATCTGCTGTGTTTGCTCCAAATGTTCAGGGAAATCTCGCACGATATAGGGAGCCAATAAGCCTAACGCTGCTGCGAAAACCCAAAGTGAACACACATCTCCACTCCCCTTGCTGCTGTCACCTGCATCTACCACTAACAGCTGGGTTACAACTGGAACATCTGCTTGTGTATTAGCAGTGTAGAGTAGGTCAGGATGAGCACGGTTTATTCTGAAATATATGTTCAAAGGAGGCTTACATTGGTTGGTACATTTTTTCTCCAGTTATTTAATTTTAAGCCATCTCTTTGCTACTGATGCTTCTACCAATTTCTAAAGTCATTTTAATTTAAGTATTTTATTTTAGATATTAACTCCACTATTGATGCTCCCACTTTGTTAAAAGTTATTTATTTTTAAGTCACTTTTTAAATTCTGCATCTAAACTCTGGAACTGATACTTCGACTACTTTTTTTTTTAAGTCACTTGATTTTAAGTCATTTTTAAAATTTTGAATCTAAATTCTGCTACTGATGTTTCTACATTTTTTCAAGTCATTTGGCTTTAAAATATTTTTTATTATGCATTTAAACTCTGCTAGTGATGCTTGTATTTTTTTTTTAGGTCATTAAATTTTAGGGTTTTTTTTAAATTTGGATCTAAACTCTGCTACTAATGCTTTGGCTACTTTTTAAAATTAATTACATTTTAAACGTTTTTTTTTTTAATTTTGGATCTAAACTTTTGTACTGATGATTCTACTATTTAAAATTTGATTTTAAGTCATATTTGTTTAACTAAACTCTGCTACTGATGTTTCTCCTACATTTTTGAAGTAATTTGATTTTAAAATATTTTGTAATATTTTGATCTTAACTCTGCTACTGATGCTTCATCCCCTTTTAAATGTCTTCGTAAAATTTTATTTATCTATTATCTAAGTCTATTTCATGACTTTTAAGGTGTAATTATCAAAAAACTGGATTTTGGATGTTTTAAGACTTTTAAAAGACCTGCAGACACTTTTCATGCATGCTCCTACAACTAATGCCCCAATGTGTGATATTTCCCATATAGATGTTTTTTTCCCCATTCTTTGGCCTTATTTCATTGTTCTCCCCCTCTCGAGCTCCACTGAGTCAGCAACACTGTTTATATACCTGCACTTCAACCCTCTCCATCTCCTTCCTTTTCTCCCTGTCTTGTTCTATGTTGTTGTGATCCACTGAGTCAGCACGCAGCTACAAGAACAAGCTCACTGTTCTGCCCTTTGTTTGGCCTTAAGTCTACCGAGACGGGACCAGCAGCCACCTCTGACCACGCTGCATCCCCGCTCCACCAGATAACAATAACCTCCAGTCGGTCAGGACTCTGGCGGTGATCCACACCCAGGACAACACTGCGTTCCAGAAAAGTTGTCTTCATTACTTTTGCTTTAGTAAACAGGGAAATACAAGACCAGATCTTAGCTGCTTTTGTATGAGAGGATCAATGAAAAGTTTTTAAAATGTAACCCTTTGTAACCTGTGCAAAAACTGGCTTGATTTCTTTCAAAAACACGGGAAGAGGGCAATGAGCAAGGAAAGAAGAAATTACCAAAAAATTAGGCTGTATCCGACTGAGTTTTAAAGCTAGAGTGATATCTGTATGAAAATGGGATCTATGGGTATCCGTGAGTATCCCCTTTACAGACACGCCCACTTTATGCTTGCCCCATGGATTTTTAGGCAGTCATTTGATTTCGATTGAATAATTAAATGTATAATAATTAAAAATGTAGTTTTTCCCTACTTTTTATCTTTTCCCCTACACATTTTCTCCAGCTTTTTTCTTTTATTCCCTAGACAATACAATAATTTTCTAAATCTGTCAATTCCCTTTGATTTGTAGAACATTTCTCATTGCCTCCACATTTTTGGAAAAAATTGAAACTGTGCCATCCTCAGTTGTATATTAACGATGTATATACATATATATATATATATATATATATATATATATATATATAGAATAGATAGATAGATAGATAGATAGATATAGATATATATTTATATTTATATAAAATGAATAAAGAACATCAAAATCTAAAATCCTAGGAACAAAAACAAGGCATCTGAAAGCAGCAAGAAAAGTGATGTCTCTCCAGGTTTTAAAGGGTTAAGTGATCTGATGTCTGACTTCTCTGTTACATGGAGGAATAATAATAGTGTGAATTTGATTAGAGTGGAGTAGATAAGAAGTCAAAAGTGTTTTTGATGTATTCCTGTAATATCAACAAGGGTATATATGTATCTAAACAGCCTTGGGTCAAGGTATACCTAACATCATTTATTAAAAAAGGTCCACCTTTTCCAAAACTGGTCAATTACGACTGCGTAGCTCCCTGGCACCTCCAATCATTAAGTGATATTTGCATCCATGTTGGGCGCCTGGAGGAGTCAATATGATAGCTTAATGCAGTTTCAAACAGGGTTTGGAGCCAAGTCATTGTGGTGTATCACTGTAGTCAGGTAATAAGGCGGGCTGGCAGAGGTAGCAGCGTTAGGGATTGAGGGGGAAGGAAAAAAAAAAAGCTGGATCAGTGCTGCATCGAGTCGGCCAGTGCGGCCCCCTGGGAAATCAAGTCTGTGCTCCCCAACACTCAGCACGCCATTGAGATGTGGTGGCGGCGGGGTGGGTGTAAAATGTGGAGTGTGTGGAAAAGGGGAAATGCTGTAGCCAAAATCCACTGGATTAACTACCCGACACAGGAGCCGTGCAGCCGGAGACGCGGTGACGAGGTGCGCACAGCAGAGGTAAAATCACAACCGATGCAAGATTGATGAGGGGAAAGCCAATGAGGGCGGGGTGTTGCTGAGATTAGCCACACTGACAATAACATTAGAGGAGAGAGATACCTCCCTCATGCAGGTTTTATGGGGCAATAGAGAGGATATACAGAGGACAGGGGCTTAGATTGTAAAGACTGCCCCGAGCTGGGAGAATCTGTGCAGGGTTACTGGTATAAATCAGGGAATAACAGCCACGGGAAAAAAAAGCACCAAATTACTGCACTAGTGTGTCTTTACCAAAAACTCAGTGCAGTTGGCAGTCTTTTGTGTAATCAGGCCATGAATTTATGAGATTAAATAAAAGTAGAAAAAGGCTTGAGTGGCTATTTAAAGCAGAGAATCACAGCGGTGTGTGTAAATGTCCTTTTGTACTGTGTTTAAATCCCTTTTTACCTTCCTGAGTAAAAATTCACACATATCAGTGTGTGAGACATTTAGCAATCAAACACTTGATGCTTTTATCTCCGTCTCTAAATGACAGATTCATTAAATTTAACAAAAAAAAAAAAAAAAAAAAACGGACAACTTCTGACTTGTTTTTCTCATAATTATCTGTCATCTTCTCAAACAGAGCTATCCTTGATGAGAAATAGTCGAGAAGTTGGCAGCCTCAGTGAGAAATTGTCTCTAATGGCGAGGACACTTGATTACCCACTGGATGTTAACAAAAACACTCGAAATCAATGTTATTTGATTTCCCCTGTTGATTCACAAAAGAGATAAATACTTTTTAGCATGGATGTCATTAGTAGTTATCGGAATGTAGCTAAAAAAAAAAAAAAAGGATTAAAAAGTAGTCCACTCAAGACTCCTGTTCCATCCAAAACCCAAAATAATAACTCCCTCACATCCTCTTCTTTTGTTGCATTTTTAAATATTGAAGAAATGTATTCATATTAGACCTGCATATTTACTTATAAAAACTAAACATATCCAATCAGTATAGCACAACGCTGAAATAACTCCTAAAAGCTGAAACACCTGCCTTTTCCCCCAATTTATTTTGGAAGAAATCAAACCAATTTGCTAAAAATTCTCTTTAACGGATTATTATTATTATTATACCGTACTTTAATTCTAACACTGAATTTAAAATCAAACAGAGCAGTGCAGTGTTGTATTTTTGCTTTTTTACTTTTTTCCTGTGCGTGTCCTTTATTGTGATTTTAAGTGTAAAGCACTTTTTAATGTTGGCTCTGATAAGTGCTATCAAAATAAACTTTATTACTATTAACATTATTAACCACTGAAACCTGGATCGACATCAATTTTCTTGCGCTGCATTTAGTATTTCAACCGATTTCTTTCAAAAACATGGGAAAAAAGGGAACTAGCATCTTGGCAAGAAATGTTCCACTAATTGCAAGAAAACAGCTGATTTAGAAAAAATTTTTTTTTTAAAAAGATAGGGAAAAAACCCAGAGGACTATAATTCTAATTATGAATTTAGATTTATTTTACAGGATAATTTTAATTTTCTACCAGGTTTTGGTTCTGTTTTTTTTTTTTTTTTGCTAACTTTCAGGTAATTTTTTTTTTTTTTTTTAAGAAAGTTCTTGTTAATTTCTAGGTAATTTCCCCTAAATCCAATTTGCTTTGGTTTGGTTTTAAATAGTTAGTATGATTCCTGTCCTACCCAGTTTCATTGACTTTTTTTTCTCTGTCCTGTCCCAAAAGTGAAAAAAAAATCCAGCTGGAATCTCCCAAGAATCCTGGAAAAAATGTCACTACTGTATGTCAGGGTTTGTATGAGATGGATATCATTTTCTCCGACTCACCATCGCAGCCTCGTTCCACCTGACCCACCCTGTGGAGGGCATCTGCGATCAGGTCGGGGAGTCTCCCGTTCAGGTCCACAGAGGCCAGGCAGCCCTGGTACCCGTCCCGGGATGCGATCAGCTTGGGCAGATTGCTGTACATGTTCTTTGTCACGCCACCGATGTACAGCTCCCCTGCGAAAACACACACACAGAAACCACTTATGAGACCACTTATGAGAAAGGCTTGATATTTTCCAATAATAATTCTTAACTGTGATAATATAACAAATTAAACACATTTAGACAATAACCACTTTCATTTAAGAATCAACTGAGATATTAATATACATTTCTGTGTTAGCGAGGCGAAGATGAAACAACTCATAGTAAGATAATGATCCAACATCAAAGGAAACAAAAATTTAAATGTCAGTGTAAGAAAGCAGAAATATTAATGTAGTCCACCTTCCATCTCTGTAAAGTATAATTCACCCTTTTGTTGTTGCTTGCTGATGCTAGTAGGTAACAATATTGTAAATTTACACGGCTCATAAATATTCCACTGTAAATAGGCCATTGCTTGACAAGCAACAAACTGTAACAGCAATATCACTCAATGCCGCATCATCTTGACACATCAGTAAAACACAAATACACACATCGAAAAGATGAACAAATCATACACTTGATTGCAGATGCAGCCCTGACACCTTATACAAAGGGCAGATGTTGTCGGCACTGGAAACTTTACTTTTAGAAACTTTAGAAAAAGGATGTTGTAGGAGCAAAACTTTACTAAAATAAAGGGAAAAATTGCAACCCTGGAAATGTATTAAAGTTAAATTAATTAAGATAAAAAGAACACAAACTAATTAAAGCCTCACAGCAAGCTGCCACCCCCTCTTTCCTTCCTACTGCAGTGAACAGCACTATCTCAGCTGCACCTAACGGGGACCTACCACCTCCGCAGAAGGGGTGAGCTACACAGAGCAAGCATGAAAATCAAACAAAATAATTGACAAAATATTACAGTAAGACTTCTCAGTTACTAATGGCATCGCTGTTTATGTATGAACACACAAACTCCCCCAAAACAGCACTCCAAATGTTAACTAATGTCATTTCCTGCAGGACTATCTTACTCACCTTCCTAAATCTTACCAGGGCCCAGCCCCTCCCTGCTGAGGGGACACAAGGGGCACACCTGTTTGCACTCTCCCTGTCTGAGCTGCTGGTGCCCCAACATGCAAAGTATTTTCACAGTGGGAAAAAGTCAAATCATGAACTTTGACACAGTGCTTGCCATTCAAAACTCTCATACCATAAGGTTGTAATAATGCCACATAGCAAGAAAACATGTTCTCTATTTACATCCTACTGCAAAATTGAGAACATGAGTAAATTGTCCTGATTTCTTTCAAAAGCATGGGGAGAAGGCAATGAGCTATTTAACAAGGAATGACCAAAAAAAGCAAGAAATTATTTAAAAATAAAATGACCAGAATATAAGAAAAAACAAAGAAAAAAAACTCCAGAAAATGCTAAAAAAAAAAAAGAGAGAGAAACATTTAATTTAAAAAATGTTATTTCCTGCAACATATTCTTAAACATATAATTAGAAGATATATATTTTCTGAACATCTTCCCTCGATTTTTTTTTTTTTTGATAATATCTTATTACCACCCCACAGCTAATTTACAGCTCATTTTCTTCGATACAGAAAAGGGAAGCATGCCGATCAACAAGGGGACAAGGCTGAGCTCACACTGACAGAACATCTCTATGTGTCTTACTGATACTTCGCACAGCACACAACACTGTCTGATTAATGTAATGTAATTCTCAATGTAAAATCTCTCCTTAGTGCTGCTGATTTAAAGGGACAGTTTGGATTTTGTGAAGTGGTCTGTATGAGGTACTTATCCATAGTCAATGTGTTACATACATTAGATTTTAGTCAGCACGGCACCAGTTTGGAGAAGCAGGCTGGAGGTTTAAGTTTTAAGGTTTAAATACTTGGAAAAGTATTAGAAAAGTGATGTCAATTCAGGTTTCTAAGGGTTAAACACCAAAGTCACACATTAACACAAACAAATTTAGTGTTTTCGAAGCAGCAGTAAACCAGCAGCTCCTGTGTTAGGTGATGATAAATCTGATATGGAGTCTGGCTGATAAGAAAGGTATAAAACTGCTTAATTTTCCTTTTGGAAATGAATTTCTGACATTAAAGTAAAACAATGAAAATATTCTAAAAATAGCGAAAACGTAAACTTTTATTGATTTTTTAGTTGGGACTTTTTTTATGCGGATGAGATATATTTTGATGCTGGCCCCCCATTCACAGCAGTACACAGCTTAGCCTCCATATTGGACCACAGCCTGTTCCTCCAAACTGGGGGCATGCCAACTGAAATCTACTGTATGTAACCTGCTAACTATGGATAAGTAGCCCATACTGCACTACTTCAAAAATATCTGTACTATCCCTTTAACAACAGCAGCACTAAGCCTTTAAATTCTAAACCAGCAAGTCCATGACCCATTTTCAGTATATAGGGTTCTGTGAATCACTGTAGTATGCTGCTGATCCACTGTGAAAGGTGTGTGTGTGTGAGTGTGCAGGTAGCAGACAGTAAACATTACAGTCACCAGGAGACGGAGAAATGACATTTTAAAGTCAAGCGATGTGAATGTTTGGAGGTACACTCCTGAGAGACGTCCCCTGACAAAACGCTTCCCATTGCAGAGGCGCTAACAACATGTTTTGATGATGGCATGATTTAAAGACACTTGACAGGAATAGATTACACAACATCAAGAGGGAAGCATTGGAAACGACATGCGATGCTTTACATTTGATGCTCGGGAAGATTTACTGCCTGAGCCTGTCCATATAGTCTGCTGGGAGTAGATCAGAAAATACACGGCAGCACTTTGTCGTGAAGGAAGCAGAGTTTGTGAATCCTCAACGAGATGATAAAGCTCTGGGATATTTCAGCGCTCAAGCACAATTAAGGTCTCTTTATATTATAACATAAAAGGAAATATCCATCCACTCTTAAGCCAAATTATTCTCTCTCTATCTCTCCTTTTCTTTTTTCTTCTGTTCTGAGTTGTGGAGAAAATGCCAAGTGAAATTATGAAAAGCACAAAGAGGCCTTTGATGTAGGTGCATATGAATAAACACGGTTTGAAATGCTTTAGGCATTTCTCATCATCAAAATTCCTACTTTATCTTTAAGTAGCATAAAATGAGCATCCAGCAAAACCTTTTCACACATCGGGGAGATCCTGCTACAAAGATTGGGCCATTGGAAAAAAAAAAAAAAAACATTTGCACAGCTGAAAACCAGAACTTTCAACTTTAGCACTCTCAGAAGCAATGAGCCACGAGGTCAATTATATGTGGACTTTGTGTAATGGAATGAGTCAATGATGTTTGCCAACTTCTCTCTAGAATTAATGAGCACTTGACACTTCATATTTCCCAGCTGGGGCTCCCGGGCATTACAATCAATACGACGAATTCATTAGCTGTCCGGCTGACTGATGTCCTGAAATCGCGGCTGTAAAGAACCATTTAGCAAATATGAAATTATCGGTATGGAGTTAATCTCCAAAGAACAAACTGCGCGTTTCCAGCAGGAGTCAACAGCGCATTTGAGATTCTACTGGCTGACTGCGTAACTGGGCTAGATGAGACAAGAATGAAGGCTGTGCCAGATGTACTGTAAAAATTAGTCATGTAAGTTTTGTTTTTCTTTCAGTGGAGGAAAGACTACAGGAGATGAATAAATATGCAGCATGCATACACACACCCACTCAGGCTCTCATTGTGCTCAGTTTGGAGTTGAATACTTTCATTTGAATTACAGATTTCTTTGGGTAAAGTTTTGACTTTCTTGTTCATTTGGGCCACGAATAGTTTGTTCCGCAGCATACATTTACAGCTTATGCACCTTGTTTTTAAATGCGACACGGCTGCAGTGTCGCAAGGGATATTTACTGCAGAGATTCCAGCTCCTAAAATCTAAAACTTGTAAGCACCCAAGTTAGCATTTGAGAAATGCACAAAGCCATAGTAGAACATTATCCAAGCAGTGCTACATGCATGATTTACTACAGCTAAGTGACCCAACACAAACCTTTTCTGCATTACATATTTTCTATTTCTAGTGTTAAGCAATTTTATTTCAAAAAGTTAAAACTAGAATTAATGCAACATTGTCATATGCTGCCGCAAATCAATAAAGCTCTAAAGTTTACATCCACGTCTGTCCAGATTCATATGTAGCCATGACCGCTGACAAGGATTTAAGTATGAAAGAAGCTAAAATTTCTAAACCATGGATGATTCAATCACAATCTTCAACCCAGCAGTGCATTAGATCTACAATCAGCTCAGTTTCAAAGTGGACACCAAACATTAGTGTCACTTGTTCAGTTTGTGATCAATGTCTCCCCTTCTGTCCCTTAGTTATAGCATTGAATAATGACCAGCAATGTGTTTTTACATAACATTATGATGTCAGTGTGAAGTTGACCTTTGATATTTTGGATATAACATATCATGATGTCATTATTTTCTCTTATCAGACATATATGTGAAATTTTGTCCTACTTAGCTTCTTCAATGTTGTTTTTCCACTTAGATATCTAATAAATCATCCCAAAAAAGTGTTACTGTGACATGCTAATTTATCTTTTATTTACATCTGTTAGTAGCTATGTACTCTGGGTTATCACACAAGGGTAGGTTTAGTTTGCAAGGAGAGAATATTTTGAAACAGTGCTGTAATAATGCTTGTGACTTGTTATTTTGTGGATCTCACCGATATGGATGAGACTAATATTTGAATGGCTTACAAGAAGTGTTTTCAGCATTTATACAACTTGATCTATGTTTCTTGGCTCACTGTGTTTGGAGCTGTTCGAGTGTGGGCAGGTTAGAACGATGAGTAACCATTTTCCTCCCAGACAGAAACTGTGTCCTGGTCTGGCTCTGCTGTCCCAGCAGTGATGAATGCCTGCGCTGCCGAAGAGCTCAGAGCGATCGACAAGACGGGACCAATTACAGCCTCCCAGACACCGCCAGAGACCACCACCTCCACATCTCCATGGTTACCATAATGACCTCTCAGGGGCCAGTGGGAGGAAGTTGGGATGCTATGATATGGGGCCCTGGAGAGCCCCTGACAGCGCGATCTGGAAGAGCATATTGGCTTAACATTTGCACTGGACAATCAGGGCTTTTTTTTTTAAGGGTTTAAAGTGAAATATACTATTTCTCTGTGATGATGGTTCTATTTGTCTTCTACGGTGTGAAACCCTCATACATCCAGTTGTGCTGATCCACAAATTTGATCTGTGAGTCATGTGGGAGATGGGTGGATGACCTTAAGACCCACGGCGGACCCTCACAACTTGTTCTTTCATTTCTAGCAAACAAGACTGGAAATATTAGTCATTTCCTTGATACCACAGAAGTTTGCTTTCTCCGAGGCGCAATGTGAACAGCCCTCGGCTGGGTTATATATATATATTATTTGGTCAGGAAAAACCACCAGACAAGAGAAAACCTCACAGCTCCAATTTCACTGTTTTCATTATATTTGAGTTATCTGCAATGGGAATGAATTTCATGGGTGTAAGACCCATGACTCCCATCTCTACATCCAAAAATAGAGTTTAAAGTGCTTCGACTTCAGTGGAAAAATGGAGTTTTTGATTTTTTTTTACTGTGAAAAAGTTTACTTTTTTGGAGATATAATGTTTGAATCTAATAGCAGTGTTAGCCTATTAATTTTACTCGGTCAGTACACCTTGTCAACCCAAGACCGGACCTGTATTTTATCCTCGCCTATAATTGGCTCCCAAGTGAAGTGATGGTATTGCAGTGTTCTCCATATCTAGCCATACTGTGATATACATTATTTATATCCATCATTAAGGGAAGTTTGATCATTAGAATTGCCTGAGAATGTGCAACGACCGGTCTCATCTCCAAACAATAATCAGCTCCCTCTTACCAATTCCCTGGCGAACAAAAAGCCGACCATTAACTTTCATTAAATGCTCTATTAACAAACCCTGCCTCCCTCTCCAGTCCTCACTCTCTGCGATGCTCGTGTTGCTCCGCTTTCACGCTGGCTCTAATTGACAAAGATTGAATGATTGCTGATGAGAAACGCAACAAACGCATGCAAAACGCGCACACATATGCCGTGGGCTGTGAAAATAAATGTCTGGCGGTGTGTGTTATAAGCAGGGGCTGGGGCAATGGCAGCCAGCGGGAGGATGCATGGGGGATTGTGTGATTGCTAATTACAGAGGAGCTCCGATTTCTGCAACGACGCCACATCAAGACGACTGGCAGAGAGAATAAGTGTTGACGCTGCTTGCGCGTTAATTGCTGATGCTAAATCATAAGTTGTATAATTACGTTGTGTTTTGGATATCTGAAACCAAATGCTATAGCAAGAGATGTTTTGATATGGAGAAAAAAAAAGACTGAAGGCAACTAAACCTGTAATTATTTGATACTGTAGTGGCATGTTTTCACTAACAGGTGCATGCTCTCTCTCTCTCTCTCACTTCCATTGTAACCGCAGGTGGTGTGATACATTTTCAAAGGCTCTCTCTCAATGCTAAGTGAGGGAGACACATCTGTAAACAGAGTAATTGGAAACAACGACTGAAAATGCAATATTTAACAAGTACAATGAAGTAGAATTGACTGTGTCTGCATATATTTTGCATGCCGTCACCACAATCAAGGCTCTTTTGTGTCACAAATTAAGCACTGACTCATCAATATTCGAGTCCTTGTTTGCTTGCGATGAAGGATATTTCGGTGAGGGGAAATTAACCTGTCTGGCACAACTATTACTTAAGCATGAACTGAACCTCTAATGTTTGTGCGCGTCGTGTGCTAATTAGTGTTTTCCACTGCAGCATGTTGTATGGAAATCATTATGTGCAAATAGACATTTTAACTTAGGCAAGCTGAGCTAGAGAGAACACGATGGTGAGAAAGAAATTGAGTAACACAACAGATTAGCTCATTATTGCGTCAGCAATAAACAGTCTAGTCTGCCTTTCTTTAGCACTTTGAAACCTGGATCTACGTCAGTTTTCTTGTGGTGCATTAAGACCCCTTTACAAGTATTATAATCTGTGAACCCTGTGCAAATTGGTTTGATTTCTTTCAAGAACTTAGGAAAAAAACAGAGAGCGACTTGGTAAGAAATGTCCCATAAATGGCAATTATTATGCAGGAAATAATTTTTATGGGTGGCACAGTGGCGTCTTGGTTAGCACTGTTGCCTCACAGCAAGATCCCGGGTTGAAATGGGATTCGGTCTGTGGGCAGGGGCTCTTCTGTGCGTAGTTTACATGTTCTCCCTGTGTCTGCGTGGGTTCTCTCCGGGGTCTCCGGCTTCCTCCCACAGTCCAAAGACATGCAGCTCAGGTTGATTGGTGACTCTAAATTGCCCTTAGGTGTGACTGTGAGCATGAAAGGTTGTCTGTCTATATGTGTCGGCCCTGCGATAGTCTGGTGACGTGTCCAGGGTGTACCCCGCCTTACACCCAATGGCAGCTGGGATTCGCTCCAGCCCCCCTTCGACACTTGCGAGGACAAGCGGTTAAGGAATGGAATAAAAGGAATTTTAAAAAGCTTAAAAAAATGTACAGAGAACTATATTTATAATGATCATAATTATATATTTACATTTATCTATTTATTAATTTGCCCGTTGTTGTTGCTGTTGTCGGTGGTTGTGTTGTGTTATGGGTTTTTTTTCTTTGGGTTTTTTCTTTGAAACTGTAGTAAAGATGTAATGACGCTGATAAGTTGTAAAGATGACTATCAACACATCATTTTCACTGTCTATTTTTGCTACGAACCGTGTGAGTCATGTGGGAAAAAAGGTGAGACTCAGAATATTTAGATGAGCTGCACCTGAGCTGCTCAAGCGAGAGGTGTGGCCGCTCTACCTGTTCACATGGTCAATGAAATAAAAAATGCAAGCGACACCTTGATGTGCATGTGCTGCTCATGCAGGTGGTGAAGCAGGACTGAAAAGGCAGAGTAGGGCGGGTCATGCCAAAAAACTAGAATTACCAACTTGCGAATGTATGACTTGGCTAAGTTGCACTTACAGTTTATATCCATGTCTGTGGAAAAATGGATACGTCACACACATTTACCCCCCGACAGCACAGAAGATCAGTGTCACCAACTCAGTATCAGACCCAATGTCTCCCTTTCTGTTCCTAAAAAAAACATGTTTTTGCAGAACATTATAATGTCACAGTGAAGTTGTCCTTTGACCTTCTGGATATAAAATGTCACCAGTTCATCGTTGTATCCTTTAGGTTTAGATTTGTGTGAAATCTTGTCATGTATAGCGTATGAATTCTTGAGTTATGGCAAAAACCTTTTGTGTGAGGTCACAGTCAACTTGACCTTTGATATCTGACCACCATATTTAATCAGTTCATTTTTTAGTCCAGGTGGAAGTTTGTGCCAAATTAGAGGAAACTTCTTCAAGACCTTTTTGAGGTAATGAGTTCAGGTCACGGTGACCTTGACCTTTGAACAGACAATTTTGATCAGTTCAGTCTAAGTGGAGGTTTGTGACAAATGTAAAGAAATAATCTAAAGGTATTTTTGAGATATCATGTTCAGAAGGATGAGCAAACAAGTCACAATGACCTTGACTGCTGATCTATTACCACCTTAATCTGACCAGTTCATCACTGAACTCAAGCAGACATTTGTGCCAAATTTGAAGAAATCCCCAAAAGGCATACTTGAGATATAACATTTACGAGAATGGGATGGACAGATGGGCAGTCAAACGGAGAATCTGAAAACATAATGTCTGGGAGCTCGGCTATCACTGCCGCAGAGGCATAAAAAGTCTGCTTCCTGTGTTGGTGCTTAAAGACAAAAGGTGAATACAGGTGTCCGAGCACAGTCAGTCCGAGGGAAAAAAGTGTTTTTTGAATATTAAAGCATGTAAATGACTTCTGGTAGAAACCGTAAATACAAGTATGAACCTGAAAATGAGCAAGAAAATATCAGCTGCCTTCATAAGCAGTAATTATGCATTTTTTTACAACAACAACGGAGCGCTGAACATTTACAGTCTGATTCACAAAAGGTTAATATCATAACCAGAAGTCACATAACACATGAGCAATGTTTGCTTTTATGAGATGTATTGCAAATATATTATTCACATTGTAATCAAGAGCAGCATCATTATTTGATTTGTTCGTCTGCATCAATTCATGTCTAAGCTGCAGCACATGCAGTTAATAAACCCCTTGGCGGCATGCTTTACAGCATCTCTACAGTCTCTTAGCTGCTCCATAATCATTTACTGCATATTTTCGCCTGTTGTAATAAAATCATATAAGCTGCGACCGCAGAGATGCACTTTATATCCACATAAGTGGAAAGAAAACTACCTGAATTCATCATTTCTGAGACAAAAACTGAATAAAACATGCAACAGTTTGCCACCATGACAACATTTCATTGACCCAAACACAATCAGCCGGTGTGCGGGTCCTTGAGAGGCCTCTGAATATGTGCCAGCACTCGCCGGTGACACTTTCTGAAAGATTGTATAGTGACACAGACAGGCATCATTACACACTTTCATGCTTCCCTTCTCCCTCTATGAAATGTCACTCCGAATTGAGTGTCCTTTCGCTTTGCCTCGGCTGCGCTCTCTCCTTTTCCGCCGCACTTGAGTTTTTCTCACTTTGCTCGGTCACTATCTTTTACTCTCTATTTTCCTCCAAATTTGTGTTCATCTCCCTGGCCTTTCACTTTCCAGCCCCACTCTTGGCTCTCACAAGATCCTCACCTTTTCTTTATTCATCTCCTCTTCCTCTGACCCTTTCTCTGGGCTGGTCTGTTCTTAAACTGGCACAAGTTGAATGTGCACATACTCAGTGGTGGAAGAGGTATTCAAATCCTTTACTGAAGTAAAAGTACCAATACCACCCTGTGAAAATACTCTGTTACAAGTAAAAGTCCTATATTGAAAATGGTACTCAAGTAAAAGTAAGTATGTCAGGAATCAGGAAAACATACTTCACAAAAAAAGAACAGGTGAAGAAAAAAAACCCCAAAAAAAAACAATAAAACAAACAATAAAAAATGCATATATAAAAACTCTAATTCAAAATTATCAAAAAAAAAAAAAAAAAAAACATCCCTCAAACTCAAAATTTTAAACAAAACTGAAACACCCCCCAAAACTCAATATATAATATATATAGATATATCATATATATATATAATATTTTATATAGTATTTATATAGTATATAATATTTTTTATATATAAAAAATACGTAAATATTAATCGAAATATCTGGCTTTTATGTGAATGGACTGAATGATTAATTGAACAGTTTTGTAATTTAAATTATTAAAAACATCATAAGAAACCCTACGTATGTTTTCTCCCTCAAAAATTTTAATTTGTAAAGTAAATAAAGTTGTCAGATACATGCAGTGAAGTACAAAATATATTTCCCTCTAAGATGTAATGTAGTGGAAGAGTATAGAGTAGAGTAGCTTGAAAATAAAATACTCAAGTAAAACAAATACCTCAAATTCATATTTAAGTACAATACCTGAGTAAATGCACTTAGTTATATTCCACAACTGCACATACTGCACTTTCAGCCTTCCTCTAAAGCTAGTTATCTATGTTCAGTGATCTAACAAACCCCATTATTTTGATATTTCTGTTTTAAGTGGACCTTCATGATGGCCTCCGCTATAGGACAAGACCAGGCTTTTCTCCTTCACCCTTTCTTTCTCAATGGTTCTGAGATGATGGAGTAGGGGACCTGTGTGTGTGTGTGTGTGTGTGTGTGTGTGTGTGTAAAATAAACAAATGCGCCCATGACAATACCCCATTCATCAGGGGGCATTATTACAAGTCGGGCCCCTGCCAGGTGAGAGCAGGCAATGAGGCCCCGAGGATTTATGACTGACGAGGGACAAAGCCAGCCCCGGTCTCTCGTAAATAAACTGAATGTGGTGAATTTATCTTCATTATTCATTTGTGTAATTGTGAGAATCAAATAACAGTACGTGGAGGGACAGCAGGGGATCTTTATAGCCTTACTGGAGGCAATATCTAACGATTTATTCTTAAAAAACTGTTCAATTTCTCTATTTTTTTAACCTGTTTCTTACAAACCATCGCCATATTTTGTGTCTGTCTGTCCTAACTGCAAAATCTTTATTCTTCTTTTACAAATGGCCCTCTTTTCCATGGCTGTTCACCTCACAGAGAAGAGGCCATCTTCATTTTACCTGGCAGTTATTCATCTTTTCTTGGTCTGGAAAGAGGGTATAAATATAATAATATAGGGTATAAATCACTACTGTATAAAAAAGAGAGGGGGGAGGGTTTAATTGCCATCCTTTCTCTGATGTTTTGTATGAATGGAGAAGAATTCCATATAATCTATGCATGTGTAACATTTTTATAATATTATATTGATCCAGAGAAGCCAAGTATCAATATCTAATTACATAAATTATCAATATTGCAAATAATTACAATTTTGATACTAAAATGATTTTTTTTTCTTTCCAATAAAAGGTGCTGAGTATATTTTTCGGATAAGTTCCAGAGGGGTCTTTCAGCGTGATTGGTCAAACAAAGAGAAAGTTATCCTCTGGGGACTTCATATGCTGATGAAATAAGGTAATACGTCACAATATATGTTATCCTAAGATAGATAGCAGTTAGCTGTTTGTAAATTTCAAAACAAGATTAAGTTAGCTGCTAACTGATCCAACAGCTAGTCTCATATGAAATGTGGTAAATGTAATAAGACTTGCCTATACTGGCACAAAGACTTCCTTATCATTTAAAAATAAAAAAAGATATGACTGTTCAGCTTAAATCATGTAGACGGCCATAGATTTGGTTAGCAATCTGAAAAGTGTCTGTGACACTAGCAAAAATCTTTTATTAATGAATGGGATGGAATGTAAGAGTGCTTAAGTTTAGACATGTTAGTTATCTTTGTATTAATAAATGATTTTTACTTGTAATCAGAGTGCCTGAGAAAACTTTTCAGACTACCAACCTGTTGAATTCTACACATAATGTAAACTGGACAAGTGACTGTTTGACCCAAGACCTCTTTTGAAATCTTTTGACCTCCTGTTTGACCTGTTGACATCTAGCGTCTTAACCCACTGCAGCAATTGCTATTGGGTGTCTTACATATAAGAAACTGACATATCCTATGACACTATGACTACAATCACTGAACGAATTGCACACTAATAAAGCCGCAACTATAGCTGTTTTTTTCTTTTTTGTTTGGCAATTGACATTAAATAAAAATGAATTTATCATTAAAATGAAGGTTGTTGTTTAAAATTGTTGAACAGTAAAGGGCCTTTTAATTTCAGTACTAATTTTAATTACCCTGCAAATTATTTCAGTTCTGTCCATTCAAAAATATTATAAGGAGTTATTTGACAGGTGTATTTATATTATGTATTTAATTTTACTTTATTTAACTGGAAAGGTCAATTGAGAATCAATTCTCATTTAAAATGATGACCTGGACAAGAGGCGGCAGCTGAAGGAAAGTCAATACAAAACATTAAAATATACATACAGCTGGTGCATTAAAAAACATTAGCCACAATTACATCATACAATATATACAGTGTAAACCAAAAACATGTGCACACTGTTCCAGAGAGGGAAATTAAAAAACAATAAAATTAAGGTAATGGAATTTGAGTATGCAGGTAGGTTGTATAAGAGAGCAATGAGCATAAACTGTACACACATGCGTGTGTGTGCAGACAGCTACACTCTGTCAAAAAAAAAAACAAACAAATACTGTCTCTGTCTCTAGCCAGAAGCTGGCTTTGCGATAAAAGGGAGAGATGAAGCAGGAGAGAGGAGAAGGGAGGGAGGGAAAGTGGCCAGAGCTCGGAGTAATGCCAAAGTAAATTGTAATGTACGACAGGTCAGTAGGCGAAAAAAAGCTAAAACACACCGCTCTATTGCAGCACTCAAGCTACCTAGCCCATCATTTATTGAGAGAGAGCACTGACACTGAGCAGAAAAATAGAGGGGAGAGAAAAGGACATGGGAGGGAAATGAACAAAAAGGAAACAAAAAAAAAAAGAGTCTGGATGGCAAGGTGAGGCTTTATAGGACTCAGTGAACGACCTATATATTAAGGTGGATTTATTTCTACGACCTTACACTTCCCACACTGACTCGTGAACTCCATGTGACTATAATTAAGAGGTTGTTTGTAAGAACACTGAACCCTTGTGAACCTGAATGTTATTCATGATTAAATTTGAAGAGTAAAGCTGTTTACCCACAACAGACATCAAATCCCATGTTAAGTCAAATGTACTATGTGTGAGTTACATCTTCATTGTGTGAATTTAAACTTTATAAAAATCAATTTCAAAAAGGCCCAGAGCTACTGTTGAATTAAAACTTCTTTAACTCTCAATAAAATTATTGCCTCACAATTGTATGCTTCCACACACCAGTTAATTTGCAACTCACAGTTAAATCCATGTCTGTGAAAACATGGATGCTTCACATACACTTTCCCTCCCAGCAGCACAGAAGATCCCAAGATTAGTGTCACCATTTCAATATCTGACCAAATGTCTCCACTTCTGTTTCTGAGATATGATGTTGAGAAATGGCCAAAAAAAAGTGTTTTTGTGGTACGTTTTGATGTCACGGTGAAGTTTGACCCATTAGATATATATTGTCAGTACTTAATTATTATATCCTATCAGAAATGTCTTGACATTTTGTAATAATTAGCATATGAATTCTTCAGTAATGGCCAATACTATGCTTAGTCACAGTGACCTCAGTGGACATCTGTGCCAAATTTAAGGAAACTCCCTGAAGGGCTCCTTGAGAACTTCACAAGAATGAGACAGACGCAAGGTCACAGTTACCTTGACCTTTGACCACCGAACTCTGGTCAGATCATTGTTTAGTTTGGACATTCGTGTCAAATTTGAAGGCATTTCCCTGAAGTTTTCTTGAGATATCACATTCATGAGAATGAGACATATGTGTGGTCACATTGAACTTGACCTTTGAAACACCAAAATTTAGTCTAAGTGTGAACATTTGTGCCAAATTTAAAGAGATTCCCTCAAGGTGTTCTTGAGATATTGCACTCACGAGAATGGAACTGATGGCTGGTTGGACAACCTAAAAACATACTGCCCCCAGCAATAGCTATCGCTGGCATGGAGGCATAAAAAAAATAATGATAAAGAGAAAAACAGGCAATTTAGAGTTGGCCCATAGGTATTGGTGAGGAGAAGTCTTGAGAGTCTGTGCATTAGTCATGGAATGCATGACTGCAGTAGAGTAGAAAGTGTCTAGAACTCCACATGTGGCAAGGCAGCGTGATCAGGGAATACTTTATACTGACACGTTTTATCAAAAAAAAAAAAAAAAAAAAACCTCAACATGTGATTTGAGAAGTTACAGGTCTGTAATTGGTTGGCGTCAAAAAGATAAGATGAAGACTTGGGAAAGACTTTGCCAAAAAGGATGAGTTTTCTTGGGTACATAAGAGACTGTCTCATGTCTGAATTTAGTCGAGGCTCTCGAGCTTGACTCGGGTTAACTGATTTTGTTGTCTTTAAGAGTACAGTCAGCTCTATCACATCTGATTCTGTGAGCTTTGTTTGTGTTCAGTATATTCAGTATTTTCAGACTCCAGTGGTTTTGACAAAAGTCTCTTTGACAAAGAGTTAGTAAGAGTTCCAGACCTTTTCCCTGGCTTGGGTTGGAGACATTTTGCCACAACATCATCCATAAGTCTGACTGACTGAACCCGATAACTAGGAATAGGTGTTGTTGATGGAAAACATTCAATGAGAAAGGTAAAAATGTTGATCATGGCAGCATCGCCAACCGTACTCATGTACTTCATGACAAATTAATGTTGCCATGTGGATGAATTCGACACCTCTCCCAAACTGCTTTCACACTTCCAAAGCTTCCGATGCAGAGATGCCATGCAAGAGCCTGAAGACAGAGACATTTATACTTTCTGACATGAGATGCAAATCCAGTTATGTTGCATGTGATTTGTTTAGTTATTATTATGCAAATGGATTTCAGGCGCTGCTTTGGCAGATCTTTATTGCATTCCACCCTCCCTCTCTGCCATTCACAATCCTACAGCAGGTGCAAACTGAAGCAGTGTCAAAGAGGAGATTGAATAAAATACACATGCTGTAAACATAGGTTCAGACACAAGCACTCAAACCGCCATTTTTCACTTCTCTTCCCAACCACATCTGATTGCAAGCGAAACCTCATTTCCACACCTGGTTCACTGTTCGCACTCACAATACTTGGAGGTAACAAGTCTCAAGAGTAATGGGGCAGACGTATCTCTCCCTCTGAATGGAGAAGGATTAATCTTAACAATTTATATTATCACAGTACCTATAAATTTTAAGTCTGGCAGTGTGTCCTTTCTGGTGCTACTTATCTGCCTGATTAGTTTTAATATGCTCAAGAAAAATCTTTGAACGAGTATAAGGAATGCCATTGTGTTAGCCAAACTGGAAGTATTTATCTAGAATATTAACAAAAAAAAAACTTTTTCTATGACTGAATCTGATTGCATTTTCTACCAAATTAGCTCTGGTTCTTAAACTGGTTCTGCTCAAGATTTCCAGAACTTTGGCTCTGTCTGATGAACCAGCCCGTGTTTCCACCAGTTTCTATCAGAACCATTGTAATCAAGATGTGTCATCAACGGAGGTCATTACAAAGTGCACAACAGAGGTCATAGCAAGATGGCTAATCACACTGATTACCAGTGAACTTTTGTACTGTTGTTTTTGATATTTGTTTTAATTAAAAACAAACATGGACCAACAATTAATAAAACCACTGCACTCTTTTTTAGCAGATGATGTCTTACTTGACATTGCTATTGTTGGCTTCTTCATCCTCTCTTTCCAACCTGCTGATTTTTTCCAGCTTAGAACTAACTTTTTGTGTCTGAACCAATTTATATATGGTCAAAATGCTCCAAATGGTTCAAAATCAGGTGCAGGAACAGAACAGAACCTGTTCTATGTTGGTGGAAAAGGGATAAACGTCACTCCCTGCTATTCCTTTACTACCAAATTAGCTCTGGTTCTTAGACTGGCTCCATTCATGATTCCTTAACCTTTGTGCTAGTGAACCAGCTCACATTTCCACCTGCACCTAACCTGCACACTTTTCTTCTGCTAGTACAGATGGCCACTGTTTTTACCTGAAAACTCAATCATGGACCAATTATTAATGAAACCGCTGCACACTTTGTTTTTCATTTGAAGTCTTCATTGTTGCCTTTTCCATCCTCTTTTTCCAATCTGTAGCATATCACATAGCAACTGATGTAATCACAGTTCACACTTCAGGTCAAGGAAAACCAGCTATTTTTGGGGGGTTCCAGATAAGAATCAACTTTTCAGGTTCGGAACAAAAAAAAAAAATTTTTGGTCGAAATGCTCTGAACAGTTCAAAATTAGGTGAGAACCTACTTTTTGGTTTCTAAAATAATTGATTATTGGTCGAGATCCTCTGAAGGGTCTAAAATTAGGTGCAGGAAGCATGTCTGAACCAAGGTGTACATGTGTTTGAGAGTGATGTGCTCAGATATCAATGAAATAAACCTGGCCCCTGCATACAACCTTTTAAAGCCTTTGTCTAAATAGACAAAACGAAGGTGAAAGTAGCTGTTAGAAACATATCTTGTAGAAAAAAAATGGCTGTCTTTGCAAAGCAGACACATTCAAGGATGCTCTCATTGATTTCAACAGAGGTGTGATGGACCTAGCACCTATTGTCCAATAGTGAAGCTGGAGGCTGAAACACATCCATAATGACATTTGACAGCTTAATAAGATCTCAAGGCATTTTTACACCCAAAGCCCCTTGAGCTACCACTCTATAGTCTTCTAAAGACTACGGGGTCAAGAACATTTGTAAAGAAAGATATGTAATCAGCACGCAGCAGTTGCAGTATTTTGCCTCCGGATTTGAATTATTTTCTGTGCTGTTTCCATGGTGGCTGTAGAAGAAATGAATAGGATTTCAATTTTCACTGCTGGACAATGGATTTCATCCGTATGATCACATCTCTGCTTGTCCTTCACTTGATAGACCTGCGCTGGTGCTCCAGATACGCTGATTTTAAAGGCTTTTTACACTCACGTGGTGATATGTAGGAGGGTAATAATAAGAAGCAAAGTAGAGGGAGAAGAGAAATGTATTCTTCTTGCATAATGGAGCAGACCCTGGCATTATGGTAATGACATTTCCTCTCTACACACTACAATGGAAGGACAGGAAACCCCCGAGGATGTAACAATGCATGTACATCGTCACAGGATGAATAGATTATGTTTTATGTCCACCCATGACAAAGATTCACTTTGAATAAGTGAAAATGATAATGCACTGCTGACAGTACATTTAAGAGGACTGTGGTACTTATGTGCTGTTTAAGAGTAACAGAAGCAAACCAGTGCTGGCCATATAACAGCAGCTCAAGGACCATTGCTAGCAGATGACAAAAGGCAGTGAAAATATGTACATACTGTTGAGTTTGAACACACCTACAGATGCAGTGTCAGGGTTCTAAAACATGAAAGTCATGTTTCACGATTTTACGCATCAGCCTTTATACCCAAAACACAGCATGCTACTGTGTCTTTTAGCAAAACACTGAGGCCCTATAGCAGCTCCAGAGAGACTGTTACTGTTGCTTATCTTGATCCTCTTATAAAGAGGGTTTGAAATCGAAAGACGGATGAATGGATGGATGGATAAAAGGACAGACAGAAAGACAGATGGGTGGACAGATGAATGGATGACAGAGGATATAAGGAAAAAGCATTCTGGTTATTTCTGAGGGCCACCATTTAGTGTGTTTTTGAGTTTTTGGTTTGTGGTCAATTTGTTAACTAGCAAAGGCTAAAGTCGTGAATGGCCACTAACATGTTAACATATCATTTAACTAAAATGTCACCTATCAAAATGTGCCAATTCCTCAGGGACAAGGGTTCTGCTGTCCCTATGGATTTTAACATCTGAAGCCATTTGTCTCCAAACAATTCTTCTTAGCTAGTGAAGAGTAAAATTAAAATGTGGAAACCCTAACAAATCTCTATTTTTAGTGAGAAAATGGTTAAAGGACACTTACTATGTGAGTCTGGATTGTTGATGCATACAGTACACTCTTGTGAGCTGCCTTTGACCGAGGCACTTAACCCACAGCTGCTCTACTGAAGTTGTTTACTGGCAATAGACTTGGCAGGTACTCAGCAGGTTGATTATATGTACTTCTACAATGCTGTTACTGCAAAGACATTATGTTCCCTCAGAAAATATTTGCATAAATGTGCCTTAAATAAAAATTGGTGCTATCTTCTCTCTCTCTTGTACATGTACAACTCCCTTACCAAATATGGTTTATACTTGTGCTATTCCCTGACAGTGCTTGCCAGCAGATTAAATATCAACCTCACAATGACAACCCACTAATCAGCTCTGTCTTGAGTCACTCTTGCATATGTATGATGTTGCAAAGTAGTTGGTTTTAACACAGGAAGTGGTGGAATGATAGACCTAGCAGAAAATTATAGATGAAACAATCATGGATATCTGCTAAACAACAGAAAGAGTTGACATGCACAAAAATAAAACTACTATCGTTCTTTTTGATATGTAGAGATTCCTTTGATTTAGATGTTTATTTGTGCAATGGATCTTATTTTGTCTATTGATTTTATTTACTTTGCCAAATTGAATCTACCATACTAGTATTTGTTGTGAAGGCTCAACACGCTCTCATTTCTATCTCGTCTAATACCAATGCTTTGACACGCTTTAGCATATCTATGACGCACAGGTGGAACACGTGGTTAATATGGTGGAATGGCAGTGGTTAGGTACAGGTAACAAAACTACTAGGTTAGGTTTAGAAAATAGACCATGCTTTGGGTTAAAATAAATATGTTTTTTACCTAACATAAATACCTCATACGTAAATTATGTAACTTAAAAAATTAAAACAACATTGACCTTCAGTTCCAAAAAGATGTAGATATTAAAATTAAGTTCCACATGGACGTAGGTACTTATGTTACTGAACTTAACGTTAAAAAAATGTAGACTTTTGGTTTCACACTGATGTAGGTGCCCTTAATTATTTAACTTTACATTAAAACAACCCTGACTTTTTGTTTCACACTGACATAGGTACTAAAGTTGCCTATCTTTATGTCAAAACGTCGACTTTCGGTTTTCACACTGATGTAGGTACTTAAGTTATATAACTTTACATTAATTAAGTTTGACTTTTGGTTTCCGTAAATACCTAAGTTATGTAACTTTACATTAAAACAACAGTTTCACACTGACATAGGTACTTAAGTAGCTAAACTTACTTAAGTTATGGTCTTTCTTAACATTTCATAATAAAAACCCACTGATTTATGGTTTAACACAAACATAGGTTCTTTAAACAGCACTGTCTTTTAGTTTAACCTATACATAGGTACTTAAGTTACTTAATGTTACGTTTAAAACAACATTGACGTTTGGTTACACACAATTCATGAACTACAGTCCCCTTGGTGACAGTTCCCTTTTGTTCAATCCATCCACCCTTTCTTGCTCTTTATACATCAGTTGCTCTCCACATAAAGTAATGATGCAGACAGGTTTACAGTGGGGTCAGTTGAAAGCCTGGTGGGTCTTACAAAGATGCCCAATGGTTTCTTTGGAGTCAATATCATATGCCAAGACAAAAAGCTGGTATTTGATCACCTGGGAATGAGAACAGGCTGGAAGGCTACATCAAACTTAAGCCATTATTCTTCAGTTTAATTCACAGATTTTAATCTCTTCACTATTGTGCTGAGACTCATGGCAGTCCCTGAAGAGCAAATGTTATTGTGTTAAATATGGATTATCTTTCTTTGTTGAAGTTGTAACATAAAAAAAAGCATTATGAGAATTACTAACACCACATGCTGTTTTGCTCACCAATTTCTAAACCCTATCACCTGCTCATTTCAAGATAATAACCAGAAATTTATACCTGCTGCAAATTATCCGAACAGGTCTAATGATCAAAACTTCTGACAAGGGTAGACCAATCAGAACAGTTTGAGGGATATGGATAGAAAAAGGGGTTATCGACCAACTTCCAGTAATAACACCATTAAATTTGAATGCCTGCCCTACTGTGCTGCCAGCCGTTCTTTTTATACAGCAATAAGCACTGATCATCTTCTGGTCTTTCACATTTGTGCGACTAAAAAACTTACTTCCAGGAGGCATTCAGCTTCATACTGACTGGTTTTCTCTGGGATGGCCTGTGATGTCTGTTCAGTAACCTACAGCTTTATCACTTTGAGAGTATATGGGATGAAATGAGCAACTAGTTTAGCCTGGTTTGTCAGACACTGATAGTAAACCAAAAAGAAGAAGAAAGAAATGCTTTGGTGCGATCAAACAGCTAATCTCAATGTTACCGCTGGCAAGAGCAGAGCTCGTTAAAAACTATGTACCTGTTTGTCTTTCTATCCTCCTTTCTCTGCCTTGCCAAACCTCTCCTCCATATTGTGTTTCAATTTGTTCTGCTTTAGCTGAAAAAAATAGAACATATTCAATGCCATCTCTTTACAATTCTGCGCAAGTCTGCCTCATTAGAAAGCATCTTCAAAAGGAAGGGACAGGCACCGTCTGAATATTGCACTCCAAATTATCCCTCCTCCCTGCATTCCTTCAACCTGACGAACTCTTCATTAGATTTATGCTACTGTTGTTGTTGTTACTCCTCATTTAGCATCACTGTATTTAATAATGACATTAATATCTTTGACATTGTCATGTTCTTTGCATACTAAAGCAGGGTATTTCCCGCAGGGCAGTGGTTGTTTGTGTTTCCTTCCTCTTCCACATGACCAACACTGTTTACTTCAACTTCAGCTTTACAAGGAAAAAGCCAGATGTAAACCGAATAGTAATACAACACCAGACGGCTGCTAAAAATATGCAGCGCACTGTTTTGTTTGGTTGACTAACTTTAATAATGTATTGCTCCAGTTTAAAGAATTTGCATATTATGTTTGTAGCCTTGGAGAGATCAATCACTGATTTCCATTATAAATAATTATGCACAAAAACTGAGACTTTAATTTGTAATGTCATTATATGACATGAATGACAATGACTAATACTGTGAATTCTAAGGTGCTAAGTCCATGCTGTGGTAGTGCCATAAACTGATAAAAGATGCAAGAGGATACGGTGACGAACACATATTCTCACTGGCTTTAGCCAGAGGACATTCGCTAATTAACATGAAGTGTCCTTGGTTATGTGTAGCACTAATGAATTAATGATCAATACATCATTGTTAAATTAATTGAGATACCTTGGCATGCTTAGCAGAAACAAATGGAGACAACTAGCCTCTGTCCACCCCAAGTGGCATTTATGGCGTGGTTGTCCTCCAATATGAAGACACATCATATAAACCCTATTGCTTCCTGTCACAAAAGGATGCTGCTAATTGTCCCTGCTATCGTCCCCAGAGGAGGCTGCTTGTCTTCTGGGTGATGGTCTTGTTTATTTTGGCTAATTATACTGAAGCCTCGAAACGAACATGGTAATTACTAATGTTAAAATGGTATGCCTAACACCTGGCAAGCATAAAACACATTTTAGCACTGATTAAAAAAAATAATAATAATAAAATAAAGACATCTGTGTTACACTGTGGTTAACAGTTCGCACCATAAATGTGGAATAATGAAACCAATGCCTCATCAGGGATGTGTGGCAAAATATCAAAAGGCACTACAGAAACAAGCAAAGCAGCCCTCACAATATGAAGCATCAAACAACAGGCTGCTTGATGCTTTCCTGCAGTGTTTGATGAAGGAAATCCCTTCCTCGCCTCTGAATTTATTCAGTGATAATTAACTACATTTTTACTGGAGCAAAGTAGCGCCTGGGGAGGGGTGTTGTTAACTGACAACAATTCATGCTGCATAGGATCCCCATTGGTGAACATCTTAGGAAATCACAAGACCCCAAAAATACAATAATTTTAAAAAGCTGCAGATGAGATTAGAAGATAGTGTCCTTGTATTCATGTTCTTTGCTTCAGAGGATGATGTCACCAGTATATAGCAGCCATATATCAAGCTGAATATTACTTCATATGGAAATAATAGATCATTTTATTGATAAAATTTGAATCACATTTAAGGAACTATAACAGGTTCAAAACCACTTTAGCTTGCTTGGGTCCAGACCTTTATATCCACCCACTTGACTATTTGTCTGGTATCATAACATGAAACAGTGATTTCTTAGTTAAAAAGCAATTGATCCAATCAGCACCACAGGCAGAGCTAACGCCATCGTCAAGCTGTTGTCAAACGTCGTCAAGCTGTGTGCCGAGACCACTGAGAAGTCATAATAACGGTAGCAACTGCTTTAGACAAGATAGATGCTGCTATTCAGGCTGTTCTAAATCGATGTGTTTTCTTGATATCGCCCAACATCATAATTTGTTTTTACTTCGCTGTGCTCTACTCATAAAACATTTACTTATAAATGGCTACAAGAAAATCCGCCTACAGTGGATAACCAGCTTGAAATCAAAGAGATTATTGAGCTCGAATGACTAACTTTCCTACCAAGGTTGAGTTATAACTCATACATTACAAGATGGAAAAAATGGACAATAAATTTGTATATTTGTTGGAATAAGGAATGTGTTTGTTGATTCTCCCTGCCTATCCTCGACATAGACCTTAATAAAATCTAAATGTCAACAACAGCAGCAAAAAGTGACCATTTTTATATCAATGACCCACTGCATGTTACCTTTAAAGTGAGCAGAAAACTGTCTTTGTCTATCATAACTCAAAAATCTTACATTCGTGAATTAAAGAAATAAGGGTCAACATGTAACAGCAAAATAACATTTGTTATATATCTCACACACACAACACATTCAGCATGATCCATCTCTTATTTATCCAGTCATTTGCTTAGTACTTCCCAAACACATGCATTTTGCATTAGTGTTACTATTTCAAACAGTGGTTCCCAACTAGTCCAGCCATAGGGTCCATATTTCTCCTTGGTTTAAGGTCCACACATACAATACATTACCAGATATTAAATTATTTTTAATTGGCTTAGAACACAAAGAAAGCAAACATCTTGCAAGAGTAAATAGAAATGGCACTTCAAAATAAAAGCTCTGTGTCATAAATTCACTGTACTTCAATGTAAAGTGTGTTTTTTTACAAACTTAACATATTAACGAGTCACTTGCAGTCCATTCACACTGGATATGTGACCCACTTTTGGACTGTGACTCACCAGTTGGGAACCGCTGATTAAAAACACATCACAAACAGTCTCACGCATGGATGAGTACACTCAGGGCACTACTCGTAGGCGGAGATGTTTTAAATAGTTGGGTTTTAGTAAAAATGCAAACAATCGGACAAAACCGACTTTGATTATACTGCACGAGTTTTGTGCAAGTTTGTAAAGTGATGTTCTGATATAGTTTTTAAGATTTTTTTCAGCATTCAGTGATATTATTACAGTGTTTACATTGTATTTTTAAGAAATACTGATTAAGCTGAATAAGCAGTGCATGTTTGTGGATAAGTGTCTGCCTATGACTGATTCCAACCTACTTTGCTAATTATTTTAAGAGGGTAGTAGTTAATCAAACACTTTGGGTCTATAGCTGGTGTTGGTTTAATGATAATTTAGGAAGTTCCATGTTGTCAAGAAATGCAGGAATAACCGAGGTACGGTGACAATCTTCAGAGCGATATAGTTTTTATGGAAACTGTAGGAAATCTGGTTGTTGTTTTTGCTGTTAAATGTGGACCCGATTACTTTAATTCATGAAGAATGTTCACCTTTATGGATTCTTTGTTCACCATGACGGCATGCGAGAAAAACACATCTTTATGAGTTCAAGGTAACACACAGTGAATACTTTATGTAGAAATTCTGAGAGTGAAATATCACTTTAATATGACGTTAGATATTAACGTTAGTGATTAGTTAGGGAAAATCCAATCCCCCTCCCCCATGTAAAGCTGTTAAGAGTGGACGCAATATCAGACTGGAGACGGAAACTGAGTGTAACGAGCTGGTAGTTCTGTCTCATATCGGGCGATGAGATGGCAGACGACAATTAGTTTTAGTTCTGCATGCTTATTCTGAGCTTTGAAAACACTTTTTGACATGGTCTTTTTTATTTCCTCTGTGACTATTTGAATGGAAGAAGCTCAATACCCTGTGAGTAACAGGAAATTTGTCCTGACCCAGGTGAGAACAAATTGACCTGAACAAGTAGTCCTAGTTTGATAATGATATATTATGCAAGTGAAACACATGTATAAGGACTAAGGAACACTCTCTGCCTTCCCTCTTTTTTGTTAGCATAACACTGAGCAGTAGTCTTATTCAGCTACGATGTGTCACACTTTCCATATGCTAATTACATTTAATGTTTAACCGTCATATTGCAAAGCTTCTCTGGTACATTTGATAGGAGTCCTGTTTAAACCGCCTTGCACTGTACAATCAACAACACTATTTCCAAGCAATATAGCAATAACTTGTGATTACTATGTTTTGCAGCTTGTCAACAGGAAGACAAAGCCGTATTCCCTGTACGGTGTATGTTCAACATGTCTTCTGTCTTCTGAGACTGCCATTCACTCTGCAGAACTAGATCCACTCATTGCTATCCTCGGGGACTGTGTGTGTGTGTGTGTGTGTTGCTCCCCCACCATACTTTAGCTGACAAAGGGGGATGCCTTGAAGACTTTTTTTTTTTTTGCCTGTCCAAAAACAAAGCGAGGGAAGACATAGAGCACAAAACCTATTTTCCCCATTTTCTCTGGGCAATTACACAGATAAAGCTTGGAAAATTGGTGTTTTTTTTTCTTTGAAATGCAGGCAGAAATGGTGTTAAAACAGAGCAAAGAGATTGTGAGAAATGGCTTATTGTTGCCATTTCTTCTGTGTTTGATTTGCAAAGCTTTGTGCGCGACTGCTGAACAGTCAGAAAAGCGTTAACAGCGTACTCTGTGTGTACGCAAATGTAAGAAGGGGAAGAGAAATTCTGCCTATCATGTTTAATTGAACATATGTTTATTTATTTGTCAAGGGTCTTTCTTCACTTGCATTCATGTTTGGCTCTGGTGCTTTGCTCTCGTGTTTATGGTACTACAGTGTTTGAGCTGTGTATGATATTCTGGCAGGGGAATGGTCACAGCACTACAGAGCGGGGTTTGAATGCCCAATTAGACGGGGGAATTGAGGATAGAGACATCTTCTCCACACTAAAGTCCTCTGAAGCAAGATTTACAACTATTATTTTTCCCACTAGCGCCAAGCTGCCTCAGCCTCCATTTCCCTGCAGGCGAGAGTTGTTCTGATAAAGAAAAGGACCCCGGAAAATAAAGAAGTTTCCAAACAGTGGCTCACAGATTAATAACACAGATGGAGGGTTACTCCCCAGCCATGTATACTGTGTTGATTGGGCACAGAAAAGGCAAAATGGCTGCCTTCTGTTTCATTTGTGAGACAAATCATTCAATGGGGCGGCTGCACTATTGAATATGCAAATGGTGCCATTATCCCTGCATGGCTCTGCGGCGGACAGCTGAGGGATCTTGTTGGTGCACGCTTGGTTGGTGGTGTTTTATAAGATGGAGGTACAATTGTCTATTAATCACTCAAGCTGAGTGAGGGAATGCTAACACCAGTTGTATTACTTGGAGAACAATGCTTTTCCCAATAATGGCAAGACAGATTATGTTTACATTTACAATCACACAGCGTGGTCCCCCTCCCAGGGTGTCAAAAAACACTGCTTGGTCAGTGCCCTACTATTGTAGTGATTGCAGGGGCACTGTTTGGCGTCCACGGACTTCAATGTAAAGCCATGCCCATTATCATTAGATGCTCAAACAATAGATGTAGTTTAAGACGCCTGAATGTCTGCTCAGGGTGGATGGTGTCAATCAAGCATCGGACTTTGACCCACGAGAGCAGTGATGACAACAAACATCCGTTGTGGCGTTTGCCACTCAAAGTTGTGTGTCTTGTTTTGTTTTTTAGCTACAAACAGATGTCTTTGTACCACTCTAAGCCAGGTGTTTTTAAGCAGCATTGGTTGTCTTTTCCTAACCATAATTAAGACGTTTTATTGCCTCAAACTTATTGCCAACTCAAAGCAGGGTGTTTTGTAGTGACAGATTTGGATGAGTGGTTTGGGCCAACCAACGCGTTCTTATTGATGCATTGCTTTTCCCCTACCCTGATTGGAAGGTAGCTGTCAAAGTGACTTTTCAATCACAAAGTATCCACTATGGTTGGGCAATGTCTATCAAATTGACACTTTTCAAAGTGAATCATCCGAATGGACAATGACATTGCCCGAACCAGCACGAACCTGCAAACTTCCAAGTTTATGACGTGCGTAGCACAACTGTCAGGACTGAGACAAGGAAATAGACAGTTAGGAGAGTTAGCACAGCAGTGCTCTGCAAGGTGTGTGTGAGTTTTAAATCCTTATGATGGTGGGGACAAACTTCTGTCTATCTGGCAGATAAATCAGAATTACTATTTTGGAAGCACGCGGTAGCCATGCCCTTAAGCATACCCTGCTTTATTGTCTGTTAAACTAAATGGGATCATAATTTACAACCTGAGAATCATTCTGCATTTAAGGGAACTTGGAACTAGAGATTGAGATCAAAGACTAATTAGACAAAAGTGTTTAGTGAGGTAACAAATCAAGTAAGAAGTCCGGTCATTTTCTCATAGACTTCTATACAATCAGATCTCTGATGCAAACAGTGGAATCGCCCCTATTGGACATTAGAAAGAATGCAGGTTTAAGATACATCTGCATTGGCTTCTCTTTGCAGACCTGTAGATTGTAGGAATTTCTTTGACAATCTCCAAACCTGCTTGAAAAGAAAGGACACAGTTTGAGACAGGGATGGCGTGGGATAAGGGCCCTGGCTAAGACCTAAACCCAAAACAACATAGTCCAACCACTACATGACAGCAGCGCACTCCCTTAAAAGCTTTACTGACAATCTCAGTGTTGACTGACAGCAGCCTTTGCCACAGCCTAGCCAGAAGCAATCGATCAAAAAGAAAACCTTCCTAATCAGACATCAATTACTAAATTTACTGGAAGAGATCTCTAGAGTAGATTAGCTGCAAAGAGTGCATGGATACACAGGAGACTAGTTTTATCTATAAATCAGACACAGTGCGTAATGAATACGTATTACTCGGCAGCTTGCTATAATCAAAAACTTTGACAGCAAGCATTTATTAAATCTAGCAATTACTGATTTCTCTATTGACATTGCAGTCTTGAGATGAGCATACAAATAATGTGATGATTATATTCAACGCATATGTGACAATAACATAATTGGCCATGTGCATGATGCACTTTATTTGAATTCCACCATGAAATTTAGTGAGACCCGGCTGATAATTACATGTCTCACTGCTAAAACCACTGGATCTAATTTTGCACTCTTGTCTCCAGCTTAAGAAAGCTCTCCCTCTGCAACCCCCTCCCTTCTGATCATCCTTTTTAATTGCACTTTGCACACCCCAAAGGAAATAAAAACTGAAAAAGTCTGTGAATAAATCATGTCTTCCCCAAACTTGGGGCCCCTTTTGATCTTTTGACTCCTTGTATCCTTCAGTGGCCCCAGGGGTTCACCCTGACTTCTGATGTGTCTTACGCAGCAATCCGCAGTAGCCTCAAGAGCACTTACTCTGGGGTATGACGCAGACTAAATCAAAGTGAATCATCCAGAGCTAATGTTACTACAGACGGACACTTGAAAAGATCTGTCCACGATGTCCACTATCAACACCATAAGGTCTTTCTGCTGAGTAAGTATCTCCTTCCCTTTGACTTTCTGCTTTTATTGTATTGCTGTCACTCTTCCGCACCACAGGCGGCCACTCTCTGCTATCCAAATAACACATCAGAAAACCTCACTTCTGAGGTCTGAAGCTAACAATTACCTGAGCTTCCAGTCCCAGTCTCCCAGCACACCACAGATGCCTATTCACATTTAAGTGCCTTGTAACAACAGCTATTATTCCAAGATGATTCAAGAAGGCAGGGTAGTTGGAAGTCAAAGAAGTAAAGGTGTCTTCATCAAAAGACAGTCATCATACTGCGACGAAAAGTCAAGTGTACCCAATTTGACGGAGAAAAAAAAAAGAGAGTGAAAACAAAAAAGAGCAAAGCACAGAACGAATAAAGCGATAAGCTGTTATTGTTTCTCGTACAATTCCTTTTTTTATCACCTTGGTCTGGGATGTTGGATTTAGTTCATACTGGGATACCAATTGGTAAAGGACATTGCACGTATATTGCCCTGTTCCTGTAAAGGCAACCATCTGCCGAAAGGGGAGGGAGGGGGGTCATCTTTCAAGGTGAAGACGACAGGCTGGCACAGATGCTGCCAGGCTTTTGTTAAGTTTTATTTCACCCCCTGTCCACTCTTGTTTGGCAAGTACATTTACAATTGGCAGCATCATTTAGTTTGCTCTGTTTATGCTGGGCCCTTGCACTGAAATGTCTGACACTTCAGGAAGACAAGAATCAAGCAAGGAAATGCAAATTCCTGCAAGCCTGGGATTTTTTCGACTCATTTTATAAGATACGCATAGAGAAAAATTAATACCTAACAAAAGCACCAAGGTAGAATTGTGCTCTGTGTATTTACAACAAAGATAATTTGAATTTTTTTGCTATGCAAATTGTGTTTTTGCAAAGTACTTAAGAACAGAAGTTCTCTTTGAGAAAAAGTAAAAATTCCACAGTGACAAAGAAAACCAATGGGTGCACGGTGAAGCTATTCTAAAAGCCAGGTCTAATTTAGATGGATTTGAGCTGGCACAGGTTCATGGCCACCATCCAACAACACTTAAGGGACAGACTAAGGATGACACTGGAATACTTATTTCCTGTCAGCGAGAAAGAATGCATGACAAAGAGTCGGATGAACTTGCTCTTACCTTTGAGGTCCAGGTTGCGGGCTCCATTGGAGTGCTGCGTCACGGTGCGTGAGTCAATCTTAAGCGTATGTACGTTGTTGGCGTCCCGGGACACCACCACGTTGTGCCACTGGTTGTCATTGAGCGGCTTGTCGGAGTTGCCCTTCATCAGCGACGGCCCGTTGCCGAGATCAAAGACATAGTGGACGTATCTGCAAAGAATAGAAAGATCGAGTGTGAGCGTGTTTGCAGTAGCTATTCTTGAAGGAAAGTAAATAAATTAATTTCTGAAAATGGAGACAATCAACGCCAAGGCATGTTTTCTCTCAATGACAAGTGCTAATAACAAGCCAACAACCTCCGATTGTTCTGATAAAGTGAAGTGCTCTCCTATTTCATCTCTAATGTCTCCCTCCTGTTCTCCATCTCAGAATATGCTTTTGATGTAAATCATGCCACCAGTTTATTTGCTGCACATGAGGCCTGGGATTTATTTTTTCATCACTGGTTCGACATGTAAATATAGAAACCTGTTTTGTCTAAAAGCCCCCTTTTGCCCAAAGGCAGACGAGGTGGCACAGTTCCCCCTTTCTCACAAATATGGCTGCCTTTTGTGTTTTGGGTAAAGGCTATTGTGGCCATTTTATTCAAGGTATGTTGGCTGTTTTTTCTACCTTGAATCCAATTCCTTTATGTAGCCTCTTGTCTTTGTGTGGCAGAGGCAGCTCAGGCTTTTGTGTTGTAACAGTGCTCACTATAGAGCACAAGAGGAAGAGAGATACACACACTAAAGCCTCTTTTTGATACTCTAATTATGAACAGCTTTTAGGGTGATACAATTCACAATTCGAAGCAGTTTATTTCTGGGGTGTGCGCTAGCGTCTAGCTTATAGAAAATTGGCCGGTCAGAGGAATGCATTGTGGTCAAAATTATGCATTTACAGTTATCAGTTAATGGATTGTAAAATAAACACCCAAGAGGGAAGTTTGAGAAAAAAATAGACATGAATGTTTCTCCACTTTCTGGTTCCCAGCGGTCTTTGCAGCTTTCAGCTGAGCTTTTAAGACGACTGATTATGATTACTTGCGCTAAAGTCACTTTCATGCAGCCAGCCCTGATTCATAGCAGCATTAAATGACTCACTGATCTGCGTTAACTTTGAGAGAAAAAAAAGCTATGATTCAACCCATATTTTGTTTTATTGCCAAGAACACGCTTCTAAATGTTTTGACTTGGGTGGTGATCAATTGACAATTCACTAGATTCCTCAGTGAATTTCACACAATATACAAATGGGTTGGATTTAGCAGGAAATGGGAGTAAATGGTCTGCTTTACCGAAGGAAACCAAAGGTACAGATCACGCTTTCAGTAGCCTCTCTGTCATTACCCTAAATTTGTGCTAAATTTAGGACCTTTTGTCTATTTTGCAAGTGTTGGTGTTGCTTTTTGTGGTTGGCTTTGGACGGTGGTGGCATGTGGCTGAGTCACCCATCAGGATGAGCTAATTAGCCAACCAGTCTGGAAACTCTCCTTCTGCCTACTTCTAATAAGCTAGCTGCTAGGTAGCCAAGTCAAGGTTTTTAATGTAAACATTAGTTAACATCGGAGAAAAGATGGAGAAGAATGAGGACCAGCTGAACTAGCATCCTGCTAGCTTTTGTACTGGGGTTTAGACAATGAATTGGGTGACCTCCATACCAGTACCGGTACCGATATATCATGGAACTGTAATAGAGAACCCTAGAAATAAGTCCCTCAAACCCAGAAATCAGTTAGCATTTAAGCACCTGCAGTTTCTTTGTCTGGAACTCAATTGATTTTTTGGTTGGATGCCTGAAACAAACTCTGTGGTTAACACAAGCTTAACAGACATTTAAGTTTCGTTTTGCAACATACAATACGTCAGTACATACTTTGAACCTTTATGTGTCTTGAAAAAAGTCAGTTGCTAAAAATAGCTACCTGAGACTGGTGATTGATTGACATGGGACTCACCCCTTCACCAGTTCCACGACAATAAAGTCACTCCCGTCTCCAGAGTTGAAAAGCATCAGGCCGTCTGGCGTGGTGGTTTTAAACTGAAAGAAGAGGTGCATGGAGGCGTAAGCTTGTAACGTGGCTAAAGCTAAATAGCTGCCTTTCGTTCGAAACGTCACCGGATCTGCAATGATGTGGCGCATGCCGAAGCGGGCGTTCAGTTCGCAGTAGGAGATGTCGCCATTTTTGCACTGGTCTAGGTAGGGCACCCCATTGAAGGTCAGACCCTGGAGGTGGCCGATGAAGTTTGAGGGCACCACGGAGATGAAGCGCCGCTCAGTCATGATGCCGGTCTCTATGTTGTGGAACTCGAGACGCGTGTGGGCACCAGTCATCTGGCCTGGAATGGGAAAGGATACATAGAACACAGCATTAGACAAGTGGCAAAACATCCACTGCAATCTCCTCCTTTAGGCTGCAGAAGGCATGCTGGGGAAATGTGAAGGATTATGTCACACTGTTACACTGACAGGATTATAACCAGTTTAAAAGGACACATTTCAAATGTTTTAATGCAACAAAGGTTCACCCTTTACAACTTGAGCAAATTTTTTGATTTATTTGAAAAGCATGGGGAAAAGGCGATGAGCAACATATGAAGACAGACCCCAAAAATTAGCAAGAAATTAGTAACAAAATTACCTGAAAATCAGTAACAAAAAAAAAAAAAAACAAAACAAGGCAAACAAGACTTGGAAAAGTGTTTAAAAACTATATTAATTCTATAACATAATTTTAAATGTAGAAATGATAATTATAAAAAAAAAAGCTCTTTCAATATCTTTTTTCCCCTAGACATTTTTTCTACATTTCTTGCTAAATTACTCTTTACCTTTTTCCCCATGTTTTTGAAAGAAATCACACCAATTTGCTCAAGATTTGAAGGTTTCAGTACTTGTGAAAGGCACTGAAAGATGAAAAGTGATGTTGCTCCAATTTTCAAAGGGTTAAACTTCAAGAGATTCGTACTTTCTGTTGAAATTGTGTATCAAACTTAATCATGGATCCATTTCATTGTAAAGAAATGCAAATAAACACTGATTTACTGTGTCTGATTTAGTAATTAAATGTTAAGCACATATTATATGCTTCTGGCATTTCTTTATTATGCTGATTAGATCTTTAAATTGATTTCAGTTGCTTTAAAAAACAGTGTGATCAGTGTGTGGTTTTACTGTATAGGTTCACAAGGGTAGAGCCTATTTGCCTAACCTGCTGTGAAGGATATTATACAAGCATAACACTGCAGAAAATTTCTTGTTACTACTCTACATGCCACAATTTATATTGTGTTTACTGGGAGATGTGGAGTAATGAGCTTGGCAAGCTGCCGATTTAAATGCCTTCCCTGCTGAAGCCTGGCCAGCCTCGCAAGGACTCCCTGGGTGCTTTGGTCTTTTCTTCTCTCCTGTGAACCAGTTTGTGAACCAGGCAGAACTTCACAGGGTCATTCTTTGCTTCTGGCCTCAGCGTGCCCACTCTCTTCCCTTCATCTCGCTCACACCTTTCTCTCTCCTCTTCTCTCGTCCTTTGCCCTGCCATCCTTTTTCGCCTGAGGCCACAATACCGTGAGTGCCCGTGACTCCACCTCGTCTCTTGACCTTTTATCCTTCTCTTGCTATTTTCTTTAGACGTTGGCAGAACCTGTACCTCCATACTTTGTACACAGTTGCTCACACTGTTGGTAAATGCTAGAAAAACTTGAAGTCCAGCCTTTAAACCCCTGTGAAATCTGAGCATATTGCTTATTTCTTTCAAATACATGGGGAAAAGGCAGTGAGTAATGAAAGAAGAAATGACCCAAAAAATTGCAAGAAATTAGTAAAAAGTGGGTGAAAATTATCTGAAAATTAAAAATACCACAACAAGGAAATGAACCTGAAAAAAAGTGCTTAACAATTTGGTAACATAATTTTAAACATGTAATCATGATAATTGTATAATATTTAATATTTTATAATACCCTTTCTTTCTCTAGCTTTTTAAAATTATTTTCTAAATCTTCTAATCTTGCAATCATAGAACATTTCTTACCAAGTCGGTTATTGCCCTTTTTCCCATGTTTATTGAAAGAAATGCACCATGCCTACATATGAAAGATATCTGGAAAACATCAGCACAAAAAATGGATGTAGCTCCAGGTTTTAAAGGGTTAAATGAGACATAGGTGGGGGAAAATTTGGACCATATTATGGTTTACTCCCCAACGAAGCACATAATTTTAATCTTAGCAATGACATTTGCAGATAAACACCTTTTAGCTCTTATACCACCTTCCCTAGATATCAGTTTAATAGTAAATGAAAGAATCATATGCCACCTCCGTCTCTAATTTATTATCAGCGTAATTAGTCACCTTCGCTTTCAAATGAGTTGTTAATGACAAATGGCAAAACAGTTGACTCTATGTGGGTGGATAGTGGAGTCATACTTGTGGATTTGTGACTACATATCCTTCACTGCCTCTCATCCCATATTAATCCCTCTGTGTCACAAACACAACTAACCTTCCACTGTGACATTATCCACAGACAGCTGCAGGCTCTTGCCTCGTCGCACCACCTTCACCGTGTGCCACTCATTGTCGTTCAGCTTCTGCCCCGCGAACAGCGTCTCGGGTCCTTTGCCTGTAGCAGTGGGGGGGGGGGGGGGGTCAAATCACAAACAGCACAGCAGGGAATGCTGTGCGTGCCTACTCATGCACCCACACACAGTTCACACACAGTGGGTGACAGTGCCAGTGGAGAAAACCTGCATGTTTGCGAGACACATTCACACTATAGATTCTCCTGGTATAGTGGAAATGAAAGGAATCAAATATCCGGCCTGACAGACTGTAAAATCGAATGTCTTCTCAAAAGCTTGCAGTGTTGCAGCAGGATGTCGTCAAAGGCAGTGGGAAAAATAAGTCGTAACCAGTTGAGGGAGTCGATTAGAACAGGCAGCTGACGATGAGTGGAGATGCTGGGTTACAAATGTTACACTGAGTCTTGTTAAGAAGTCTCTGGGTGGATGAAACCAGACGGTTTAACCACTTATACACCAAACTGCTTTCCTCCTTCCAGGGTTCCCACACATATTCATTGACAAAATTTAAAAACTTTTCCATGACTTTTGAATTTGACCCACAAGGAAATAAATAAATAATTTAAAAGAAAGTAAAACTACCACCTTGCTGTTTTTATTCCTCCATGAACCAGCCAAGTTGCAGTTACAGTTTATAGCCATGTCTGTGAAAACATAGATGTTTCACACAACATCAACAGATGGACACCCCAGATTAGCGTCCCCAATTCAGTGTCTGACCAAATGTTTCCCCTTCTGTTCCTGAAATATGATGTTGCGCAATGGCAAGAAAAGTGTTTCTGCAGAAAATGATGATGTCATAGCCAAGTTGACTGTTGAACTTTTGAATCTAAAAAGACATTGCTTCTTCATTTTACTGGACATTTGTGTGAAATTCTGTCATAATTAGCGTATGAATTCTTGATTTATGGCCAAAGACAGGTTTCCTGAGGTCACAGTGACCTTGACCTTGACCACCAATTACAATTAGTTCATTTTCAAATCGAACAAATTCAAATTGAACATTGATGCCAAAGAAGGCCTTAAGGGAATGAATTCATTCCCTTCAGGCCTTCTTGAAAAATTCACAAGAATGAGACAAACGCATGGAAACTGTGACCTTGACCTTTGACCACCAACATCTAATCAGTTCATCCTTGAGACTAAGTGGACGTCTGTGTCAAATTCGAAGAAAAAAACTTCCCTAAAGGTGTTTTTGATGAATCACGTTTACAAGAATGAGATCAGCGAGGTCACAATGACCTTGACCTTTGACCAATCAAAGAAGTTTCTAATTGAGGAATTTCCTCTAGGCATGCTTGATTTATCAGGATTTTTGCCCCAATCACCCAGCATTTTTCGATCATATCAGATTTAAACTCTATTGTAACATCATTTCTGCTGCCTGACATACATGAGGGCAGAGACAGAACACGGGCAAAAAATGAAAAACAAAACACAAAACATCAAACACTGACTCACAGATAGATTTACCATGACGTTACATTAAGTGGAAGGCTATCTATTGAAAATGACCGTAACTATTTTGTTACAGGCAACAAAATTCCATGCATTCCCCAAAACTTTCAGTGATTTTTTTTGCTTATTCCATTACATTTCCAGGTTCTTAACAACCGTGGGAACCCTGCCCTTTGCACTCCCGATTCCCTTCTACTTCCCTTTCTTGCTGTTGTTTTGCCTCTACAACTGACAGAGACAATTTGATGCATATGGGAAATGCTTATTGGAGACATATTTACATAAGCGTCTTTTCAAAGTGGAGAACAAGCTATTTATATCCTGGCAAATGACAGAGCCTTATTACATCAACATTAGAACAAATTGATGACGTGAGGGAGTGACAGCGGGGGAGATTTTGATTAAGACAGCAGTCATGAATTTCTCTTTCAATGACGAGTTGATGTGATTCACAGCTTAAGTCAAGGCGGTGGCTGGTGCTGGTTAATAGCTGTGTCAAAGTTTGTATTAGGGTTCAATGATAGGCATACAAGAGTGGGGTAAGTATGGCATGTGACAACAAAAGGAAAATCATTCCTCACATTCAAAAGTTAACGGCCTGTCAGCAGTGGGCGTGCACAGCGTCATGGCACCAAGGTGAAGGTAATCAGTGATAAGAGGGGAGAAGGAGGATTGTGTAAACAGCAGCAGGGCGGACTGAAATAGCAGAATGCTGGAGGAAACTAGTCACTTCCATTAAGCCACCTCCTGTACTTTGTGCTTTTAGGCAGCTCTGGAGTTGAGCAAGGGCCATTGTCGCTGGTAAATAAAGAAATGCCACATCAAACGACAATGTCTTTCTTACACCATTAGCTCTGATGATTTGTTTATTGCAGATCTAATATTATAAATTCCACTTTGCTTCTGGGGACTTTTCGGACTGGTTGGCCGTCTGGAGCCTGAGTATATCATAGCAGGTGCTCGACTGGATGATATAGAACATCCGGCTGAAATATGATTGTCCCCTTTCCAGTTGTGTTTGAAATTATGTAGTCTAGATGAAAAAAAAAGTCCCATCAATTGATGGCCCTGCCTGGCAAGAACACAAACATGGTCCACTGGAGAATTGTTTTCCCATTTACTCCTGTTACTTTTTTTTTTTTTGTATTGTTTTTTTCATGGGCTTTTTGTCTTCAGCCACATGAAATTGGATAGAGAGACTTTTGATCACACCATGTGTGAAGTAAATATAAAGGAAAAGGCTGCAATATTGCTGCAAAGAGTGGCTGAAAGTTACCAGCAGAGAAGTTAGAGCTGATACAAAGACAGATAGGAGGATGGAGGAGGAAAATATGAAAACGGATGAAGATGAAATAAAGACGAGTGAAAAGAACCCAAGAGAAGAACAAAAAAACGGAGAAACAAAGTGCAATGGAGCAGCAGCAGCAGCAGAGCCGGCTGGCTGATGTAAGATCGTAAAAGTTAGAAGAGTCTACTGCAGCACAAATGAGTGGAAATGGATACCCTTTAGAATAGGGGTCCATGTAATATTTATTTGGCTTGGCTGCTACAGGCCACAGGAGAGCAAGGGGCCACTGCCGCACACCTAGCAGGGGCTATTTGGCTATAATACCACTAACAATGGGGGGCGAAAGATATATGGGCTGCTCTGGACAGACTGGCAGAGCAACAAAAAGCTCTGGGCAGAAGGTGGTATAAAAGTGCAGTGAGGGACCTATTAGGTTGTAGGAGCAAAGTGCGACACAGTAACAACACTTGAGGAAAAGTTTGGAATGCAAGTCACACCAACATGTTCTCATCCCAAGTCGTCACATAACGCCACTTTGTCAGTGGACTTTCACAGTTACACATTACTGCTCCTGCATCCTCTTGCATCTGCTGTTAACATTCCAGGATGCTGCAAACAACACCGGAATGTCGACAAAAGCACACGGTGAGGATTAGGTAACAAACGCACATATACAATGAACGCCAGGATATCAACAAAAGCATATGGACAATCAACACTGGGATATCAACAAAGCCACATGGTTAGGATTAAGCTACAAAGGCACAGGTGGTTAGGTTTCGGCAACAGAAGCACATGGTTAGGTTTCAGAAAAAAAAAAAACATTATGGTTTGGCTCTACATTCATAAGGGAAGCAGACACCGGGCTTCCAGTTGAAAGTCTGGGGTTAGCTGGACCCATCCACCAGCCCTCCCTTCCGCCCTAGAGGGAACTCCAGCTACTTTTGTTAAATTGTTACTAGCAGTGTTTTAACCTGACATCATCCATCAGTGTATCATACAGCTGCAACAGGTTCCATCTGGCCGCGTTACTCAACTGACGCTGCCCATCCGGGTATGCTATTACCGCAACAGGTGCCGCCCATGGACTGTATATAAAAGAAGGTTTACCTATTTCCACTTATCCCTGCCATTCTTAAGGGAAGCCAAAATATTCAGGATATGTCCGCTGCCATCTCTTGCTGGTGAAGATATTCGGAGCAAACATCTGCACATTATAAATCTTTGCAGTGGAGGAGTTCATTTGAAACACTCGTCCAATAAGTCCCAAGCAGTGCCATTGACTGTAAGCAAAGATATTGGCATACACAGCTGTCAACCATGGCAAAAATGTCCTTTTTATAGAATTTAATTCATTAAAACCAAACTAATTAAAATAGAGATCACTTGAACAAACATCAGGATGATGAGAACTACCTTAAAAGACACAGAGCATATTTTGGAAAAACTTATTTGGCATGTTCTTGGAGCTTTTAGTCTGGCCCATGCCCACTAACATGGAGTGGGTGGGCTTTATGGCCTGTACTGGGTAATCAAGATGTTTAGGCCTCACTTTGTGGGAGCTGTCATGTTGCCCATCTTTATATACAGTGTATGGTACCATGCCACTGCCTTGGAGGTGTAGTATACCATCACAAATGCTGGTTTTTGGTGTCAGTATCTCACTCCAAAATCACTGACAAAGTGGCAGTATTTTATGACTTTAGAATGAAAAAGGGCTGGTCACAAAGTTAGTTAAGGGGGGATCAAAGGTTGACAAATACCTTGCTGCAAAAGTATGAAAATTAAAAATAAAAAAAATAATTAACTTTTGGGTCATTTATTTGTTGGCTTAATGCCCAGATCATTATGCCATGAGTATAAGAGGATGCCAGAACAATGACTGCTCTGAAACCACATGTTGATGAAGCACCTGGTTCGATATGGTATATTTCTAACAGCAAAGTGAAGCCTTTATTGCCGAGGTAACACTGCAAACAAGAAAGCTGAGGTTAAATGAGTCACTAAGCCTCTAATTGAGCCACTGACAGAGGGAAGCACTCACCGCTGGAAAAACGAGGGAGGGGGGGGGCATGGGCTCATTAATAAAAGAGCTGGCGATTATTAAAATGCAATTAATTCTCATCCTGCCACTCGTGCCCTCTCGCTTTGTCTTGGAGATCAGCAGGGCAAAGGGCTGTGATCACACAAACAGAAGCTTCCTCTCTCTTCATCTCTTTTGTTCTCTCTCATCCTGTCACTTTTTCTTCTAAATGTGTGGGAGCTGAAGAGGTGTCAGGGAGATTTCTTAAGTTAGTGTAAAAATAGCCAGGATTGTGGATTATCTTCATTGACTGTGTCGGCACACCATAAATGAGAGGTGTGATGTTTGCGGGCGATTGCATAATTACCAGCAGTCATCCATCATTGGTGGCGGTGTTCTCTCTGTAAACAACCTTGATTAATGCAATCGGATCAATGAAACACGAGCCGTCAGCCATTGGCTGCGGGTTGTTGCCATCAGTCTCTATTCAGGGCTGTGCAGTTGCTGTTGCAGCAGCGAGTACTTGAGCACAGTTGTATAATCATTATGTCTAAACCCTAATCAAAACAACTTCAGGGAGTGAAGCTGCTCATCAGTCAGTGATGACAACATTTCCAACATGACAATCAGGAAGTGAGAGATGTTTGTTTCCTCTGGCTGTGTACAAGTGGCAAAGAGATCAAGATGTCTCTCAGACCAGTGCTTAAAATAGAAGGAGATTCTGACAAACTGGGTGTATTACCAAGTAAAACACTATGAAACAGTTAAGTTGCACTCTGTATGAAAACCAAACCATTGTGTGCTCCACCTAACATCCCCTATTGTCACCCCGAATCATCCCCAACTGATTCTGGCCTCACAGCAAACCCAGCTTCCCTGACATGGTTGTTAATAAGCTAACGAGAGCGCTGAAGTCTGACGCTGGCCAGAGGGCTCAGAGCCACCCAAAGAGCAGCCATCACTTCTAGCCAACGTAGTGGCCAAAACAACAGCGCCACAGCATGATAGGGCCACGGGCAGTCCCTGGTAAAGTCCGCTGCTGACCCAACAGCGGGCAACAAAAGAGCCAGCCATGAGTCATGCAGCCATACATGGGGGCAAGCTATTGTCAGGGTCGCTCAGGCATATGTGGTTAGGGTCAGGGGTGACAGCAAAGGGTGTCAGCAAGTCAACATTTGCTTGGAGGGATTGAGTGTGATGATATATCTGAGCTAACAAGACAGTTTATGCCCCAATCAAGTTAGTCACACTGGCACCAAGAATGAGCTGTTTAGAAAAAGCAACTGTGTGTTTAAATGCCATGGGAATTGGGATTTAGCGACCCGGTCGGCAGAAGAAATGCTGCTAGTGCATGTTTCTGCAAAACATAGATATCTAAGGTTTGTACGTTCCATATGTAGCAGATCAGGTTGGTCTCATGCACTGTTTGTATGTTTTTCTACGAAAAGTAACTGATCAAAATTCATACATATACCACATAATGATGAGCCAGTAATCAATTCGTAACCTACGTCTTTTGGAAGGTTGCAAACATGTGACCAATGTGCTGATGGGTGTAAAGGAGGAAACAGTCCCAAATGGTCCAGTTAGGAGGCTAGTTTAGGTGGTGGATGGGTCACAAAACTCAGCACTTTCACCTGGGACTGGAGACCAGTGTTCGGAATGGATTGAACTTTGATTTGTTTTAAGATATGTTCTCACCATGTTTCCTTTCCTTAACCTAACAACCTTAACTCTACTTGTCTTAACCTAAAGACCCCCAACTCTACCTGCCTAAACCTCACCTCTGTAACTTTGGTTTAAAAATGTAATTTTACATTAGGCTGCTAATTTGTAGGATACTGGATGAACTGCTGGATGAGGACAAGTTAAGCCGATATGTGAAACTTTATGTTTTTTTAAATTTGAATTTATCAAATTGTTGTGACGATGCTGTGGTTAATGTGTGGTTGGGTTAAGCACCAAAACCAAGTGGTTAGGGTTAGGAAAACATAGTGTTTGACCTAAAATACTCAATTTTGTCACAAAAACATGGCTGGAAATGTGTAATTTAAATACACCCAGTTTTATCACAACAGAAATGGCTAGAAATGTCCTAGTTGCCATTAAAAATATCCACTTTTGTTGTTTGTTGAGCATCAACAGTGGTCTGCTAATATCTGTTGCTTGGTCTCTTCCAGGTGTCACAGCATCCACCATTCCCTCTTCTGATGAGATTCTTAGCACATACAGTATATATGTAATATGAATTATCTCACTTTAGCAATGTTGATATGATATAAAACGTACAATTGTAACATAACTATAGTTCACAGAAATGTACAATGCCTAAGTTTTATTCCACTGGCTTGGCTGGATTTAGATAAGTGGTACAAAATATATCTACCTTCATCACTGTAGCATTGGAGAGTCTCTAATCAGCCTTCACAGAACAAAAGAAGTCTTGTATCATTGAACAATGCTGTGCCCTGAAAATGCCACTGACTCAACTGAACAGGCGAACCCGAACTACTCTGTTCAGTTCCAAAACAGCATCATCTTCTATCTTATGAGGTTTGACAGATCCTGCCATCCTCGAATACGGGATACAAGTAGCGAATGCCAGCTCAAGTTCTGTGATTCAAATTCCCTGGAAGAGAACATAATTATGAGCAGCTAGCACTCGGGGACTTTTGAGGTCATGAGTTTCTGCAAAGCCACACACATTTGTGCATCCCTACTTGCAAGCACACATGAGAGAGAAGAAAATATAACAGTGGACTGCAGCCCAATTAAAATGGCTCAAGAGAGAAACACAGTACAGTGTTTCATTCTCGGCTCAGCAGCCCCACTCTGAGGAAGGAGGGAGTGCCGATTCTGGGAGTTAGAAAAGAGGGCTTGAAAGAAAGAGATGGAGGAGGGGAGAACGATAAGAGAAAGTGTGGGGATGAGGGAGGATACCAGCTGATTGAAATGGATTTTTCATGCAGAACAGCAAAGGAGGATAAAAATCCTAACCAAGGAGACCAAATGCTGACCAGGGGGAAATGTAATGCCTGGCTTCTTTGTGAATTCATATGGAAAAGAGGGATAAAAAAAAATGTCTCCATAAAATTCCTGTTTAGCAAGATAGGCATATGTTGTAATCAAAGTGGGAATATGTGGATGTGCAGTATGAGTGTAGGACTTTATTTATGTTCATGATTAGCATTTCACTACCAGGTGATAGACCTCAGGCAGCCCCTTGCTGTGCACCCATCTGGGAAAGCACTTTGTAAGTGAACACAGTGTACTGTACACACAAGCCTATGCATATACTTGTGCAGGTACATGCAGCTTTGAAAATATGTAAAGATAGTACGCTTTTTTCTTTACAGCGAAAATCACAGGAGATATGCTGTGTGGTTGTGATTCTATGTGTTGAATGGCTTCCATTGAATGTTAATAATGATGTTGATTATGCACTGAAAATGCCATGGGAATCAGGATTGAGCCATCACCAGTGGGAGGTGATGCGTGAGAATTTTCTTGGCAAAACTAACTTTCTTTCTTCTTAGAATTGCATCGAAATAAAAGTTTGAAAAATCTTCCTAAATAAAGCATTGTACGAAAATAGATTAAAAAGAAGCTTTATGGGAAGACATTTAACATTTACATTTTACAAAAGGCAATTTATTTTACCCATCAATTTCACAATGTGTTATGTTCTAGTGTGACTGTATCAGCTAAGCACGTGTCTGACAACAAAATGCCTTCCAAAATTAACTGAAAAAGATAAAAATGTGTGTTTACTGTTTTAACAGAAGCACGTATGGACCAAACACAGTTATTACACAACTGCCACAAAAAAAAAAAAAAAAACAATTGAAGAAGGTATCAAAATAATTCTACCATATGGCACCATTACCTGAGAGCCATTTATTCCTCTATACTTTGCCTAGGGCAAATATCTTACTTTAAATTTGAACATGATCATCTAAAAGAAAAAACCCTCAAGCTAGCGGATGTGAAATGTCCTCCCAGTCATCATTAAAACCATTAATCAATGGTTGTTTTTTTTTTTTTTTTGGGGGGGGGGGGTTACTTCAAAATAATTTCTACTGAAACAATAGTATCAAACTTGACAAAGTGCTAGCAGCTGCACATTTGTATTTGCTAACAATCAATCAATATTTATAGATGGTTTATGCTCTATTTAGCATATCCAGTTAACTATCCACAGTAAATGATTTGTATAGATTTAAAAATGCATAGCTGGTGTTGTACAATGAATTTTTATGCAACAAAGTGACTGCGGGAGTGAGGGAGGTAGGTGTTTCTTAGGTGTACTGTAGGTACTGTAGGCTATGAACTGAAACTACACAGCTTTCTTGCTTCCAACTTTTGTGGGAGGTCTGTGTGTGTGTGTGTGTGTGTGTGTGTGTGTATGGGTGTGGTAGAGATAGAGAGTGAGAGAGAGAGAGTGTGAGTGCTTGCTCTTCCGTTCAACCTTGCAGAGGAGAGCAGTACACGCTGTGCACAAAAGATACATCTCCCACACATACACATGCCGCCCTGCTTTCCTGCCGCTCAAACAGACCAGCGCTCCTAATTGGACCATTGGGGGTCTAAGAGTGTATGTGTGTGTGCGCACAAGTGTGTATGTGAATGACAGAGAAAGAAAGGGACCATTTTCAAAAAAGAAAAAGGAGAAAAGGTACTGTTAAAATGTTAATTTAGGTCTGAGGTTATAGCATCAGTGGCAGTGAGGGTTGGAGAAAGTGAGTGCAAAGAGAGGGCAGTGTGTGTGTGCATGCGTGCGTGCATGTGTACTTGCTTCATAGTGATGACACAAGTTTTTAACCAACAAAGCGAGAACATTTTTAGCCGGTCCTCACTTCTTCAAAGGGGACTTGGGGGTTGAGATTTGGTTTTAAGGCCTATGTTAGAATTAAGGCTAGGTTAGGATTGGAGTTAGGCATTTATTCGTGATGGTTGGTTACTGTAAGGGGCTGGGGAATGCTTCATGTAATTGAGAATCCTCACAAAGATATAAGTACAGGAATATGTGAGTGTGCTACAGAAAATGGGACTGCCAAAAGATGAGAGAAATGCAGTGTCAGCACTGCTTCCCGGCCAAGAGAGTGGCATGAGAACGCCACAGGACAGCTTGATGACACGTGTGAGCGTGCATGTGTGTGTGTGTGTGTGTGTGTGTGTGTGTGTGTGTGTGTGTGTGTATGAAGGCAGGTAATCTCCAGGACAATATCCATGTAAATGTGTTGGATGTTACACCTGAATTGTAGATCACAATTGCAAGGAGAGCATATTGTGTATGAAGACATATTCTTTGGATTTACACATTTTTTTATGTTGCTTCGAGTGTGTGAACGCATGCGGGGTGGAAGTGTGTGTTGCAGTTTATGTGCCAACTCCATGCCCCCCCTCTCTCTTCCGCCATCTGTGCTCCTGGCATGGCTCCTTAGTGTCGGTAATGAAGAGGAACGCCCCCCCCCCACACACACACACACACACGCACACACTTACACACACTTTCATCCTTTCTGCCGTCTCCTTGTCTGTCTCTAACAATCCTTTCCTTCTCCAACACATTCTCTTTACCCTCAAATGACTCTGCTGCACTGCAAGCTACCGTCTGCACACACACACACACACACACACACACACACACACACACACACACACAGAGAGAGAGAGAGAGAGAAATCCACAAACAACTGATCTGTCCCAGGTATCTCTGCCTTTAAAACACCTTCCTGAACTGCATCTCCTCTGAATCCGCTTGACTTGCTATCGATTTTTTTTAACAGAGCCTCACAGTGTGTTGCCTCTTAAGTTCAAACGGCTGAATGCTCTCCCCCGCCCACCCAAATGAACAAATCCTATAAATACTGCACATCTCATTGCTGAACTGAAAGAGACCCCTGATGTGTTCTGAAACACACACTGATAACCTGCCCAAGTCCAATGTTACACATATTTTCACATATCCACAAACATACACACTGGTTTAGAGTGCCTTTAAGGAGACTGTATTGACTTGAATTAATTTTTTCGTGGCTCTGCCTTAATTGCTACATTCCTATCAAGGGGATGCCAGTTTTGCTTCATTTCACTTTTAATACCCCGCTACCTATTAACAGATTACTGACCATTTAATTATTTTCAGACAGAAAAAAGACATGAAATACAAGGGGTCTTTTATATTTATAAGAAGTGAAATTTCATCGTTTTGTGCTGTAAATGTCTAATAAATATATATATATATATATATATATATTATATATATATATACACACACACACACACACACACACACATATATATATATATATATATATATTTATTTATTTATTTTTTATTTATTTATTTAATTTTTTTTTTTTTTTATATATATTTTTTTGCTTGGCTTTACTAACAGACAGACAGACATGCAAACATAGTGCCCACCACCCACTCACAACCACCAGAACTGGTTGGTGCCTATTGCAGAGCAGCCAAGGCTAATGTTAGCTTACCATTGCAAACTAGAAAGTGGGAGGTTGGTTCTATGTTTCCGTATGTTTATGCATACTATAAATATAAAAATTTTAAATTTTACAAGCGCTTTAACATCAAGAACTTATTACTCTTACTTTCATCAGAATTTATTTTTTCAAAGGTCATTCTAATAATAATAATAATCAAAGTCAAGTAAAGTCAATTTTATTTATAAAGCCCATTTTCACAAAACACGGTTTGCCTCAGAGGGTTTTACAGCGTACGGCATCCCTCTGCCCTTAGACTCTCACATTACCTAAGGAAAAGCTCCTGAAAAAGAACCCCTGTAACGGGGGAAATAATAATAATAACATTTTAATTTCAATTTCTATATTATTTATTTATTCATTTTTGGTAGATGGAGGGTCCCTTTATGACACAAGACAGCTTTTAGAGTGAAAGGGGGACAGAGGGGATGATATTAAAGAAAGGGCCACAGGGTGGAGTTGAACCCGCAGCCACTGCTGTAAGAACATATCCTTTGTATATGGGGCAGCTGCTCAGGTGAGCTACCAGGCACCCAGCTTTTACCAGATTTTGTACCTCACATTAACCTCAATTATAAAAAAAAAAGGCCAATCTGCATGTATTTGAACACTTGTTACCCAATTTGGCCTACACCAAGAACATGCAAACTTGCGATCCTACTCCCAGAACCCACACACACACATTATCAAACATAATCCTACAGCCCTCCACCTACAATAACTACACCTCTATCTCGTGATGTAACGAGACATAAATAGGTAAGTAAACTATGACATTCAGTTGGCGATCACCAAGAGGAACACATCTACAAACAATGCATACTTGAGAAGGTTTATATTCACAACAGAGTGCATTCCGCTTTGATTTACTGAGATTCTTTTAGGAATTACTTTGACTTATTTGTCATTGACTCAAAAACAAAACTGAGTTACAGTTTCAGAGGGGAATTAATTCATGAAACCACCGGTCTTGATAATACTGTCATGATATGCAAAAATGAATTTACATAATAAAGACTTCACCCACAGTTTCAGACAGGTGGACCTATTCGGCTGCTAGTGAGGTGGACAGCTTATCCACTTTTCAAAAGTGTATTTACTCACCTACTGAAAACACGCACACTCTCACACTCCATCACACCCTTGTTTGTGCTCTGAATCGTTTTGAGGGCAGTAGTTCAGGAGATTTTTGGACGCCATGCCTCGCCAAACCGTAGGTCCAATGCCCTTTTTCCTCATGCATGCCTCCAGTGAGTTCTCCCTCGTGCCAGCTCGGCCTGGAGCAGATGGGTTGGTTCAGCATGGCATCACACCAGCCGACACAGTGGCATGTCAAACAGGCATACACAGGCCTGGGCGTGCCAAGCACAGCCACACTGTACCGCCATATGGGAATAATGTGCGCTGAAATCATATTGGATTGGCAGACAGTGTGGGATGTGTGGCCTGATTTGACCACGAATCAGAATAAATAGATGAAAACTCCAGAGTATATATGTGAAAGTCTGACAATACGCCAGTGACAATTTACTAAGCTGTAGTCAAGGCCTCAAACTTGCAAGCTGCAAGCACTATTGCACACACTCATATGTACACGCACGCACACACACAGACACACACACACACACACACACACACACAGTGAATCCTCTCTACCCAACTGATGACATTCCTAGCTGGAGACACGCACCATGCACTCACACACTTCCCATCAGACACACAAAATCCACTCTATCCATCAGACAGCAACAATGGACACACACAATCCTACTACACTCTCTGGCCCTGGCACTCACTCTCTTTTACACACCGACAGCGACACACACACACGCCCTCCCCTCTGTCCTCTGCAGACGGTGATGACGGCCTGTGTTTGGGAGGTTAATGGCTGTTTGCTCCTCACAACCTTCACACTTGATTACTTCAGCCGAGCGGTGTCTGGACGGCGGGGGCCTAAACTCCGGGACACGGAGAGCCCTCTCTGCCACAGCTCTCACGTGCTAACCTTGTTCATTAGACATGTTAATACGGCAGTGACGAGGCTGTGTGCAAAAGGGAATGCGTCATATCCTTCATGAAAAGAAATCAGGATGTAGAGGTGTGTGTCAAATCTCCAGTGTCTTTGTAATATTGCTATATTTCCAAAACAAATGCAGCAAAGGAAATTATTTATCACAAACTGACAAAGTACGTCTTGACAGGTAGGAGAGCAGACCATGCTTTAAGGGTACTTAATAGTATGCAGGTCACATGTTTATTCATTAAGTAATATAGTGTGGGTTTTCCACTGCATATAACCATTGTCTGATTTCCAACTGAAAGTGAGGTAATGTTATGCACTATGGCTCATTCAGAGAACTACAGTATGAACTGCAGAAAATGAGACACTCATCTGTAGTGCTGTAATTTATAGCTCAAGTGATACAACTGGTTGGAAAGAACTGTATACCATGATGGTGGCATTAAAGCAGCACAATAAGCCAATGCAGTTAATCCTCTCGACTGGGTGCACAGACTGAGGTGTTACAATGATATGAGACTGAAATTTGGAGTTTAACAGTTCGTGTCATAATTCACTGATATGTTATGAGAAAAATACCAGAAACTCACTGGTGAGTTGCTGCATAAACAAGCAAAAATCTACTGGGTTGAAAAGTGAAGCATAATATAAATGTGCAAAAAAAAAAAAAAAAAAAAATGCAGTTCCTCTGATGGCCACTTGAGGCTGGCTTTAAAAGCGAGTCAATGTCTATAGACCTCCATGTTAAAATGTAAAACTGTACAGCAGACATAAACATGTTTACACCCTGGTACAAAAACAGTTTTGGTCTCTATTTCCTGGTCTCTAGTTCATTACAACTGCATGGGGGTGAATTTGTATACACCTCACCCATTTAAATGATATGATGGCTTAAAGTTAGACATATTTAAGGGTGTGGCCGCTTTGAATGACTGCCAATGTATAAGTCATCAACTTGAAACTAACGGTTAGGTAACGCATCCATGCCATAATCCCAGATTTACAGAGTATAGGCATTGCTGTAACTTTCACTATTTTAGTGTGTTTTCAGTTCAAGATGTTCAATTGTAATCGTTTGGGAAATTATATAACACTTACTCATAGTGTTTCCCATCGGTAAAATGCCTGCCTCTAACACACCGACCAAACCAGCAGGCTAAGAAAATTATTCACCATGGGGTACAGCTCGTTTCTATAAAAACTCTTTTCTTGCATAGATGCAGGCAAAATAATGGAAACTGTGCTATCAAGGCAGTGGGTTACTGATGGTGAGCTAAATTACATTTTTCATGCACTATAATCTCCTGCCAGTATTATGACACACAATGTAATAACAAATTTCACATTTAATTATAATCTCTTGAGCAGAGTGAAATCTTTTAAACAAGCCAGATAACATACTACCCCTTTATATTAGTCTGCATGCTATACAAAATGCCACCTGTTTTAAGTGATGCATGATTGTCTCAATAGTGAAGTTTAGTGAAGCTTTTCCAATATGAATCAGTATTATGTTCTTAGTGTAATAAAGACATATATTTACTGGCTGGTACCTGGACAACCAAAAACAGGTGACTATTGTTGATAAGTCCATCCAACCTACCTCCTCACCGATCAACTGAACCAATCAAACCAACCAACCAAACAATCTACCTGCCAACCAACCAATCTACCCACCTACCTACCTACCTTCCTAGCCACCAACCAACCAATCATCCATCCATCTCATCCATCCATCTCATCCATCCACGCGAACGATCCATCGATACTCGTGACCCATCCATCCATCCATCCATCCATCCATCCATCAATCCAAACTGCATGATCAACATCTGGATAGTGTCTCTTTATAAATATCTGCATTTCTGGGTTTGACAGGAATAAGTAAATCAGTTATTTGTTATGGAAATTACTGTACTTAAAAACAAGCTACGACCAATTCAGGATCTGAAGATGCCTTGTGAATTGATCCAACCCTCTCTTATTTAACACATTGTCATTCTCTGGTTTGTAAACTAACCTGTATTTTTTGTATGGATACAGCACTGCAATGCCTGCATTTCATTTTATCAGTCTAATTTTTTGCCTCTATTTCTGACTTTTTTATTGCTTTAAACAAAGCTTGCTCTGCAAGGTTGTGAAAGGAGAAGTTGGAGAAGCCTTCCTCACATTTTGTATACTTGAATTAATTCGACCAGTTTTTCTTGCTTTTCCAGCATTCCTCGCAATAAAAAGTAGAAGTTTCTTTGAAAAGAATCTGACATTTGAATTTGATGTTTTTTTGCTAAGTATAAATCAAGGACAGGGCTTTGAGAAATAAAAAAACACTGCTCGGTGCTATGTGAAATATGATTCACACTGGGAGGTCTGTAGGTGATTTGATTCTTGGTTAAGTCTTGGTTCAAAATATTTTCATAAAAATGAATACATTCGAACAAGTCATGGTGTGCAGAGACAGACAGGAAGACTGCACGCCACAGATATATTTCTTATTTAGGGGCATAATATTGAGAAACAAGTTTGTCTTGCCTTTGTATCTGATACAGACTATGCCTGCACAAATCTAGGGAGGAAGATAAACCTTTTAAAAGTAAAAATAGAGCATGAAAAGTAAAAAATAATGGCATATTTCCTTTTGGCGAATGCAGTTTATATTTGGCAGTTTTCGACATTTAACAATGTAATGCATAATACAATTGGGTAATTATTAAGTGATTTTAATGATTACACATTTCTTCTAATGGACATAAGCCCATATACATTTACTTAATTCCATGGTGACAAAATATTTCTTTCGGCAATCCGTGTGGCTAAAATTGAATTCACAGAGGTATGCAAGGTCCCATGTTATGATTTATGACCAGTGACTGTGTTAACTGCCTTCACTGACTCTCAGATTCGGAGGAGTGTAAAATTAATCCGAGCATGGCCGAATTGGCAAGTGTTTCGGGCCAAGCCATGTAGGCAAATAATATATACATTATATTGTACGTGTGTGTTCTGATGGACTTTTTTATATCCTTGTTCATTTTTTTGCCTCACTGCAGGCAGCGTTGCAGCATCATTTACCAAATGGTTATTGCATACACACACCATATGTAGGAATGGCAGCAGAAATGACTTTTCTACTGCTGTAGAATATGGTTTACAAGAAGGCTGAGGGTTCTTCGATGGAGTGACCCATATGGACTTGTTATTTCATGTAAAAGCAAAGGCAGCAATGGTTACATAAGGCTGCACAAGCTAATATGGTTTCTGTGGCAAGAGACAGGATTTACTTTGCTCTTCAGAGTTATCAGAATAAGACCTCTTTTGATGATAATGTCATTTGGCTCCTATCTTAAGATATCATATTTTCTATCTCAAAAGGAGCACGGGGCCTATCGCTGCAGATCTAATGAAAGCCGGGTGTATGTATGTGTGCGGCTGTGCCTGCACGCGTGTCATCTAAATGGCAGCCATCTGCTAACAGCAAGGACGCCGTGATGGAAGATATGAGCAAGATAACACTGATAGAAACTCAAGGAGACATCTACATCAAGGCCCCTCCTTCGTCTATGGCTCTTTTCCTTCTCCTCATCTTGCGGTTGCTCCTGGCCATCTTTCCTCTTCTTTCTTTCCTAACCTACATTTCTCCACCTTTAATCTATCTATCCTTGTTCCACTGCATGTGTTGTGCCTCTGAGAACAGATCTTTGAAAAAAGGAGGTGGGATGTATTTGGGAGAAATTGGCAAGCGGTAAGTGGGGGGTCTGGCAGTCAGTTGAGGACACCATCTCATGCTGACACAACAGCGAGAAAGCCCCCCTGCGGCCACTTCCAAAACATGTCCCACATGGTGCCGCATCTCAAATGGAGGACAGAAAAGACGGGAGGTGACCAAGTTTGTGTAAAACTGGTGTGTGATGGCAAGGGAGGGGTCATCAAGGGAAGAAAAATAAGAAGGAGGGAGGGGGGAGCGGCGAACAGATTATGACCCCCAGCCATGATTATCTACGCCTGCTGCTCTGACCCCCCCATGCCAATTATAGAGATAAGGCAGCCTGCGCCTGTGTGTATGTGGGTGCACAGGCGTCTACTCTCCTTTCTCTGAAGCAAAATTCGTGGCGCTCGCTCACACACAGGCATTTGTATTCCTCGCTTGCTATCAGGGGCCACACACTTTCTCTTCCCCACTGTTCTCAGCCCCGTGCAGGAGGGGTGCACTGGCGCTTTAGTATCTATGACAAGATAACCTCTGTCGATATCTTCGAGAATTGCAGATGGCCACCCCGGGAAGACACATTTGAGTCGGTAAGACGTTGAGAGGACAGCAGATTGATTTTGCAAAGTGGGAAACGAATCATACATTTTACCTGTCCTCTCCTGAATTTTAGATCTCCCTTGGGAGCATCAAATAGAGGCGACTCCCTTCTCTGCTTTGGTACTGCCACCTGCATCCTCCATCGTTGCTATTCCCTTTTCATGCTTGCCCTGTGCTTCTTATCGGCTTCCTTCCACCTGTTGTGTTTTAATTTTTTTTTCCCTTGCATCTCTCTTCCTCACTCTTCAGAACAAGGGTCCCGGGGGGGGGGGGCTGCTGATGATTTATGACTTGAACGGCATTTTCCAGCTCGCTGTGGCAGGAGGGCATGGTCCCATGGGATAGCCATCAGTCCTGCAAGGCAGTATGGGTTTCGACAGCTCCAGGCTGCTGCCGGTTCTCTCATTAGAGTTTCTGTAATGAGTCCACATCTAACCTGTCGCCTGTGCCACGTAGCAGTGAAAGGAGGCAGACTGATCATGGACTGAGGCGATGTCGGCCAGCAGCCACATCCAAATACATCACAAAAGCCCTGTCCTCTGAGCGCTCGTTGAAATCTGATCAATTTCAAACAACTGTGTTCTGTGTGTTGACAAAATTCTGGAGAAAATAGATGTAAAGGGAGCTTGTTCCTCATGTGGACACTGACAATCGTTTAGCTATTGATGTAGTAAAATGATCTTTTGCAGTTCTGCTCATATGCAGAATACAAAACTTTCTATGTTAATTTGTTTCAATACTATTGCTCCCCTTGCACTGAGCATTTGAGCGATTTAATCAAAGACCAGTATGTAGGATTTGGTGGCATCTAGTGGCAATTTTGTATAGATACACACGTCCGGAGTTTAAATTTTTCCCATAATATAAATTATTAAAATTGTAAATACAAAACAAACTTCTGGTAGCCTACTAGAAGGATTAAATTTTTAGTCCACCAGACACATTTTGCTGCAATAAAAATGTGAAATTTCATTTTAAAAACTTTATCTGGTCGGATAAGACAGATGTTGACAATATTTTCCTGTGGGGACATCGTTTAAAAAAGTTAATAATTTGCAGTATATGTTATCACATTACTCAGCATATCACAAAACATTCAAAAATTTCATTAATATTGCATTGTGGTAATATTATATCATGGGACCTCTGGTGATTCCCACCTGTAGAATCTAACAGTGAGGATTGCAGATTGCAACCGAATGAAACCTCTCTAATGTGCCAAGCATGAACTCATGGTTCAAATGGGTGTTTATTGTTCTGGAGGTTTTTATCGGGAGCTGAATTATCTGCAGAGGTGCGTTCCTCTTAAACCAATAAAAATGTGGAATAAAGCAGTTTCCTTTAAAAATTCTTGTTTTTCCGATGCTGTTCGGCTTATCTTGGAGGAGGCTGGCTACTATTTTGGCAGACGTGAAAACATGAAAACGCAAATATCCAAATATAGAGTCAGTGTTTGGTTTGTCCATTCAGGACTACTGAAGAAACAGGGGAGTACAACATGGTAGACCCCATGGATGAGGACCTGCTCATTCTAAGGTAAGGACAAAAACAACAATTCTTATTTTCACATAATTATATACTAAAGAAAACATACTTATATTCAATCTCACCCAATATATCCCCCTATATCAGACATACAGGAACTATAATTTACAACAATAGTCATAGTAAATTTGTGCTACCTTATATTAAAGTGCCACATGTCTTCGAAAAAGCAGAATTTCAGTCTTCTAGTACAGCAAAAACTACAGACAACCTTTTTAATAAAAAGCTTAGAATCAGCATGAAAACACATTTTAAGATCTACTATACGTAGATTCTTGTGTTTGTATCAGCTAAACCCTTTTTGTCTAAATAAGGTACTATATTACTTTCACCAGACAAAGGCGTTGATATAAGATAAGGGAATGTAAACACGTCTACAATCAAAGCTCTGCATCAGGATTAAGGTGCAAATTAAAAGAATACCAAAGAACTAACGCATAAAGGAGAACAGCAGCTATGTATGTTAGCAAACCATTCAATGTATTTAACTTTGGCCAGAAGGAGCCCAGTAGGGAATGCCTGATAGATTACTGGATCTGCTGCTTATGGTAAGTAATAATGTCCTTAAATCTGAACCAAGCAACCAGTAAAACAGACAAATCTCCACTCAACTATGGAGAAAGTAAACCCAAAGGAATGAGTTGCTCAAGATAGAAAACTAATAAGCCAATCCAGAGATAATCGCTGGATTTGGTATAAACATAACTTGTTACTTGTAAAAATGGCTTCAACCACTCAGATACCAAAGCAGAATCCCTAAAACGGAGAGGCTGCTATCTATGTACCCTCGAGGTCCCAGAGGGCTTTGAGCATGACAAGCATGCCACCCTCCTGCTCTACATGCCCCACAAGCTGTTCAGTGGACCACATCGTCTTCTTAAACATGCTGGCTCCCAGCACTTGACCTGGTCCCAGGTGAACAGACAGAGAAAGCGCCTTTCCCTTTTTCTGCTTTTTTTTAAGTAAAAGAATTGAAATTGTGGCCAGAGAACAGGTAGACAGCGGAACATCAGTGTGGACAATTCGTATTAGACAAAAAGGACAGGAAGGCAATCTCCCCACCCGGTTAGGTCCAGTGAGCAGATTGCCCCAGGTGTCTCAAGTTCAGAGACAGTGGAGGCAGGAGAAGAGAGAGGGAAGTAAATAGAAAACAGAGAAACCACAAGGCACAGTGCCATCCTTGTTAGACCTCCTTCATTCAACTCAGAGTTACTTATAACCCCTGGCTCTGCCAAATTCTTCCTCTCATTCTCTTTCCACTTGTTCATCTGTCAACTGTGGTCAGAGACAAGCAGCAACCTTCAGAGCTGAAAGCTGATGCCAACACATGCCAAAACTTGCAGTTCTTCTAATGGCCACTTGAGGCTGGTTCTGAAAGACAGTCAATACCCATAGACTGCCACGATAAAATGTCCAACTTTACAGCAGGAATAAACATGTTAGTTAATAAACAGCCTGGAACAAACATAGTTTGCCATTCATGACAATGCATGAAGGTGAATTGTTATATAACTCGCCTGTTAAAATGTTATTAAGACTTAGAGTTCTGCATAATTAAGGGGTGGCCGCTTTAACTGACAGATGGGTGCCATGCATTGACAAGTTGCGACCGCAGCAAAAACATTGGTTAGGTAACGTAACCATGGCATAAACCCGGATTCAAAGAGAAGAGGGGTAGCTGTAGCTGTTGCTATTTCAGTGTGTTTTTAGTTCATGAAAGTTTATTGTAATGTTTTGGTTGCCTAAAAGAGTCTTCTTCGGGGGTTGGTTGTACTAAAGACTCTGTCAGCAGGCAGATGTTCAGTTTTTCAGCCCACATTTTGTTTAAAAGGTTTCAAGCATGTTTTTTTGCCTGGTAAAAATTAGCATTAAAATGAACACTTTTAATGGTGACTGTGCACACACCTTGTTTACCGAGCTAGCAGCTAGCATCAAGGTAAGGTCGACCCTCTTGTCCAAATATGGTCACTTCTGGCTCCAAAAATGAAAGATGGCCAAAATGCCAAACATGAGATTTCATAACAGAAGTCCACAAACCAATGGGTGATGTCACGGTGGCTACATCCTACAGTCCATCCATACAACAAAAACTGTTGGTAGCAAGAAAACATATAGCAAAAGGGGTTGCTTATTTCTTTCCTAGTCCTTCTGCTTTGTCTCCAGAGCAATACATAATAATAAATTATAAATAAATACGGCATCTACCAGTTCAATTCTCTTGTATTTATACTTGAACTTTTTCACCTCAACAGCAACTGGCCTTGGCTATGTGACACCGACCGCCCTCAGTTGATAGAAATTTGTACCAGCACATTAACAATATGCAAAGTGACAGAGCAAAGAGGTCACAGTACATTGCAATGTAAACATTAGCAGTGTACATCTACAATTTTCCACGCATGGATGTTCCCACACAAACACGCTCACCCTCACACACTCCATTCCAGCTGTGCTTGGGAAAATACTCAGATTACATATTCCTTTGAAGTTCATATAGGCTTCAAAGCACTTCTTTATTCGGTCATTTCTGTTTAACATTTTAAGACGCATTTGGTTCATTCCCATTAAAACATGCAAAGAGCAAAATATGATAAAATGTCTGGAAATTAAATGAAGTTGCATCCATGGAGGAGATATTTATGTGTGTTTTCTGTCTTTTAGAAATCATTTGTGCGCGACACAGACAAGGAAGGTTACTTATGTGTTTGTATATTGTATGTTTTCTCACTGGTGCTTAACTGTGCACTAGTATCACACAGACAACTGTTAATTATATTTAAACTTGTTAACTACTGGGGAATGTGCAATTAATTTCTGTTGTCCATCGCTGAACTGGATGATTGCTTTTAATATAAATCTATTTATATCAAAATGGCGTTCGCATCTCGGAGGGTGCACAGATCTGAGGCATTATGTTAATAACATACTCCTCTTTTTGGCTCATTGCATCACATTTGGCCCGGGGTTTTGGAGGATAAAATGAACATTAAATAAAAAGGGGCTCTCCTCCATTGAAGCATTAAATTGCCTTTAAAAAAAAAAAATCAAATCCCAATCCGAGCATCTCCAAAATAAATTTTATACAGTCTAACTCTGATACATGCTCAAACTTCACAAACTGTAGGATGGTGTGCGTACTGAGGGCAACTTTGAGTGCCTACTACATATCTTTGACATCTATTTGGCTCAGATAGGATGTGATGAGTCAGGATTTAAGTGAGCGATTGGAAACTCATTCTAATTCAATATTTGTGATTCACCGCAAACGTAAGTGAGCCATCTGCTCGGAGACAGAGCAGGGGTGGCCAGTAAGAACGTCAAAACGAATCAGAGCGAACACTCCATCAATTCAAATGTGAAACGGTCATGACACCAGTCTGTGAACATATGTACCATATCAGCAATGGTAATGGTTACATGGGCCATGCTCAATATTTCAAGAGTCGTGACTGTGCAGAACACATGGGGGAGGAGTGTGACACCTGACAACCTGGGTGGCAGCGGTTAAGACTGAGGAGGGTGGCAGCGTCAGTGACAGAAATACACTGCGTTTGTGTGAACATGTGTGGGCAAATTTCAGATTCATTTCTCTGCCCACAATAAGTGTCAAATGATGCATGCATCTGTGAACGTATATGTGCCTTCATCTGTGTTTGTGGGCGTTCACATTACTGGCAGCATCGGAGAGAAATGTACTCATGTCGTGGAGCATTAGTTATCAGTGGTTAAATAAAAAACTAAAAATGAGGAGCTAAATTCACTTATCTGGAAAATGGCTCAATTACAGGATAAGGAGTAGGTCAATGGAAAAATATACTGAGGTATTTAGTTGCGACTAAATGAAAATCAATAGGATTCTGTTCATGCTTCAAATTGAAATGGTTGCCCTATCTTTAAGTTGATTTGATACTACAGACTTTGCTTTCTGAGCAATGTTAGTGGCACTAGCTATTTCGCACCACTGATTGTTATGTGCATACACAGCATCCTTCTAGCAGTGATTTCCATCCTGTACAGAACGTACTCAATACCATGAATTTCTAGCACTTAAAGTGATGCACTCTACAAGAGACAGAAAGAAGTTCTTTTTTGGATGAGCACAAAAAGAACTGAGTAGTCAGTATGAGTAGCAGCCATCACTATAGCTCAACAGACCCTCAGAAAGTAAACTAAATTAAGTGCAATCCAATGGAAATAGGGGCACAATATATACCTTAAGGCTTAACTTAAAGAGGGCACTTCACCTGATATTGAAAAACACGGCAAACCTTACCTGTTGTGTTATTTATGAGTCGAGATTGTTTTGGTGTGAGTTGCTGAGTGTCTGACATATCAGCCAGACAGTTGCATGCCTTCTCTCCAATATAATGGAACTAGATGGCACTTGGGGTTTGGAGCTTTAAGTGCCAAAGAAGTATATTTTAAAAACTGAACAGCAATGTCTCTTTCCAGAAATCATGACCCTGTTACTCAAGATAATCCACAAACCTTGATGTGAGCAGTTTATTGTAGGAATTATTTTCTTTTTGTTGAACTACATCCGCCAACTGTATCACCACACAGAAGGAAGTGTGCATCTACTTGTAGCTCACCTAGCATCAGTGAGCTAACTAACGTTACAGCTCAGGCAAGAAGGATGCCATCAATGTTTCATCTCAGGCTGTCACCAGGCTCCAAGGGAGTGTGCCGGGCTTTGATGTCAATTTTCTTAGAGGGCAAAGAGTGTAACTGCACCGTCACGTGATGCCGTGCCCCCCAAAAATATTTTCCTACTCGCTTACATGATGAAAGTAATGTTTGAAAATCAATAAATACATTTTTCGAGTGTCAGCGCGACCATGAAATGACATGCTGTAATTTGATCCATTTGGTCTGATAACATTTCCAAAATTTAGAAGAGCCACACGCCTTAATAATTTCATCTCAATTCAAGTCAGCCATTCGGCCAGTGAAAGTTAGCTGCTCAGCCAGACTTAGCCGCTGAAAATCTCTAGTGCACATGCTCTATGGGCCACACAGTATGGAATTAGAGCTGATCATCTCAAGATCATCTGGCTAATTGTATATGTGGCAGTTGAACCAGTTTGGCTTTCCAGGCCGCTGAATAATTTTCATCCGCACTAACTGGGCCTCACATTCAACAAGCACAAGTTTTTCATCAGTGAGTAGATGCGTGGTTCCTTCTGCTCAGTGATATGGTTGCCAAGAGTAATTAGGCAGAAAGAAAATAGTTCCTACATGAAACTGCTCACAACAAGGTCTGTGGATTATCTCATGTAACTGGGTCATGATTTCTGGAGAGACACATTGCTGCTGACTTTTTCAAATGTAGTCTTTTAGGTTTTGAGTACTACAAGCCAATTGGCATCTACTTCCATTATATTGGAGAGGAGACAGACATCTCTATGGCCAATGTCTCCAACACTTGGCAACTCACACCAAAACATTCTTGATTGATAAATAGCACTACAAGTAAGAGGAAAAATATGGAATTTTGATTTTGGGGTGAAGTGTCACTTTGAAGAGTGGCATAACAGCCCCTTTATATCTACCTTTGGTAGATACACCTGAGGGCTTAACTGCTACACCTGCCATATCAAACAGTGATGCAACAATATGCTGATATATCTCTGTGTACACACCACTGTAGCAAAGTAAGAAATTAAACCACTAGAGGTCAAATAAAACGAGATTTTCAAGGAGAGCTGAGTTACTTTTTAAGGGTCTACTGGTCCTCTGCATGTGTACTTCTGCACATGCTAACAAATGCACCTTTCCATTCTGGCAACCAGAGCAGGTAGAAGTAAAATACTTGTACCTGCTATATCAGTTTTAAGCATAGAAGTACAGATTGCTGCCATTACACAGACGCTGGAAAGGGAAACGCTGGGTATTCACACAAGCAAAAGATTTAATCTCAATGCCTTCCCCCCTGTGTCTGTTAATAGCTATGTGATTTTAATGCTCACTAAAATCAGTAGGGTTGATTTGAATATATAACGAGTTAAATTAGCTTGACAGTCACACAAAAAATTACCAATAACTGACATTAATGGGTGTTTAGATCTTCTTTTGCTCTTATTATGCTCTAAAAATATTAAGCCTGGTGTGATTTTTTGATCATGTCAGAGCCCATTGCTCAAGCTGATTGAGAAATAGGTTTTACAGACTTTTAACAAGAGCTACTTCCCCAGTCTTTTCAGAGGCCTAGTGCCATGCTTTAATCTCAGAATTTTCATCCATACCAAGTCATATTTTTCTAAACATAACATAAAGGAGATGCACTACCAATTACCTGACTTCACATTGTCAGGTTGCAGTAAAAATGAGAGCATATTTTGCCACTTTTGCATTTCAGTTCCACAAAACAGCCAATGATTCCTATACAGTGTATTTTTTTATGTTTTGTTTTTGCGTACATGCTGAATAATCAGTCACTTTTCATCTCTTCCACACACACAGACGCATTGTGTGTCTCTGTGTGGTCTGGAGTAAGAACTCGCAGGTTGATAGGCCAAAGGGTATGCCATTAACAGACGGCGTGCTCGCGCCCCACATGCTGGCCATATGTCATGCCAAATCTCATCTCATCTGGCGCTAAGAGAAGGTGCTGCCGGCTGCTGAAAGGCCACCTTCCAAACAGATATCATCAGCTTGACACTCTGACCCCGACTGCAGCTACGGGCTACAGCTCCACTCCATATCATATCCACTCGCATTAAGGCGGGAGAACAGGGTCACGATATAGTGCAATAAAAAACAAGGCTGAGCTTTTGCTTCCCGAGCCTTACAAGGCACCAGGAATAAAAAGATCAAACAGTAGGTCAATCACTGAACTACTGTAGGTTTACAGGTAGGGGTAACCTCGTAATGATCAAACAAACAACTGCAAAAACTGCCGATCTAACCAAGTGTAATAATCTTATATTTAGATTAAAAAATCAAGTTAGTCTTGTTTTAAGTATAAATGGATTATCTAGTGCACACAGTTTTACTGGTTTTAAGACATCTTAACAAGCAAAATTTGCTTACTGCAATGGCAGCCAAATTTGCTTCTTTTAAGTGCAAGTATGCTTAAATCTAGGGTGTTTGGCCTTAAATTTGACAGGTCATTTTTGCAGAGTGCCAATGGTGGAGTGTATCCAAGCACAAATTTAAGGTACGAGTACTTCACGTGTTTCTCTTTTATGTTACTTTATTCTTGCACTCCATGACATCTAAGAGATAAATATTGTTTCTTTTTACTCCATGTCACTTTAATTATATATATTATATATATATATATATATATATATATATATATATATATTTATATACTATATACTTTATATATATATATATATATATATATATAAATAAAAATAACAGTTTTCCATCCCTTTCTGTCCAGTGAAAACCATGCACTCTCCCATTGTGCTGACATTAAATGTTTGTGATAAACACAAGGATGAGGGGTTCCTCATGTATTGAGAAAAGTCTCCTACTTCTTAACCCTTTGAAACCTGGGCAAATTGGCTTGTTTTCTTTCAAAAACCTGAAAAGAAGGCAATAAGAAACTTACGGTAACAAGAAATGACCCAAAGAATTGGCAAGAAATTAAAAGTGAAAAGTTACAGAAAAACCCTCAAAATCGGCAAAAAAGGAAAACAAAACCAATTGAAACTCTGAAAAAAGTGCCAAAAAAACAAAGTTGCTCATGGCCTTTTCCACATGTTTTAAAAATTCAACTGATTTGGTGTAGTTTTAAAAAATTCTTAATGCTTGTGAAACACATCTGAACACAGCACAAGAAAATGTCAATTCAGGTTTCAAAGGGTTAAAGGCTTGGATCAGTTGGAAAATGCATCGTCACCGTCGGCACGGTTTGAATGCTTAACTTTTACTTGTAGCAGATTACCACTGGCTATCTGAGTGTTATTGCAATCAGTATGGTGCGGTAGGACTTGCTTCCATCAGTGTCCTAAAATGCAATCACCCTCTCTTCTTCTGATTACTATCATGCCTTACTACTGATTTCCATTGTACTACTGATTTGTAAGTTCTTCATACAAACAAAAGTTTGATTTAAAAAAAACAACAAAAAAATAAAATTGTCTAAGGTTATAAGGTCATTTGTAACCTTTTCCTAAACTGTTGCAATTTGTGAGGAATCTCAGCCATGTTGACTTTTTGGCAATGTTTTCAAAAGAAATCAAACCAATTTGGTAAGGTCTCATATGTTTAAATTAATGTGAGAGGTATCTGAATGCAACACACACGCAAGAAAACCCTGATGTTGCAGATTTCAAAGGGTTAATGAGACATGATTTGGTTTTACGATTTGGTCTCCCTGTATCTTTTTGCATTTCTGGGGATCAAAATGAAAATTCTTGCTATTTAGTTAATGATGTATTATATTAATAGTCATCTTGTATCCATTCTTGCTCAAAGCTAGCAGGTCAGGAAGTTGTATTCTGACTTGTCCCCTATCACAGAGACATGGATATACAGTATTCAGTATTCTGCTCCACCACTTGCTGGCCTTTTCAGTCTATGTGCAATCAGAATACAAAATATATTTAGTGAGATATCAATAGTGCCGCTTATCCTGCAAGAAAAACCTATCTGCATGGAGCAGCCAGCAGAGACACTTTGGTAACCTGATTTCCTTACTCGAATTCAAAGCTTTAGTTACTGTAGGTCTCTGGAGGAGGAATCGACCGGGAGATGTCATGGCAGTGAATAAATTGTTGTCTGTAGCTCTACCCTGGTTTGCCTCCTCTCTCCTACACACAGTCTCTCCCCCTCCTTTACACACTCATATTTTTTGGATATTTTATATGGTGCTATGTGTGACTGAGTGGCCATGAAGCAGGGCACTGCTGCACAAGGGTGCTCAGTCAGCCGGAGAAAATAAAGGTTAGATAAACTGTTCCTTGCAAAAATAAAAAATAAAAATGCTGAAAGCCAGTGTTCCGAGCGGGTGATAGATTGTAGCTCGAGCCGTGAATACTGCATCAATATTTAAACAAAGCAGCTTAATTAAAAGAATATCAATGACCAAAGACGTCTTTCCATCATGGTGATATGAGGAAAAACTGCAAGACTTCCTGACATCCTCTGACTGCAACGTTTGTCATTTCAGAACATACAAATCTACCATGACCTCAACCATCATACAGGGTCATTTGCAGCAAAGTAGAATCCACAGCAGCTCCAGAAGGATAACTGAGAGCCCTGTGATGGGATAAAAAGAGAAAAATATCTCCTCCCTGCTGCAGGGAGACCAAAAACATCCTTGGTGCTTGGACAACATCTAGTGGCCGATGTAGGGTACTAACACCCTCTAAGCATTATTGGAATGTGTGTCATGCCAGTGGCTCCACACATAATAAGTGGTGTAATTCGTCATACACTGAGACCACTTCCATGCCTGGCGGAGGCTTTTGAAGTTTTTGGATTGCGCTCCGTAAAGTCTCACATAAACAGCGTTCGAGTGCATTTTAAGTGCAAGGACGTGACACACATACAGCAGAGGCATGAGTGTGGTTCACATACCAACATATTTGTATGACTGAAGAAGCACCTTCAACTGACAGCAGTGATTCTGCTATCATCACCACCTCACACAATAAGACTACCAATTTCTAATTTAAAGGGTAACTTCTGTATTTTTCTACTCAGACTCTATTTTCCTATGTGATTGTGTCTTAGTGGTTATTGGGAACGACAATTATCAAAATTGGGCCAGTATTGAACAAGAAGGCTGCAGACAGTAACAAAAAAAAAAAAAAAAAAAAAACATCTTGGTTTATCTTTTCACTGTTCCAACAATCACCCACTCTGGTTTGGTTGAAATAAACATTAATTCAGCCAGTTAGATGTGAAAATTTGTTGACTTTACTCACTCAGTCTGATTGGGCTGGCGATAGAAATTTCAGGTAAACCCTTTGAAACCTGGAGTGAAATCACTTTTCTGCAGCTGTTTTCAGACGCCTTTCACAAGTATTTAAATCTTTGAACCCTGAGTACACTGGTGCAATTAAAAAAAACAAAAATGGGGGAAAAAGACAATGAGCAACTTGGTACGAAATGTTCCACGAATTGCAAGAAATTAGTAGATTTAGAATTTTTTTTAGATGTATAATAATTATAATTACAAATGTAAAAATGAAAATTATGTTATAGAATAACTTCTTTTTTTAATCTATCTATCTTTCTATCTGTCTTTCAATGTGCTCAGGTGTCAAAGTGTTAAGCAAAAATGATTTTACTCTGTAACAAAAAACAAAAAACAAAAAATCTGTCAGTGGCAAAAACAAGCACTGTTAGTGGCTGGCCATTGATGATGCATAATTGCCCCATGTGGTAACAGAGTAGCCTTTTTTTTGCTGTTGGTGCAGCTCTCTCCCTCTCTCTCTCTCTCTGTCTCTCAATTTTTCAAGTCACAGATCAATGTTACATAGTGAGGAAGAAAATAATAATAATTTAAAGAATATAAATAAATATAAATAAAATAAAATAAAAGATCATATAATTACAAAAACAAAACCCCTGTGACATTCAGGCAGCAGTTTCAGTGCTGATACAGTAATGCAGGTTTTATTTTTGCACCAACAGCAGTTATTTAATGCCATTACATATATATATATATATATATATTTATATATATATATAAAAAGAAAACAAAAAAAATCTTATGCAACTTCCTCTGTTGTTGAGGTTAATCAAAGTCAAGCACCCATCTTTTTACCCTTACAAACACAGCATGGAAATTGAACATCCAACACAAACGCAAACATCAGGTTTTCTCCATTTTTTGTCACTGTGGCTGGCAGCACTTACCTGTGGGCTAGTTGTTCAATTGTCAGTGGCCATGATAGAAATAACAGTTTGCTATCATTCTGTCAGCATGGGGCAGAAAAACATTAGCTCGCTCCGAAAAACAAGCACGCGCCAGGTGGTGCCGTCTCTCAGTGGAGAAGCAATTAGCTTTCTGGGGGCCAAAACTACAGTTTGTCCCACATAGAAAACAAGCAACACCTGTGTGTGCAGCCGAGTGGAGCCGAGGCTCAGCGCCACATAATAGAAAATAGGAACATCCAACAGGGGTGTGTCAAGTTGCCCTTTTCTAAATGCAATTTTTTGGAGAAGGTTGACAGGAAAATGAATAGAATGGGTAATAAGCATGGGGAGAGGCAATGAAATAATTTCATAGAGGAGTGTGGGTAGGCAAGCGAGGAGGATTGCAGGAGGAGAAATCCTGATAATTATGGGTGTGAAACATTAATTAAATCGCTGACAGAAAAAGGGGAATCAAAGTGACAGAACTTATGAAAAAGGAGAAAAACACAAGTTAGATCATGTGTTTGAAAAAGAATTGGGGAGAGAGGCAGCAAGAAAAACACAAGTGAGAGAGGGCGGTAGGAGAATATGGCATGTAATGGAAAATATGATGCTTATTCAAAAGGAAGAAAATATGACAGAGTGACACTGGATATGAGCGAGGTGTCACTCATTGCGAGGTTGAGAAAAAGCAGAAGAGGGCAACTGCACAGAATCAAGATGAGATAGACATACATTTTAGTCAGAAAAATGGATAGAACCACTTACTGAGGCTACAGTCTATCCTGATACAATCTGGCGGGAGAAAGAGCGAAATGGTGAGATTGAATAAAAAAGAGACAGAAAGAGACAGAAAGAAAGAGGATAAAAGAGAGAGAAAAAGAGACATTTTACATCCTTCAAGGTACATTCTGCAGACAACCAAGCATTGCTCTGGGGCCACCATCCGGGGACAGGCTCTGAGTCAGGATCACCCTTTACCTCCATCAATCCCATCATCCATCCACCTAATGCCCCCCCCAAAGCACGGCAGAAGGCACGATTTTCACCATGGTGACGATACTAAAGGAGAGCATGATGTCACATATTGATGACACTTTAAATTAAACCTTTGACATGCTGCTTTGTTGTTGCCATAAACACAACATCAAAATTTAAATTGTGTACTTGGAATTATAAGGTTCTGCCTGTGTAGAGTGCAGTTCTGAAATAATGAGCATCAAATTAAATTTACTATTTTGCTTGATGCTTGTAGCACCCAATAATGTGATAATTTTCTGAAAATGTGATAAATTTGCACTTAACTTGATTGAAAATGCAATTAATCCCAATGATGTAATTATTTGACCAATAATGTAATTAACGTACTAATAATGTAGTGTAATGTGTAATACCCAACTAAAATGTTGGGATTTTTTAAACAGCACAAAGCAAGGCAAACTTTGTCTTATCAAGAAATAAAATTACCATATATTTTTTTTAACTTTTACTCCATTATACCCCCATTATAATCTATGAGCTTGCGATTGAGTGTGAGTAAAAAAAAGAAAAAATTTAATTAAAAAGACTCTTAAGAATGAGGGTCAACTTTGGTCTTTAATTTGATAGAGATTTTAATTCTACATAAAGCCTAGAGTTAACAATTCAAAAATATGAAATCATTGAGGCTTAAATGACACTAGCAGTATTATAATGTTGTATACCTTCATACTTTATAATTTCATTAAAAAAAAACAACAATATTTTTGGTCAAAAATCTGCTGTGTTTCCCCTTTGTAAATCATACTAAAACAATATAAAGCATGCAACACTGCGAACATCATAAACATATGATAAACTTCATTAAATAAATCAGACAGAGCCTAATAATTCCAACTGCACAAAATATTTGGCCACACTAAGATGACCTAAAAAACTTCAGGAGATTGCTTCCTTGCTTTCTAACCAACAATGTGAAGCCATTGGGCTCACACTGTACACAAGTTCCCTTTTTCCCTCCATCTGCCGTGCGCTCACTGGAGCAGGTGCAATGTCTTGTACCTTTAACTTTAGCCCCTCTTTTCCCAGCCAATTTGAGATGCCTTCTGCAGCACTTTGGGCATGAGAAACCCAACAGTGTAAATGACAAGAAAGGGTGATCTGCACATCCCAGCCACCGCATGCCTGGTGCACACAAACGGAAAGAAATGAGACCCTACGCTGTGCTATTTTTTTGTGGTGTGACAAAAACACAGTGAAAAGTGTTATTGTTTTACAAGCTGTGTTGTCGGGATGGTGGCATTGGTTAAAAAAAGCTTTGTCCTTCAACTGGAAGACTAGAGATCAAGCAGAGAGTCAGTAAACATCTCTGGTTAAGAATCCTACAGCAGGAAACTGAAATCCTGCTGTGCAGCTTACCCTTTCAGATGGGGTTAGTAAACCCCAACCCCTCTTTACAGGAATCGTTTTATTGCTTTTAAGCCCCATCTAGTGGCTGTAAACTGTGTGTGCATGTGGCAGCGTGGCTGGGTTGTGGTCTCGAGCTGTCAACCGCTACAGAATAGTGGACACAAACAGCCAGGGACCGGCATCACTCTGTAAGGTGATGGTGCAATATGTGTTGGTTAGAAGCGGCAACGTTTTTGACGCAACATTTGAAGATGCTTTTTTAAAAGAAGGTAAAAGTTGCCCCGTCAATAAATAGCATGACTAATGAGCCAGCTGTCATCTGTTAGAGTGACAGACTGAGCTTTAGCGGACACATTGAACAGGTTATCATCATTATCTATGACTAATAAATATCATTAGGGCTAAATCTGTCCAATTATAGCCTTTCCTTGTGATTAATTAGCAGGATTTTAATCATCTTAACAAGGATTAAAGCCTTAACTGATATTGAGGATTCCCAGCTGATGCATTTTACTTTAGTTGTTAATTAATTCCCTTACAAAGGAGCTACAAAAATCCTGAGCGGAGCTAAAGTGTCAGTCAACTGACTTTTCTGAGGTGTCATTTGAGGCCAACTTAAACAAAGAACTGGGAATCTCTGTGGGAAATTGGTACACAAATTCACTGAAGGGCTTTTCTGATGGACTGTAGCAGGTGTTCGGACGACTCCAGCTGTGAGCCGGTCTCTCTGACTGTTTGATCCAAAGGGCCGCAGACATATAGGCCATTGAAGGGATGAAAAGTTCCATCTTCGGAGATTTGGCCAGGTGTGGTGTTTGTGAGTGATAGAAAATGAAAGAGGGAGAAGGAGAAGGAGAAGCGAGAGAAAGAGGGATAGAGAAAAAGAGAGAAGATGCCACCTCCGCCCCCACTTCCTGTCTCTATGGTGGCTAAGACTCCCATATTCCAGGGGTGCAACTCTGTAAAGCTCCTCCAGGTTCAATGCTCAGAATCCATTCCTTCGAAGGATCAGGGCAAACTTGAAGTATCCGCAGCTGAAAGGTCATATCCATCTTCCCCCGAGTACTAATATTCATTGCAATGGGATTTCAGTCAAAAGGTCTTCATTACTGAAGTTATTGGAGGGGATGCCCTTCTATCTTACAAAGCGCACTTCACAATTTCACTAAGATTGCCTTTCAAACCTTTTCTTCTTTGGATTCGTTTGTAATAAGTTATGATGGGGATTTATACCGCCTCTTAGCAGCCCCTTAGCTAACTCCACAAAATCGGAATAGAGCGGAACCACAAGGAGGAGCGACACAAGAGTAAGGCCACCTTTAAGCTTGTAGAGACAGGGTAGTGGGTTCAGGCTCAGGACCAGGCCAGGCATACTGTTAGAGATGGAGCTTTTAGACTGGAGGAGGTGTTATGAGGCTTCACGGGAGATGAAAGGAAATGGATGAATACAGAGGGGACCAGGTCAAATAATATGGAACAGAAATGACTGTAGGGTGGCTCCCCAAAGGGCAAAATGGGGGATACCTTTAGATTGTTATTCTTCCTGCAGCAAGCACTTTATCGGTTTGTGGAGAAGTTTCTAGATTTGTACCTCAGTTTTCTTAAATAAATATCAATTTACAGCTGATGGCATTTCTCATGTAAACCAATGATGGAAACTATTAAATGAAATATAGAGTGCTCTGTCTTACAAATATGACGTAACTGAGGGACAATTTTAGAAGCTTTTTCCGCCTAACTATCTGACAATGGAAAAAACAACAGCGTGAAACTCAAAATGTCAAACCATTCTTCTAACTTTCAGGAGTACACAATGCTAAAACACACAGTGAAGATGAGGAGACAGGGGGATGCTAAGGGAAAGGTTAGCACGGACAAATCACAATGAATCACGGTGGCCTACCGAGGTTCACTGTGAGCTTGACCCGGCCTCCATCCAGCTCAAGTCGCAGGGTGTCCGCCGACTCCTTGGAGGTGGTGGCCATGAGGAGTCCGTACGCCCGCTGAGACATGAAGCGCAGCGCCACGTCCTCCGCCTCCGTGTGCATGGTGACCGGCATGATGATCTTCAGGTACATGCTGCCGTCGTAGCTCAGCACCGTCGCCTCTGGATGAGGTTGTGAGGGAGAGAAGACAGGAGAGGGACAGAGATGAGTGGGAGGTCGACTGGATACGACAGACCAGTATCAACAGCCGAATTCAAGCGTCAGTCAAATTCAATGTCAGTCTAAATGACATAGAAATCTTAATTATCTTTGGACAATCCTTCCATTAGATGTACTTGATTACCAGATTCAGCAAACACTTAACAATTTAGTTAAAACTAGACTAAAACTTTTCAAATATGTCTCATTATATCAAACAAAACAGGTTTGACCTTACACCATCCTATAGCCTAATGAGATGAAAAAACAACAGTGTCATAACCATTCCATATGTAACCAGAATGTAAAGGGACAGTTCACTCCAAGGCCAAAAAAAAATATTTTTCTTCTAACCTGTGGTGCTCTTTATCAATGTAGAGTCAAAATGCAAAAAAAAGTACAATGAAAAACTCAACAGCAATGTCTCTTTCCAGAAATCACAACCTGGTTACTCAAGGTAATCCACAGACCTTGTTGTGAGCAGTTTCATGTAAGAACTATTTTCTTACTACTGAATTACACACACCAACCAGACTACTGAGCAGAAGGAAGTGCGCATCTACTGCTAACTGAACTTGCACCATGGAGCTAGCTAACATTTCAGCTCAGCAAAGGTGGGAGCCACCGATGTTGACATCTCGTGCTATCACAAGCCCAACGTACATGAGTTGCACGCTTCATTCTGAGCCATACTTGTAGCTCGATAGAGAAAGAATAGAGAGCAAATTGTTTCTATTATCTTGAGTAACCAGGTCATGATTTCTGGAAAGAGACATTGCTGTGTAGATTTTCAAAACATTTTTCTTTTTTTCGGCTTGTGGTGCTCAAGGCACCACAAGCCGAGTGGCATCTAGTTCTGTTATATTGGAAAGAGGGGAGACGTCTCTACAGCCGATATCTCACACTCAACAACTCACACCAAAACAGACTGATTAACAGCACTACAGGTGAGAGAAAAAACATGTATTTTCAAATTTGGAGTGAACTCCCCCCTTAAAATTTGATTACATTTGAATTGTTACAAGTAAAGACAGAAAAACACCATATCTCGTCTAAGGCTGAAGAATATGGTCAAACCATGTTGTTTGATAAAATGAGACAAATATTGAAAAAAATGAAAAAGAAAGAAAGAACATGTTCTAAATCTAGTTTTAACCAGATTTGTATCCTTTGTTAAAACTGGGAGTTAAGTTTTTCAGACCAGACTGCTCAAATAAAAGGATAATCAAACAATTTTCAGTATCATTTATGTTGAATGATTTGGAGGTGAACTGTCCCTTTAAGCAATATCTCATTTTTGTAAACACAATAATATTTAGATGCCATATCTACAACATGAAATCAAGGCAACATTCAGTGAGAATCATGATCAAAGTCGTATGTGTCTTATCACACTTATCACTGTGACCAAAAGATGATGTCAATCATTGCTGCACTTCTCAGGCATCTCAAAAGTTTGATGACAGCATGTTCACTACCCCTTGGCCTTGGTCTGTTTTGTCTTCTTGTAATTGCATTTTTATGATGTGTTTCATGTAATTTTCTTAATGCATGTTATTTTGTCTTTATTTGTTCCAAGCTAATATCTGGTGTGTGCAGAGTATGCTCTTTACATCTCTATTATGTTTTGATCAGATGAAAAGTCTATAATCCAACAAACAAAATGAAAGTATTCATTAGTACAAAAGAAAGGAAACTACAGTAAATATTCATAACGAATACAATGTCAGGCATAGATGCATGTCAAAAACAAAAGTGCAGCTGGTTTCCGACACATCCTCATTCACACCAGGCACAACCACCATCTCTCTAGAATCAGCCATGCCATAAATAGACCGCTGTGTAGAGTGACAGTTCCCTGAGTAGTGCTCTTATTTTGCAGTGTGGGTCGATGTGCGTCACCAAGGGCTAACATGACTCATTGTCACAGTAAAAATCTCATGTTTAGGTTTTGGGAAATGATGTTGAAGATACAGAGACATCCCTGCTGGATGTGCAAACAGGTAGATAGCAGCAGTGTTTCAAAAGATTCATACAAACTGGACTAACACAACCCTGTTGTCTTTTTTTAAAACCTCACTTACATAAAATGTGATAAAATACCATTAAAACATTATTCTATCAAAGCAATCAGTAGCACGCAAAGAAAATTCATTAACACCAGCTCAAAACACCATCGATGCTTTCAGTTCATGGGCTTGGAGGCATCTTGTAATATCCTCTAGGTTTTCTTCATCTTGTCAATATCATTGATTTTCCTTACACTCTGTTAATCTATGCACTCAGCCTGAGAAATATAGGGCTGGTTATTAAAAAAAGTTCCTTGCACCACATCCCTGCAGTAACACAAAGCTCCACTAGATGGCAAAAGAGTTTCACTGAAACCAAACCTGTCATCTAAGCACCCAAAGACAAAACTGTTAAAATATCACCCTTCAAAATAAAGACATTTCATCCTCTACCTCCACTGTCCTGATTTGAATCCAATCTCTCCTTCCCTCATTACCCTCCTTGTCCCTCAAAATCCCATACTGTCATGGCTCACTCACCCCTGTGGACGTGCAAAGACAAACCATGAAGCGAGGCGCCTGCAGCTAATTGGAATGAATCAGACGTACGTGGTGCTATTTGACTGGCTCACCTCCCCTTGCTGTGGCGTACGCGCCACCTGGGTTTGCGTGACTGACACAGATGTCGGCAGTAGGCCCCGCTGCTCTATCACACTGCTGCCGGCCCCTCAGTGCTTCAGCTACCATTCTCCCCCTCCCAGCCAGCGGACCCTAATGCCACCCAGCCTCGGGTGGCATTTGGTTCACTCCCTGTGGAGTGCTCACTCTACCCATACAGCAGCTGCTTGGTTCAGTGAAATACAAGGCAGCACACTGTTGAAATGCTCATTCTACACTTGTTTTCTGGCTCTGTTTTATTGGATGGAGTTTACAACACTATTCTGTAAACATTGTAAAACATCAACAATTTTGCAAGTTTTCATAGTTCCATGTTTTGACCATCTGTGGTGTATGAGGCCATGATTATAAGAAGTCAGTATTTGCTTAAATGTACTAATGGTTATTGTATCCATCAGCGTGTCCTGTTTGGAATAATGCAGTGGCATGTCTTTTCTGAATTTTGTATAGCACAACTAGCTCTGCCCCTTTTTGCTCTGTTATCCAACAACAGTGGAGCAAGCTTGAAACATGGTAGAACCTCAGTCAACTTTTCCTTTTCTCTTTTATACTTAGAAGTATTTGCTAGGCTTATCTATTTTGAAAAGAAAACCAAATACTGAGGATGGTTTAAAGATCTGGCTGAAGGTCTGTCACAATCCTTGTGGAAACATTGCATTGTGTATGGTCACTTAAGTTAGCTAATCTTAGCAAAAAGCCAGCTAACTAGCTGGCTAACATATAGCCACATCAAGGGTTAGCCTAATGTCAGATCAACAAACATATCTGTAAAAAGGCAGATGGGTTGGCTGTTGTCATATTTTTAGGATGACAAATTTTGTTCAGAAAAGATCAAGTCTTATGTCCCATTTGTGCCCTGAAGTAACAGGACTTTAGATAAGTCAGCTGTTTGCTCTTGCAATCTACATTGATGCAATGCTGTTTTTGAACCTGCTATGAATTCTAGTGCGCTGAAAGACCTCGGAGTCTTGGTCCCTTCACCCATTAAGACACCCATTCCCTCCAACATCCCCCTCCTTACCTATCTCACAGTTGGTCCCGAGGTATCCGGTGCCGATGCAATCACATATGTAGCGGTTCCAGCCCTCTTTGCACAGACCTCCGTTGCCACAGGGGGCGCTGCTGCACCTCTTCTGCAGTTCACGGGTGCAGAAACTGCTGACACCAAACGCGCTCTGGATCTCTGCGAGGCGGCGGACGTCGCGGCTCTTGCCGTCGATGAAGAGGTCGCGGACGCAGCCTACATAGCCGTAGTTGAGCAGCGCCGTCCACACCTCAGGCGGCAAGATGAGGTCTGACTTGGACTCGGGCAGCCCGCCCAGGTACATATCGCTGTCCAGGTCCAGGATTTCACTGCCCTCTGGGGAGCTGAAGGGCATGCTGCGGCTGTTGACGGAGATAGATCCTAAAAGACAGAAACAAAAAACAAGTTACCTAATAAAGAAAGTCTTTAATGTTGTGAAGTTGTCTGCATGTATATGAGCATGCTTGTATTAAGTGAGAGATTAAAAGTGTGTTTTAATGACTCAATGACACAGTACAGCACAATAAAGTAGTGTGTGGTCCGGAAAGGTGGGTGAGTGGACGAGAGGTCAAGTGGTTGAGTGAGTGGGCAAATGAGTGAATTGTTGGGAGGGAGGAGCAGCAAGTGGATAATTTAGGGACATAGAGCACAGACAGAGGGACATACCAGAGACAGGGAGAATAGATGATGGTGGAGTGTATGTGCGTGTGTGTCTAATGTGTCTGTAATAGGCTAAATGGAGGAGAAGGGAAGCAGAATGCAGCAGGGAGTGGGTGAAACAAAAGGCCCTCTATCTTTCTGTGATTAACGACTCCGTCTTAATTTTCTATTAAAAGCCAATTACAGCAGGAGCAGCAGTGAGATCACATGCATGCGCGCACACACATACACACACACTCGTTCACACCCTTCCTCATTATAAGACGCCATTAGGGGAAGATATAATGTCCTAGGTGCTTGCCCACCTACAGATCATTCATCAGACACCAGACACTCGAGCGTGCAGATGCCCCTGTTTGTGCCCACGCTCAGACCAAACATCAAGTCTCTTCATGTAAGAAAAATAAACTGACATCAACAGATTCCACAGTGTCATTAATAGCATGTGTGACCATTTCTTAGCTTTGGTCTTAACATGCTTGGATTAGCATGGAGAGCTAGATGGTCTTAGATTGTGTCAAGGCCAATTCAGTCTCCTTTTCTGTGACAAATGTGCAACACTATCCAAGTGCTTCTAATCCAGTGAACTCTTCCAAACAGCTGCCTAAAGAAGCTACAAAAAACAAGGGGAATATCATTACATTATGCACATGTTTAATGAGAGTGCACATTTGTGGTATTCTAAGATAGTGTGGAGCTACTTAGTCTCAACTGTAAAGGTGCGAATAAGAACAAATGCATGTGAGTTAGCAAGTTCTGAAGAGCTATTTTTTTGCTATTTCAATGCATTTACAAGCGTGCACAGGCCTAGAATTACCGCTCACAGTTGTATGCCTCCAGGAACCGCACAAGTTGTCGTTACAGTTGACATCCATGTCTGTCCACGCTCATAATTAGCCATGCTGTTGACATTGCTTTAAACGTGAATGCAAGGAAGTTACAAAATTCTGAAACAAGGATGCTTCACACACATCTTTCCCCGGCAGCACAGAGGATCTATACAATCAGCACAGTTTCAAGACCGACACCCAAGATTAGTGTTAACAATAATTTTATCAGTATTTGACCAAATGTCTCCCCTTCTGTTCCTCAGTTATAGCTTTGAATAAAGGCCAGAAAGGCTGTTTTGCAGTGGAGCAAATACATAAAATATCACCAATTCATAATATTATCCTACTAGACATTTGTGTGAAATGCTGTCATTATTAGTTCTTGAGTAATGGCCAAAAACATATTTTTGACGTCACAGTGACCTTTGACCACCATAATCTTATCAGTTCAGTGTTGAGTCCAAGTGGACTTTGGTGCCAAAATTGAGGAAATTCCTTCAAAGCACTCTTGAGATATTGCATTCACGAGAATGAGATGGATACAAGGTCACAGTGACCGTTAAATTCTAATCAGTACATCCTTAAGTCCAAGTGACCAAATTTGAAGAAATTCACCCAAGTTGTTCTTGAGATACTGCGTCCTCAACAATGATGTGGACAAAGTCAACGTGAGCTTGACCTTTGACCAACACCTAATCTGTCACTGTTAGTGGATGTTTGTGCGAAATTTGAAGATTCCCTCAAGGTCTTGAGATATCACATTCATGAGAATGAGAAGCCAAAGTGACCTCTGACCCAGAAACTCTAATCAGTTCATTTTTAACTCAAAGTGGATGTTTGTGCCAAAGAAATTCATTCAAGATGTTCTTGAGAGTCAAGTCATAGTGACATTTGACCACCCAAATCTTATCAATACATCCTTGAATCTAAGTCAATGCTTGTGCCAAATCTGAAGAAATTCCCTCAAGGCTAAATTTTTTTTGGTGATTTTTTGATATTTTAAAAAGGGTTTGTTGATTGTCGACTGGAGTATTGTATAACTGCAGTATCAACTCTTTCGGTACAAATCTCTCTGATCTTCTGACATGTTACTAATTGTGAAGATGAATTTTTCAAGGGTCAATGTAAATTAAAGTGGTGTAACACACATCTAATTGTCAGAAATCTGTCTCTCAATGCAGAAATAATAATGGGACTGTTTGTAAATTGCAGATCATCGATTGTTGGACAAAAACGCAAACACAGTTAGCACATGCACAAATTCTACACCAGCTGGCAGTTTCAACGTAACAAGCACTCCTCACCTTTCCTCCCCTCCCTCTGGAAATCCACATGACACCATTCCCCGTCATTGACCTTCTTGTTGCTGGCCTTCAGCTTTGTTTTTCCAGAGCCCATATCGATCAGCAGGTACAAATACCCCTCCAGCAGCTCCATGGCAAAGTAATCAGTCTTCAGTTCCCTTCCAGGCTTCTGCTCTTTGGGACCCTGAGGACGGCCGTGGCTGAAGAGCAGGAGCCCGCTGGGCTCTGTAGTGCGGAAGTCAAAGGAGATAGATCCTGTCTTCTTGGTGTTCCACTTGGGCAGGGAGATGTAGGACTCGGGGGTCTCAAAGGTGACTGGGTCCAGGGCCGCCACGTCCTCGCAGCGGAACACCAGGTCACCATTCAGGGTGATTTTAGGGTCGCGCTCGATGGCCAGCCGTGACAGCTCCAGCTTAAAGTCGTTGTTCTTGTACACCACCTGGTAAGCAGAGAGGGGAGAGAGGTTATAATTAATCATGATATCAGAAGATTATAATAAAAGAAGCAACGAAATGACACCAACCCTTAATGCCCTTCATTGGTTATCTGTGAGTTTTAGAATTGATTTAATGTTCTTGTCTACACAGAGATATTTATGAAGATGGATATTTTCCTGTGCGTATTGGCCTCTCATTAACACCTAAACACAGTTTTACGTCACTAAAACTCAGATTTTTTTGAGTTGTATCCATGTGTAGATGCAAAACGAAGTGTTTGGAAAACAATGATCATCTCCTCAATTTGTACTTGCCCTCTAGGCTTTGTGTAATCCACATGCGCTCAAAACAGTTACAACAATGGCTGACTAGCGGTTTGCAAACATCTTTTGTTTCGTTTCGTTTCATTATTTTAACAATGATGACAGCATGATGACTTATCATCCCACAAACAAAAAGCTAGGGAAAAAAATCAGACAAATACATAACAATATAATCACAATGAAAAAGGGAAATAAAAAAAAATAAATGGATCACTTTGAAAAAAACAAATAAAATATATATGACAGGTAGAGCGTAATTATAGTATAGCAAATTTTCTCCCATTCCACACTGTGTTGTGCTATTTTACAATTAGTAGCAATATTTCTTTCTATAAGAAACTGACTTCACGCTGTACTTTTTCTGAATCTTAAAATTTAATTTGTCCTTGATTGAGTGTTAAAAATATTTAACCAAACAGAAAAATTGTATTTATCAAACATTTGTAAATATTTTGTCAGCACTTAAAGGTCAAACAGCTACTTTGCTACACCTCTTCAAAGACAAATAGTGGCGTCTGCTGGCCCCCTGTTATTTGGTCCACTTGAGTGTCTGCTTTCGAAGACTACCAAAAAAGGGTTATTTTGGATCAGGCCTGATTGAACCAGCAGATGGTGGTAATATGTTGAGACGAGAGTAAGGAAAATTTTAACGTCCCAAGCATCACCCGTGTCATTCATGTATCTTAGAGTGAGTTCTTTTGTCCTAACATCAAGGGGGAATCAACAGTGATGAGATCTCCTGTGGGTGTTTTGAAAAAGGTAGCCTGTACTGAGGAGGTTTTGGAGTTGTTACATTCTAGTGTGGACAAGATGACAAAATTCTTCTTTTAAAAAGATATGCTTTTTCCTGAAGCCATAAATGGTCCAACTTCAGCTTATATCTGTGATCTGCTAACTCCCTTTTCATTTATTATTAGATAGACAGACAGATAGATTGGGAGACTTTATTGTCCACTTCAGTGGAAATTTGTCTTTGGCTTTGCTCAGACACAGCAAAGATTCATAAAAACACAAATACAATAGTGCAAACAGGCAGGTAGGAGCAATAAATTATATAAATATAAAAAAAAAAATAATAAAAGAGAGCACATTTTACAAAGCAGTAGTTTTCCCTAATACAATAATTCTGTGTTCATTGCCTGAATGGCATATGGAATAAAGGGCCATTATTATTTACTATGTTACTATTATTCAAAACATTATTATCATTATTAGTAGTAGTAGTAATAGAAGTAGCAGTAATGGCACCAGTAGCAGTGGCAGCAGTGTTAGTAAATTTTGATTATTATTTTTGAAATGGCAAATTGCTATAGCTTAAAACACAGCTGCAAGAGAGAAGAAGGTTTCGTCCATAATCCTGAGATCCCGCAGATGCATCCTAATTGCCCAAATTAATTTCAAGTGTCAGATATAGTGGCTGCTGGGAAATCTTGTCAGCACGGGGAAATGATGAATCAAGACATGAATGAAATACATGACGTTCTCTTGAACAGCAGTGTGAAACCACACCGTCATCTGTTTTTCTGTCTTTAAACAGCAACACCCTAACAGAGAAGTTTAGATCGGCAGCTCAGTGAATCATGCTCTGTTCACCACTGTACAGACTCTTAACTCACATCCAAGTGTACAAACTATTTGTTATTGTACTAAAAGTGTAGCTCAGACATGCCAGTGTGTACAGTTTGCACAATTAATGGAACAAAGTTAAAAGGCTCCAGGGGGATACTCAGACGCTTGGAGAAGTGAATGTTGCCCACGGCCTTAACGTAAATGTCTTCGTCAGCCTTTGATGAAATATGGCTCTATTGTTTCAGCTCAAAGTGTGTGTCTATGCCTCACTATATGCATTTATAATGGATTAAGTGCTAAAGGCAAAGTAAATTATCCTTGTCTTTCATAGTTTCTGTTCTCATTGTATTTGTTGAACACTCTGTAGACAGCGTTTTGAAGAGGCCGTCCTCAAGGTACTACTGTGAAGCAGCTGGGTTCTTTGCATATGTTTGTGTTTTCTCTCTCCTGATTGTAGTGCTCTTCACGCTCACATCCTCCCTGACAGGTTATAGGAATGTAGAGAAGCCGTTTCCTCTATCTTTGTTTTCTCGCGCCGTCGCAGCTATGAGGTTTAAGAAGAATGTACCAAAGCAGCACTAGACCAGCAGCTCCTGTCCTTTAGCGTTGCTAAATCACTGTTTTCTCAGCGGAGTCTGGCTTTCGAAGAAAGCGATGTAACAGCTTATTTTTTCCGTTCACATTAAGGTAAAGCAATGCAAATACTCTAAATATAACAAACAATTAAACTCATATAGATTTTTTTTTAGCAGGGTAAACTGTGCTTTGTTGCTGGCCCCCATTTACAGCAGTACATTTCTTGGACTCTTTCTCAAAACGGGGGGGGGGACTGACATTTAATGTTTATAATATATTGTCTGTGGATAAGTAACTCATACAACTTCACTTCAAGAAATCTTAACTAACTATCACTTTAATAACATACAGTCTTATATTGATTTTCTTCCTTACATAGCCATTGATTTCTATTCCTATGGACAGACTATTAAAGTCAACTTTGATAAATTACTGAATATTCCCTCCATCTTGCTTCTTAAGGCATAAATAGCTATTTCGTCTCTACAAACTTCTGCTCAGCCCAAGACTGAACGCTGAAATTATCTGTGTATTTAGTCACCATTTGCTTTTGTTTGCATTGGCCTGTTTTCGAATTTGCACCGCTGAAAGGCTCGTCTTGTGCAATGCGGTTCACTGTATTGGCTTTTGACTATCTAATTTCACCAGACTGCTGCTGTCATTCCTCATTGTCTTTCACGGTATCTCTTTCAAACGCCCTCTGATCTTACCTTTTTTCTTTTTTTTTCCCACATGCATCCACACGCTCTCTCTCTCGCTTTCTCTCTCTCTCTCTCCACCTTCCTCCCTCTCGTCCTCTCTATCAAACACCACACCTACGCACAGGCACAGATGAACCGCGAGGACAAAGATATGCCGGGTTATTCTTGAACTTAAGCCTGCTTTGGTTATCTCCCACCTTGGCCACGCTACCACATGTACTGTACACCTCATAATGTCGTCATTAGCAGAGATTAGTCCTGGTAATTAGCGATGATAACGCTAAAACTGGCAGCTAATAAGGCGTGAGCTCTCCTGGCTTAAGGTGTTAGAAAAAGAGAGGGGTAGGTGAAAGGGAGAAAAGGCAGTGGGAGGAGGGAGATTTATTTCCATTTCATTTATTTTGAGGTATTTATTTTTGTTTATCCATGCTGCTCTGTTTCTACATAAAATGCAGCCTGCTGTTCTGCTTCTTTATAAGGGATCATACAGCATGTAGGGAGAAGATGAGGCAGGAAATAAAGCTGGCAACATGCTGGACCAGATGACTTTCAGAGCTTGTGTTGGGTGACTATGCTGAAGAATGCAAACTCACAGTTTAAAACTGGAGTCGGTTTCATTTTGGTGTTCTTGCCCAAAAATCCTATAATAAACTTTGAGCATATTGTAATTCAAGGGGTCTTGGAGAAAACTAGACTTCTGCTCCTGCTCTTGGCTCCATTTTCAGGATTTAAAAAATCTAGTCCTGATGGGACTTTGACAAATCAAAAAGAGAGGTTTCAGAGAGAGGGTGTTGCTATTGGCTGGTCTACAAATGCAGACACATCTGCACGTTCCTATAGTAAAAGTCTGATTCAACAGCCTACAGTCCTGCAGAGAAAGTTGCTACTCCAGCACTGGTGACAACACTGCAAAGACAAAAAAAAAGATTCACAAGGAGAGTTTGACAATAAATGAAAACAAAATATTTCCGTATTGGCAAAGTGTTAAACAAGACGGGTATCCACTACAGATTTACGAAAAACTTAAGCAATATTTTCAAAATGTCGATAAAACACAATTGCAAGATGACTGCATTTCCATTGAGTGATGTTGTTGACCTCTCCTCCCACAATAACATTCCAAGAAGCATAGTGATGGATGTTCAAAACATCAGCAGCTTTATTTATAGGACGCAAAAACATCTTTTTTTTAGCAACGCTTGTTGGACAACAGGTGAGCTATAAAAACATAAAAAAAAAGTGTTTTTAATTTTTTTCAAATCACCTGAAATACCACCCAAGCAAGCATAAATACTTTTCTGTAATACATTTTTTTCGAAATTGACGCGTTTCCATAAGGCATATTTTACATTCACAATTTCGATTTGAACAGTTTGAGGGTAAATGGAAACCCGCCTACACATGCAGAGAAAGTGTTGCTAATAGTCTTTCCTTCAACAAACAGGAGCCAAAGGCTCATGCAGCTTCAACTTCACGATTATGTAGCTAACGTTAGCTTGAGCCTCAAATCGCAGTGTGCTCTCCACTTCCCTCTCCGTCACTGTAGACCACGTGGCTGAATCAAGAGGCAAGGCAGGCAGCAGGCCCAGGGACAAATCCTCAGTCGGTAACAACCCCAATTTAGCCATCACAAACCCCAGCTCTGGGGACCCGACAGCTTAGACCCCCTGCCGGATCAGCAAGCTTCCTGTTATTGGCATTACACACACAGTGCGTACAATTAACTTTTTGAATCAGTTGCCAATCGCAGCCAATTTGGCTGGTAGAAAAAACAAACAGCCAAGCATATTTTTTACAAGCCAAAATAATAAATTGCCTTTTTTTTCTCACATGTTGATTTACTTCAGTAAAATTAATTGAGACAATATGGAATCTTAGAGAAGAGGCCAGAGCAAAATCTGAAGTAAAAATACTGGATATTTTTAACAGCTACTGCATTGACACTATCAATGTGAGAGGCAAAAAGAGTTTGCTGTGTTGGTTCAATTTACAGGGCCTCTGTCTTAATATCTCATAACCTTCATCAGTATGCACGCAGATTTAGCTCCCAGCAGACCAGGCTGGTGATAGTTTGGAGATCAGCTGATGTCTCGTGCTGTAAACAGAGCCGCAGAACAAGTAGCGCTCAAGATGGCTTTGCTGCACCACACAGACCTGTGCAAGTGCCAGTGACACAGCGGCACAGAGCGGCAGAGCCATGCGCCCCTAAAAATGCACCACAGACTCTCAGCAGAGTTTAAAACATGACTATTTTGGCACAAATATTTACCCGCTAGTGTGGCAAATAACCTTCAGAGATTTTATCACATTTGGCGCTCGGCGGGTGTTAATTTGGGACCCCATCAAAACAGTTTTTACAGTGATTTCAAAGCACGGTGATCACACATGGTATCATGATAATTAAATTTTGAATGATATTACTGTTGGTTAATTTCACCACGGTTATCGTGATAACTGGAAACCGTTGCATACCTGAGGAGGAGAGAGAGGCAATTACACGTAGAGAAGGGCCGCAGTTGGCATTGAACCCGCGGCTGCAGCAGCTAGGACATGAGCCTTTGCACACGCGGCTCCAGCTCTACCACCGGAGCTAATAGGCACCCCAAAGCATGAATATTTTTTTATCTGTTTTCGATGTAAACAGATTCAGAGTCAATGAAAAATGATGTCAACAAGTCCATTTGACACTTTAGTCCAGATCAATAATTCAGTCATCAATCAATGGTTAAATTATCACAAAATTTTGTGTATGTTGGCAGGAGGACAAGTCCTAATGATGTTGGTAAGTCAAAATGTTCCCTTATTAACACTAGGGTCAATGCTAACACTAATGATGACCAGTTTTTCATTATATTTGCTGCGGTAATCTTGTTTCCTAGAAGATGAATGCTCGTGTCAGCTGTGACCCCTCCTTCACACCGATAGCCGCATAAAAAGTCCTATAATTCCTTGTAAAATAAACATCCGGATTCTAATTTGGTGATGATGATTACACACTGCTCATGAGAGGATGTGCCTTTTGATTTTGGAAACTGCATGAGCTTAACTCTGGCACTGCCCTCGCTACTTGAATCTAACCTAAAAGGTCAGCTGTGAACAAAAGATTGCTAAATGTCATGGACAAATTGCTGATTAGGGTCTAGAGGCTGCCACATGTAGCAATAACTGCATCTGACATCGCAAGAAGTCTTTGAAAATACTAATGAACACCAAACAATGTGTTTTACAAAGATTTGGTCTCTTAGTCATGACTGCACTCAAACCAGATGATTGGGCAGAGATGGGACATCACAAAGACATGACAGATTATCATGCCGGCTCTCAATATGTAATTGACGTCAAGACTCATGTCAGAGGGATTTGGTGGAATCCAACTTGTCTGAAATTGGAGCCAAAATAAAGGCTGGCGGCCAGAATTAGCTCGCTGTAACGTCAGCTGTGAGCGGCTATTGATAGCATGTGATCTTCAGCTAGAGCAGAACTGGAGGGCTTGATTTGTAGCATCTTCAATTCAATAAGCGCAAGACATGAAAATGCTGTGGTAGCCAGTTATTAAGTGTGTGACAAGATATCTTTTCACAGGCACTTAAGTCCCTCAGTGTGTCTCTGTAAAAGAATTTAAATATAAAAAGAGAGGAGGAGCTGGGGGGAACGGAAAACAAAAAGCAGAATGTCAAATAATGTAGGATAATACAACAGAGAGGCGTTCAGCAGTAACAGAGGAAGGTAGGTTAAAAACTGAGAGGGACAGAGCAACGCATAGGGGGACCAAGGTATGTGAGGCATGCAGGGCCAACTGTGAACAGTGGATCAAATAAGCTGTGCCTTTGTAAAGCAAAAGAGCCGGACGATGTGCACTCAGTCGGGGGCTGATTCTGTATAAACGCATGTGCTAACTTGGCATCTTGACCATATGCCTTCCTTTAATATCTTCAAAACCTCCAGGGTGACCGGCTTTAAACAGACATTTCTAATATGTGCTCTTTAATACTCGAAGGGCAAGTCTCTACCCATCATATAACGAGCTAAAGAAGAGATGCTCATCAGCTCTGTCCACTAATTAAAAGACCGTTGTCAAAGGTCTTCAAAATGTCGACATCGGATATCAGTTAATAATGTCCAGCAACACAGTTTTTGTCCCATCTTTTGATGTAATGATCTCTTCTGAATGCATTGACTCGTGCAGCAGAGCCATAGGGTCTTTTGTGTTGGATTAACTTCGTTGATATTTCTAAAATCAGGATGTGTGTGTGGGCCGGGACATGGACTGTGACTGGGCCAAAGCCTTCCTCAGGGTTGACTGCATTGATTTGTTTTGTCATTGAGCAACTCTGCAAATCTAACACCCTACAGGTCAGAATTACAAACAAAATAATTTTTGTCCTGATGTACATTGGGCTGTGAATATGACACATTTCAGGCCATATCATTGCCACAGATTCAAAGACAGTGAGCCAATTCAAGTTATTATTTGAAAACTATTGGCCAGATTTTCGTGAAACTTGATTAAAGGGTGTAGCATTGGCCAAGAAAGAACCTCTTACATTTTGGAGTGGATCCCAATCACAGAGCTGATATACAACTTATTTCTTTGACTTTTGTGAAGATAGCAAGCTACGGCTTTGACCTTGACAGAGTAATTTCTATTAATCCTAAAATAAAGTAAATGGCAGCAGAGGCGGAGCTAAGTCATTGTTTAGTCAGTTACAAGTAGGTCTCATGTCTTTGCACTTAAGTCTTAAGTTAAGACAGGTATGTCCCATATCTAGTTCCATGTCCTAAATTGGAGTTTCGAGACTTAAACAGGTTATAATGTCCTCTGATATATTGCTATTTTAAAAAGGATTACATATCAAATAAAAAAAATTAAAATAAAAATAAAAAAATAAATTAGAATACTTTTCCATATGCTTTTGAGGTCTACATATTTGATGTCTTTATACTGAAAGTTAATTGGTCTGCCTGTAATTTTCTTTGTTAATGTTCTGGATCCTGTAAATCCTTTTTTATTGACCACTACATAGTTGTTGTACACCAATGAAATTATCTTTGGTATCATTTTTCCCAACTTGTTAGTTCTTCATGGTTCTTTCCCGTTATTCTAATGGGTCCTGTTGAACTAGCTAAGAAAAAAAAGGAATTTGGGGAATTAAGTGTCAGCTTGCCGCAAATAAAGTGTCAGTGTTAGCTGATTAAAAAATGAAACTGCATTTCATTCAATAATGTTGTATGTTTTAATAAATAACATAAGTTTAAAGACATTCAAAAATATCAAGATATATATCCTGTATTACAATAAAGCCTTAAAATATCTTGAGATTATTTTCAAGCCATATCACCTGGCCCTATCTTTAACATAGTGAAAACTATTTTGCTGTTATTTTAATGGTCTGAACGGTGAATACAGCTCCTTTAAGTATAAGAAATATTTCCAATTTACAAATAAAGCTGACATAATAAGGCTTCTCCTCAGCAGAAGCAGATTTTGATATGATTATAACAGTTTGGCAAAACATCAAGACATATTCTATAGTAGCTGCAGATTTGCACAAGACTGGACTATTGACCTTGGCGGAGGGCAGCAATTTCCATGTGCCCTTCTACCTTATATATTCATTAACTTCAGTGACATTCACTGAAAGTGTGTGATGTACTTTCAGCTATACTATACATTGCAGTGTTGTTGCCTTAGTGATAAGGAAGTGCAACTGGAAAGGGCAAAGGGCATGCTTTGCCACAGCATGCATCCAACTACAACGTCTTCAATGAATGTTTCCGTGTGATAGGTGGGGTGTGAGTGGGGGGCGATGGGCGACTCCAGAAGATTTTATCTCACAACAAAGGTGAGACTCGGAGGAAGCTGCACACGAAGAGATAGAGCATCAATACGAAGTTGGAAGGGCACGGTGGGAGAGGGAGCGAGGGCGAGGAGGAGGGCCAGAGCATTCATCCAGTGCATGGAATCAGTCGAAGAAATCAATTTTTAATTTGGCCGTCAGGATGGCAAAGCTGGCGTGCCAACAGCGCTACCATGGACTTAATTACACAAAAGTGCCCCCGAGAAAAGGAAGGATGAGAGGAGGAGAGGGGTGGAGGGGAGTGATGAGAGAGGTGGGAAGAAGAGAGAGAGTGACTGAGATGGAGGGAGGGAGTGTGAAATGGGCAATAGCAAGGTCACTATCTGGGAGGGAGATGGGGGGGCGGAGGTTGTGGAAGAGAGACAGATGGTGACGTGCAGGAGAAGAGAGGAATCTGTGGAAACAAGACTAGGGGGCTGAGGAGCTGAGAGACATGATTTCACACCCCAGCACTCTGACTGGGAGCCTCGAAAACACACACATACATCACACAGTGTATGATCATAGCATGTGGGTGACTTTGAACACACACACACATATAAACGAACACACACACATATAAACGAACACACACACACACACACACACACACACACACACACACGCACGGCAAATAAAAACTTCATAAGGCTTCAGTGCCTCTTTTGGTGCCTTTTTACTCTTCCTTTGCTGCGCTCTTCCTTTGGATTCCTGCTGCCTGGAGGGTACCGGCCAAGCGTATCAAAGGCGTTTGACCACGGTGGCGGCATGAAAGCCTTGCCCCGGACCATAACACCACTGATAATCCGAGCTGTGCCACTGAACTAGCACAGGATGAAACACACCGCTGTGTACCCCCCAACCACTTGCTTTCCTCTTTATTTTCAGCCGCTACTGTACTACTCTACCTGGCGCTCTCGATGCAGGTTTTCTCAGTGCTTTTCTGCGTGGCTACCTTTCGGGCTCAGTTGAGCTGATGTAGTCATTAGAGCTTGACCGCGGGTGAAAGCTGAGCCCATGAAACAAAAAACACCAGGAAAAACAACCAGTAAGCTCCAGCTTCTAGTCAGCTCAGAACTGGATCAAACACTATGTCTTACTGAACTGTAAAAACACCTTCAAAAAGGGACAAATTACAAGTTCTGGTATTGATATCTCTTTGGTTGATATCACACTATTCATAGACCTCGGTTGCACACACCTGCTACCACTTTCAGCTAAAGCTAGAGTCAACAGTACAATATGGAAGTCTTAAAATTCTTTATCTACAGGAGGCCCATAGGATTTGTGAGAGACTGCCTCATGCTGTCAGCAAACTGCTTCCCCTGAATTGAGGAAAACAAGATTTTGATTTTTCTATACTTGACTATCCAACGTTTGAGACATGTTTTGCAGTGCTGACCCAAACCCAGCCTGCTAAATGAAAAATGCAGCCCTTGGCAGAAGGTCAAACATGAATGCCAATGTCTGATGTTTACAGTAACACTTCCCTTCACCCTGGATTTTGTCTGAAACTATTCCCTTCCCTCTCAACCATATCTTACCTCTACCTCAAAACTTTTTCATCCATTTTTCTTTTCTTACTTTTGTCTGCAAACCAATAAAATATGTAGCTGACAACTGCAGCTCCATTATCTTTTTAAACTAGAATTACTGCCTAGCGCTTGTAAACCTCTACAAACCAGTCAAATTCCAGTTAAAGTTTACTGTCTATGTCTGTAAAAACATGGAAGCTTCACACACGCATCCTCATTCCGGCAACAACGAAGATATATAAAATCAGCACAGTTTCAAGGCTGACACCCAAAAGGAGTGTCACCAATTCAGTATCTGTCCAAACATCTCCCCTTCTGTTCTTTAGTTATGGCACTGAAAAACAGCCAGAGAAGTGTTTTTACAGAACATTATGATGTCACTGAGAAGTTGACCTTTTGAAGTTAAAATGTCATTAGTTCATTTTATTCCATGAGTCATTTGTGTGAAATTTTGTCATTATTGATGGATACATTCTTGAGTTATGGCCATAAATGTGTTTTGTGAGGTCAGGGCGACCTTGAGTTTTGATCTTCAACCATCAATTTCTAATCTTTTATTAATTCCTAGTGAGTGTGCCAAATTTAAAGAAAATAGCTCAAAACCTTCTTGAGATTTTGAATTCAGGAAGACTAGACACATGAGACTTGAGACCAAGAGAATGTGTGTGCCAAATTTGAAAAATAAGTAATAAAAAACCTCTCAAGGCATTCTTGAGATATTGCATTTACAAGACTGTGACAGATGAGGTCACAGTGACTTTGACCTTTTGCATATGACCACCAAAATCTAATCACGTCATTGTTGAGTGCAAGTTGACATTTGAGTCGAAAAAAGGAATACACTTCACAAGAACAGGATGGATGGACACCTGGACAGACAACCCAGAAACATAATGCATGTATCCACAGCTATCACTGGCACTGAGGCATAAACATTTCCATTTTCAACACTGTACATATCAAACTTTTAATTCATTCCTCTACTTGCAGCTATTTTTTTTCCTCATTTCCTCTGTGCAGCATCTCCTCTCGCTTAGCTACTTATTGGGAGATCACTCAGTCTAACCAACAGTCTTAAATGCTCTGCTCTCCAACCATCTGCTCGTTTCATTTCCAGCACTTGGCTCACATTGCTTCTTCACTTTCACCTCTATTTGTTGCTGTTAGCTCTAGCTATAGTCTGTGTTTTCACCGTTCACACCCCTCCTCCCTTCCCCTGTTCTCTGTCTGTACATTGACTGTAAATCCAGCCTTGTCTTGATGAGAGAGGATAGTTAAACGCCTTGGGAAGTTTAAGACCCACTGGGGATCCTTCTGATAGCAACCCAAATAATGAAAATGTAATTCTACAGGCATAATTAAGTTAGAGATAGGGCGATTACTGTGCAATCCATTAAAAGTGATGGCAAAAGTAATTACTTATTCAATCAGCGTGGTTTTATGAGGAAATGCGATGGCACCATGTTGCGTCGCCTCTATACAAGTCATTACATTTACAAGGGCATAATACGTTAAGCTGTGATTGGTCCTCTTGACAGCTTGTTAAACCGTGAATTAAAGCCCTGGTGAAAATAAAAGTCATTTTTTGGCAAAGTTGAAGTAATAAACCTTTTATAAGACAACTGTCCTCTACAATTTATCCGTTACTACTGTATATGTGGCTCTTTATGCCTGGATGGCTGAAGGTATAAATTTGAAACTTCATGTTCGTGATTTTCTGCCATCCCACTGTGTGTACAAAGCCTGTGGATGTGTTTTGTTCGCAGTGTATTAAGCAGGAGATGGAGGGAATAAATACTTGAAAGAGAATCAGGAAACTGCATGTCTGACACCTCCTACCCTCACATACGGTGGCCAAAGAATGTGTTTGTTTGAGTATGACGCCATACCACAGTCAAACACCCTCTCACTGCAACATTCCCATGTTTGTTTGATTGGTTTTTTTCACTGCCTTTTTGTATGGAACTAAAAATGCTTACTGCTGGTTTCGAGGCACCCTTTAACTGATGAAAGCAGGTAATCAGAAAAAAAAAGCCTTAATACTGCCAATAGTTAACACATCTGATATCTTAAAGGGTAACTTTAATATTTTGCAACTTGGAGCCCATTTTCCCATGTTTTTGTGTGTAAGTTACTAAGGGGAACCACAGTTTTGTAAACTGGTCCCATATTGAGGAGCAGGGTTGCAGCCAGCAGCAGTGAAAGAGGCTGTAATGGAACCACTCAGGGCCTGGGCCGTCTTATCCAATGGCCATTCTGGGCAAATGCCCGGGCCCACACCACTTGGAGACGTGTGTGAGGCATGCTACTACCACTACTGCTACTAATACTACTACTACTACTACTACTACTACTACTAATAATAATAATAATAATAATAATGATAATAATAATAATAATAATAATCAATGGCTGCTTTGTTTTCAATTGTCAGACACTTTTAGGCTTTTAGTCAATTTGTATTAGTTAGCCTTCTTTCAGTGGTGGAATATAACAAAAAACATTTACTCAAGTACTGTACTTAAATACAATTTTGAGGTACTTTTACATGTGGATTTACAATGTATCCTACTTCATATGTCTACTTCACTGCATCTGAAACAAATACTGTACTTTTTGCTCCACTAGGCTATATTTATTTGACAACTTTAGTTACTTTGCAGATTCAGACTATAAAGAAAAAATGTAAATCAACTAATATATTACAACTTAAAGATATAGGTTATAAGTTAACCAGCAGTTGGTTATATAAAATCACTGAAATAAGTCCCAGCTTTACCGGCTGCAGCAATAACTCAACGAACATAAAAATGCATTGATAATAACAGTCCAATAATATAATTTATATGACTAAAGGAATATTATAGATAGGATTTTCTGCATTGTGCCTACCTTTACTTTTGGTACTTAAAATATATTTTGATGTTAATACGCTGATGTTGTACTTCATGTTAAAGTCTGAATGCAGGACTTTTACCTGAAGTCTAGTATTTTTACACCGTAGAATTGATTCCATAATGATACAGAATTATGCCATGTATGCTATATCTTTTCTATTAATGACAAACAAAAAAAACCTTGACCATCATGCCAAGTTGGCAAGGGGCCTATTAAACATTTTTGCCCAAGAGTCTGTAACATGATGATCCGGGCCTGCTTAGGGAAATTATGCACCATCAATGTACATCCACTTAAAGTGCTTGTTCTTGCCACTGCAGCCTGCGATTATTATTGTTTTACAATATTATGGAGGGGATCCCTACAGAGATTCACCTTTTTGCTAAATAATGAGATCCTTTTTGTTTACTACAAACAGCCCTGGAATTGCTAGGGGTGTAAATCACTAGCTTCATCATGATAAGATATTATTTCAATTATTTGGACTACGAGAATTTGCAGATGTCACAAAGTCTTCCAAGATATGATTTCAATTTCATTTGATTCAGGGCCTGAGGTTGATATGAGGCAATACTGTGTGTCCATTTAACAAAGTTGGTTATAGAAGAAGCTGCCAATCCTTCCTTTTTAGCTTTAAAAAAAAAAAAACAAACAACAACAACAACAAAAAAAAAAAAACACTAAATAATGTTCAGAATTGTAACCGGTAAAATACAGTGAGGTTTACTTTACACTGATTCAACTGACACAAATCAAACAGCATATGGGATAAGTTAACCCTAAGGGTTTGCAGTCAGGAGGCTTTTTTTTAAGAGGAAATGTTTTCTTTTTAACCAAAATTATGACTCCCCTTCCAAAAACTTCATGAACAACAAAATTAAAGCCCTGAATGCCAACTTCTCCCAACAGCCATATAACACAAATTAACAACTAAACCTTTCAACAAAATTATAAACTTTGGCTCAATAATAACTATCAAGGTGCATGCTAATTACAGTATTAGCTTAAGCATTTTCACACTGTATAAATTAGCCTAGCAGTTAGCCAGTTTATCTTTGCAATTTACATGTATAATTATATATTTTTTCCTTACTTACTGCTGGTTTAAGTCACTGCATCTCCCAGCAAGGCCCAATTTCAGACCGCAAGGAATTTTTTTTCTAGCTTTTCTTTGAAACAGAGCAGCTAATGTTAATGTTGCAGTATTGATGCCAGAAGCTAGCAAATCGCAACTTATCACATATCCCACATCATGCCAAAATAATAATATTTCTCCTCAAACCTCAGGAATAACTGCTTCAAAGCCCTGAAGGAACATTTCTCCCAGCAACAGCCATAAAACATGAGCTAACAACAAGACCATTTAACAAAATTATACACTTTGGCTCAATAATAACTGTTAGGGTGCAGGGGCAACAGGTGTTTGGGTTTTTTGTGCTAATTACAGTACTATCTTAAGCACTTTCAAAGGGCATACATTAGCCTAGCAGTTAGCAGAGTTTAACTTCACAATTTACATCTATTATTTATATTTTTTTCCTACTCACCACTGGTTTTAGTCACCGCCTCTCCAGGCAAGGTTAAATTTTAGACTAAATGCAAGTTTTTTCAGCCAAACATTGTTAAAACAGAGCAACTAATGTTAATGTTGCCATATTGCTGCCAGTAGCTAACAATAAACGTCACTTTTCGCATATGACATGTCATGCCAAAATTTTACTGCTTTTCCCAAAACTTAAGGAATAACTGGTTCAAAACCAAAAATGCAAAATTCTCCCAACAGCCATAACACACGACTTAATAACAAGGCCATTTAACAAAAGAATAAACTATGGCTTAATATTAACTGTCAAAGTGAACAGACAGCAGGTGTTTTTTATTGTCTAATCACACGTTGTCAGCTTAAACACTTCTGCACCGCATAAATTAGCCTAGCGGTTAGCAGAGTTTAGCGTCACAATTTACATGCATTACTTATATTTTTTTCGTACTCACCGCTGGTATAAGTCAGCTCCTGTCCCGAAAAGGTTGAATTTGAGACTGCGTGCAGTTTTTTTTTCAGCCATTGTTGAAACAGAGCAACTACTGTTTATGTTGCGGTGTTGCTGCCGGAAGCTAGTATAAAGTCACCGTTTACGTAGGACGTGTGTCTGTTGACCCTCATTTCCTCCGACATCCAAAATATCCACACAGCTGATGTATTCCTGAGTAAATAGGGTTATCCTCACCCCCTGTCTCTCGGCTTGACTTCCTTATAATACATCCATGGCTGCCCCCCACTGTCTGCCTGGCCTGACGTTGTCTGACGGTGACACAGAATTTCAAAATAAAGGCATGTCCTAAAGACGATTATGCGGATCTATGTTTTCACTTTGCTTCGATCACATTGCGTTGGTCAGTGAATGGGTATATTGATCCAGATCGATGGAAAGCAGAAAAAGCCCAGAAACAGCTAGCACCAAACCCCGCAGACTCAATTCACATCAACAGTAATTTCTAGTGTGTATCACATTCAGGGACGGTTTTTGCTATGGGCAATGTGGGCGACCGCCCAGGGCGCAATGTATTTGGGGGCGCACGAGCACCCGCAAAATAAATAAATAAATAAATAAATAAATAAATGAATAAATAAATAAAAATCGCAAGTTTTCTACCGCTCATTTCCACGTCACGTTAGTGGAGTAGGTGCGGGGCGCCCTTACTATCATGTCAACTTTCTGCTGAGTCATGTCTACAGGTTGTGTGCGTCAGAAGAAAAGGCAGCAGGGAGACAGGAGGGCGATCAACTCACAACTGCAGAGGTTGTGAGCAGGTTGAGTTTAACTCTCAGAGGAAAAGCAAGGAGGGGGTGAGGGATAGACTGACCTGTTATGATCCCAGCTGCTTCCAAATAAATTGTATTTCATTCATAAAATTAACATAGATACTTTTACATTTATTGCGCTATGTGAAAATGTAAAAACTGCCACAACTGTCGGGTTTTTACTGGAACTCACTTTAATGTCTGACAGCATTAAATCCGTCAAGCGTCTGCATAACTCTCAATACGCAATACAGAGCTTCCGCTCAGAACTACTTCCTGTTGCAGTCCTTTCAACATAAGAGCATGTAGGAATATGCTGAACATCACCACATGGGCGTTTGACGGAGGGAAAAGGTGATGATGTTAAATTGAGTCAAGGGTGTATCATGGACAAAAGACCAAAGAAACCATCAGATGTCCAGTTCAGAAAGAAAGGGAAAGAAGAAGAGGAGAAACGCTCAAAAGATAAAAGGTATGCAGGTCGAGTGACGTTTATTGTATGTAATGAAACAGTAGCTTATACGTTATTTATTATTCTCTTGCTAATATGCTGCTACTTAGCCACAGAAGACGACTGTATTTGTTTTTTAGCTTTGCTGAACTAGCAGCTATTAAAATTTGAGGCATTATGCTTAGATAATACGATGTTAATGGATGACTTTTTTTGGGGTGGGGGGTGGGGGGTGGATGTTCGCCCAGGGCGCAAAACTACCCAGGACCGCCTCTGATCACATTAACATATTTTCACATCTAACTAGGTGAATTAAGGGTTTATTTAAACCAAACCACAGTTGGTGATTGTTGGAACAGTAAAAAGACACATTAGTATAGCCTTATGAGGGATTTATTTGTTTTTGTCAACTTTGAATGAGGAGCATTTTATGATTAGAAAATTGCTTTTTATTTGAATGAACTTTGGTGACATCTATTTCTGAGTTTCTTTCTGCTGAACACATGGGATCTTTCTCTTGAACAAAAATGTCTTTCTCTGTAGGATCCTTTCCAAAATTTGTCAGACACTTTTGATAACAATCTAAGTCTGTCAGTGGCAAAAGCAAGCATTTTTTGTGGATATATACGTTGAAAGTGCACAAATGCCCCAAGTGATTGCATGGCAGCAAAAGACAGCAAACTCGTTGCTCAATTAGAAAAAAAAGATCCCAGACACAAAACCATGGGGAAAAAAAGGTTCAGGTTGAACAATACCTTTAAATAATAACACACTCAACCCTCTAACAATCAGAACAATTCCCAAAGTAAGTAACCTGCTAGCATGAGGCAGGGGGAAGAAGAATGTGTGTGCATGGTTGCATGCTTGATCAGCCCATACAGTAAATATTCGATGCACGATCACACTGAGCAACTCACATCTTTAAGGCAGCCCATGAAGTTGTTGCTGACTGGCGATCCGGGCAGGTCGGCCGTGTTGGGGCTCCCTCCAATGTAGAAGAAGTCATCCGAGCCCAACATGGTGTAATCTTCCTGGGTGTAACCAGTGGTGGTCAATATACCATCCACTGAGATGGTCACCTGGCGTAGGCATGGCCCAAAAGAGACAGACAGAGCGATAGCGAGGGAAAGAAATAGAGCAGGGATAGGTAGAAACAGAGTTTGATGAGAGCGGAGAGAAATTAGAAGAATGAGGAGGAAAAACAAGGAAGAAAGTGGATTAAACACCGGTGATAGGTGGTGTTGTCCCCTAAATGGTATCGTTTGGTTGGTTGCTTTGGTGCCGCTCAGACTGGGGGACTTTCACTCTAAAGTGCAGTTGCTAAGAGAAAACCAATGGAACGGCGCTGTGCTCACTGTGTAACCACTGACTCCTGATTTAATTGAGTAATGGCTAAAGTTAACTATATCCATCGCTGGAATAAGTACACCTTAAAGAAATGTACAAATCAATACAGCAGCCAGAAAAACATGATCTTACAGGTAATTACTAGTTTTATCAACTGGGCTTTTTCCTTTGATTGGCATAAGTATTCTACAATATTCCTTTGCTGAACCAGCCCTCAGTCAATGAACTACCAGTAAAAATAAATCCCTTTTCAATATTCAATCGCCTCCAGTCTTGTCTTTTTTGTGCAAGGTTACACATTCTGTTCTGCACGTTTGATCGCTCACAGAGCTGAAAGTGCCGGGTGGAATCAAACACACAGCCGCAAGCTGATGGTATGAGATAGTGTGGAAATGGAGAATCAAGACTTAATATCCAAAAAAAGAAAAAAAAAATTAAAAACCAGATGCATAAAGGGTACATTTGGAGGCTCCTTCAGGCTTTTCTGTAAGATTGTACTTTTTTTAAAGCTCAAATAGCATTTTGATGTCTGTACAATTACACTGCTAACCTTGTATTGCTTGATCAAAAAGAGCTTGAAACTAAATTACAACAGCATGTGTAAGGACTCCTCTTGTACTGATGTAACCTTACACAAGACCTTACACGATGGGGTGAAGCAACTGTTTTAAATGTAACACCACACTCTACCTTGTCAGTTAAAAGAATACCTGAAGAGTGAAGAAGACGACACATGAGATATCCTCACATTTAATTAGAATGCGTCTCACATGACGATCAGGATTTCCTCCGCTCGGTTCTTTCAGGAGTTGTCTTTTTACATTACACTCATAACAAAGCAGCAAATTTCAGCACTTGATGAAAATGCTAATAAGTATAATTTGGCTAATTGTGTTATATCATGGCTGTATTTGCATATCAGTGCCACGGTGATGCAGCTACACAAACATCCTGCCAAATAATGCTGTTTGATTTGGGAGGGATTTTTGCAGTTAGTGACCAATTTATTGTCTAATTATCCTAATGGAGTTGGCCTGGGCGAAAGTGAAGTACTCATGTCTCTGATTCAACATCTGTTATTCTGCATAAATGTACACAGCTTAAATACAGGACTGCAGGGAGCCGTGTACACGACCATCTGTTTTTCATTACCTCTGCACACTCTGAAGCAATGCTAGTACAAACTACCTGCATCCCGTTAGAGGTTTGATTTCAATCTGCAGAAATTGCATTTACCCTAAAAGAATAGCAAAAAAAACCAACAAAAGCTTGAACACAATATGAAATGTAGCAAACATTCCAAAGCAGAAGGCTAAAAAAAAACCTTAGCAACTGCACTCAACAGATCAGTCGCCCCAGCTAAGTGCTCGTCTTCTTTTTTCTTGACTTTTTTTTTCTTTTTTTCCGTACTTCCCTTGTTAACAGGGCAACTCATTTTTATGTCTGCTGTTACTACTTGGAGATAAAGAGCGATCGTATTGGCCACAAGAATCTGGCATGAAGAATCAGCGGTTGACAGTGGTGGTGTGTTGGGGTCATCTTTGAAGATCTTGGACAAGGCTTTCAGCAGGGCAACTTCGTTTGTCCTATAGTGACGGGAGAGACCCTACAGGTGGCTAAGGAGGAGAAACAAGTTGGGGGGTTACGCCTTAAAACATTTCTACTGACTTTTGACAAAGCCATCTATCAACTGTATGACCTCTTCTCAAAAATAGGAGATAGGATAGGAAATCAAAGAGTAGAGATATAAACTGCACGCTTTCTGAAATTAAAAATGTTGACCAAAGCGCTCAAGAACATCTTCCATGGCCAAGCTAGGCTTTTGGGATTTGGAAGAATATGTTGTGGGAGGTAGCTGATGGTACATCTTCAGGGCTGTTGGGGGCCATTGTGGACTAACATTGGCTAGCTGCCAGACACCTCTAAAATTCCCAAATAAAAAAAGAAAGAAATTGGGATAAGCAGTGTACTTGTTCCTTCTTTTTCTTGCAATCTCCGTCATCCTTGATTCTACCACTTAAATGGTTTATCAAAGTATGTGGTGCATAAAAAATCACTCCATAGATTCAATGTGTGTTCACAGGTTGAAAAATAACATCTAACAGAAACAGTGGGCCCTATCTCACTGATGGTGCAAAGCAGCACAAAATCAATTGCAATGGTAATTGCTAGGCAGATGTAAGAAGCAAATGTACACTAAACAAAAATTTATACACAACACTTCTGTGTGTTTTTGTGTGAATTTCCATTTTCTTTTCAATAGAATAATTTTTCAAACTGTTCAATGTACTTGTAGCCATGGGCATGTAGGTCTTAAAATGAGGTGTGGTAAGTCGCATTGCTGGTGTATTGTTATTTTGAGGCAGCAGAAGGCGATTGTGCCATTGGCAAACAAAAAACTGTTCTAAAGACAGAATAGCAGAATTTTCATGCTATTGAAAGGCCACTTAATTCAGATTGTGTTCACAACACGTGTACTGTACTTGTTACATGCACAAGGACATACAGATAATTAATGAGGAAAATATTAATCAAATTCTCTAAAATGGGAATGTAGCAGAGAGCACAGCAGAGCTGCTGTCTGACTCCCCACTAAGAGAAATGCTGTGGGTACTTATGTACAGCATTCTGTTTCCTCTGTCTACAGTTTCCATGATTTTTGATGTGGTGACATTACTGCTCTTACTTCAGGAAACAGCTTGCTTCTCCAATTTGCAGAATCTGCAATGCAAATATCAGTAGGTGCAGGCACCTATGGCTTTTAAAGGGAGTGAAAGATGACACTGCGATTGGTTGAATTCATTTTATGCCCAGTACACACCCATGATTACTTAAGGGAACAAATGCATCCTGTTTGCCCTATGGGCCTTACTTTGCACCTAGATTATGCACTGTTTAACCAGCAAAATATGAGTTGGCCCAAAATGCATCTGCACCATGAACTTTAGACTGTACATATTATAGGTTGTTCAAATAGTGCCCAATATGTCAAAGATTTTTATTTGATTCAAAAAAAGAAACCAATGCAAAACAAATATTCAAGTATTTCCTCTGAAGTGACTTTGTAATAATTTATGAGTGCTAGCTAGTCTTTTCTACAGCCCGACTGCACACTCGTCCCATTGGGTAACATTACAAGCACTTGCATCAGTGGCCAGAGGAAGGAAAGGGTGATGATATCACAGGTTGCTAGTGGAAATACCCTGATGTTCCTGGCCTGGAAGCCATGCAGTTTGGAGGGGATCACAATGCATTCCTATCTCAAAACCTTTGCAAAATGCAGACAGATTATTCTTTCAAATGAACGAGTAGTAAAATATTAAGATTCCCTCGGAGCAATTTTGACTCCTTTGTTATGAATTTTATCATTCAGCATGGGGAAAGAGCTTGAAAAAAGTCTTAATTGTTATATTTTACTTGACACCAAGACAAGGCAGGCCCTGCGGTGCAAAATGTTGGATCCAGGTCACAAAAAGAAATAAAACCCATGTTCATGTTTCTTTGATTGTAAATGTATTCAAGGTAATTGACAGGACTAAAGCAATGATTAACATGAAATGGCGGCCTACCCTCTTAATTACTTTATGAAAATAACTGTGGGTTCTTTGGCTGGGGGATTCGCGTGTGATAAGAGACCTGAGCATATGCAACAATATGGCCTGAAAGTAAGTCTTTATAATTGTGTGATCACAGTTCCCTTTTTGAAACAAAGCCTGGTGTGATAGCCTAAGAACATCTGATACATACAAAAATAAAACTCATTAACGCATTTCCAGCATCCCTCTCTGCTCCTTTTCCAGTGAGAACTTCATTGTACTAGATATAAACTAATAAAACTGACAAACACTTCCCTTCCTCCTTTCATATGTACCTAGAATAAGCAACCAACATGCCGCCACTAAAACAAATAGGACTATTTAATCCTTCTTGCTGCTTCTGTTGGATCCCTTGCTTTTCACCCAGCTGCTCTTCAAATACTTCTTTAGCCCAGGACAAACAGAAACCAAACAGTACTGGCTGATCTGTGCCGAACTGTGTCCCAGATATCATAGAGACCACAGACTGGAGCTGTTTACAGATGAATATACTGTGAAGGGATTGACACAGCTCGGAATTCAAATCTTGGGGAGCATTCTGTTTTAACCTGTTCACATGTCTACATGGTCCCCTGGTTGGGGAATGACTTCTCTTATGGTATTAATTCCTCCCTCTATTCCATCAGTCTTTCTCTTCTGTGCTTCTTCCCCATAAAACCACAAACTACCTGCGGAATCAAAGCTTCTGTAATGGGGGTTCACATGTAGTGTAAAGTGAACTAAAGCTGTTCTGTGTGGGGTCCTGCTGTGTGCTCAACGGACTGTGTTACTGGCTCATTGACCATATCGGGCTCAATGACTACAAGCTGCTGGCAATTCAACGCTCCAACACGTAGATCCCACTTTCACCAAGTTAACAAAGGTCAACATGATTCCTATTGGAATTACGCTGGCCACACTAATGTTGTACATTAAAGGTGAACAACACTATAGTTGAAATGATCAGACTAATCAGACCCTGTATACACGATGGCCATGATTTTTACTTGTAAGTTTAACATAAATCATGTATGCTTTGAGATGTATCTACGTCACATCTGTCACCCTAGTAATTGACACTAATAAGCTCTTGTCGACAGCTAATTCAGCATGTTAAATTGTCAGCGCAGCCTGAAAAACTGATTGGTAGTTCAACGCATGGATGTGTTAAGAGACCTGGATGCAGCGTTGCAGGCAGGAGCCCATTTATTTTTATCATAGTTTCACAGCGCCTTTTTACCCTGTAAAGCACTTTGGTCAACCTGGTTGTTTTAAATGTGCTATATAAAAAGAGTTGACTTGACTTGACAAGGCCAAAAATGTTACCAGAAACCAATCATAGTTTTATTGTGTCTTTGCTTGCTAGTTCATGGTAAATATCCTTTGTTTTTTCAACATCAGGTTGTGTTGTTTATGTGCTAACTATCTAGTCTTGACACCCGCCTTGACTCCATACAGATTACCTTGCCCTGCTGGTATGGAGGTTTGTTTCCTCTCATGTAGACACAGAACATACGTACTAGTTGGCAGTTGACTTTGGTGTTTAAGAACAATGTCTTGGCCGAGACACAGGCAACATGAGGCAACACAACACTCTACTTCATTGTAAGTATTTCTTGCCATCATACTATGACTGCCTATCCACCATCATGATTAATTTCTTAGGAGTCTGGTAGCAACTCAGGAGTGGGCGGAAGGTAACACAAGAACAGCAGCTACTACTTCTATAAAGAAATACATCAGAGTGAACCCAGATGGTATTTAGGAGGAAGAAAAACAACCAACGCAAGTCTTAAGCTTATGGTATATTAGCCACAAGAAAAAGAGGAATTTTTCACTTTATGGTATGTGGAGCTGCATCATGTCAAGCTTTCAACACACGCAATAAAAAATAGCTCTGTTTGACTCACACTCACTGTGCACACATCTTCTGCTCAGGAATACAGATCATGTTCTACCCTCAATTCCCAAAGGCAGTCATGATTTGGAGCATCCAATTTTTACTTTGAGTGAGTCTGTGGTTTCTTTGTCAGCAATTTTGAACTCATGTGCAGTCTAACCAGGTACGGAGACCTATCAGAACCTTCAGATATTTGACATCATAGTCCATGCAAAGAGCTTACCTTGAAAATGCATCACTTACCCTTGTTGGCACTACATTTGATCTTTCGCAGGGAGAAACAAGGGGTTATATTTTGGAGTTAATATATTGCATAATACAATTGAAGGCTTGCATAAGAAGGGTAACACAATAGATGACAGACTTTGTCCTCCCATTAGCTCAGGTCAAAGCTAGACCAGAAGTTAGGAAGGAAGTTCAAGAGAAAAAGAAATAAAGGTGTTCCTATCCACCATTGGACTTTGGTAGGTGTCTGGCAGCTTGTCAACGTGTATTAGTCAGGAATAATTTATTGTAGGAAGACAATCTGTCTTCCAACACTAAATATGGAGTCTGTTGTCTTAACTAAGCTACATATCAAGGTTAGTGAATGTGGGAGGGTCGGGAGGTTTTGCTGTTTAGGCAACAGTTGTCAAGGGGTTTGAGGTGAGAAAGGAGGGGGGTAGTTCTTTAGTTGTGTGCCGAAAAGAGTTAAAAGGGTTGAAGGGTGAACAAAATCGGTTAGTACTTTTGTAAGTAAGGGAAAGTCAGACACAAAAATGGTTGTTAGTACAGTTACAACAAAGGTTTGATTCAAACAGTAGATTAGTAACACTCTTAGTAAAATTTGGTGATAAGTAGGTGAGGATTCTTTAAAAGTCCTCTGAAATTTGATTGCTCAAACCAGGTCCAAATTTGGACTGAATGTGTTATTTCATGTGCAAGGGTTCGTTTTGGTTAAGAGGAAACAAAATGAAACCATCCAAGCTAACGGGGTGACACACAAGCCATGCACTTAAATGGGAAAGATGACAGGAGGAATGAGGATGGGGGGAGAATTCCATCAGACACAACACAAACAGACCAACTGTTAAATGAAAAAAAATAAAAACATCTGGCAAGATGCAGCAAAATGGGGAAAGTAGTGTGTGTGGAGGGGCGGGGGGGGGGGGGGGGGGGGTGGGGGTGGGGGTAAATTTATTGCGGGGCACCACGAACACCAGACAAATGGGGTAAAAGGAAGAGCTTTCAGTGTTAAGGTTTAGACAGGAATGCAACAGGATATAGACACGTGTACAACAGACTTGACACGTGCTGAGCGAGAGCAGCATTTGAAACCCTGTGAGTATGCTTATGTGAGGACATTCTAGCCAATAGAGACATGGAAACAGTGTGCAGGGACACAAGCACTGGTCAGTTTGGAGGTGGGAGTGGTGGGACAGGATGGGACCAATGTCACCAATCACAGATGAAATCAACGGAAATGAGAGGGTTTTTTAAAGAATAGGAAAAAATTGGGAGTGGAGAGAGGACGTCCATGTCTTGGTGAATAGAGCAATTAGTATTCAAATGTTGGGAACCATCACTGTCTCTGCCCTATTAGACACACAAAAAGAAATCTGTACTCAGACATGATTGCAGCTCCTATTATGCCCCCCTCTAGAATTTCACCACCATTTCTGATGTGAGCTCAAAATTGCTTCATCATTTTTGTCAAATCTGAGCCAAGACAAGACAAATTTGACCAAGTGAGTCGCTGGAAACAGTGGCTTACACTCATAACAGTTTTCCCCAACTCATGTGTTATGATGGATTGGGCAGATTTATTCCTTGGGGCATCAATCCTCTATTCACCAAGAAAATGAAAATCTGTCTCTCCTCTTTACTTTTTCCCTTTTGTTGTTTTAGCAAGATAAAATGTGAGGTCATTATTCATTTTAGTAGGTTAAAATTTGAAGTTAAACTTATAGAAGTTAAAAAAAGAAAGAAAAATAAAAAACAAATCAAATAAATAAACCAGCAAGAGGGTGTGGCTAACATGTTTCATGGCCGTATTGATTATATTAGGACAACTGATATATGTATGTATATATGTTAGCCATGATATATACATATACATATATACTCAATGCAATCTGTTTATAAAAAATAACAAAATAAAAGATTGGGAATAGGGGGGGGTCAAGTCTCTTCATGCAAGGGGTGAGGCCAGTAAAATATAAGAAATATAAGTTAGTGTTAGTGTTAATGAGGGGTCGATTGCACACAGTTCAGAGTTCCCAAGGCAATTACGGTCTGTATCAATGGCCAGACAATTTCATTTATTGATTAAAAAGTCCAGTGAAAGCAAGTAATACTGATAATACTACTATAATATAGTATGTGAGTTATTTTGGCCAACTTTCCCCAAGTTTGCAGCTTATAAAAATGCATTTGCCACTTTATTTTCAATTATGAGCTTGAATCACTACTATTCTGCACCCGAGTTCAGCGGACTAATGCCATATTAAAGTACTTTATTAAGTGTTTACATGTGTGTAAGAGCTGGAGTGTGTTTGGGCGCAGGTCTGGGAACAAGCCCATCTTGATCATAAATCAACCTAAGGCCACTAATGGGATCAAACACTTATTTGAGGCCTACTTTACAGTGAGGGCTTTGGCCGCTAAATCAAAAGTTGTAAATACTCTTCATGAGTTCATAAACCACAGGATGGTGAGCCTCGATAACAGGACGCTCCATAACAGGCCGAACAGGCACCATAGCGAGATGGTCCCACTGCAATTCGTCTCATGTTGTTAAAATGTTGGAAAATAAATAAATTGATTTTTTTTCTTTCTTTTTTATTTTTTTTACTTCCTCTCACTGGAGTTGCTCTAGTAGGTTATTTGTGAGCTTGAGAAGTCTGCTGTGTATGCTCACTTCATAGGGTTCTTCTTAGAAAATAAATCAGGAGGAAACAGGGATAAACAAAAAAGTAAAGGTAACTATTTCTAATACTCAATTGAGAAAATTTCTTGCATTAAGATTCTTTATTTCTTCATACGGATAGTATTTCAAGTAAAAAAAAAATAAGAAATAAAAAGGGACTGAAAATAAAAAGCAAAAGAAATAAAAATCTTAAAATTTAGGTAATTTCTCTATCTTTTTGGGCAGACCTCTTTGGATGAACACGTCAATTCTTTTAGGGAGGGGGGAACTGGATGGCAATAAAAAGCAATAACATATATATAGAGAGGGCTAAAAGAAAAACAGAGAGGTGGAGTTTTTCAGCTACCTTGGAATTGATGGCGGATTGTACTTTCAGTAAAGCAAACAGAATAGAAAGAGGTAACGGAAAACCCAGGGCAAACCAAAGTATAAGACAATTAGAATGATATCTACCATATAATGCAGTTTGTTTACCATAGCGTGTCCAATGCCTGCGTGCTTCAGGAGAAAACAGGGGGAGGAGAAAGAAAAAAAAAATAATGACAAACCTTAAACTCAAGGAAAACACACCTCAACCCCAAAAAAGTGGCAAAGGAAAAAAAAATCGCCTTTTGCAAAACCAGCTTCTCCTTTCAATAACAAAAACGAAGCTAATATTAAAATATAATTTAAAAGAAAATATTGTTTTTCTATTGTTTATATAGTAAAACATCCAAATAAAGAAATAAAGAAAGCAATCGTATAATTATTTTGTTTTACAAGGGTCATCTAGGAAATAAAATAAAAGGAATAAAAGGATAACAATACATTTGTTAGTATGTAAGTCGCAAGTTAAGTAGAGAAAACAACAGATGGTTCACATTCCGTGAATGACACAGTGTTAGTTGTTGAAATCATAAAAGGTAAGGGAAAAGAAAAGTTCACCAATGAAAAGAATCAAATCGGAAGAATTCTGAAGCTTGTTGTTAGTAAAAGAGACAAGAGTTAGCAAATCAACTTCCACAGAGGGGATTTGGGTCGTTTTGATGGGGATGTTTGTTTTGAGTGGGGAAGAGGGGGAATAAGGGAAAAGTACACCAGTATTCACTCTAGTGGCCTTGGCTGGTGGTAGGGTCTAGTCCATTTCAAAATGGCGTCTTTTAGTACTTGGGCGGGGCCAATCATGTCTTGGTGACTTGAAAGGTTGCAAATCTCTAAGCAAAATATCCCCAAGTAGTCATTACGGGAGTAATGTGACATATGCAAGAGAAAAACCAAAAAGAAATTATTGCATTGTAACAATGGACAATTGTGGTCACTACTGTGTTTTTCAGTGATGGGACATTGAGGGAAACAGAATTAATTTGGTACATTCTTGAGCATGAGAGAAAAGGATAGAGAAAGGCAGAGAGATGGAGAGAAGCATTTCATTGAGGATATCTGCAGCATCCTGAAAAAGAGAGTGAACTGGTCATTCAGTACCTTAAGTCATTTCCACAATAAAGAGCAAAGCTTGTGGTATCTGGGGAGAGAAAAGCATGCCAACTAGAACATGAAATGGAACTTTGAGACACATCTTCATGTGCCATCTGTGCATTAACTGATTCCCCATCTTTGAAACACCATATCAGACCTGCAATCTCAAGTAAGTAAAAAAAAGATGTCAGTTCTGAGGATATGGTCAAACTGCGCAAGAGGTGCAAATCAGCAGTTACTTTGACAATTTAAATTGCTTCCTTCAGCTCAAAGAAGCGTCGTCTCTAACTCTAGTGTGTTCACTCATTTCTAAATTCAAATGCACATCAGTATGTATGTCAGTAAGCGAATGCATCATTGTACAAAGGCATGTCAGTGTGTACAACAGTAAATGAATGCATCCTGAATCCCTATTATAAGTAGGTATAAACAGTATACTCAGTGATAATGGTGATTAAGAATAGTCAGTTCCCTTCAAAAATGTCATTGGTGGAAAAACAAGGTTGTACATAAAAGAGATTTGGACCCAATCCCATTTCTTATTTTCACACCTACCCCTCAATTTTGAATGCCCCTTTACTCCTCGGAGCAGAGTTACAAGACTTAGTTGTTAAAATCTTCCCCTATGAAATGTGAAAACCCCTTCTGACCCTGATTCTTCATGAGTAGTTGCCACTGGCCTGAAGTAATCAGGAGCAATGACATTTACCATTTATTTGAGACAGAAAAGTATGGATGCTTGTGATTCATTCACAAGTTGAACAATTTATCAAACAATCAAATAGAAAATAATGCTGGGTCATTTCTGCAACTTGTGGTTCTCTGTAGGCTAACATTAGCAACTTGTGCCCCTACCCTGCCAGTCTACCCCAACAAGAATCAGGATGCCTTACCTCCTAGATGTGAATGTGCAAACGGATGGGTAGAGGTTAAGTGCTAGGGACATGGGGTGTATTGGGATTCAGCCTTAGACCTAATTAGGGGCAGCAAACACAACACATGGGTTCACCAGTAATATGCTGTATTCAGAGCTTAACCCTTTAAAACCTGGAGCGACATAATTTTTCTTGTGCTGCTTTCAGACACCTTTCACATGTATCTAAACCTGTGAACCCTCAGCAATTTGGTGCAATGTATTTTAAAATATAACAAAAAAAGGCAATGAGCAACTTTATGAGAAAAGCTTCAAATATCACAAGAAATTGGTAGATTTAGAAAATTATTCTAAAATAGCTAGGGGAAATTGTCTAGGGAAAAAAGCAAGGGAAAAACTATTATTATTATTATTATTCTTATTATTATTATTAGTAGTAGTAGTAGTAGTAGTAGTAGTATTATCATAATTACATATTTAACATTAAGTTCCAAAATTATTGTTCATTTTTAAGCACTTTCTAGGTAATTACTTTGGGTTGTTTTCAAATAATCTTTTTCTGACTTTAAAAAATCTGTTAATTATTTATTTACCCCCAAGTAATTTTCATATACTTTATACTAATTTCTTGGTATTTTGGGGTCATATACCCTTGTCAACTTGCTCAGGTGTCAAAGGGTTAAAAAGATACTTAGAGCCTACGCAGTGTAACATTTACCGATATTAATGACCAGGGACACACACCAGAGAACCTTTTAGAGTAGTGCGACAAAGTGAGCTACACACAGTGACTCTCTCAAAGGGATATAAATGTGCTTCTAGTGACTGTCAAACCTCCACCAGACTCCCAGTCTTTCCAGAGTAGACACAGGGACTCTGACAGTGGCTGGTTTGCTCCATGTAGCTGTCCCTGAGTGCTGGTGGTCACTCAGTCTCCACCGTATCAGCAGTAAGAAGCAAAAAGATCTTTCACCGAGATCTGCCTTGAGTTTCCCCCCAGGACGTGAGTAGACATCTAGAGGACATCTTATATCTTGATCTGGAAGTTGAAATTGTCAGCTGCCGTGGGTGACCATATCTGATACTAGAATTTGGGCAGAAAGGGTGAATCTACTCACTGACAATTACTTATTTTTACATAAAGTTATAAAATTTGACTAGTGCTGTTTAAATATGCTGAAATTACAGCAAAGCTCCAGGTCAGGCAGTTAAGATGCATACATGCATATAGATACAGAGTATGTCCCTGTTGTACGTACAGTATGTACAGTACTGTGTGTGTTTATGTGTGGGATGGATTACCGTTTGTGTTTGCCATCTGTGTGGGAGCTGAGTCGAAGTTGCAAGCATGACCGAAGTCCCCCCTGTGGGGTTTACTGGAAGATTTCAAGCTTCATGCGCGCCCACTCTTTGATCCAGGGTCATGATGAAGTGCTGTCACCAGTCCTCCACTTTGTCTAATGACTCCTCTTGATCCGCTATTTAGGTGAATAAGATCCAATGGTGGATTTGAATTTGTATATCCACACCAAACTGCACTCGCATGTCTCTGAGTTTAAGAAAACAACAGCTGACACATCAAAGAAACAGACAGGACGCTCCGACAACTGGGAGCTTATTGATAGTAATAAGTTAGACTTGTACAAAGGTGACAATGATTATGGGTCTTTCTACGCTCATTGAAAGATGGTCTGTGATACAGCTTGGGGAGATTATTAAATGCAACATTTTGAATTCTGTAAGTTTCAGATCCCTCGCAGGCGTTTGATGTCTGGATTTTGAACTTATCTCTCTATCACTTCTTTGACGGAGCAGCCCTGGGATGGTTGTGAAAAATTTATCCTTCAAAAATTGCTGATGATCTTTGAAATTACACGATAAAGTGACGGCAGCGCGTAAAAAGATGGGTGGTGGAAATGAAAGGAAGAGATTATATTTGGAGTTCTGTAGAGTCGGCAGTATCTTGTAGAAAGAGTGAACACAGCCTATGCCTGTCAATGTTCTGTGAGTAAGCAATATAGAAGAGCAGATTTATTTTGATTCTCCTGAGCAGGTCCCTGTGAAGGGTTAAGTCTACAGGGTCAATGCATGTAGACGAATGGGTGGGTGACGACTGTCCAACAGACAAAGACTGTCCAACAGACAAAGGAATGAAGGAGATTAAGGTAGATTTGGAACCTGTGCAAAGATTTATATAGTATCTTATTTCATCGATCCATTAACAACTAAAATATAAAAATAAAATTGATAGACAGACAGATGGACAGACAGATGGATGGATGGATGGATGGAAAACTCAATGGAAAGACAGCTCAGTGAATGGATATAGCCAGAAAGAAAGAAAGCTAGTAATACAGCTAGATAGACTAATCGAAAGGTAGGTAGGTAGGTAGAAAGTGAGAGCTAGAAAGACAGCAGGATGGAAAACTAGATAGAAAGATAGCTAAATAGATGAATAGATGGCAAAACAAAAAAAAAAGCTAGAAAGATAGCAAGATGGATAGCTAGCTAGCTAGCTAGATAGATAGAAATGTAGCTTGATAGACAGATGGAAAGATGGTGATATAGGTAGTAAGATAGCTAGCTGACCTGCACATCACTACTAGCTGGATATAGATTTATAGCTGGTTGCGAGGTAGCTAGATAAGTAGATAAGTAGGTTATGGCAAGTAGGTATGGGTGGATGGATGGATAGATAGATAGATAGATAGATAGATAGATAGACAGATAGATAGATAGATAGATAGATAGATAGATAGATAGATAGATAGATAGATAGATAGTCCACATTGAGAGTTAGACTTGGGTTTTCATATGAGGAGTAAGACATACAAAATGTTAAATGAATAAACTTTCAGACTAGAAAGAAGTGTAGCAATGTGGGCATTTGAAAGTGATATGAAGATCCAGAGGCAAAGCTATTATACAAGTATGACTTTTGACTGCATGAGATCTGTAAATACTGCAGAACTGGTGCTCCAATGTCAAGATCAATCATGCAGAAAATTAAGGTTTTGTTGTACTTTTGTTATCACACAGTAAACAGGATGGTCTAGTAACTAGAGGAAAAACAGTGGGTTGAGAGACAGAGTCACCACTGTCTTTACCACTAATTTCACTGTCTCACAGTCAATTTCCTTTTCCATGCATTGTGCTTGTTTTGCCTCAAAGCCACCATGCCTGGAGCCCCTGCTGTGACAGCCCATCACCCTCGCTGTAATTGACCCATGAGGGAAAACCAAGGCTGCAAATGCCGATGTTTGCTGATGGAGGATAAAGCCCCCAGTCATGTAAACAACCACAAGCCCTGACAAACAACTTTGTGTTGCATCTGTCTCACAGGAGCCCCTGGGCTATAAAATCTTCATGTATTTAATACTGAGGGATGGGGCGGGGTAAAAAAGGGAAATGTGCTAATGCCAAAACTGCTAATTCACTAGACAGGCGGGGACCTGCAGGATGCCAGCCCGATTCGGCAAAGATGTAAAATTATGTTTTTGTTGAGTTGCTGATCTTTTACACACTTGTCACGGTGGACGTTACTGAGCTGCGGCATCCAGCGAATAAGCCGAATAAATATTTAATGACAAATGGATAGTGCAGTCGAGCCAAGATTTCCAGTCCAGATAGATTTATCATCGTAACATAGAAAGGTCCAAGACTGATGACCATTCTCCGATAAATTTGGCCCCTTAGAAATAAGTGATGAAACTGATATTGCAGAATATTATGGGGTGAGCAGGGAGAGAATTGGTGCTATTTTTCATCCGGCGAAAATTAACGATTACAAACACATGAAAATTCTGCATTACCTGTATGAGTAGAAGCTCATTTTTTGTTGCTGGATGAACGTGAGCATCCATATTATATGCATTTATGTGGCTTGCTGGGTATTTGTGAATGTGTGCTGTATAAGGCACTCCTCTGCAACACAGACACTCTGCAAGTGACCCTGTCAGATAGAGGGGGGAACTGGGCTTCGATTCAAAATAGCTCTTTCAGGTACATTTGGTTTCGCGTTCATTCCAATCATCCGCCATTCACTCTCGTCTGCCTCTCTCTAAATCTGGCTCCAAGTAATGGAAACTGGCAGACAGGCTTCAGGTGCAAATATAAATGTCACTGCAATTATGGTGGAGAGAAGTCTGCAAACAAACAGCGTGCAAGGGTGCGGGGTTTCTGTATAGGTGTGTGCGTGCGTGCATGAAAATTGCAGTAGAACATATTGTGCATTGCGATGCAGATGGCCATAATTCTCTCTCCTTTTTCTGTTGTGCTTCCCATCAGCCTCACCTCCGTTTCCCCGTTTCTGACTGACTGACTGCCTCCTCGTCCCTTCTTTCTCTTTAGATTCCATCAGGATGAGCTCAATGTCAACCCACAAGAACAACTGTTGAGGCTGTTGCAGCAAAGATTCAAGCAGTGCTCAGTCTCTACAATCAGAAGAAAATGCACACATCTCTTCCTCAGACAGATGGCTCATCCAGCATAACTACACATTGTAATTTTGGAATTTACAACAAATTGGCAAAACAAGATTAACTGTATAGTTAACTTTTATTTCTACCTCTTTTTAACTTATAAATTTAGATTTAGTTATAAGCACACAGCTATACAGCTGAACATGAATATGTATGAATTAGAGGGAGCTACCTCTTCTTAATTGTTTATTCTGTTGTACTTGTGAACAAGCTTGATAATAAAAACTTTTACCGCGAGGCTGAAGACTAACATTTTACCCAATTTGGATGCAGCTAACAGCTACAGATTGTGATCTAAACTTTTACTCTGGTGTGATTTTGCGGCAGGTTTTCAGCACTAATACAAGGTGTTATTACATACGTTTGCTGCTCGTCTTTCTCCTCTCCTTCTCTCCTACACCGTTGTTTTCTCCTATAATCTCCTCCTCAATCTCTTACCTGTTTCTGTCTCACTAGCATTTTATTACCTGTTTGAATGTGCTAATGGCACGGAGATTTGTTATCTGATTATAGGTCTCTGAGACAGAGGGATGAATAAACATGAAAGTGCCGGAGCAGGTAGTGGCAAATGAGGCTGATGAGTGAGTGAGCGAATGTGGGAATGCGGGCGGATATGCTAATGCAGTGGAAATGTGATGCAAATGAGCTTTTTCCCCTCTCTCAAATGCACAGAACCTCCTAGTGTTGGTATCAAACAACCGATGTTTAAGCACAAGGTGTTTGTAGTTTGGGCTATGTACAGGCACACGCTGCGCTTAGGACATTGACCTCTGGTCGGCACGGGGAAAGAAGCAAAAGGGGAAGAAAGAAAAAGGAACGTCGGCTCACACGCGTGGTGACTGCGCCCCCACCTCCTCTGAGCTGGTGGATTACTTAAAATGTCATTGGCGGTAAACTGAGAAAGGATTACAGGGGTGTTAGCATGTCATTATGTACATCAAACAAATCCACTACCCCTGCCTGCCTTCAATAGCAATTCCTGCTGTAACCATAAAAGTGCGTCGCTGTATGTGTTGGCAAAGCTGAGCACTCTAAATGGCATTTTAGATTTGGCCATAAAAGGTTCAATCTGTCATTATGTTAAACGCATTATGCTGACATTATTGAAATGCTCTACATGGATGGAAGGAGCTTATCCACAAGGTGTATGTGTGGGGTGGCCGCATATTGTAAGCCTAGTGGTTCCAGAGTAAAAATCTATAGTAACTAGTTACTTATTAAAGGGGTAGTTGAGATTTTTTGAAGTGGCCTGGTATGGCGTACTAATCCATAGGCAGTATATTACAAACAGTAGTCGGCACACCCCAAGTTTGCCGAAACAGGCCGGAGTCTGAAATGTAAGCTAAGAAATGTACTGCTGTGAATGGGGTCCAGCAATAAAACTTATTTTAGTCACTAAATAAAAGTCTCACCTAAAAAAAAAAAAAAATTAGTATCATATATTAATTTCACATATTTACCTTAATGTAAGACAATGACTTCCTACAGCAAAATCAAAGCAATTGTATCACTCTCTTCAAAGCCAGACTCCATTGAGAAAAACAGTGATTTGACATGGCGACACAGGGGCTGCTGGTCTATATGTTGTTTGTGTCATTTTTGGTGCTTCTGTCTTTTTTTCATTTGTGCCTTCCTTAACTGTCATTTTATTTCTTGTCTTTCGTAGTTAAACATTTTCTATTCTTTTGTTTGTGCACTTGCATGTTCTCACTGAGTGTCTGGGAGAAATGGTATTTTATTCTTGTCTTTGTCCTGTGCATATAACAGAATTGACAATACAATTGACTTAAACTAAAGTTGTTAACAGCTTCCCCAATATTATTTGATGGAAAGGTAAAACGGTGAAAATACTCTCAATATAGCGTACAATTAAACTAATGTTGATTTTTTTTCCCTTCTTTTTAGCTGGGACTTTATTTACGTGACTTTAAAATATTTTGATGCTGGTCCCCATCCACAGCAGTACATTACAAAGCTTCTGTAGCTTCCGTGTCAGACTCCAGCCTGCTTCTCCAAACTGAGGGTGTGCCGATTGACATCTGCTGTGTGCAACACATTGACTATGAATTAGTACCCCACAGAGGCAGAGTACGCCACAGACTTCAAAAAATCCAAACTATCCCTTTAAGTTAATTTGTCATTTTTCCTCAGTGGTTTAAACCAATTACTTCTGCTTGGATCACTTAGTCTCTTCATATGCAGCATGTTCAACAACCAAGGCATTATGGTTTCTAGATGTTTCTACCTAGTAAATCAGGACAAAATAAGTAATATCCTAATGGTTAAATGGTGGACTTAGTTCTGTGGAAAGGGTTAATGCAACCACTGGAGTACTGCAGCAAGGAATGATAACAGCATTGCAGACACCGTTGCTAAGTGACAAGTTGCTAGCAAGAATGGACGACGTAGAGATGGAGTGAAAATGAGAGAGAAAGGGAGGGTGAGGGAGCGGGAGAGGAACTGATTGGTTCTCTCTCAGGAATTTCGGCTGCCTCTTGGAGGAACGCTGGGGAGGAGAGGAAGAGGAGAGATGGAGCGATGTAGGAGGAGGGAGGGTAATTGTAGCTGATCATGCCTTACAGAAATGGATGATAAATCTGAACAAGTGAGAGAGGCAGAGACAGAAAGAACGACAAAGAGGCGGGGAGCGTCCGGGCATCTCGTATTGATTGAAGGGGGAGGGTTTGACGTTCTCATTCTGTCGTCTTGTATGAAATAAATGCGATTGTTTCCTTCACATGCCCTGCCACTTAAAACCTGATTCTTAAATGCACTGATGTCTTAGTAACTGGGATTACAACACATCAGTGCCTGAACAATGAATGTAGGGTTTAAAACGCTACATTAATTTTAAAATTCCTCATTTTCAAAAGGAATAATGCTTTTAGAAGATCACACTGCATGTAGAAGATCTTACAGTGCTAATACATGACAGTGATTCTCTCTGATTAATTTTGCAGTCATGACAGCAAGCGAGCTGTGACGGCTTTTCAATTTCAAATTTTTGGGTGGAAAGTCATTTTTTATTTCAAGTTTTCCACCCGTTGACTCGGCCTGTTTCTCTGTATAACAGGCATATAGTGGTTGAGAGGGTGCATGCAGGCACAGTGTGTGTTGTGTGTTGAATGTGAATAAATACAGTTAGCTAGCAGCTATTTCCATTATGTATGAGAGACATGCATGGAGGCTAGAAGAAGTTTAGAATTTGATGGGGCGTGTCCGTGTGTGTGCATTCAACTGAATAACTGTGTTTGCCTTATTGGATGCTATCTTAAGTCACAGTGCTGCCTGTAAAGTTTGTGTGCACTGGATTTTATGATCCATTATTGACTGTGAGGGTGTGCTTGAGCCTCCACAATCATGAACAAACACATTCATGTCTATAGATTCAATGATCCATACCTCTAACTTTTTCACCTTGGGCAGCTGTGTCATTCTTATAAATGACTTTTTAGTGGCATGCATAAAGAAATAACTAAATGAAGAAATATAGAATTAATATTCTATGAAACATCTGTGAGAACTTTTTGGCATAATTAGTGTGGTCCATTGAATTACGGCCAAAAATGTGTTATGAGGTCACAGTAAAATTTGACTACCAAAATCTCATCAGTACATTGTTGAATCCAAGTAGACATTTGTGCCATAATTAAGACAAGTCCCCTCAAGGTGCTCTTTAGATATCACGTTCACTAGACCGAGACAAGTGATGGGTCTAAGCAGCTTTGACCTTCGACCAGTAAAATCCAACAATTTCATGTTCAAGTCTAAGTGGACGTTTGTGTCAAATTTGAAGAAATTCCCTCAAGGTGGTCTTAAGATATCATATTCACAAGAGTGAGACAGACACAAAGTCACAGGTACCTTGACCTTAACCATCAAAATCTTGTCTAATCAATTCATTTTGGAGTCCAAGCAGATGTTTGTGCCGAATTTGAAAAAAAAAAAAAAATCTGTCACAGTGTTCTTAAGATTTCGCTTCACAAGATTAAGATGGACAACATAACAATGTCCTTTGACCACCAAAATCTAATCAGTTTATTCTTAAGTTGAAATAGACGTTTGTGCCAAATTTGAAGAAATTCTCTCAGGTGTTCTTGAGATGTCGCTTTTAAAGGAATAGGATAGATAACCCGAAAACATAATGCCTCTCACCACAGTTATCGCTCGCGCAAGGGAATAAAACATTTGTTGATACTGTTGTTACTAATGCTGACTACCTTCTTCATTTTTGCTTATTCAGAGTAAGTAAAACCCTACTGCTGTAGCCAGATATGTAAAACATAGCACTTCAGGTAGCAGGGGAGCTCAAAATGACAGTTATCCTATAGATGTTGAATCACTGGTGTTTTATAATAATTTGGGCTACAGCAAAACAGAGTTTTAAGGCTGTGTAGTCTCTGACTAAATAAAAGAAATGCACTTTCTCAAAACTGCAATGGTTTACAGCGGCCACGACCTATGTGTAACAGATTATAATTCTCAACATGACCTTTGCTGAACTCGATCCTGCTGTAGATCAAAGCTCGCCTACTGCAGCTGAACTCTGGGCCAGAAGCTGAACCTTCAGGCTGTGCACTCAGCTCTAAAAAAACCATGAAAAAATCTGTTTGATCCATTCATTAATCCAATAGCTGCATCCAAGGTCCGATTATATGGAAAAGAGAAGTGCGTGGGGGGAAGTTAAAGAACATCAAGGTAGACAGGAAGAGGGAGCTAGCCAGAGACATGAGAAGGGCGGATGGTACTGTAGGTGAGAGTAAAAAGGGAGCAAGTGATACAAAAGGGAAAAGTGGGATTGCAAAAAGAGGCAGATATTGAGTTCAGAGGTCTCTCTCTCTGTGGATGCTGGCTAAGCTACTGGCCCAGTTCTGCGACACACTGGATGTTGAATCGTCTCCTTGTAAAGTCACATTGGGGAATTAAAAGCAAGCTTGCAACTGTTTTTTTCTCTTCTCGTAGTAAACTGTCGTCTCTCCAGCACTCGCCCCATCTTCCCACTGCTCTGATATTCCTTTAGTCTCAGATAGCAGCACTACACTTCATTTCCCACTCTCTATTGTGCGCACAATCAGCGTCTCACTCTCTCTTCTTCTCATGAACAAACAAAAACTATAGACATACAAGTGCTCACTTCCTCTCCCCTGCCAGAGTGCGTCTCATGTTTCCTCTGACTGCCTGCAGTGTCCTGTGGGACGCGACTGCCTGTTACAGCGCACAGACGGGCTGCTGTGTTGTGAGGACATTTTGATTGTTTCAGTGATCGTCTGCATGGAAAGTTAGCCCTCCAAGAATACATTAGTATATAGATTAGTGTTTCTCTGTATTCAGGAGCTCGGTATAAGATTTTTGCTGGCATTGCATTGCTATAATATCAACAAAACACTGACCAAAATCATGCCATTGATTTATAGATGGGAGAGAATGGGTCCCACAAATAATAAAACAAAGCTACCTTATAGTCATCTACAGAGCAAGCAGGGTAAAATATTAACCTGTCAAGCATTGTCAGTATTAGGGTGGTTGCTTTTGAAAAGTAATTGGATACAGATTATTCATAGCCCTTTTAAAAAGGTAATTTGTAATTTAAGCCTCTTTTTTCAGAGGGAAAATACTGTCAAATTTCCAGCTTTGAAACTGCTTTTGTCCGACACCATGGCCAACTATTTTGATGTGGTCAGCCTGTTGCAGGTGCGGGAAACTCAGGCTGCTTACATCAATGGGCAGACAGGAGGCAGTGCAAATTCACATGAAAAACCAATCAAAAACAACATTTCAAATTTGAACACATACTGCCGAATGAATGTCTGGAAATAGAAACAAATCCTTGTAACGTCTGGGCCACACTGCCTGCATAACGGCTACCTCTCTGACCTGCTGCGGATCGCACACGTGTGGTTTTCACACCAACAGCGTTGCTGCTGGTGCTGCTTGCTAAAGAGCTGCTTTAATTACAATTAAACAAGTTGTGTAAGCCACTGCAATGTCAACAACATGGACATGACAATATTTCACAATAAAAAGGAAAGGTTGAGCTAAACATATACATATAGACATTGAAGCTATAGTAAAAGATGGTGTAATGTCAATATGATCATCAAAAGACCATCTGCACTGTCTATTTTTACTGAAAACTGCATGCGTCAAGTGGTAAAAAAAATACCTGAGACTCTACAGGTGAGCAGAAGCTGAGCAGCAGCAGAACCACACCTGAGCAGCGCTGCTCATACTGGCAGTGTGGCTGTTCTAACCTGTTAACACAGGCACCAAAAAATAAAAACAAAAAATACGACATGTTCTGTGATGTGCACAGACTGCTCACACAGGCAGTGTGGCCTGGGTATAAACCATCCCTTGATGGTGTTACAATCAGATTAACCTCAATAGCTTTGCTAACCTGCAATATCAAAAAGTATGCCAAAAGAAGGCATCCTGCATGGCAAAAAAAAATTAATAATTTTTTTTTCTCATTAATTGTAAAAGACTACAATTACTTTTATTATGTAATTCATTTACAAGTAGCTAGTTACTCCCCACAGCATTGTGTGCATGCATGTTTACATGGTGCACAAACTGTGATTCCACAATGGCTTTTCCATTTAACCACATCTAAATAAAAGTTCTTGCTTACCACTTTCATATTCTCATAACATATTTGCACCGACATAATTTAATCAACAGAAAAACTACATTAAATAAAAGCTCAGAAACTGTTTGCAACTAATCATGTTACTTGGAATAACTCCTGATATTGGCCTGACTGTAAGAATTTTTAACCACAGCAGCATCCAATCATAACTAAGTTGGGCTTCAGACGCAGGACAGTCGCTGCTCTGTTTGCTGGTTGAACTTGTTAATGCTATGGAAATACTGAGTATGTGTCAGCAGAGAAAGCTGATAAAATAAATCTGCTGACTGCTGTCGGGTCTTTAATTCGTCGCTCCTGTCCGTCTCACTGCTGGCAGTGATATCAGAACCTGTATGTGGATCTAATGTTTAAAGGCAACGCATTAACCAGCAAACATTCATCAAGAGCCTGATGCAACATAAACCTCAACCTGATCTGTACTAGCTGCTACTGTGCTATAAAAAAAAACACATTGATTGATTGACATTGAGTTACAGTAATAACGGTAATGGACGTAATAACACAGGCGCCAGTGGTCGTTTTCTTCAATAAAATTGTGGCTGATTTTTCCACACAAGCTTAAAGTTATCCCTACAAGGAATACAGCGGTGTGTGGATTAGTCCATGTGTCTGCAGGGCTTCAGGAAAAATCAGAGTGGGATTTAAAAAGATCAGAAAATCAATACTGGCAGAGCGCACGGTACAGTGGAGAATGAGTGGTTTTTATTTAAACTACACATCGGGCATGAAGGGCTTTAAACTGCCAGATTTATGCTGACTAGAGTGTCATTGCACACTTAATACGTGACCTATTTTCATTCCGGTGCAGTGTAACGGGCATATCTATCATCTCATGAGACGCCCTGACATGAAGGTTTCCATCTTTGTCTTTGCCCTTCGTTTTTTCTGCAGCGATCCCAGAGGAGGGAAAGAGCGAGAACGGTCACTAGTGCTAATGTCGACATGATGTCCATGATGGTAGATGATGATGTCAGGGGGAGCAGAGGGAAGACAGAGGTGACGGAGGGACCCCTTGCTGATATGTTAACCAATCTGTGCATTGAATGGGGTAAAACGGGTGAAGATGTGTGTGTGTTTTGGAGAATCTTGCTCTGATGAGAGGTCGATGCATGTGTCCTTGGCTGCCTATCAACTGTACACCACAGGGATTAGCCAAACTCTTCAAACACCACTTTGCACACTTGCAGTACCGCCGGACGCCACCAAGGGGAGCTCTGCATCTGTGATCATCTATTAAAGCATTCCTCCCCCCCCTTCCTCTTCTGTCTTGGCGGAGAGTCCCTATCACCTCACCTAATTCTGTCTGCTTCATTTTGTCCCGCACAAAGCTGACAAATTCATAGGTTTTGTGGAGAAAGACGGCAAATATACACATACAGAGAGAGTGGAGAGAGAGAAAGAGAGAGAGACGGGTTTGTGAGAGCTCACAGGCTTTACTTATTTCGGAGCTTACTGATGCAGCGGTAGATATGCATGACGTTGCAGGACCCATTAAGAACAACAGACAGAGAGTGGATGAGACTTTGGAGACCACTGGGGCTGTACGATAACCTCAGCTGAAATCAAACGCTTGTCTAGTAGACTGCGGGCTATTTTTAGAGCCAGATATCATGTTTGCTCCAATGGGAAGAGGAGTGGAGAGCAAGAGTGGTCTGTGTTTGTGTGTGTGTGTGAGGGGGTGGGGGGTTACATGTGCAATTGTGTTTAAATTGGATAATGTAATTAGCAGTGTTTATCGTATGTTAACCATCATCATGCCTGGTATGAGGGAGAAAATGTGCAAGTTGATGGTCAATAAGCATGACCATAAGTATTCTGTAAAAGATGTTAATTAAGAGGAAAGGGGGAAGATATTGTCATTATTTTGTGTTGGACATGTGTGTCATTAAGGGACTCAGAAGGACATGTTTTGATATTTAGACATTTTGTGTGTGAATATACCATATTTGGAAACTATACTGTATACAGGGAGTGGACAAAGTAGTAAGCAGCAGTCTGTGTAAATTTAACCGTTTTTGGAAGGCATAGTTTGTAACATCTTTGTACTGGAAAGCATTCTGGACACTTTTTTTAATACCTCAAAGACAATTTTGTGTAACACACACAGTATATATGCTGCAAACTTACATATCCATCTCTTGGTTATGTCGAACATAATCTCTATAAACAGATATCTTTTCCAAGATCAAGATGTTAGGTATTTGAGGTGTTCTGGTTTCTGTTTGGAGTCTGAGGAATATTGACCAATCGGGAGTAAGCCGGCTTGTTTTCTATGTTTTTTTTTATATAACAAACCTGTGTATGTATGTTTCTTGAGTGTATAATGTTCTCTTTGTTGCTGCAGCGTGGGTGAGAAGCCCAAGACAATTTTCCCAAACAAGAATTAAAAATTGAAAAAGTTATTCATAGATCTTAACTCTTTGGACACAATGATGATTTAGCTTTTTGCTAGCTGTTTTTCTCTTAAATCTATATTCATTTGCAGATATCTGTGTATAATGTAATGACTCTGTGTAAATAGTCTCTTAACTTGCTGATCAGACTGTAAACAATGACCAGCATACAGAAGAGGATGTTTTGGTATGACCATAAACTGGCTTCACTGAAACCTCCAAAATATTGACTCTTGCCCCCAAAGTCCAAATGGTCAGAGTGACAGCAGATGGGCTAGACTGAATGGAACATCTTGCTACTTTTATGGACACTATGTGCAGCTATTTAAAAGACTTTTTTAAACTAAAAATCTGACTATTTTTCTTTTCTTTTTCTAGATTTTCATAAATATCTTTGACTTGAGTTTAGAAATCCTCAGCACTATAAATATATACATACTATTATTAAGGAATAATTTCATTGGCCACCAGCACAGTTTTACCCCAACGATCAAAACAGTGTAATCCAATCCTGAGTAACAATGATTATTGTTAAAATCTTTAACACATTTCTCAACTGCTAACATTAAAGGGGAAAACAACCTACATTAAGAATTCCAATAATTATTTTGATGGCCTATGAAAGTTTAACCACTACTGAACATGAGCTACTCCCTCAAAGTCTGAAACCACAGAGGGAAGCCTAAAACTTGATGTCATGTCATCATGTCTAAAGTCTGGAGCATAGACAATGAATGAGAATCTAATTTTGTGGACCCACAGAATGTTTTCATTTCAACTCATTGTCTGTCGAGCACCTCCTAACTTTATACCCTAGGACATCACATTTTGAGTTTTAGCGCTCTAGTTTTTGGATTTAGAAGACAATATTTACCATAATTGTTGGACTGTCTTTGACCATAAAATGTATAGTTTGAGTTTGAAAATGCTTGTAGTTCCCCTTTGGGTAACTGCTAAACAGCAAGTTTTTGTTCCTGTACTTCTTACTATACATGAATTAATAGATATAAAACAGAAAAAGCAATTTATTTGATGGAATAATAATCAGGTAATGGTGTTTGATTAAAGTAAGTATTAAGGTTTTCTACAGTGTTCGTCTGATGTATGTAAATGCACATGTGTTCTGTGGGACCTCGGAGCATGGAAGTGCTGATTGATCAGCTGGGTATCAGCCCTGGAGTAAACACAGGGTCAGAGGTGGTCAATGTCATCGATACCTCTGCACTCGTGTCTCTCACTGGGGATGGTTCGGTGTAAATCTAGAGAGCTCTTTAACACTTAGGTCGCCCGTTACGTCAATTACAATGATCCACTGTGGATTCAAGCTGTTATGTGAGTTAATGGTGGACAGCACGGGATGTGGGTGGTTAGCTCCGGGTTGTGGCAGTGTATCTGCTCAGCTACATTACGTTAACATATCATTATTGAGAACAAAGTGAGATTACCTTAACAGCACTAGATGTGTCTGCTAGTTATTCAAAAATAAAGTTATTTAAGTTCTCACAGTTCTCACTACCCTTGAAACCAGAGCAGATGGGTTTGATTTCTTTTAAAAATGTGGGAAGAAGGGAATGAGCATTGAAAAAATAAAAATTAGTCAAAATTACGAGAAAATAACCTGAAAATAAATTTAAAAAATAAAAATAAAATAAAGAAAAAGCAACTCCCCTGAAAGAAAAAAATAACAAAACAAACAACAACAATAAAAACAGCAATGATGTGGGAAAGTGCTTAAAAAATTAGTTTTTCCCCAGCATTTTTCCATTTTTTCTAGAATTATTTTCCTAGCTTTCTTGCAATTTGTAATGCATTCATTAACAAGTTGCTCATTGCCCTTTTACCATGTTTTTTTTTAAAAAGAAATTTAGCCAATTTCTGCAGGTTTCAAAGTTAACAACTTATGAAAGGCATCAAGAGGCAGCACAAGAAAAGTGATGTCACCCCAGGGTTTCAAAGGGTTAAATCATTTAAATTCTAGTTCAGCTCTATACAAGACACTGTTGTGTTAAAACTGTATTTCTAAAACTATATAGGTATCATTTAATAAAAAATAGTACTGGTATTGCTTAAAACTGAATAAAAATGAGATATATGTTTGATTTTTCTAGCAACATATTCAACAATTACAGGAGATTTTATTGTTAATGCCAGTACTGACAGACAGACAGCACACAGATGTGTAGACAAACAGGCAGATAATAGTGTCTCAGTTTAATATGTGTGCAGGCTTTACTTATTTTCCTAATGGTCATTATGTTGCAGTTGGTGGTAGGTGGGTTGGCTCATGCTGTACATCTTTAAAACCATGTTGGCTTCCCCAAACTCATTAAGCTAGTCTCACTCTGCTGATCGCACACAGCTCTGCAGCATAACATATTTGATCTCAGTGATGCATGCATATGTGTGTGTGTGTGTGTGCGTGTGTGAGAGATGCAGCATCTTGTGTGTGTCTGTGATCGTTTGCCCTTATCAGAAAGCAAGCCCGGCATAAGCTAATAAAATATCAGCTCCACAAATCTTGGACTATTTCCATATCCACCATTCAGAAATATTTAATAATATTATTGCAATATGACAGAAATTGTAGAGTTCGCTTGGAAATTCCAACCTATAATTTAACAGCACTTAGTCCACATTAAGAATCACTTTGCTCTGCGGTTTTCGTCTCCAGTGTCTCAAAGTACAACAGTTTGATGCTACGTGCTTTCTCTGCATGTTTTCACAGACAAAAAAGTTGGCGCACCGTGTTTGTGTTAATGCATTCACATTGGGCTTTTTTGCATTCGGCAGTGCTTACAATGCCCATTATTAGCTCTGACAAGCCATTCATTCCAATTACAATTACTAAAAAAATGTGAAGGAGTAAGCAAGGCAAGTGTAAGTGAAATTGATTGTATCTCACTGCTGGTAGCTGCAACTGCCAATTGATGACCTACTGCCTCCAGAGAGTCAAGTGTTTTGAAAGTGTACTGCATGTGCTTTGCTGTGCATCTGTATGTATGAAACAAAGCGGATGGAAGAAGCACAGGGACACACCTTTCCACACACAGGTTGCTGGGGCTCTTTTGTTTTCCATTAGCTACGATTAAAGGTTTGTAAAGATGTGTTGGGTAATTTGTTCAGAAGGGGTTTAAGTGCATTGTCACCTTTGATAAATTAGGGTGCATTCCATTTGTGTAGCTGAGTACATTATGCGCATACATTCCGAGCGGAGCACTTTCACCACTTGGTCATTAATAACGGCACAAAACAATACCCCTGGCAAAACGTTTATGTGTGCATAGTGGCCTTTGATTGCGTTTATGATGTATGTATATGTTGCATTAACTATACATTTACTGTAATTGTGATTATAGTCTCATTTTCACATGTGCTTTGTTGTTTTTTTTCATATTTCGCCTGGAATGACCTCTGAATATGAAGGTGAGAATCTTTGGTCTTTTTAGGTGGAAAAAAAAAACAAAGAAAGAGAGAGAAAAACACAATCAGCCTTCTGTTCAATGTCGACCTAGAAAAAAAAGAAACTTCTGTTTAGGTGTCGAGGAAACAACAGAAGAGAAGGAAGGTGAGACAAACACTCCCTGTGTGCTCCATGTGCAGAGAGAAAAGATGTAAAGACGGAGAGTCAAACAAAGCAGCAAAGATGGCAGACAGAGAGGCCCCCGCTCCAACTGCGGTGGCCCTGGATTACATGGGCGGGGGTTTACCTGGCGCAGGTTGCGGGTGACGCGCACGTCATGCCAGGCGTTGTCGTTGAACTTGCCGTTGACGGGCTCCACCAGGGCCTCGAATGCCCCCGAGCCCAGGTTGATGACCAGCCAGACGGCGCCGCTCTTCAACGAGAGGTTCACATAGTCTGCAGACTTGCCGGTGTGCAGCATGAGGCCGTTACGCTGCAGCGTGCGGAAGGAGAGCGTGATCTCGTCGGTGCTGCTCTGGATGGGTGTCAGCGACAGGTCGTAGCAGAAGAACTCGTTGCCTTTGAAGGTGGCTACTGACTCTTCCTTACCTGGAGAAAAGGGAAGGAAGAAAAGGACAAGAAAGATTAAGTAAAATACATGCAAGATTTATTGTCGTGTTTTGGAAAAACCATACCATATTGAGATAATAATGGTTATTATATCAAATCAGCATATTTCTAAATGTCCTAAAATATGCCCAGAGGTGAACATTAATGAGAACATTATAATGCATTAAAAGCCAAAAACCAATTTCCATGCAGATAAACTCCTAAACACTGGTATTGCTCATAAATTTCTCTCAACCAACACTAATACTGATGTCAGAATGTATAACTTTAATTTACTTTTAATCATTGAGTCCAAGTGGATGTTTGTGCCAAATTTAAAGAAATTCCCTCCAGGGGTTCTTGATATTTCAATGACGAGAATATGATGGATGCAGAGTCTCGCAAAGTGACCTTAACATTTAACCACTAAAATATAATCAGTTCATCACTGAGTCTAAGTAGACGTTTTGTGCCAAATTTGAAGTGTTCTTGAGATATTGCACTGACAAAAATGAGATGGATAGAAAGTAACAAGGGCCTCTACCTTTGACCAACAAAATCTCATCAATTCATCCTTGACCCCATGTGCATGTTTGTGCCAAATTTGCCAAATTCCCTCATTGTATTCTTGAGATACTGAATTCGTGGGAAAAAGACAAAAGATGTCACAGTGATCTTGACTTTTAAGCTATGACCACCAGAATCTAATCAGTTCATCCTTGGCTCCAAGTGGATGTTTGTGCCAAATTGGATAAAATCTACTCAATGTGTTAGAGATATGGCTTTCACAGGGATGAGACAGAAGAAGTCACGGTGACCTTGACTGAATCCAATCACTTCATCATTGAGTCCAGGCGGACACCTACGTAACCAACTCTAATACTGACATAACGCTTCATCACCTCAAGCAAGATTCTCATGATTCAAATATTTTGAGATGAAACTGATTAGCTCTGGTTATTGATTCCAGCGTTACAACACTGATTGTTGCTGCAGCTCCAAGTGTGTGCAAGAAATGTTTTTGCCATGGGAACCTTATGGGGCAAAAATATTAAAGTGTTTTATATAAAAAATAAAAGAACAACACACAATAATCCAACACCATGGAATGCAGAATTAGAGTGGTGTGAGGAAAAACTGCAGAAGACATAACAGGAGAAGTACCAGTGCCAAACTGAAAGGGAAGGAAAAGGTGTTGACAACTTTGCTAATGCCTGTCAGTCCGTCTGCAGCACATGGCCTCCTTCCACTGCGGTGAGCTTCGTTCACACACTACCAGTCAAAGCAGCCAGTTTGTACAATGGACACATGTCAAACAGCAGCCTAACAGCAGCAGGGGAGGACAGCGTGTGCATCTGTCAGGAACTGAACAAACACCTGCAGCTGTCACAACAGAGAGTCACGAAGCAACTAAACTCACAACAGTGACACCTCAATTGCAAGTCAAAAGTGTGGACACTGAGCTAACGTAGCTTTATCTAGTTGTCTACATTATTTTCTATGATTCAATTTACACAGTCAATTTTATTTATTCTTTTTGTTGTTATATCGCAATTATTTGGGATCATATCCTGTCTTTCCCCCTCAATTTTTTGACTTTTGCTACTCATTTCCCTGAAGGATCAATAGGGTTTCATCTGTACTTTAAATATAATAACAACTAGAATCATCAACTCCCAGATGTATGCTTCCACGAATCAGTCAAATTGCAGTTACAGTTTCCAATAATCTGGCCACGGCAGCACAGAAGATCTATACAGTCAGCACAGTCTCAAGGTAAATGTCACCAATTCAGTATCTGACCAAATGTCTCGCCATCTGTTCCTGAGTAATGAGGATGAATTATGATCATAAAAGTACTTTTTTATTAGAACATTATGATGTCACAGTGAAGTTGACCTTTGACCTTTTGGATATATGATATAATCACTCCATAATTTTATCCTGTTAGACATTTGTGTAAAATTATGTCATAATGAATGCATGAATTTTTGAGTTATGGCCAAATACATGTTTTGTGAGGTCACAGTTACCTTGACCTTAGACCGTCGACCACCAAATTCTGGCCAGTTCATTCTTGATCCCAAGTGGACTTTTGTAACAAATTTGAGAAAACCTCCTCAAGGCTTCCTCAAGATATTGCATTCACAAGAATGAGACGGACACAAGAACACAGCGACCATGACCACTGACTTGGACATTTGTGCCAAATTTAAAGACATTCCGTGAAGCTGCTCTTAAGATATTGCTGCCACAGCAATGAGACACATGCACTGTTACAGACTTTGTTAGTTCATTGTTGAGTCCAAGTGGATGTTTGTGTTAACATTGAAATATATGCATTCTTGAGTTATTGCATTCACAAGAAATGGCCAGATGGACAGACAAACTGACGAACGACGGACGAACAACCCAAAAACCTAATTGCTCTGACCACATCTATCGTCAGCACAGTTGCATAAAAAAAAGTCGGATCCCCAAAACTGCATACCACAAATGTTCAGATGAGTACAAATCATTTACTGCTTGGAGGGGGAAAAAAAAAGCAAAAGATGCACACAACACCACCAATTTCATCAAGATCTCTCAACTCTCTAATAACTCTTCCCCACTCAGTGGTTATACAAATCAGCTGGTTTCCCAACATGAACTGTGATCTGAAGTGACACTCTAGTTCCTGAGTTCATTTTACCCCTCCTCACCTCTGTCTCCCTGGGGAGGGGCCAGATTGAAGAATCAGCCTCAGGTAATGAGGTTTAGGGCTGAAGCAGGAAAGAGAGGGGGCAAACTCAAACCGCCAAGAGGCCCCCGTATGGGTGGATCATCAAATCTAGTTTATCCTGAAGTTCCATTACAGCGAGATCACGTCGAGACCTCGGTGCATTTCCCTGGGGAGAGAGGCTGGGGCTGGCCAGAGGGGGTGGTCCGCTGGCAGACAGATTGAAAGCCAAATTTCATGAGCGAGCGAGTTCAATCGCCGCAGGAGCAATCTTAGGTGAGAGGAGAAGAGTTGAGATGGATAATAGTGTGTCCATGTCATAGCTGTGCGCCTCTTACTCAGATATGACCATGGGCAGCCTACATGAGGCAAATTACACTATTTCATTAACATCAAGTTAAAGAATGACTGCTGTAGGGAAGTCATATAAAAGAAAAAGAAAGCTATACTGAGAGGCAGAAAAAGCACTGAGTTAAGTGACATACTAGCCGCCATAGTTCTGGAACATTAAAGAGGATGACAGAGACAAACACTGCCACATAACATGGGTGCGTGCACTCACATAAAGGAAAACATTTCATGTGTAGGGGGAGAAACACAGAGGAAGTGAGGGACAAATGGGATCCAGACAGAGACAGCTACTTAAAAGACCATTTTGGCTGAAATCGAAATTTAGAGCAATCTCAACTGAAGTGTGAATTGTCATCGAAAAAAGGCATCAAAGGAGGGAGAGAAAGAGATGAAGGGGAAAAATGACAGAGGAGAGAAAAAAAAGACAAAAAACAAATCCCCCCCAAGAGCAGCCTCCTGGCGGTGCCTGCGTTGCTGATGTAGGAAGAACAAAAGCGTAGCAAATGGACCACGGCAACCATTTTCAATTATGTATTAAGCTGGACCCCCTCCCAAAGTATGGGCTGTTTAACGGTAAGCAACAAACAGCTAGTGATTGCTTCCATGAGCTCAGCGAGATGGAGCCGCCTGTGATGGAGAGGCACGAGCTGCAAACGAAAAAAGTTTCTTTTGTTCATGTCTTGTTTAATGAATAGAAGGCTGAGAGGAGGAGATAAAGCTGGAGAGGAGTGGGGGGTGACAGGAGAGAACTAGGGGGTGATGGTTTTCACTGTTGTACCCGTCAGTCTTGTTACGCTGCCAACAACGCCCCTTGATAAAATAAATTAAAATAAAGTCAAAAAAATATTGGTTAGCCAGTAATATATGTATCATAAATGGACAATGACGGGGGGGTAACGGCTTTCACTGTTGCACCGGTTTGTCTACCCACGCTGCCAGCAACGCCTATAATAACAAAAATATTGAAACTGAAGGGAAAAAAAACAAACAAATAAAAACTATTGACAATAATACATTTTTGTGATCCAAAAATGGACAATGATCCATGGACCATGATGGGGGGGGGCGACAACTTTTACTGTTGCACCTGTCTGTCTGCTTATGCTGCCAACAACACCCGTCAAAAAAATATTTTAAAATTAAAGTAAAAAAAAAACAATTGACAAGCCGCTAATACATTGCTGTGATATCCAAAAAATGCATAATATTTCATATTACGAGTTAGGTATGCTGCAGGAAGTTTGCTCCCCCACACTGCAGGGCACTTTCAAAGTTTCCCAGGAGAGAGAGAGTAGGATCACTTCAGCCTCGGCTTTCAAGACACGTAAGCTAATATAAGAAATAACTCTTTTCTTTCCTTTTCTGAGAACCCTTCAGCTCCGTTGAATATATGCTCGTTGGTATACGTCTGTTTCTCCTCTTACATCAACTGTACATCTCTATCTCATCCTCCCCCTCCCATGATAGCACTTTTGTGATTACATGCACACACACACACACACTTGGAGCGCCGGTGTACGCTTTTCACTCAGATCAAATCTCTTTCCATAAAGCCCAAGAGCCGACACCGTAGCCAGAGGTAAGACAAGACACACAAGCACGCTGCAGAGACTTAAGTGCTGTCAAGGTCTCAATTAACCTCGCACAAGGCCCTGACTACATTACAGAAATGACTCATTTGAAATTTAGCCACCCGTAATAGCATCTTTATTATTAATTAAATGTTGAGCTCCGCTGGTATTAGATTTCAGTGCATTTGGTGGACAGACCTCTAGCGCTGGGTATTATTCAGGGTCAAACATTATACTCGCTGCGTCTAGGCAAAGCAATCTAACCAACAATTGCTTCATGACTAAACAGATGTAATGAAGTGTTTATCATCTGCCCACATGTATCCAGCAGAGGCCTTTCATGATGCTGCCACTTCAGGCTGCTTCTCCTACGCGTCAGATTCACAAGTTCAGTGGCTTCAAAATGTACCAATGCAAATATATATTTTAAAAAAACAGACTGAATGACTCTGCTGATACAAATAGTGTTGTTTGAGCTTTTTGGCGGTACTCTATGCAGTTCTTTCTGAAATACTGAAACCCCAAACCTCCACCAGCTCTTGAGGTGCTGCTCTCTAACTGACATCTTATTTCACTGGAAGAATAATTTTCTCAACCCAGGATTGAATACAATATCACACCACCTTATTTCTAAAAATGCTCAAAAGTCTGATCTGACATGGCTCCCAGTCATATCAGATCAGACTTTAAGGTGCCTCCGATCTCTTACAATATTGTGAGTTGGCACATCCTTTCCTACTTGTCTGATCTCTTCAAAACTTAAATTCCGTCGATTGCTCTCTACCCTCAGAACATAGGGGCTCCTTTGAGCTTCCAGCATATTATGTCCCCTTCCTCTGGAGCATAATCCGTACTGACTTCAGACAGTTTGACTCTGTTGAGGGTTTCACAGACAAACTTAAAACTCATTTTTGTGCCTTAACTTTTACTTATGCCGGCCTTACACAAAACAACTTTTCAATTGATTTCACCGTCACAGACAAATATCCAAATCATACAAATAGCAATGTCTTTTAAACCTTGTCAACAACCAATAGCAAACCAGGTAGATGGAAGCATGGAGGAGACTCTACGAAGGGGCAAAAAAATCTTGTCTTGTTTTTCTTAGACTGGAAAAGGAGGAGGTATGGTGTGAACAAGAGTCTGTGTTTATTTCAACGTGTATCTCATCCAAAAACCAGCACCAGTTTTAGTTAGAAATCTTAATTTTGGAAACAATTTGTTTCTCATTTCTATGGCCCCCTACTGCTACAATAACACGGCTAACCAAATAAGGCAGATAGCTCATTGAGGCAATAACATTTAAAATGAAAAGTTTGGCATAATATATTCCACCAAGAGTAGGATGGGAAAGAATCTCTAAAGGAATCCAGTTGTAGTCTTGCAAATAGTGACTCTGCAAGATCCCCAGTCTGTGCAAAATCTTTTGTGTTACTCCAACCTCACATTATCTTTGGATGAGAGAGGGTGTCATACTTGAGTCCTTTAAAGTCTTTTCAAAGTCTTCTTGTGTATGGTAGCCATTAGTTGCTTATTCTTTGATTACTCCAGACAGTAAAATAACCTCCAGGTCTATAGTATAAGGTGCTGTATATCATTATCCCTATAGTGGGAATCTATTAAGCCCAGTAATTATAGCCAATGTTTGTCTTGCTGACTCAAATATTGTAAACTTTCCGAAAACCACTGCATTAATCTAACCCTTTGTTTGTGTTCACATGAGTTTCCATGTGTTGCTGTATGCCTCTCTTTCTCACTATTTCTTCCTCCCTGTCCTCTCTTTTGTTTTCACTCAGGCATCTCTGCTGTATTATGAGCTGTCCACTGGGACCTCTCGCTCTCTCTCCCTTGACTGTCCATGCCTCATATTAGATGTTTGGATCCAGATCTTAATCCTTTGGGAGAGGCAACCTCTCCTCTTGTGTCCTACCTGTTTGGCGACACCTGAGGTTTTTCTTTCAAAAAACTCTGCCTTTATATGTTACACAAAGCGGATTCAATAACCTCAACCGCCACCGCCACCTCTGTCACAATCATGCCATCAGCAATAGCAAAGCACTTCTTTTGTGTCAAGTGGCGTGCTCTCTGCAACCTTCGTTGTTCATTGGCAGAGCTTCAGTTCTTTGAGCTGTGCAGTGAAAACGAAAGGAGAGGAAGAGGACGGAGCTCCAGCCTGAGTGGAATCAATGCCATTGACTTCGACCATCACACACTCCAACCCACACATGTACCGTATTCACATAGTCCCACTACAGCTCCACTTGAGAGCCAAGTATGAGCATCACGGTGTGTAAACAAGTTGTCTGCAAGAGCAATGCCATGAATTATGATCTATGGATATTTATAACAAGTGTCCCCCGCTCTGGAAAAACACAGCTTCATAAATGGTGATAAAATGTCACGAGAACACAAATACAATCTGTGTTTGTCAGTGCTGCCCCGAAAGTGCCATTTTAGGCCGTTCTTTGGTGGATATTACAGTAATAAAAGCGCACTGCAGCATGTGTTATTAAATTGGATTCAGCTCAGACTGAGAGAGAGGGAGAGCAGGTTTAATAAGATGAGCTGCATGAATAGCTCCATCCAAACTTGTGTGGTGCATTAGTCAACGCATAATGAACCTTAACATACTGCTTTTTGGCCGATTGGATTACATATTGGGAGTAATTAGGTAGTTTTTTTTTGGGGTGGGGGGGGGTTGGTAAGGTTGGTAGGTAGGGGGGGGGGGGGGGGGATTAGAAAAGAGAGAATGGAATAAGACAAGTGTGTGAAAACATTCAAAATCTATGACCACATGCTGGCAAATCCACTCGTCACATCACATTACCTCACTGCTCTTACACACACACACAAACACACACACGTGCATATACAGTCACCCTCTATTAGCTTCCGACGAGTGCAATCCGCCCCGCAGAGAGAGTATCAGACGGCTTTAGAGGAAGCGATTCAACAGCGAGATGAGAGGGAGCGGCGGGGAATGTATGGAGCATAGGAAAGCTTTGATGCTGCTTCATGAATCAAACAGGCCTGCTGGGTCCACAGGCCGGCTAGTGTCCCGTGCTAGCTCTGAGGCACATGCAAAGGCTTGTGAACTGCTGGGGAAATTGTCGGTTTGCCTATTAAATGCTTGGCCAGTGTTAAAAAACTTGCACAGGCACAAATGCTTGCAAAAAATCCCCACATCACATGAGTAAATAAAAAAGACATATGAATATGAATATGCCAACGCAACTCATGTAAATGCTAAAGACCTCTGGGTCTACAAAAAAAAACAAAAACAAAAGGAAAAGAATGAAGACAATGACCAAGTAAAAGAGGACAAGACAATGCAGATTTTTGCAAGGCGGGGCGGGTTTCAGTCAGAGGGTGGTGGGGTGGGGTGCTGAGAAACTGCTGAGGTTGGATGATTGATCGATTGCTCAGATCTCCATGCCCCCTCCCAGCTTTATGTTTCACTCCTCATGGATTTTACTTTCTCCAATAGTCCCTCACACATAAATCTGAACTGTCAGCGCTGCCTAACAAAAACATACGTGGTGTTCTGAGCTCGGACAAAAGCCAAAGATTTACTCCCTTGGCAACGGCCTGTCTTTCAAAACCCTGCTGTTTACTGGCACTGTGCTGGACTCTCCTGGATTACCCCAAAAATAGCAACACAAACTCGGATTGTTTGCATTGCGAGTGTAATATTATAAGAATGTTGAAAAATGTTTAAGATATATCTCCAGCTGGTCAGCACTTCTCAGATGCAGAGTATGTAATGGTAGTTACACCTCTATTAACTGAATGGCTAAACTCCAACAAGCTTGATGTTTTCAGACTTCAGTACAGATTATATTGTTCAAATACATACATAAATTATCGTATGATTTACATCGATCTAGATATTGATCCTAGATCTGGCTGTTCCAGACCAAACACAACTTTCAATTCAACTTATGCCTACCATACACTGCAAATCTTTGAAAAGACTTTTGAAAGCCTGAGAGTTTTTAGTCACACACTGTAAGATTTATCAAAGACGGGGGATCTTGCAATATTTGCAAGACTTTAACTTGAATACTTCTCAGATCATTTCTCATCCTGATCCTGGAGGAAACTTAACACCAAACTCCCTTTCAAAATGTTTACATTTTAACTATTCTTTTCTTGCCACAAAGACAAGTAATTCTGAAAATACATGATAAAAGTTGCCATATGTAGTATTCTTATCGGCATCATAATAATCTATAAGGATGAACTGTTTTTGCGTACAAACTAAACCCAGGACTGAGCCAAGACTAAAAACTTACTAGAATATAAAAAATGTTGGATTTTGTTGGATATCAAGACGGGTGAAAGACTACTTTTGACCCCTTTACGCCAAACTACTGAGATCACAGGAGCGTGCATCAACTAGCGTATAACCCTCACAATTTATTCCAACATTGGAAATTTGTCTCCGGCAGTGAAATTGCTTGAAAAGTCATTTGTTGTAGGGCTGCCATTGCACGTTAATTTTTTTTTGCTCTGAAATGAGTCTACATGCAAGTCCTAACCCTGATGATACAGGCATATTAAGGCAGTAAAGGAAGTGCTGCATTACATAGTTGGCTCTTCATTGTATAATCTTGCTAAATTTCCAGTTCAAAGGGGTTTGTTTTTTTCCATAAAACTACATACAATATATACCATATACTACTTTATCATTAGGTATGTATAACTTTACAAGCAAGTCTTTATTATCTGATCCTTATCACACTTTTTACCCCATGTCCCTGACCTAGCCTTTGACAGTATCTAGTTAGCTGTATTGGTAATTTGTGGGTGCATTAATGGATCTTTACCTCCAATCTCTTATAAAGCCATCGACACCATACTGAAAAAAAGGAGCATTGTTCCCACCATCAACCCTCTCTACTCTCCTTTCTCTGCACAGCTGGTGATTACTGTATGTATCGATCCAAGGACTGATTGCAATCCTGTAATGAAGGAGCTATAATTTGTTGCCTGCTCAGCTCATTTGCTGAAGGCCAAAGTTCTCTGTTGCACTCACTAATCCCTACCACTTAAGATGGGCTTGTTGAGCCATGGTGAATGTGCTATCCCAGCATTCAACGTGACTCTTTTTGTTCTAAGGGTTGCTACCAAAAGAGCATGGGTGACCATATCAAATGAGCTGCCCATAGTAAGTTTTTGTCATTTTTTTCATTGACCCCAGTGTATATTGCTTGCAATTAAGTAATTTATTGTATCACTTTGATTTTATTGTATAACCTTCAGTGAAGTATTTCTATAAGCCCATTTGGGTTTCTAACTTCTACAGCACCTTTTTTTTTCTGTACTCTTTTTTTGCCTGTTTTCTTTTTATTGGTACGAATAAACAAAATAAATGAATAAAAGTGTGAGAACATTATTCAAGCTGTCTTGGTTGCCTTCTTTGAAATCTTTCGTCTCGGTGAGCCAGGTTTTGGAACTATAGAGCCAAACAATTCCTGGAGGTGATGCAGGTGGATAAAGAGCTATAGTATTCAGGGACAGTATGTTTGTTATTTGAGGTGGGAACTCTGGTAGACAAATTTGAAAGAGTAGATGTCAACATTGAGCTCAGTATTAGCTAATCTGAAACAAATTTCTGAAGAAATTAGATGTATAGGCCTCAAATGAGGTTATTACTTAATCAGTTACCTTCACAGGGTTTAATCTTTTTTGACTCTGCATTGAGAAATGTACTTGTAAAATTTGCATCTTCCATTCTAATCATCCACTTGACTTTATTAGTAAAATTTATGTCTACAACGTGTGCATAGACTACCCATGACTAAGTGCGCAGGCAGACAGCACTGGTTTTAAGAACCCTCGGCATAAAGACACTTGATTAGATTCTTTTTTGCTCCTCCACATTTAAATGTAGCTTCAGGTCACATTTTTAAGAGTGAATGGTTCGTTTTAATTTAATCCCCAATGCTGGTGCTTTGATTGACAGTATTTGAAGGTCGCTTGAGGAGCGTACAGGTAGCAAAGGAAAAAAAAAGAAAGTAAATCTTTCCATAGCAAAGAATCAAGCATGATTTGCATACTAAATCTGTTCTCCGCTGGTAGACTTGTACTGTGAGCTGGGTCGCATAACCCTGACGTGACACTGAAAACAAGGTGTGTCTCGAGTTGGGCTGTGTCAGCACTGTGTGCTAAGGAGCAAGGCAACGCTTTGGTTTGACCTTTTTTGACTCCCTCACTCACCGTCAACTTTACATCTAACGTTTTCATGAGACAGCTCTGCCTGTCCTCCTTTTTTAAACATTCTCGTTCTTGAGGATAATTTGAGGTGGTAAAGGATAAGACTTAACAGGGATATAGCAGTTGTCTTTAATTGTCTGTCGCCTTGGAAACAATCCATTTTGCAACTGCAATATCAGACAGTATGGCAGCAAGCCTCGTGACTCTGCTTCACCTCTTACTCTCTCTCTGATTTGCACTCTTTCTTTTTCTTTTTCACTATTCATTGTTCCTCGGTCGTTTCTTTTCTCTCATACTGTGAGTGTCTGACAGGTGACTATTATCACAGTGGAGGGCTGTTCAAGTCTCAGGGCTCAATGGCGACACAAAGTAAATGTCAAGTATACTGACACTAACGATGGGCTCATGTACTCCTGATTGGCAGGCTCCTCAGCCAACGGGGGAGCTCACTGCAAGACAAGCAAAGTATATCATAAGCCCTTACAAATTGCCCTTTATCAGTGGGAGCCCCCCATCATGATGACATTGTAAGTAACATGCTGAGAGTTAGGATTACGAGGGCAAAATGACCAAAACAGTTCACCCACATTTAAATGCATGGTTCTCATGTTTCTAAGATTGAGATAATAAAACTTTAAATCAAAAACATTTGATCAAAAAAAAAGAGAAAACTTTAAATCAATAGAATTACAGTTGTATGCCTTCCCGAACCAGTCAAGTTGCACCTACAGTTTACATCCTGTCTGTCCAGACTCATATCTAGCCATGACAGCTGACAATGCTGAAAGTGTTGCTGCAAAGAAGCTATATATTCTAAAACAAGGATGCTTCTCACACACACCTTTAATGCATCAGTACAGAATATTTATAAAATCACCACAATTTCAAGGTGGGCACAAATGTCTCCCCCACTACTCTTGAGTTATGGTCTTGAATAATGTCCAGAAAAGTGTTTTTGTAGAACATTATGATGTCACAATGATGTTTGAACTTTTGGATATAAACTGTCATCACTTCATCATCTCATTCTCTTAGAAATTCATGTGAAGTTTGGTCTAAATTGGGCGATGAAGTCTTGAATTACCACCCAAAACATGTCCTGTGAGGTCAAAGTGACCAGCACCTTTGACCACCAAAATCTAATTAGCTAATCCTTAAGTCTAAAAAGACATTTGTGCAAAATGTGAGGTTATTCCCACAAAGGCCCTCTTGACATATGGCATTCACAAAAATGAGACAGATGCGACACTGACTGTGACCTCTGACCACCAAAATGTTATCAGTTCAATGTTGAGTCCAATGTTGAGTCCAAGTGGACATTTGTGCCAAATTCGAAGAAATTTCCACAAGGCCTTCATGAGACTCTTGAGATTACCTTCTCAAGATTGAGACTGATGCCAGGTCACACTGACCTTGACCTTTGACCACTAAAATGTAATCAGTTCATCATTGAGTTTGAGTAGACTGTTTTGCAATATTTGAGGAAGTTCCTTCAAGGTGTTCTTAAGATTTTGAAATCAAGAGAATGAGATGGATGCAAGGTTAAAGGGACCTTGACCTTTGACCACCAAAATCTAATCAGCTCATTGCTGAGTCCAAGTCAAAGTTTGTGCCAAATTTGAAGAAATTTCGTCAAGCAAAGATTTTGCGTTCAAGAGAAGGTGACGGAAGGATCGACAACCCGAAAACATTATAAAATCCCTACTATTCACAGTACTACTGTGAAACCTATGAAAATGATTTAACAAGTCATCTGCAGGGGGGAAAAGTCTTTTCATAATGCTGTTTGTCAGCTGTTTGCAACTCAAAGTTATTATTTACCACTGGGCCAATGTTCTATACAAGACCTGCAACTTATTACCAAGATAACTTAACTGTACATTTCCTATTTCACACAGACAGCTGGCCATTCTCTGCTACAATGATCAGGCTAACATCTGTATATTTTACCTCAGTAACGTGACATAGGCCATGTGAAATACAGGGTATGGATTTCCCTCTTTCTATGGCCTCAGTGAGCATTGGTCCGACTTGGCTCATTAACTTTATATTGAACTGTGTTGAAAATATCTCATGGAAGACAAAAACCCATTTGAATATTTTCACAACGCCACCTTTAAACAAAGCAATCACAAGAGCATATGGTCCGCGATATAACATATAAGATACTCTTTAAAAAACAGATTACAGTTGTATTAAAATGTAAAATAACTGCCAAAAGAGAAGCATGCATTAAATTTAATGAAATGCACATACTTGCACAATTTATCAAAGATTACTGTCAATAAAGCAGAAAGAAAATGAAAAACAATGAGGTGTTTTTTTGGAAGGGTGCTGGATGTTGTTTTATGCGAGTTCTTTTAATTGTATGAAAATCCTTGGCAAATTGCCTGAAAAATTACCCATTGTAAAATGCTTTACTTAATATGTTAATGCCATCGTCTGCTATAAAGCAGAGTAGTGTTGCGGTTTAGTGTGTTTGTGCCCATTATTACAATAAAGCCAGAGTGCTGTAGCACTTAATTGGCCTCTTCTTTGAAAAAAAAATAAATGCATCATCTCAGCCTAACAAAGTCTGGTTTCTCCAATAAGATGCTTAGTTTTGATGTTCTGTATGAGACAGACACCAAAGACAGCTATCCTCTTCTTACTCCCTTGCAATGATGCCTTTGAAATTTTGACACCAGAAAAACAAAGGTTTATTTCCAACCAGTGATACCTCCACCATGGACATGAATTCCAGAAATTGCAGTTGCATATATGGGAAGTTGGTGTTTACATTGGCCACAAAACCAGCAACTCCTACCAACTGACCACTTGCTAAGTCCCACACAAATACACACAAACACAGAGAAACAACAACCTACGTTTAGGTCATATTCGAGTAATGTTGAGCAAGCCAATAACTAATCCAGCATGTTGAACCACTAATAAGGCAGTTGGTCAGCTGAGGAAGAGTTTTAATGAGCGGAACTTGTTGCTAAAGGCGTTTGACCTATTGAACCTGGTATCGGAAAACTGTGTAACTGCCCACAGAGGGGCTGTAAAACATGGCTGTTTGCACACCAGCAGAGAGTTTGGTGTGAGTCAAAGGAAGGAGGACTCAGCATTGTGAATCCAACAACTTAGAAACTCTTCAACAAATAAAGGGGAAACGTTAAAACGGCATAACAAATACTATGGGCATACGGAAAATCTCTGGACGGTAGACTTTCCCCCCCCCCAATAGCTTGTACCCCTCTGTGACTCTAATGGAGGCAATGAGTAAGAAAACTGCATGCTGGAAAGAGTCAAAGAGTGCAGGAGGAATTATAATATACAATGCATATAGGCACCTATGCCAAACTTTAAGAAAATGTTTAAAAACTTTCAAACTTGATCAATATTTACACAGAGTTTAAGTAAATGCAGAATTATCAACTTGGAGGGCTCACTGACTGGACAGTAAACTTAGTTTCTATAAACCCCTTAGCTAAATGCTAACCTTTCCCTCTAAAGGCTTGCTAGTGATGAATGTAGCAACATGAATCAGCCCAGCATTGAGCTGTTGAGACAACTACTTCTTTAATATTAGATCATAGAAGAGAGGATTGTGTTGCTGCTCCTGTCTGGAAAATGTTAGGGCTTTAGACGAAATGGCTCATGAAAATCAACATCTTAAAAGGTCATACAAAACTTCACAGCAAATACAAAAGATAGAAAAATGTAAGTTTTGGTAAGGAGTAACCTCCAAGGTCAAATATTAAGTATGAGTCTCCAGAATCAATACAAACAAAGTTTACCAAAATCAGACAGAAGACTGCTGGTCCAATTCCCCAAAGTACAAAGTTTAAAGAAAATACTGCACATATACTGCTTTCAGCCTTATAGATGAAAGTATACAGTTTTGCCTTTTATTTTACAGGCTTACAGATCTTACCACAACATATTTCATTTTGAAAATAAAGAAGGTGGTTGAAAGGAAAAGGGAAATACAGTATGTTGCTGTAATTAGTCAAAAGCAAATGAACTTGCTTTGTAGTTTTTAAAAGGTTTGTTTCTCATCCAAGAAACCTCATCACTTGGTAGTGCGTAGGACGTTGAAAGTAACATGCATTTATGTTACGGGAGTTTTGTGTGGTTTCCATAAGAGTTTTTCACAGTAGAGGTCTGAATTGTGAAAAACACTGAGGGGAGGTATGAGGACAGTGAGGTGACTAAGAAATTAAATGGTCCCACCATCAGGGGTGGTTGTCCAAGAGGGTGGAGTACTGAAACCATACCTGAAAGGATATGGAAGAATGTTTTTTGAAAAACAACAACCTCTTCACAACAAAACCTTGTTTTTTTTAAAAAGCTCCACTAACACTGACACTCATTACAAGAAATGTCTTAAACTACACACAGCTGTAAACATCGACTGGCACTTTGAAACCAAAAAATGGTCAAATGAGCAGTTTGCAAAGCATCAATTACTCTTCCACTCTGGGAGACAGAATACACATCTGTTGCCGGTTTGACAGCTGTTGCTTCTGAATTATTGAGTGTGTGTGTCTAGGGAAGACCTGTACAGCAGCTCTTTACTCTTCTACCCTTTACATTCATTGACCGTACAGGTTGTTACAAATGCATCTCATGCTTTGTTGACAGTGAAGCTGACAGTGTGAAAGTGATGGACAAGGGGCTCTGATTGTCCCGAACTGACAAGTCTGCAACAAGCCTCCTTCAGTTTGTCCAACAGTGTCTTTGTCCAGTGCACTTCATTGGTTACTTTGTTTTAGGGGTGGGTGCCATTTAAATAATTGTGATACCAGTACCAATAACACTATCCTTAAAGTGACACCAATACCAAGAGAGTACTTCAACTTTAACTTTACCATCCACAGGTTATATGGGTTGTACCTGTTGCTGCAGGCTTCACAATGGGGATGTTTGTGACATTTCGCCCAGCTATGACAGGGCTAACTGTTGGCGTCACATGGCTAACATTAGCTTTTTTGTAATGAACAGGTTTTAAGACAGATCTGAGACATTTTTAGTGTTGGTGTGAGTTTGTTGGGACTGTTTAATGGCCTGATGTTGGTTGTAAGCTGCTGCTGTTGTTTTGGCTTGTGTTAACTGTGCAGGCTTTGAACTTAGTGTTTGCCAGAACTATAGTGCCCCAGAGAAGTCAGAAACAGAAAATTTTCCTAATCTGGCAGGGAGTTTGGCTGTTCTGAAATCAGACCCCTGGTGTATAAATGCAGCTATCATTTGACTGGAGACATTTTAATACTGCTTGACTCAGAATTATTTTGGTCGATACCACAAAGGTGTTGAGAACCTATCCCTACTTGCTATGCAGGAGTAAACCATTGGAATAAAATGAACAATCCATGACTGTACTGCCAGATCTAACACCAATCACATCCTCAAGCTTGCTGATGGTAAAACAGTAGCAGGTCTTGTCAGCATTTATACTGATAAATCTGCATACAGGATGGAGCTGCAGCATCAGCCGGCATCATTACATGCTGCTGACCACTGATGGCACTTCTGTGAAGAGGGTCAGAAACATTAAGTTTCTGGGAGCGCACCTGACCTCATTGTTAGAACGGCTCAACAGTGGCTCCATCCCCTCCGTAGACTTGAGAGGGCAAGTTTCCCCACTTTTGAAATGCTCTAACCTACGGCCTTACTACCTTGCTCAGAAACAAAGCAACTGAACACCATCAGCTAAACAGGATTGTGAAGACAGCTAGCAAAATCATTGGTGCCCCTCTCTTCTCTTGCTAGAGATTTTCCTTCGCCGCTGCACTTCCTTTGCCTCTAGCATAATCGAGGATCCCCACCACCCCACCCATAGTCTATTTTCTCTCCTGCTGCCTGGGAGGAGGTTCAGAAGCATCTGCAGAAATCCTGCAGAATCCTAAATAGCTTTCACCAGCAAGTAGTCTGGTTCACCAACACATTATAAACCCCCTCGAAACCTGGATCCACATCACGTTCTTGTGATGTGTTCAAATGCCTTTCATAAGTGATAAAACCTTTGAATTCTGAGCAAATTGGTTTGATTTCTTTATTAAATATGGGGTAAAAGGAAATGAGCAACTTGGCAAGAAATGTAGAAAAAACATATATATATATATATATATATATATACAGATAATATAAAAAAAAATAAATATATATAAATAAAAAAATAAAAATAATATTTAAAAAAACTAACAAAGTCTAAGTCCGTGGTAATAGGCCGCAATAAAAATATATGGTATCATGTCCCCCTGTTAAAAAATTGTAAAACGATAATAAATGTAATAAGTGTAGAAAAGATTTCTACAATAAATATGGGAATAGTTTATTGCATAAAAAAAGGCGGGGTGGCGAGCCGGATATCACAGGTGAAAAGTTTAAAAAAAAAAATTTTAAAAGGGTTTCAAATGGATTTAAAATGCCCGTTTTGGTGCAGATGAGTTGTCTTTTTTTTTTTTTTTTTTTTTTTTTTTTGGTTTTTTTCCAAGCTAACATGACTGGAACTTATGTCCGTATGAACGCTATTTTTTTACATTAAAAATATGTTACAAAAATTGGTAATTATGTATGCACTTCTTTCAGGTAATTTCCTTTTTTTTGACACTTTTTTTCTCTCTGTCTGTGTTATTTCCTTGTGCTTCTTTTTTTTTTTTAAAAAAAAACAAACAAACAAGCAACTTTAATCTCTTGCTAAAATTAAGTAATTTCTTCTCAAGTTTTTTTCATCACTCCTCCTTCCCTTGTTTTTGAAATAAATCAAGCCAAGGGGTCTAATGCTTTTGCTGCATCTCTTCTCCTTTTTTTTTCTGTATTAATTACATGTTTAGTTGGATTTGTTATCAAGGGCCAAGTAAATCAACAAAGCCAATGGTAAAATGCTTATATGCACTCTTTTTTATATATTAAATACATATAGTTGGATTTTATCAAGGGATATTATATATATATATATATATATATATATATATATATATATATAATTATCTTTCTTGTGGTGCTGCTTTGGCTGAGGGAAATTTAATTGTTTTTTACATATGAAAGTACACAAGAACATGATAAAGAACTAAACCTTGAGCCATGGATCTGCAGTATATTAAGCTATTTTAGGTATGCAATGAAAACATACTGAAGAATCAAATATCACTCATATATTCACGCAAATTAAAGGTTTTCTTTCAGTTTTATCTGAAGCATATCGCTGTTACACACATATAGGTGAAACCCTGTAGGCTGTGTACACACACACTATACTGTAAACTCATATTTGTACATCTCTGTCAGTGGGATAATAGATTCAAATGGAATGTTTAACCACAAGTCATGTTTTCATTTGTACGGATGCGTATAGGATTAATATTCCACACCCATGTAGCCTTGGCGATGTAAACTGATGGCACCCAAGCACAATCAAAAACACACACAAAAAACACACCCAGAAACCTGCATGAGCGCCCCTGCACACATAAGCATACACAACATGCACAGCTCTTCTTAATCAACAAATGAGTTGTGTTGTTAGTTGACGCTACAGTGGCTATTGACAGTGAACTAGCAGTACGGGTGATGGGCTGTTTGTCTAATAACCAAGGCTGCATTTCAATTTCACAACTCACTGAACAGCCTGCTTAGCCACACAAGACTGATATGACACCAGGCTTAGCAAAAGGCTCTATTTGTGTGCGCCCATGCTGCCGCCGCTGCTGCTGAGTATGATAATGGCAAGAAGTCACAAATTAACCTCATGGTCTACAGTGATGACTTCAGCTGTTTGAGGCAACCTTGATACATGTTAAACACCATTTTTGAGACTAACACACACACACACAAATAAACCAAAAAAATATCTCCCCCCTGCTTGGTCCCACAGGGGCCCCATTATATTAGTGGAGCTTGAAAGTGACTTTCCCTTCATACTTCCCCTTTAGGCCTAGCCTGTGTGATACACGCAGACAGCGCTCTATGTCTGCTCTAATTAAAGACTCTAATTCACTGCCTCCCCTTGCCCCTGCCTCTCCGTGTCTTCCTGTCTGACTTCTGTGTCTTAGTGAGTTTGTTTTTCAATCTCACACAGAGTGATTTTTCCAGTCGCACTAGCCGTCTTTGCTTTTCACCAAAAACAAGTCTGCGAGCAAATACTGTCGATGTGGCGTCGCGGGGATTTTCAGTTCAGAAAAAAAAAAGGCTGAAGCTACAATGCGAGCAAATACCCATCAGGTGTTTGCATAGCATGCAACATTCACATAGCGCCGCTCTGCCCCAGAAATGTTTGGCTCGGGCTTCCACGTCTGCGACTGCTGAAGAGAATTCAGCCTGTGGAGGAGCAGGACACTCTGTGTGGAACAGCTTGGGCTTTTTCTCCTCACGTATGTGCATCAGGATGTTTTCTGAGATGCTCTTGCGTTATGGGTTTTTTGGTGGCTGCTCCTGCTGTTATCGTGGAAAAAAATCAAACGATATTTTCTTTTTTTATTATTTGCCTCTATTCTTGCATAACATAAAAATGTCAAGTAAAACGTGGGATGGCTTATCTACATTTTTCTTGTGCTGCATTTAGACCCATTTCACAAGCATTTTTAAACCTTTGAACCCTGAGTAAATTGGTTTGATGTCTTTTGAAAACACGAGCAAATTGGTAATGTACGTTTCACAAAAAAGAAAAAAGCTAGGGGAAAAAGAAAAAGCAAAGGAAAGAAAGTGCATTTATAATTATCATACTACATATCTAAAATTACAAAATTATTATTTTTAAGATCCTCTCCCAGGTCATTTTTGTGGTTTTGGTTTTGTATCTAATATTCAGATAATTACTTTGCCCTTTTTACTAATTTTCTTGCTATTTTTTGAGTAATTTCTCCCTTAATTGCCTTCTTCCCATGTTTCTGAAACAAATCAAGCCAACTGCAAAGGCCCTAAGCAATGTGTCAAAGAATGTCCAGCAAAATTTAAAAAAAAAAAAAAAAAAAAAAAGGAAATTAATATATTATTTTTAAAAAGCTAGGGAGTTAGGAAAAATGTCTAGGAAAGAGAAAAAAAAAAAAGTGGAAATTATCAAATTATTTTTTTAAAAAAGCTGGGAAAAAAGACAACAACTACAGAAAAACTATATTCATAATTATCATCATAACATATTTAAAATTTTGAAAGGAAAAATTACCTGAGAACGGGAGGGGAAATGACCCAATTACTTGGGAAATATCAGCAAAATTATTTATAATTATTAAAATTATATTCTTAAAATTAAGCTACAGAAAAAAAAAAAACTCTCTCTCTCTCTCTCGCTCTCAATTTTTTTGAGATAATTTTTATAATTTATTTATCATCGGTTTTTATTAAATTTTGTGCAACTTTTACCAATTTATAGCTAATTTTTTGGGTCATTTATTTAAGTTGCTCATTGTCTTTTCTTGTGTTCTTGAAAAAAAATCGTGCCAAATTGCTCAGGTTTATATAGCTGCTTTCATACAATCTATCTGGGAGCACTGTCCATGCCTCAACACCATATTCATCTTTCCCCCTCCCTGCCCTCTCTTCTCCCTAGTGGTCATCATTTGCCTTGGATTTAAGGAAACACACACATCCTCTGAAGGCAGTCAGTTAATTAGACAGCGGGCCTATCTGTCCCACTCATTCCCTGTCTCTCCCTGACTGTCTGTGGGCTTAGAAGAGCACTGCTGCTTCACTGAAACCACACACACACACACACACACACACACACACACACACACACACACTCACACACAGAGGCACTACCTCTGCGCAGTAGTGTGGGCAGTCGCTGAGTGAGCACACGTAGGTGTTTTACTGTGTGCGCTGCTGTGTGCATGTATTTCCTCAGGCCTGTGAGTATTTAGAGAGATTGTTGAGTGTCTTGCTAAGCGTAACATCTACCAAAAAAAAAGACTTCTTTTCGCCCAAGTCCGCTTTACATCGATGACGACGCAGCACGTTCTGCCCTTAATCTGATGGCAGACTCATCACAACCTTGTCAAATGTGGGAGACGTGACTCCACTGTGACTCCTGTGTCAATGTCACAACTCTTTAAGCGGCAGACATCTGAAGAGCTCCCCCAGGCTCGGCGAGCTAACCTTGAATAAAGAACTAAAGAGATAAGGTACGTTCGACACTGCGGGGTGTATTGTGACAACTCCAGCCATTGTTAATGGCAGAGAAACAGTGACAGTGTATCGCCGCGCAATATGGGAAAGTTCATGTGATATTTACAGGAAAAAATAAAAGTGGGCTAACAGTTGCCACTTCTTTCAAATGAGCCCCATTTCAGTTCTTAAGTTAATGTCTGAATATTGAAATATTTAACTGTATATTGAAAGTCAATTACTTGCTACAAGATTCATCACTTTCACAGTAAGTTATTGTATCATATTTACAGTCAATTTGTGTGAAATAATAGCTGTATATTGTGATTTCACTGTAGTAATGCCTTATATATTAGTAACTTAGCAGTCCTGTAAAATTACTACATTTAGTGTGAAATAACAGGGTGTCTCTTTTAAATGACTGTAATTCACCCTTTGAAACTTGAGAAAATTGGTTCGAAGAAATTAATCAAAAAATAGTTCTAAACTATCTGAAAATTTGTAATGAATTCATTAGAAATAAGTAAACTAAATCAATAAAAGTAAAGATTAAAAAAAAGAAAATAAATGGAAAAAATACTTAAAACTATAATCCTTTTCTTTATCATTATCTTTCCTTATCATTTCTGTATGGTTCCCTTTGAAACCTGAGCAAATTCCTTGATTTCTTTCAAGTAATAAAAATTAAGAAGAAATGCCACAAAACTGAGCAAGAAATTCCTACAAGTTGCAAGAAAATGACTTGAAAATATATTTTTTAAAGAGAAAGAAAGAAAGAAAGAAAAAGAAAGAAAGAAAGAAAGAAAGAAAGAAAGAAAGAAAGAAAGAAAAAGAAAAGAACATAAAAAAAAAAACATGAAAATGACCTGGAAAATGTCCTAAATCACAATAAAAAAAAAAAAAAATAATAATAATATAAAAATATAATAAGCTGGGGAACATGATTTGGAAAAACAAAAACAAAAAAACTATCGAAAAAGTCTTTTATAATTATCAGAATTACATATTAAAAATCACAGTCACAGTTTTTCCATAGTTTCTTCCTAATCCCCTCCCTTTATACTTTTAGTTTTTCCTCTTTACTTTTTTCCCTAACTTTTCAAAAAATAATTTACTTATTTTCTACTAATGGGTGAAACATTAATTACCAAGCTGCTTATTGTCTTTTCCACATATTTTTCAAAGAAATTACAGCAATTTGCTCAGGGTTAAAAGATTAAAACAGATGTTAGAGATGTCTGGAAGAAGTATAAGGAAAGTGATGTTGCTCCAGTTTTCAAAGTATTAACTGTATTTTTTTTAAAGGTATATTAAAAAAGAAACAGAAAGAAACAGAATAAACAGAAAAAAAGAAGGTAAATGCAGCCAAGCCGAGCCTGAGAGTAACAGATTTTAATTGTCTTGTTCCTGTAGTTTTATAGAGCCTTTTTTGTTTAAGGAGAATGCAATTAAATTTGACTATTTCAACACTGTGATACTATACTTAGCGACAATTGAAATTGCATGTGCTTCGGTTGTTAGCTGATGCTGGGCTCATTTAGAGTTCAGACAATACAGCCTTTTTTAAGTGTGTGGTTAAATGAAGGAGACCACCACTATCATACACTGTTTAAGCTTTAATTATGCCTTTTTGCCCCCCGTTTATCTTTTATCTCATTCAGATCTGCATCAGCTGATTCTGGGCAATCATGCACAATATGTGTAATATATACTGTTGGTTTTTACGAGCAAAAATGTGCTGAAATTAGTACGACATTCATTTTAATCGCTACAAAATGCAACTGAACAGCTTTTGAGAAGCCAGCAAGTGTGAATACATGCTGACAACAAAGACCAAGCTGGCAGTGTTGGTTGGACACCTCCCACTCAGGGAAGTTAGCATCTGCTGCTCCACAGTATGCTAACATGCAATTCTTTTCACTGAAGAATTGGACAAGGGGGATTCCCAGCAGAGCTTTGCGTCTTGTTCTCTGTGGGAGGACGAGAAAGGAAGGAAACAGAGAGGCGACACGAATACGGAGCAGGTTATTTTGATGTGTGGGTGGAGAAGCACTGAGACAGCCTTTACTAGAAGTACAAAGGCCTTGCCACATTTGTTTTGTAGTTAGTCAGTTTTATCCAAGCCCTGATGTTAGCGTTTGAGAGGAATATCAACGGGAAAAGGACGTAGAAGAACGAAACGCCAACATTCGGGGCTGAAAAATAATGCCAACGTGGAAGTGGCAAAAACTGCAGTTCCTCAAATGACCACTAGAGGCTAGCTCCAAAACCGAGTCATAAAGTACTCATGTTAAAATCCCCAAATTTACAGCACAAATAAACATGTATACAGCCTAGCACAAGTCGAGACCAAAGCAACAGCATCACTATTTCAGTGTGTTTTCAGTTAATTTCAACATTTTGTTAGCCAAAAAGTCTTGTTTAGCATTTGGTGGTACTAAAAGACCCTCTAAGTGTTCAGTTTTTTCTGGTAAGTACATTTTGTTTTAATGGTTTTACACCTGTGTTTCACTAATGAAAATTAGCATTAGCATAAAAGCATCATTTGACCTTTAAATGCAAAAAAGTGAACTTTTTTTGCGATAAATGGGAGGTTTTGTTTTTAATTGACGTGTTTCCATTAAGCAGATTTGATTTTCACATTTTCATTTGAGCAATCTGAGGGTTAATGGAAACCCGCCTCATGAGAGCACCAAGCAGGAAACACTAAATATGAGCTGAGGATGGACGTTACAGAACTGTGTCAAGCATCACAAGAGTGCACCAATCACGGAGCGTGATCCAAAGCCAGCAGAGGAACAGTAAGGAAGGAGAAGAGGCAGTGTCATAATGTGAGGTATTCCCCAAAACGAGGGAGGAGTGGAGAAGACTAACAGAAGAGGAGGCGACATTATCGGGGAAAAAGAGGGAGCTTTCTTTTTTTAATGAAAGCTAGAGTTCATACAGGAGCTGAGATGAGATGCAGAGAGAAGAAGTACATGCATAAGTGAGAAAGATGTTAACCTCCCATCTCTTTTTCCTCTCTGCCATCCAAAGTTTCCCTTAAAACCAAACTCAGCATCAATATTACAGAAGAGACGTTTCCATCACAGCTATCGCCTCCCCCCCCCCCCCCCCACCTCCTGTATCTCCCGCCATTCATATTTCATTAATATTTCAGAACTGAGAATCCCTATCTCGCCGCCGCTCCTCCTGCTCTCTCTCTTCTCTGTCTTGCTTGCTCACACAGCGCAAAATGATCCAAAGGAGCTCTGACACCAATAATTAAAGAGTTATTGAAATTAGCATTGACTGGCCATCTTGTTGCTGCCGAGTGCCAGCAAGGATTCTCTCTCTGCTTTGATTGCCTAAGCTTTCTCTTCATTCTATTAAACTCCGCTCTCGCGATTGACTCAGTCACACAGATAAACATGCACGCACACACACACACACACACACACACACACACACACACACACACACACACACACACACACTCACACCCGCCAAGCCTCTGCAGTGCTAACAATGTATTAGCGCACACTCCAAAACGCTCCGATGCCGCCTGGGAAATTGAAATCGGTGTGCCTCAGCAATTAAACATTAAAAGCAGGGAATGTTATTTTGCAATTTTACACATGATATGCTACATTTTAGTCACTTTTTATCCATATATTTCACTTTTTTTTCCAAATATACAAACGATCCCATGAACCAAATGTAAATACAAATACAGATCGCAGATTTTTGCATCTTAGACCTTGCATCATAACTCATCACCATGTGTTTTGTCATGTTCAAACATGCTCAAACAACCTAATGCCACTTCTCTCGTTTGTGCGCTTCCAAAACAAAATCAAAAGAAATTTTCTTTTTTTTTAATTTCCATGAAATGACCTAAAGAAAATGTTAAAAAGACTTAACGTAGTTTTTCCTTTTCTCACCTGTGACATCATTTTAAATATAATATAATGAATTCTACATATACTGTAGTTTACTGGACATTTCCCCCCCATTTTTTGATAATAAGCTAGTTTTCAGATCATTTCTTTCTACTTGCTATTTTTTTCCCAGTTTGCCAGCCTTTTTTGCATAGTTGCTTAATATGTTTTTCCTGTGTTTTTGAAAGAAATTAAAAAAAAAACAAAAAAAAAAACATTTTCTCAGGCTTCTGAGGTTTTAATGCTCATAAAAGGCTCCTGACTGCAGCACAAGAAAACTGATGCTGATTCAGGTGTCTAAGGGTTAAAGTCAATATCTGACAACACCAATAACGTGTCAATATCATCGTGCATTCCTACTTATTTCCAACTTTGTTGTGCTGTAGCCTACAGACAAAGTTAACCCTTGAAACCTGAGCAAATTGGCTTTTGTCAAAAGCATGGGAAGAAGAAAATGAGCACTGAATGAAGAAATAACCAAAATGAAGCAAGAAATTAGTTAAAAGTACATCAAAATTGCGTATAAATTATCATTTTTTTAAAACAAAGCAAATAAAGAAAAAGAAAATAAAAAAGCAACAAACAAGTAAATGATCTGGAAAGAATGTACAACAATCATTACAATTATACAACAGAATTTAAAATATATAATTATAACAATCAGAAATGTAGCATTTCTCTAGCTTTTTTTCTTATTTCTGTAAACATATTTCCCTTGCTTTCCTTTTTTTTTTCTAGATTTTCCAAATCTAATGATTTCTAGCAATTTGTGGGACATTTTAAGTTGCTATTTACCTTTTTTCCATGTTCCTGAAAGAAATCGCATCAATTTGCTCAGAGTTAAAAGGTTTAAACACTTGTTAAAAGCAGATGAAACAAGAAAAGTGAGAGGTTTAAAAGGGTTAATACTTTTAAAAGTCCACTTATGAATGATGTATCAAACACTTGACTGTGTCTTACTGATTAAAAAGTGCATGCATACATGTGCTTTTATGTGTTCAAGCACTTCCCCACTTTAATGCCAAAACATATTATTTTGTATAAGAAAAAAAGACATAAGAGTGCACATAGTGATACTAAATATACTGTAGAAGCCCATCAGAAAGATGAAACGTACTGTGGCATGACATCTCCGGCTCCCCACACCCTCCCACTCACTCTCTGTGGCACATAAAATCTCCCTCCATTTGCCATGCCAGCATCCCTCCATCTCTCCCTCCTCCCTCTCTGCATATTCACAAAGACCGACACCTCTGACTTTGTGTGCCATTCTCTACAGTACGCCACGTCTCCCCCCTCCCCCTGCCCTCTACACAAGATGCCCCGTGTTTCAAATCCCTCCAAGCCGGTTCCCCGTGCATCCCTGCAGCCTCTCCTCTGCAGCCCTCGCTTCCTCCCTCCCATCTCCTCTCCCCGCTGTCAAAGCCCATTCTCTCCCTCCTCCACCAGCTGCGTGGAGCAGAGGCCTGCTGTGCCAAGTGCCATTTGATGAGCCTCTTTCTGGCAGCCACAGTAATTGTGTGGACATTTCCTCTCTTCCTCCTTTCCCCCGTCCATTTCTCTCTTTCTCTCTTTATCAACTGTGCTGGTGATGCATCATCATCATCAAAATCACCATCCCTCTCTCTCGCTCTATATCTCTTTCTGCATTCTCCCAGTCAACCCCCCACCCCCCTCTCAATATCCAGAGCATTTTCCCCCATGACACTCTCTCTCCTCCCACACCTTCCTCTCTCCACGCCAGAGAAAAAACACACATGATTACTTCCATCTCTCCGCCAGTCTCGTGTTTATTCCACCTCTATGTCCTCCACCCTCCCCATTTCCACACTCCTTTTTCTTCAGACATTATTCCGTGAACATCCTGTCCGCAAACTTTTCATCAGGCGAGCTCAAAAGTGCCAGAGCCATACGTTCCCCAGATATGAGGTGGTAAATGAATTCAGCACCTGATCACATTTAGCCCTGTGTAAACAACAACATGTGCTGTGAGATGGGGCAATTCTACAGGAAATGTGAAAAGCAGAGGCTGGAGGCATGACGGATGAGGCGAAGAGGAGCTGTTGGATGGAAAAGTGGACGGTTATAAAACGCGTTCAAACAAATATTGTCAGGTACGAACACTTCCCCGTCATGTGTCTTTTAAAAACTCTGCAGTGTCAGTGTTGTGCCTTTTGTTCCTAACAGGCTGTAAACTCTGCATATTTCCCAAGCTTAAAGCACACATGATACACATGAATAAGCAAACATCAGCGCAGATAGGCTGAAGCATCCTAAAACACTGAGTTTCATTAATCAGTGTGTCGGCTGCTGGGCTAATAATGCATAGTAAATAGGGGGTCAACAGATATTGGTTTATCAGGGCCAATACTGATATATAATTATAATTATAGTAGTAATGAGACCAATAACCAATATTTGGATTTACAATAACAGAGAAAATATTTCGGCCTATACTTAGAATTTTGAATATAACAAACTCCAACACAGAACTTTGTTTAAAAGCCTTTGGCAAACGTTTAATCAAAACGGAAACTTTCAACATCAGCAACTTTTAAAAAAAAAAAAAAAGTTCAAAGAAATTTTTAATAAAAAATGAATTTAAAAAATCTCTCTCTGAGGTTTCTACAAAGTAAAAGTTCCTCCCATGCTGACACTTTCTTTGCATGTATTGCAGACTGCTTTCCCTGGTGTTGGTTTAATACCCACACTTTTTCATTAATTAACTTTCAAATCAAATCAAACTTTATTTAAAGAGCACTTTTCATACATTTAATGTAGCACAAAGTGCTTCACAAGTTAAAAACATAAAATGTGATCATTAAAATAAGATACAGATAATTACCAAAATTCAAAATATTGGCTTAGATAATCAGCCAGGCTGATCATTTGTCGAGTCCTAACAATAATACATGAAATGATGCTGTAAACAACTGGCTGGTTCACTGTATGAATGTGAATGTGCATTACAGTAAACCAGTGCACTCTGATAATATGACATGTACACAGATCTGTGTGTTTTGTCCCACATCTGCTGTCTCAATTCCATAGACAAATAGCACCTTTTGAAAAAAAGAAATCCTCTGCGAAAATAAGCCTGTTTCATCATCCAGATCACAGCCAGAGCAGTCTCTCAGTGCAGCGAAATCTGGACTTTCAGGAACAGAGCCAACTGTGAGCTTTTAAGAAGCTGCATCTGCTTCACTGTGTGGTGGATGGAGGGATTGAGTTTATTCTATAGCCTTTTCACACTGCCTGGTCAAGGACGAAATATTGCTCTGTGATGCCGTCTCGCCGCTCTGTATAAAAGGTATGATCTGAGAGTAGGGGGCAGATGTTAAGCTGGCACTGCAGGTAGCAACAGCACCGAAATGAGGTTTATCACTACGTTCACACTGTGAGCCTTAATGCTGGATTCAGATTTTTTTCTAGATCCGATTTTTTATGTAGCTGTTCACATTATCGTTTAAAACTTGGAAAATATCAGACTCCAGTGTGAACAGATCATGGCCCTGCTGTGGCCCACATACCCAGGAGAACAAGTAGACGTTACCAAACAGACACATGTAGTGGGTGAATGAGACAAAGGACTTTATCAGTCTCTACCAATGGCAAATCTCAATGCCCATGTGCATTTTCAGATTGATTAGACAACCGATCGAGAAGAATGGATACAGACAGATAGACGGACGGATCAGCATTTTCATTTTCAGATCATTTCGATCTGGAGTGATGTAAAAGTTACATTGAATTCAAAAATCAAATCTGTATCTGATTTAGAACCACATGTGAAAGTGGCTCAAATCTGATTTGAAAAAAATCAGATTCCATGTGATTTGTGCTGTTCACACTGTCACTAGACAAACACAGCTGGCTCACTTGGCAGGGAAGAAAAATCTGATTCAGGCCACTTGGACCCACAGTGTGAAGGTAGTGTAAGTATAAGAGACAACCAGCTGGACAGGACCATTGGCAGGACGGGTGTGACATTTTCACAATATTTTATGCATGGAGATTTAAAAAGCAGCAAGTAGCAGTTAGCAGCTAACTCAAAGAAGAAGAACGGTGACAAAACTTCGCAAATTGGGACAACAGTGAGATTCTGGAGCCCCTTAGCTCGATGCTAAATGGTTGTTTCTGCCATCTTATGCCACTGTTACTGTTTGCCAATGCGAATGCAAATGCTGTTGAGTTAAAAATCACTCTCATCACAGCTCTTTAGCTTCCACAAAGCCAGCATGCTATCTGCAATCACACAATGGAGCGGCACGATGCTGCTGTTGTATGGTTCTGTGTACAAAAGCAAAGGCGGCATCAAGAGGGGGCTTTGTAGCAGCCCTACAGCACAGTCTCTGTGTAAAAAGAGTTTGTGTCACACAAACAATTCAAATGTGCATGCATGGGTAAGACAAGATCAGATGAATTAAGATCACTTATGCAAATGGAAAGTGTTGTGCAGTAGTTGCATCAAAAAGCAGAGTGCAAAACCAAAATATATTCCAAAAATATAAAAAGGTTGTGGGTAAGGATCATCCTTAATGAGTAACATATAGACATCTATGAGAAATGGCATATTGCCATGTATGTACTATGAAACTAGCAGTAAAGATAAGTGTCTGGTTAATGCTCACGATTATGTCCTATTATGTTCCATAAAAGAGATTTGTAATGATTGCAATCCAGCAGCTACTGAAATTTCATGCAAGAGTGAGGAAGATTCAAGAACCACTTGTTAGTGAGGGGACTGCAGGAAAAAATAGTGTGTGTACAGAATAAGAAAGACGTCTTTTGGTCATTAAAGTAAAAGGGGGTTCAGTTGCCTTGAGATAAATGCGACTTTATGACTTTATGAGGTATGAAATGACTGAAACCAAACTCTGCTGCCATTTATTTTTGTTTTTAGAGAAATCTTATTATATATTCACAATGTATTATCAAGATCTTGTGAGATGAATTATTATTTTTTCTTATAAAAAGACACACATGCACGTATGTGTCAATCCTAAGTGCTCAGCTAACATCTGACAGTCAGTGGTTTTGACACGAGTGACTGGGAGCACGGCTTTAGGAACAAAGGTTGACAGAGGGAGGTTTTGTGAGTAAGCACTCCCGCTTTTAATCATCAATCTCTTACTTCTGCATACACTCTTCTTTAAACACACACATGCACAAGCTCACATGTGCACAACCACAATGCCACCTCTGGCCTGGAGCCTCTAAACTGTACTTTTGACCCTGTGACAAGCAAAAACTTGCATTAATCTGACTCTTTTTAAAAAAAAATACAGTCACATTCATTAGCCAAGCAAAAGTAGAAAACATGTTCTAACTGCAATATAATTGGTTTAACTCATTAATACACATCCATCAACCCTTTATATATCACATATAATGGCAGGTAATTGCCTAATCTGTCACAGCTCTCTGGTATATCAGCCATAAAATGAGTAAATGTTTTTCAGAGGCACCTCCTGTCTTTCTTTTACAGGAATCTGTGGCTGCCTACAGAAAAATTGGATGCATGCAGAGATAAGGTCATACAGGCCAGCTGCATTTCTCCCTATATGCCAGAAGTGTGTGTTTAACAGCCAGCTAAGTGGTAAAACGTTCAGTATAAATATGTAAAATGAAATAAAATTTAAAAAACTGTGGAAAAAAAAGGTGTTGCTAAGAGATAGGTACTCAGTGAGTACAAAAAAAAAATCAGTCTTGCTGATTTGTTGGCATGAAATAGCAGAAACGTGCAATAGTAAGCTAAATCCGATGGAAGCTGTGGATGAACATAGAGGATGCAATGTCATTTTCAGATCAGCAGAGGCGCAGACCTACAGTTCATCCACGTCAAGAGATTTAGTAACTCTTCAATAACAACCGTGACCCCCAACACATGCAGAATGGTAATGCATCAATGCCAGTGCAGGCTACAAACCCACCCAACTGCTCCCTGTTGACCACTAGTCCCCAACACTTTTCCCCAGATGTGTGTCCTGCACTGAGCAGGATTAATGCACAAAAAGGCTGCTGGCCCTAATGGCATCCCCAGACGTGTGCTCTGGGTCTGTGCTGGGCAGCTAACTGAAGTCCTGACTGACATTGTCAACCTGTCACTGGCCCAAACAGCTGTCCCCACATGCTTTAAAACCAACTCCAACATGTCAGTGTCTAAATACTCCACTGCAGTGAGCCTGAATAGCTTTTGCCCTGTTGCAATCAACCCCACCATCAGGATGTGCTCCAAGAGGCTGGTCCTGGCTAATCTCAAAACCTGCCTACCACCCGACTGTGGCTCAGGAGGTAAAGCTGGTCATCCTCTATTTGGGAGGCTGGCTGGCTAGCTGCTAATTAGTCAGGTCAAAGTTTTCAAATGTGAACATTAGTTAGAATGGGCACCAGATATACTATCATCCTGCTAGCCATCATACAGGTGTTGGAAAATACACTTGATAACCTCTGTGCTGCATCAGTCTGCAGTAACTGTAATATCCTTTGATTTGTGAGAATTGGCTAGAGCCTGAACAGAGCCTTTCAACCAGGTGTCTCTTTTCTATATGTCAAACAGAGCAGAGGACTCTGACAAGAGAGGAAGAGAAGGCATTTGCTTTACGGTGAACAAGGAACGGTGTGGCAGTCAGAATGTGAGGCGCTGTCCTGTTCACTTCTGTGGGTAATAGCTATACGCTGTGTTCCCGAGAAGCAACCATACAACTGTCTTGTTGGTGTTAGGATGTGTGGACAGTTAAATCATTTTACTATCTGAAACCATGGATTACCAGAACCATTTGGAAACATGGGCAGTTATAAAGCAGCAGCCGACAATGTGAGAAGACTCATAAAGGACTAAATTATAGTGCACAGATTAAAGGAACTAATAGGATCACATTTCACTGGAGTTACACCTTGTTTTTTTTTCATGTGACAAATTAATGACTGATGGAATTAATGAATGAATGGAGGATGTAATCTCTGCCTGGACAAAAGCAATACCAGTGAGAGAATGCAGTCCAGTGGCTTTCTTTGAGCATTCACCACCATCACCCCCACCAAAACTGATCGCCAGACTCTGAAACTGGCATCAATACTTCTCTCTACAGCTGGATCCAGGAATATTTGTTTAGGCAACCACACTCTCTCAACCCTAACCCTAGAAACGGTGTCCCACAGCACTGTTACTCATGGACAGTTGAGCAGAGTGGATGAGCATAATTTGCAATAACTGACCTTTTACTATAAACGGCTCTGTGCAAACATCTGTGCACTTTAATCAATGTGATTGTGATTTAAGTAATAATAACCACCTACCTTTTAAAGTACAAGTGAAATCCCCAAGTTTACCCAAAAGCTGATAATTAAGGAATCATAAAAAATGTCTTTCACACACTTGACTTTGCCCTGTGGTGTCCAGACTCTGCCAAACAACCAGCACACCAACCACCCATTGAGCTGACCAAGTGACTGGCTGGCAGAGCTGGACACCATCGCCTGGCGTATTCTCATATGTCCACCCTGGCATGACCGTGCACCCGCCAACCGTCAGACAGAAAGGCTTTCAGATGCCCAACACAAATCGCCACCTGCCATCAGCCCCATTATCTGGTGTGCAAGCCTCCAGACACACAACTCGTTTGTACGGTGTTGGCTTATTATGTCAACATATGCAAAAAGGTTTTCACAGCTGAAAAAAGGAACATTGTTCTGTGTTATTCAAAATGTGGCTGAGATTTGGGGGTATTCTGAAGCATAGTTTGTTTTATTTCTCATAGTGGGGAGTGTTTTTAGGAATGTTAAATAAATACACCACTGCTGTTAGACAGGAATAACAGCTGCACACCTTTAGAAATTCTGATCCAAGGTCCTGAGTCAGGCCTGTGGCTGACACATACACAAAGTCCGGCCATGCGGGGTGCCTTTAGCTCTGGGAAAACACCGCCTTGTGAGCTGGTAGCCATTTAAAAAAGGACACCCCATCCATTTTTCAAAGCCAAGCGGGCCTCACTTTTTTTGTGTTCTCCAGTGACAACCAAAATAGAAATCAATGTGTCTGGGGCAGCGTTGGAGCCCGATGCGTTAATGTGGAATCGATAGCTAATGTCACGGTCATTTTTCCTCATCCACCAACCAATAGACGCCAAGAGGAAGACGAGAGCTGGTCTGCACCACTGGGGAGTGGCTGAGGGTCAGTGGGCTGAATGAGACAGAAGACTGCAGAGGGCATGCAGGGATTCCTCGTAAATGTACAAAAAATAACCTTTCATACACTATTACTGCTCTCTCTCTTTCTTCTTCATTCTGCCAATTCTTGTCTGGTGCTCACAAAATTGAGATTTTAGTCTATTAGTCGACTTCAGTCTCAACATACAGTATGTTGAGAAGCTACTTCTCAACATACTGGTGTTGGATTTTTTATTATTTCAGTCACAATAAGAGATAGATTAATAAAATTATGATAAAAAATAAAACAATTAAAATAACAGGCTCGCGGTTATCACCTCCATGGGCCAGTTCCTCCTAGCAGCACTGAAGATCTCTACAATCATGGTTGACACCCAAGACTTGTGTCACCAGTTTCTGCAAGTTATGACATTGAGTAATGGCCTGAAAAATGTTTTTGCAGAACATTATGATGTCATGGTAAAGTTGACCTTTGACATTTTGGATATAAAATGTAATCACATCATTATTTCATCCAATTATATATTTGTGTGAAATTTTGTTATAACAACATATGGATTTTTCAGTTATGGTTAAAAAAACAAAAAGTTTTGTAGTTCACAGAGACCTAAACCTTTAGACCTTTGACCATCAAACTCTAATCTGTTCCTCTTTAGGCCAAGTGGTTGTTTGTGCCAAATTTAAGGAAATTCACACCTAGCATTGTCCTCAAGACTGAGAAGAATTCAAGGTCTCAGTGACCTTGACCTTTGACCACCAAAATCTAATCAGTTTGTAGAGTACATGTGGAGGTTTGTGCCAAATTTTAACAACTTTCCTCAAGGTGTTCTTGAGATATTGTGTTCATTAAAATGAGATGGATGTCAGGTCACAGTGAACTTGACCTTTGACTACAGAAATCTTATCTTTTATTGACTGAGCACGGGTGGATGTTTGGGCCAAATTTAATGAAATTTCCTGAAGGTGTTGGCGAGAATGAGACAGATGCAATTTCACAGTGACCTTGACCTCTGACCGCCATAATAAAATCAGTTCATCCTTGATACCAAGTGGACGCCAATGCCAAACTTGAAAAAAAAATCCTCAGGGTGTTCTTGAGATATCACGTTCACAAATATGACACTGACAGACAGACAGACAAACCCAAAATATAATGCCTATGGCCCCGCTCTCACCTGCATGGAAGCATAAGTAATAAAACCATGACAATAAAGCATGTGCAACACAGTCACCTTATACCAGTCCAGCTATTGCACTCTTTGTGGCCAAAGTCGCAAAGAATACTTTAAAAGAAACTCTGTCAACAGCTAAAAGGGTCTACTGCAACTCACATAAACACAGACAGAGAGGTCTTGATGTGCACCTCTCAGATGTCTGAGGAAATCATAAAAAAAGACCAAACAAAATGATCACCACAAAAACGCTGGCAAAATGTATAAAGCATGGCACCAGCATGAATGCACGCACAGGCACACATTCACAATCCCTCCAAGCCACTACAATCAGAGTCGAGGCTTCCTATAAAACCCAACTCTGTAATAATCCTCCAGTACTTAAATATTTATGGGCCAGCGCCTACAATCCACCACCTCTCCTTTATTATTTGTCAGCAGAAATGATTTAGCCTCTGGAAGTCTGCTACATAGATACATTTAGAAAATCACAGGGGCACTGCTCATTGTTGGTTATTGTGCTGTCTATAGGGTTACCACAGGTATAAATAAGGTAAACAAAAATCTTCAGAGTCCATACAATTGCAAGCAAACCAGTGTTTGGTGGCGGGCAGACAGACACCTCTCCACTGTGATTGTTGGGGAGAGAAAACACATACTTGTGGGTGGGATTTGCTGCTGTGCTTTGAATGCAGGCAAACTGTTAAGCCTGTGTGCACTGCAAAGCTGGTGTCAGCTATGGCTTCATGGGGGGGGAAAAAGCTGTTTGGGAGGCTTGATGCAAAGTTCAAAGGAGTTTTGTTTTTTTAACCAACATGCTTTTATACTAACCCCCTTTTTGGGTGACAACAAGCAAAATGCCATCTGTGGCAAAGTTGACGCGGAAAAAAAATTCAGAGATGATTCCCAGATACGCGACCAAATATAGCTTTGTTTCGACTCCAGTTTCTGCTCATGTTTCCTTATACCTACAGTTGATACCAGCATTTAGTATACTATATTAACAATGCAATCCCCCAAAATGACACCATGCCCTCAAGGAAAGTAGAGCGTCTGTGTGTATGTGCATCCAAGTCCACAGACGTGCAATGTGTATTACTTGGCAGGACGTGAGCATGCGCATAAAAATGTGTCTTTTGAAGTGGCCCACAGATTAAATTACTTTCGGCATGGACGGCAGGGAGGGGGAAATTGAGAAAATGATTAAAAAATAAATGGAAAAATGATTTCCCATTCTGGGCCCTGTCACAATGGAAGGAGAAGGCAATGGGGCGACTGCATGCTTGTTTGTCTGGTTGGGGCCAAAGCATGGCTGTTGTAGCTGCTCATTATAAGACATTACCAATTTATCCTCCTCTATCTCTCCCGACCACTGCCGGCTGGGGACTCCTGGGCCAGATTACCTAAATGAAATAATCCTAATCTCTATTCGCAGTTAATTATGTCCACAGGAAAACAATCCGAGCAAGGCCGGCGCCCTTTCAGCAGGCTGAATTGGTCCTTGTGTGATACCAAGCGAGTGACCTTGAAGCTCTCAAGCTACATTCTGTTCTCAGAATGAGGGTGAATGGGTTTTTTGTAGGTTGTTTTCAGGTTAAACACATCTCAGGTCGAACGAAAGACCTGAGATGTACAGTTGTACAGCAGTACAGCAGTAACAATCCATTGCTTTGGACCGATGCATCAATTCGATGATCGACAAGCCACCACCAGCAAACATCAATTTATATTATCATCTTAAAGATACGCCCTTATTTGGAAATTCCACTGGCATATCTTGGTCACCGTCAAACAGAGCCAGGCAGATAATATCAAGCACCAAAGAAAAAGATGATGATGAGAATATTTACTCCCCTCTTGTGAACAAATATTTTGGATTTTGGAAAAAAAGACAATTTTTTTTAAAATTACTCACACCATGGAGTCGGGTGGGGTGGAGGGTGGTTGTGGAGGAGGTGCTTGAGTGAGTAGAGGAAAGTTACCATAATTGTATCATGAGAAATCAAAATCGCATTGTGACACATTTTGCAATAGCACCGATGTCTAAAAAATGTCCACACCCCTACCAAACGGCTACTTCAATATCCATGATATTGCAGCATACAGTAGCCGCACCATCATGGCTCAAGCGGCCTCCCTTTCCCCTTAAAACAGCCATTCGTGAACCTGTTAATCTTTCATTAGTGTCAAATCTATACTATTAACCCTGAATCAGATAGACAGTATAAGCCAGGAGATCAGTCACACACAGAATACCTCCACTGCCCTCTCCTTGTACTGGGCCATGCACTCATCGCCTCAACCTCCATCCCTCTCTCATTCTAATCTCCACCAGGGCCTTGGAGTGTGCGAGGGTGTGTGTGGACTGAATGGAATGGCTCGCTTGCCATCCATTAGGACTAAGTCGCCCATAAATTGCCACATACTTCACCAATGGCCACATAATTACATTTCAAAGACGTAGCGTGCGCTGACCTCCTGGAGGAGCTCGCCGCCATGAATGATGCCCGTTCTCTAAGAGCTTCTTGACATCCCGTGTGCACATATGTGCAGCAGAAAGAACACATCTACTGAACTGACATCATAAACTGATGGCTGTCCAAAACCAGTCCAGATAAATCCATTTGAGCCACTCTGAATCAGAAATACACATCACTCTAAAATGTTAAAAAAAAAAAAAAAAGTTGAAAAATATAGACCAAGCAATGTGAATAAGAAACTGAGAGTCCAGTTTTCAAAGAAGTCCACTGGTGAGCATTCCACCATCACTAGCATCTGTGTGTGAAGGCTGAGACAGAGCAAGGGCAGGATGCAGGAGGAAGCACTGTTTATGTCCTGGTGCTCCTGTCCCTCCCTGCACCCTATCTGTTTGCCATCCATCAGTACCTGACAACCTTGACAGGTTAGAGAGAGATAGCACCTCAATACCACTGGGATAGGACAGGGAAGATACAAGAAGAGACGGTGTGTACTTGTGTGTGTTTGTGTGTGTGCGTGTGCGAGGGGAAGGAAGGGTCATGCCTTGCCACTTACCACTTCACATTCTCATCCCACACTTACGATATGTTGACAGACCAAGAGAGAGAAGAAAACAAAGGGGCGAAAAGGGCCAAAAAGCACTGAGGGAATATGTGTGTGTGTGTGTGTGTGTGTGTGTGTGTGTGTGTGTGTGTGTGACTGCTTGTGTCTATGTGCTGTGTCTCTGTGAGACACTTAATATGAAACTCCCAAAGTCATATATTTCAAATATGGTATATATTTCAATACAGTGTGGGTATCAGAACGCGATGACACACAAACAAGTTTTTTTATATAACATTAATTTAAAGAAGTACTTCACTGCTGGAAAATTTGGCTGTCTATGCATAGTAAAAGAGGCAAATACTTTTAGAACTGGTGCTACATGCCATCAATGTAAAGATAGAAAACCTTCAACTACTAGAATGCAATGCTCAACACTGGACAGACAAACACTCCCACTGGAGTGTGATGTAATGTCCAAAAACAATATAGCGGAAGGCCACTGTTAACATCAATGACATTAATATTTAGTTTCGGTTGTGATGTTGGGTAATGCAAATCAAATAATATCTAATGCCAACATCATTTTAACATAGAATACTGACCAGGGATGACATTAATATTTTCTAGGTTTGAATTTGGGCTGTTAAGTAACCAAAACACAACATCTTTCAAACATCTCATGCCAACCTCAACTTGATGTATAGTAAGGTATGGACAACACAACATTTTAAAATTGGCGCTATATAACTACAGGAAACGCATAAAAAAATGATGACGTATAATATGTTTGAACCACAGCCAGAAAGCCAACAAAAAATGTGCAGGGAGATCTGGGCGCTGGCAAACTGGAGGGAAGTTTGTTAAAGTTTATTTACACATACGACCCTCATTGTTATGATACAAAGCTGGTTGAAAATTATATTAAACTATTTCTTGATATCCATTTTCTTGTTTTCTGTGGTTTTGTTAGCCTACAGAACCACAGTTCTTCCCAGTGGAATACAAGGATGGATTTGTCTCGACTCTTCCCTGCAGCAGGACTGTAAATTATACTAATTAGGGTTAGACCCATGTTAAGGACATGAGTAGGTAATCAGGAGCAAATGCATTAAGGTTATTGCAGTAAAAATAGCCTTTTTAATAGTGCATTGCAACAAAAACTCTGTAGTATTACTGTAGAACATTTTCAACACCTTTACGGTATATTCACATTTTCTCTTCTCTAACTCAAAAGCTGTCAGTAGTGTTGAAATATGTATTTTGCTGCTGTCATTCCAGTACCAGGGGCTACACCTGTATGGAGTGATATTTTCAGAGCAGCTACCATAACAAAAAGGGATTTTTTTTTAAATGCACAAAACCGTCAACTGGAGGTAACACCCATCACATCATTAAATTGCTTTTTAATCACATTATATGTTCATGAGACACATGATAGCTAAAAATGATTCTTAATAAAGCTTGTACGGAGTGCAACAAGATGTAGAAATTTGGCACCAGAAGCATAAACAAGAAAACAGATGTGAAATACTGCTGAAGAGTGCAAAGAAAATCCTGAGTGATCCCATGGGAGATTTTAGAGAGGCTGACCCTCTGAGAAGGATTTCAGAGCGTAGTCAGGTACGAGGAAAAACCAAACACACACACACACACACACGCGCGCACTGCAGGCACTGAAGAAGAGACGTGGCAGAGCCATATGGACTAAATGGATTTAGCGACAGTGGATTTAGCTGGCATGCTGGGCAGGTGAGTACACACTCCGAGCTGAGCAGATGCTTCACAGGTTGAGGGGTGGGGGGTGTTTGTGTTGAGGGGAAGAAACGTGATGTTGGGGGTTAAAGAACAACACACCGTAAACTTATATATGTTAATGGATGTTTGTGTGCACTCAAATCTCTTCATGCGAGCATTTATGTGCTTATGCATGCGTTCACACTGGTTAAACACATATGCCACACTCAATAAACCACAAAAAATACACACACAGACACATGCACACATTCCCTGCACCCTTGAGTTACAGTTTTCAAATCCATTACCTTAATAAACAAATATGCGCCCAAACTCTGAAAGCTTTTCCGCCATGGCATCCGGAAAGCCCAATCAAGGCTAATAAAGGAGGCTAATGAACTCCTCTCATTATGTAGATGCTAATCATGTAACACAATCTTGTAATTTGACACACTTGATTTATGGAGGAGGAGCCCCCACCCTACCCTAACACCGCCATCACCATCCGCCCACAATCCACCACCCGCCACACGAACTATCTTTTACCATTAACAATCTAAGCATGTCACAGTATGAAGCGTGTAGAGCTGCAACATGCATAATGAGGTGCTTAGGCAACTTATCGCACCCTGGGACGATGTGAGAGGAGGGGAGAGGGAGAGAAAGAGAGAGAGAAAACAGATCACAGTTGGAGCAGTCAATGTGTGGGAGAGAGATGACAATGTCAAGGTGACGTTTGAGTGTGTTTAATACACACACATACACATTTTTTGTGTGAGCGGAAGGAGGCTGTAAAGATTATTTATAGTTGTGTGTGACAGTGACGATGATAATGATGTTGATGAAGATAATGACAGTGAAAGAACTATTGATTATATGACTGCAAGCCATGGTGGCAATGATGATAATGGCAATGGTACCAGAAAACTCAGTAAGTTGACGATGATTGAAACAGCTGGGCTGTTGGTGATGATAAAAAATAATAATAATATCCCTGATCATAGTTGTAATAGTAACATTGATTTCTTCATCAGATGTAAAATGGAGTTCATTGATTGGTACATCCTAAGCTGCAACCTCAGGGGCTGAAAAATTAAGCTAATGCGGAAGTGCTAAAAACTGCAATTCCTTAATAGGCTGCTTGAGGCTGGCTCCAAGAGTGAGCCAATCTCCATTGACCCCATGTTAAAATTCCCAACTTTAAAGCCGAAATAAACATGTACAACCTTGTACAAAAACACTTACGCAAAAAATAATAATTTTGAAGGAATGGCTACTTTCCGAGTTCATGACAACTGTAACCCTAAACCCCCTTACCCTTTTTCTATATAGCTCACCTGTGTATATAACATTAAGGCTTAGAGTTCAAAATGTCCACAAACCAATGGGACATGTCACAGTGCTGTGTCTCTGTCTGGCAGTAGCCATCGGCGGTAGATTTTAACAAATAAAATCATTTAAATGTCTGTGTCCCTTTGTGTCTACTTTTTTCCTTAGCAGCAGTTTGACACTCTTGGGGTTAGCAATTGATCTGTCGATCTGTTCGCCCCTTATTAGATCACATGGGTGGATGAGAGCAGCAGTTTGTAAGTGAAAGTAAACTTTTAGATTTAGTAGAAAAAATGGTTAAGTATCACTTTCAATTACGCTTTGCTACACTATCTCTGCCCCTAGTGTGCTACAAATAACCAAACTGAAAATATATTCAAATGGCACTCTGAATAAGTGTTCCAGCTCCAAAAATCTATTTGTGGCAGGTGATTTAGTAGTGGAGGCCTGCCATTAATAAACGAATGTGTGGGAAACACTGTGATGGCTACAAACAGTATGTTCGGTGCATATAAAAATGCATTTGTGTGTTAATGTAGCATTATTTTAACTTGATTACTTTTAATGTTTATTTATTTAGCCCACACAAAATTGAGTTAATGAAATGTAGCTATTAGACAATTGAAACCATGACATAACCTTTGGTTTAGGTGTTAAGTGTTTTTCAGGCCAAGAACCCCTTAGCTGACAAAGAGATAGAGCAGGGACCCCCTACTGCCTTTATCATATAAAATTGAATGGCATATTTGTCTGGGCCTACAATAATATGTAGGGCAGCCTAAAGTGACATGTATTAACATGACCTTTTATGGTGCATACCATACTAGGCTATTGAAATAATAACTTTTGGAAATTTCGTATATTTTTACATCATGTTTGTTTCTGAGATTGAGAATATCCTGCTCAAAAAGTTACAAAACAATTCATTTTGACCCACAGGAATGCTGTACACTTGAAATAATAATACAGCTATTTGACCATATTTTTCCAATGAGCTAACCAGTTTGCCTTGTTATTATGGATAGGTACTGTAAATCATATGTTCAAATAGGCCAATATATATTTGCTCATAATATGTTTGATTCATGTTAATGTGTATATTCAGACTTAATTGGATTTTCGACAAATGATTTTGATAATAATTTGGCTGCTCCTTTGTAGTAACTCTGAGGATGCCTTAAGAATAGCAGCCTGTTGAAATCCCAGGTCCTATAGCGACATTAACATTTGAGGTCCATCATGTGTTGACAACAGGAAATACCTATGGAATTATCACATTATGGTGCTCCGTGGGTGTCAGAGGAATGCATCTTCCCATTCGCAACAACAGCTATTTTGCAACAAAAACTGCATTCAGCTATTGTACCCAATCCAACCTCATAATCTGCCATTAGAGGAGCAAATCCAGTTTCGTGTCAACAGAGGCAGCATTATCCCACACCTGTCAACACACTGCCACAATAGACAAGACGTTCAATGATGCCATGTTTTCCTTGGTGTTTTTACCCTTAACAACAGATATTTAAATTTTTAGAATAGTAAAGGTTCAGTTTAATTCGACCATCTGCAACTATTTTTTAAATATGCAACAAAGTGATGTAAAATTAACACCACAATAATTGCCCTGTTTAACAATTTTTTTCCCCTCCAAACTCAACTTAAAAACTAATTTTTAACACTTAATAATAATTTGATCCCTAATTAGTTTTTGAAACCTCATTTGGAAGAAAATATGGAGAAAATCAGGTATCACAATATTTTTGACCAAATATGTTAATATTGTTATTGCAATAATATTGTAGGGTAGACAATGGGTGCTTTCATTTTTTGATAAATTTATAATTTTATTTATTTCTAAATAAATCAATCATCAGTATAATGACAATGATGAAAGTTGGTAAAGGCAAATAATACACCAGCTAGAGCAGAATGGTGTGTTCAGAAAATTAATTTTCTTTACTGAAATACAAACTCCCAAAACCAGATAAAAACAATTTATAGTATAAGGATATCCAAAATGTAAGCCCATAACTAGTGCCACCTCACAGCATTGATAAATATAGATATATTGCCAACTACTACGAATTGTGTTACTCAAAATGAAGCCCACGTGATGTGATGTTTTCCTTGTTTTGGTTGGCCAGCATTCCAAAACCCCAGGGTGTTTAATTTACTATCATTTGAGACAAAGAAAAGCGGCAATCCCTCACATTTTTAAATCTGGAATAAGCATTTTTATGCATTTGATGCAAGCCTCTTAGAGATCCCACATTCTGTTTAATTGAAAGAAATGGAAACACTTCAAACAGTATTTGACTCATGCTTTTTTTCTATGTGTATCTGATATCAATTTCCCCATCTGTGCATACAATGTTTAAGGCAACAACAGCCACATCACACCATGTCATAGCCTTAAACATGCAGCTTAGCCCTTAAGGAAAGCAAACAGGTTGTATCTGATGCACAACCAGAGGGTGGCAGTAGGCAGAAGCCCAAAGGAAAAGTTGAAAAGGAGGAGAAGAAGAGGGAAGGGAGGGCAGGGAGACAAACATGTAACAGATGGAACAGTCACACAGACTAAGGTCAAATCCATTCATGTCAGAAATGAAACTGTGATTCTAATGAGGAAAACTGTCTCCTCTTTTATCCATCCATCTCATCTTAGGAAGCTGATGCAAATGACATATCATACACAAAAAGGTCTGTTCGGAGAGCGGGAAAGACATTAGGACAGGTGAGAAACTGGAGATGGAATGACAGAGCGAGAAAAAAAAGAGAGACAGCAGAGCAATTCAAAGTGCCTCGCTCTGAGTCAAAGGCAGAGGAATGAAACTGTTTGAACACACAAAGCCGCTCTGTGCGTGTTAATGAGGACGTGAATAGGATTGTCATGGAGTCAATATCAAGCACTGCCTTTTATCTGCAGTGTGGTGGGAATCTGTGTCATTGCTGTTATTGTGTTAAGACGCTGTTGTATTCTTATTAGGGAAGCACTGAGCACAGAAAGAATAGACACGGGGTATAGACTTTATGATGTCTTCATTAAACTGCCATCACGCATTACATTATTTCAACATTATAAAAGGAGATATTTACCATACGCATGTCAAATTGTTGATAACCTTCTCTGCTACAGCCACAATGGGCACTGATCCACTTGTAATACAATACATGTAAATGAATACATTTTCAGGTATAAGTGCCAGAAATATATGAAATATTCTATTATACTCTATTTTTGCAAACTTTTTCATACACCTAGCTTTGAAGTGTACAAGTCTTTGTGTAATGACCTGATTATACAGTTACAAGGAAAACTATTCAAGTGCCACAGCTGCTAGCCTCCCACATACTCCACTCAGACTGTATTGTTCTGTCTGCATAGGAAATTGAACTATTTATATATTAAAATGTTCTGTTCTGTGACTTTTATACAATGACACTTAAGCAAGACACACAATCTGATTAACCCCTCCACTGCAAGGACCTTGCAATTGTATATTTACACCATGCTGATTGATAAAACTAACAAACTTTTACTTTAGTTTCTTTAAACACATTTGAAACAGGCCGTTCAAACTTGGGTTGCATAAAATACAGCAGGCAGTGCCTGAAAATATGTTTTGCATCTCTTTAAAGAGAGCAAAGACATAAATATTTCTGCTAAAATCCCAGCAATACAAAGTGAAAAGGGGGCTAAACTGCAGGCTATACTGCTTCTTTTTAGCTCTTTATCAAAAAGAGCACGGCTGTGCAGCAGTTGGATTACCGTGCAGGCTAAATGTAAAGGCATGTATATTTGCATGTACCCCATGCTCACTGATCTGCGACATTCTCTTGTATTTTGTTCTACATTTTGCTTTTTTGTTGTATTTTTTGTCGATACTTTTTTTTTTTATTCTGCATCTTGTGTCTGCAATTCCTGCTGTGACACGCATGCTACATCAACACACTACATTATCAACCACTATTATAGCATCAATCTACAATAGATTATCAAAGGAAGGATCCATACATGCGACAGTGTGCATACACGCCAGAAAGAAATAAGTCGATCTAAATTTCATCTGTATGAAATCATAAGAAATAAGTAAGAAAACTAAATGTTGTATAAACAGGCTCGGAGGACAAGGTAAAAAAAAAAAAAAATCAATCTTAAACTCAACAGGCAAGCCTGCCCAATCACTTAAAAAAAGTCATGTCTTTGTATGTAAAGTCATCAGAAATGATCCAAGTCAACTCATATTTAAGCAGTTTGGACTTACTGTGACTTACTGAAGAAATAAATAACAAAATACTTGATTCAACACTAAAAACGGGATCAACTTTGCACTGCTTTCACTCGATGCTCAATAACAAAGCACCAGGACTTCATAGCTTCTGCTATGAGTTCTAGAGACTTCCTGTCCATTCTAGCACTGCTGTTCAACAAATTGATGACTGAAATAAAAAGAATATTAAAACTACCAGCAAACATAGCTCTCATTTTAAGCCTGATAAAGACTCAAACTTGCCAGCAGGCACTGTTCTCTCATAGATATAGAAAGGATCCACAATTCTCCAGTAAAGCACTAACTCACAGGACAGAAAATGTCATGACATCCATGATTGATCCTGAACAAACAAGTTTTATCAAAGGTAGACACTCACCCAGGAATACACACAGATTGTTGTTATTATTATTTTAAAATTGATGCATTAGTCATCATTACAACAGGCCGACTCTCCCCTTCTCTATTCACCATTTTCATCAAACTCTTAGCTGAAGCCAATAGTCAGATCATCTACATAAAATGATTCCAACTACCCAGTGCACCTGAATTCATTTATACGCAGATGATATATTGCTGTTTCTACAAATTCCCACCCCATTGCTACAGACAATTGCACTTATTAAATCTAATATGTCAAACTACTCTATTCTGTCTCACTCTGTTCTATCTCAGTGCTGAATAAATGTGCGGCGATCCATTGTAGGAGTATAAAAATACTCCCGAAATTAAATCATCTATTTTCAATAAGGCTATTCCAACTCGACCCACCCTCACATGGTTCACATCTATAGATTCAATCATCTTTAGATTACACGAGACAAACAAGACGGAGAGGATTTTACTGACAACTCTACAAGAACCAAAAACAAAATGTTCTAGAAGTCATAGAATCTATACATTTTTATCATTATTCCCTGGCAAGTCAGCTCCAATATATGTATTCATATGAATCCACTCCAGCCAATCAGGTAACACATGGATAGATACAGTTGCAAAGACAATCAGACTTTGGATCTACCATTTCCCAGCCATTCTATCAAACGTCATCCTTGTTCAAAACATGAATAGCACCAGAGTTTCCCACAGAATGAGAATTTCCCCACAGAAACTCAGCATGAGTTACTTTTATCTTTCAGCAGCAGGTTAAGTCGCAGCTGGAGTCAGAGATGATCAGATCAATGGATAAGAGGAGAAGCAGAGTGCAGAGTGAGTGAGTACAACTTTTGGAGTTTTACTTTCACTATTCTTTGTGTTCTGCTTCTCAGTAGTGGCACGCTCAGTGCTCCCAGAGTGCATTGCAATGAATAACAACAATATAATTAAAAACAGCTAGAAAATCTATTTGTGTCTGCAGATGTCTTAATTGTGGCAGCCCCACCACAAACAAATAAATGTGTGTGAAAGCTTGTAAAAGCAGCTCTGACAGCCAGGTGTAAATTCTACAAAATAACAAACACTTTGTTTGCACTGTCTAAATTTACTCCATCTCAAACAAAGCTTTTGAAATTAACAAGAAAACACTTAAACTCCACATGTTGGTTGAAAAAGACAACACACATCCTAAACATATCTTCCATCATAACACTCTGGTTTCATTGTCCTAATAAGTCCATGAGAACAGCATTGGGGATAAGTAATTTTTGGAATATCTGCAACTAAAATAATCCATATGTAGTAATTTAACATTAGGCAACCAACACATATCCTGTATCTTCCTCCTTCAAATTCACAAAACATCTTCATGACTGCAAATACCAGCCTAAACTCACACAAAATACTCAGGATTTACTTCAATGGGCAACTATTTATTTTTTTGATATGACAGATTGATATGACAGCACTTTGGAAAGAGATCACTGAGTCACTGTCATTCTCTCTTGACTATATGTCCCCCTCACTCTGCTTACAAGGTCATATATTATCAATCTGCTTGACCAAGAAAAGCAGGAGATGACTGCCTGTGGTTCTAAAAATAACCATGAAAACTATTCTCGAACTGGAAAACAAGGAAAAACTACTACCCCTCTAGTAGTAATAGTATTGCTGGTGGAATCAAATCAACACCACACCAAACAACAAACATCTCCTTGTTCTTTGGCCAAAGTTTTGTTAATTGTCCTGTTTTCATTATGTTGTGCTGTTCATGTCTATCTCCAGTCCTATAATGTTCTGTCTTTTGTCTTGTGATAGAAGACAGAATTAAATTAATGTCTAGGAATGCAGAACATGGGCTGTTTGAAGTGTTCATTTTCAAATTTAGGTCAAAACAAAAGTACGTTCTTGAAGTTTGTTATAAATGTGTCTGTACTATAATGCCCAACACATTCTAAAGTCAGGTGTGAAATTCACTACAAAGCTGCAAACACCACTGTGTGTCAGTCATGGATTTAACAGTTTTGCAGTGTACAACACATTGGCACCTGCAAAGAGGCAGGCTTGGCAGCAAGCCCAAAACACAGCAAATCTCTGGAGTGCCGGTGCCAGGCAGTGGCATGGACACCTCATCACCATGGAGACAGGGTCCTGACTGGGAGGCAGGAAATATCGAAGCCACAGAAAAATGCATAGTGGTGAAAGCACGGAAGATGAAAAGAGGCAGGAAGCAATATATACCTAGAAAGAGACTGGAAGAACGGCACTGCCCTCATACAGCAATCTCTTCAGTCTTTGTTTGCTTCTGTATGTATATATTTTTCTTCTACTTCAGTTTTTGTGATTTTTGGAATTGACATGGATTTGACTTTACTGTGTCATTAACGGGCATCAGCACACAGCTGTCTGAGTGACCTATGACACATGCATGAAGCTTGTGTAGCCACATTCCCTGTAGATGTTTCAAACCAGCTGCTGGATGCTGCCAAATCATTTCTGCAGGTCCAGCCAGCTTCTGTTCTGGCATTTTATCAAATATAAAATTCTCCCCTGAGACCACAGTGCCTATTTATTGCCATTTTTCAATCTTTACGGTTTGGTGGTACACTCACTATGGATATGTGATCTTGCCATAACAATAACATGCTCTATGTGCCAGGTGGACTTCTGTTAAATGGGAGGAAATGCTGTAATTTTAATATCAATGATATCCACTTTTCTACCATATGTACCAGTAATTACTCCCAATGGCACAGTATGTACCAAATTTCCAGCTGGTTTCATTTATGTACAAAATAGGTCCCTTAGGAAACTGGGACTCACCAATCTAGTGTATTGAACTGAGCACTTCAGCACCATGGATAGCGTCAAAGCTAAGTGGAACCCAAATACATTCTAATAAAAATTATAATATAAAGAGACACAAGTATTAAAAATATACCAATAACTTCATATTGGTTAAATTTGTTAACTGAATTAACTCAGTTTATTGCACATTCCTTCAATCTTCAACTTTGAGCATTTAAATGTGTCTCTATTGGATACAAGAAGGAAGCAGCTTCGATTAACATTTCACCTTTTGGCTATGGTTATAATTCAACTGTAATTCCGGCTAAGTATTTGATTAAAAACTAATAGCATGCACAGTGTGAATCTCCTGTCCAATCAACCACCGCAGCACATAACAGCTCAGTGTGATTTGAATTTGAAAAGAACAAAACAGCCACCAAAAAATACATTTTCATAGAAACCATTTTCATTATGACCAAGAAGAATTAATGCACAAGAATTTGAATTTGGAACAATAAAGCAGGATTTTGCAGCAAAATTAAAAACTTGGAGATATATGGAGGTTTTGAATAAATATAGTTAAGGGACATTCTCCTAAAACTGTGACAATGGACTGTCTCCTCAGAAACCTCTGTGTTAACAAATTATAGGCAAACAAGTCTTTCTTATAATAAGGTAACAACACCTACACATTTTCAATTTCAAAAACTATACTTTTCCAGACTCAAATTTCCAGACTTCTTGGTAGATTATTCACATTTGCTTGCACCTAAAATATTGTGATTCTTGGTGGAGAAGATGCCATAATGACATGACCGACAGTTGCTACCTCGTGTTGGAGATATCAAACAATTTTACACAAAGTTTACATCTCTCTTTTCCCATTTGGAATCAGCTAACCAGGCTTTATATCTGGGATTGTCTGGTCAGCACTCAGAAAACTTGCATTTTAAATTGTGGCCTTTAAGTCAACACTCTGATGCAGTAGGACAACACTTTACATTCAAACATCTACTACTATATCTACTATACTTCCTGACTTTCTTTTTCAACAAAACATCAAGTTTGCTCTGGCCCGCCCTCTTGAAATAGTGGCCAGCATTTTGGCTTGCTCCAAAAGCCATGGAAAACACTTTAAAAAATCGTTAATTTTATATTTTAGAAAAAAAAGAATAGGCACACACGTCTGGAAACACAAATATTTTTCCATAATCACTGTTTTGTTCCATACCTATCCAGACCTGAAAATTACTAAAATTAAATGCCATACATTTGTATGTTATGCATTCTGTGCATAGCAACCTTATTTATCCTTATTTTATCTTACTTTTACAAGTATCATGAAGTGGGTTTGATCCATTTGAAGATGCATTCTATGTATTCTATTCTGATCTTCATGTCTTTTTGTCTTCTTTGTCTTTTGATGCAAATCACTTGGTGCATGTCATTTCTTTCTTGTAAAGCGCGGGCTGCATTTATTGTATGAAAGTTGCTATACAAATAAAGTTTATTTTTATTACTATTATTATTATTAATTTTCAATGCTGCGTATTGGAACCTTTCTAAAAATATATATTGGTGGTTGTTAGGTTAACTTGTAAAAAAAGAAATACTGGCTCATTTCTATTCATGTTTTAAGCACAGACATAATAACATGTTCTGTAGTTAAATACTGCAATTACACATAATTCTTAGCTTGTTGGGGTTCAGAGTCAGGTCACTGATGTTGTTCATTAACAATGCCCACGCTTTTGCCATTAAATGTAGAACATTTTAATGTTACATTCAAAATCATAAGTGTCTAAACTGTTGTAATGATAAGAAGATGGCATGTAACTGCATTTAAGCAAAGTTAAAATTGAGCATATGGAAGGCTAATGCACGCAGACACACAAAAAAGGGATGTATTGTATACAGTACACATACTTTTTATGACACTCTCATATGGTGCCAAGTGCCAGCTGTGCAGCTAAAAACTATTCCCCAGAGCAGGATGCCGTGCAAATGAAGGTCAACAACACTGTAAACCAAGCCACAAAACACTTTAAAGTGGGAGAATATGATAGGGACTTTATTTGTTCTTGCGCAGTTTTAAAAACCAGAACAGTTTAATGCAAACCAATCTGTCACAGCTACACATCAAAACACAGCTACCGCGAATTAACACACCAAACACATACAAGCTTTAGGTTTCTGTATTAAGTTTAAGCAGAGATGCATCCCTGTCACATTCACTCCAATATTCACCACAAAATGAAGTATCGATTTTTCATCATCGTCACCACCATAACCACACTGTAGATGATTTTAATCAATTATGCATACACCATTCAAACACGATCTGAACATTTCTAATTGCCTCCCCACTGATCTCCATGGCAACAAAGGCACCACAGCACCACAGCAGAGTTTTCCTTCCCATTCCCTGGTACAATCAGTATCCCCCCCCCCCCCCCTCGCTCTAATTTCCCTCATTAACTCTAAATCAGATATTATAAAAAGCAAGTAATGCCCTCATCCATTTTTAATAACGCTTAACTAAGGCTGTCGTTTCTCTGTCGACCCACAACTCACACTTTCTCCTCCTCCTGATGGATTCGTCTATGGAAATAAAGCCCAAACATATGAAGAGAGTCAACAGCACTTAGGCTAGTGTGGCTGTGGTTTAACAAGAGTTTGGAGATTTAATTGGAGAAAAAGAAGAAAGATGTTTGGGGATCTAGTTTAACATTTCTCCAAGGAGGTAAAACTTTTCTTGAGGCGGAAATAATCTAGTTAAGTTTAAACATACTTTAGTGCACACAGTCTCTGTCAGTGATTGCACAGCTCCTTCGCTTAAATTCAGTTGTTGTGTATATTTTAGTTTGGCAAACGCAGTACCACTGTTTAGTACATTCACATCCAAGTCCAAGGTACAAATATGCTGACAGACAACAGTGTCAAGGTCTGCTCCTGAGGCCTGCACTTGTTTGTGCATGGATGGATGCATGGATTTGCATTGAAAGCCAAGTGGCCAGGGTTTCCAACTTTTAAATTGGATACAAATGTTTGGTCATACCATGCAGCACTACAAATGAGGAACAATGTCAACAATATAAAAAGAAAAAGTATGACTGGAGTGAATTTGTTTCACCTAATAAAAAAAACATCGGATTCATGAATTCAGAGGTCTACAGGCATTTACATTTATCATGAAAACACCGCAGCAACATGGAACTTGAACAAACAACTCAATCTATAGAAATCTGCCATTAATGACTTTCTTGAAAATAGAATCCAATAGATTTTAATTGATTATACACAATCAACTCCTGTCTACGGTTAAAGTCCCAACCCTGCCTAGCCCTTTCCATCTGATTGTAAATAATTTACAGTCAAAGTTTTCCTATAAGGAAGTCTAAGTCTTCTATTGCTGGACAAAATCATGCTTTTTTATCTTTGAACTTTGGAAAAGGTATCGAGTCAAAAGGCTCAAGTTCACACGTCATTGCCGTTGAAGTCAATCTCAAGTTGCAAGTCTTTTTGGATTGTGTGAAGGTGAGTCTTAAGTCATCAAATGTGAGCTTCGAGTTTGTGTCGTGTAACTCAAGTCCACACCTCTACAGCACACATCTTACAGCACATGAAACTGAAATACACTGCAGCTCTCACACAGCAAGATGTCCTACTTTCTTAACTTTCTTTTTTCTTTTTGGATTGGAGTATGCTTAATTGGCAAAATTCAGACATGTTACTGTCTTGACTAGTGCTCCTAACTGATCTAGTCACAACTTTTCATTGGCATTTTTACAGACAGGAGACCAACCTAACCAGCCTTCGTCCCTTGTGTGTGGGTAGCTCTTTACTTTAATTGCACTGATCTGTGTTTCCAGGGCATTCCCAATGAGGAATTGAGGTAGCGCAGGGAGTCTGAAGCCAAAATCTGGTTAAAGTCAGAATGGGCACTGATTTTAAAAGTGCATGCTAATGAGAGTTACACTAGGGAGTGTGAGACTGACAACGGGAGTGGAGGCATGCACTGTGCTAGTGTGCATGTTCTGGCATTTTTTTGATTTTTTTTTCCTTCCCTTGCTTTCATGTTATTGAACTCACACTGACATTTAGACTTACACCCCCCATCCATCCAATCACCTGCACCATTACATCATGAAGGCATCTAAGCAGTATATGGCTGCTAACAAGCTATCCCTTCGGCACTGAGTGTTGATTGGGCCTGGTAGTCGATAAAAACCACAGCCGGGGCCCCAGCGTGCCACACACACTCAGGTGTCTTTTATCAGCCTTCCCCCAGCCTTCAGCTTCGCTAGCAGTCAATAGCTGGAAGAGACTAATCCATAACTGCAGCAGCAGGGTGTCTGAAGTGTGCCCACATGATTAAGAGTGAACAGTTGAGCAGCGTTAGCACCAACATCTGCCGAGCCGAGAGCGACACTTGTGTTCAGATATCGTAAACAGGACGACCATAGAGGGAACAAATGAACGGGACTCTGGCGCACACACACACACACACACACACACACAGGCACGCACACACACACACGTGTGAAATGCACATTTTCACATGAGACACTCATGTGTGGCTCATTTGACACGCAGCTGGGCTAGTGTCAGGCCTGTACAGATTAATGCTTGCCCTGCAGTATGTGCAAAACATAGCTGTTTCCACAGAGGATGAAAAACTTGCACTGAAACAGAAAAAAACGAACATATGCACGCACAGATATGGACACATGTTTCAGCGTGTGCACACACAAATCAGCACACATGAAGTGTGAAGGTTTCCAAGTTTACTGCCCTCAAACCACTGCTTCCACACAGGCAATGCTCTATAACAAACACTCTCTCAGTGTCACATCCACACTTTAAGGACTCAGTCACTGGTGTAAAAAATTCAAAACTGGCTTGATATCAGGCCAAACAGTGGACCAAGATCAGTATGCAAAATTTTACTGGGTGTCACACTTTACTCCTTGTGTCCTAACAGCAAAGGAGCCTCCAACTATCCCATTGCATCGCATTACAATATGCACTTATATATATATATATATGTATATAAAGTGAGAGAGCGAGAGCTATAGATACAGATATATAATTAATATAATTAATTATTCAATTATATTTATTAGTTTGTCAGAGTCCAAAACTGGAGGCAGCTAGCGCAAACTGGTTTGCACAAACAGAAATCAAACAATCATTTGTCGCGCCACTCAAAGATGTCAGTGGATGGATGCAGGTGACACTTTGATAATAACTCAAATCAACACTGTTATTTGCCTGAGTTTGCTTCTTTAAAACAAATGTCTGTTTTTTCAATGTAGTGTAAAACCCATTCATGTAAAAAAAAATATACAAGACAGAACAAAAACTACCGACAGAAAAAAAAATGACTTACAATAAAAAAAAAGCACACTGATTGATGAAGATGATGTTGAAAAGCAGCACATTCCTGCACCCTACCTGCACCTTAAAAATGGTGTGGTGAAACGTCTCCACACACTTCGGGGTGTAATAGAGTTTGCCGGGTGATGCACAGTAGCCCCTGGCTGTGATTACTGTGCCCTTTGTGAGTGTGAGCCCAGCATGTGTGTTTCTATGTCTGTGCATTTGTGTAAAGCACTTCCGCCTGCCCGCGTGATGGATGCCCCTCTTTGTAGCACAGGTTAGAAGGCATCCTTGATGGGATAGGCCAACTGTTCATCACTCCCCAGCCTCTCCCTCTCTCCCCGCCTCTCCTCTCGTTGCTCCCGTGCGCACACACCACCATCCATTCTCCCCTTCCCATTCCAGCTGTACATGACGAATGGCCTACACAAGAAATGCGCTCGCCGATATCTAGCCATTTTTCCTCCGCCACAAGCATTTCTTCACCCTTTCATCTGATTGCTTCTTTTTTTCGTGCTCCACCTCTTATTTTGCCATCCTCAGCCATCCATCTCTCATGGAAGGTTAGTGGTTAATGAATCTCCACTGTTTTTTCATTTAGTTTCAATCTATAGCCTGACAAGTTTGACCCATCTTTGCTGAAGTAAGCCAAATTACCTACCTTTGTTCAGTTAAGCCAAAGATAGCTTAAAGAAACACTTTCTCTCTGGTTTGATTGAGCTTTAAGCACATTTATTGGCACTTCTAAGCCTTGCTAAAAACTTTCTTACTGCATCGTTTTGTATTTTAGACTTTTTTTAAATTCATCTGGGATGGACTAAACTTTGACACGAATCCATCTGGACAGAGCCTCAATATTGCGAGTATGTCTTAATTATCTAAGCACATATCCTCTCTGATATGTCGGTCGAACAACATTAATCTGTGTTTACCCGGAGCTGCCAGAGAGGATACCCTGGGATTTATGCACACTCTCGCTTCCTCACTTTGGTCTAACTACTCCTTCCGCTGCTACTCATCCACTTATCTAACCAGCGAGATGTTATGTGAAATGCATTAAGGTTTAGCGACACACCTAGCCATTACCACTGAAGCTTGTTGCAGGTTCACTTTTCACTTAGGCGACGAAGCAGGAGAGAAAAAAAAAAATCTTCTAAATTACCATCCGCTGAAGCCAAAGAAAACGTCTTCTGGGTTGGAGACAAGGACGTCAGCAGGCTCGTTAATGGGGGCAGCTTGATAAACGGAGTAATTCATCATCAATTTCCTCAGCGAGGCACTGCGGAGACAAATTCTCCACTCTTCTGGCGTGGAGAGGAAGGGGGGCTGCCCTGTCCTTGATGATTAATTTGAATAAACACTGCAACACCAACATTAATGTTGATTGCTGATTAAGTTCAAATCCATTATGTTCCCCCAACTGAGATGCCCCCCCCCCCATCTTTCTTTATCCATCTATTTCTCTCCCATCACCTAGTCATTATCACTCTGTCTCATTTTCTCCATCCACATCTTAAATCCCTGTGCAATATTTCGGGGAAGAGTGTTTGTTAGCATCAGGTGCTAAAAAGGTCTCGTAGCAAAGCACTTAGCAAAGATAATACACATTCTGCTCTGTGATAACACATGATCCAAAAGCTACAGTTTGCCCTGTTGTGTATTCACAAAGCCCCAAAGTCCTAATACACTGGCTGGCACACATCTGTGTTTATTCTCTGCCAACTAACTGAACTGAAGAGAAAGCTAGTCAAGCAGGGCTAATACAAGAAGCTAACAGCACACTGTAAATCTTGATATGACTAAAAAGCTACATACAGTTGCCCTGGATTAGTGCTCGTCTAGTGGACGCTGAATCCTATTTGTGACAACAAAGCAGCCCCTATAAGGAATTATGCTACACGGATAAGGCCTACTTACACGCATCCCAAAGGGCTGAGGAGCACAGAAGCATAGAAGACTGCCTTCATTCCAAGGAAAAATCCATTCTCATGCTGAGGTTTTTTTGTTCTGTCCAAAGCCCAGATTAGAGCTACTGAATGCATTGCCCTGAAGCTATGAAAAGCAATGACATATGTCATTAAAAACAATACCACCTCTCCATATGAGGAGCCTGGAGGAGCGTTGGTAAACCAGGTTGAGTAATACCGGCACTCACGCAGTAAAAGCCAACTGGGTTGAAAATGTCCACACTGAGAATACTACTGCTTTTTACAGCCGAGCCAGCGTATTGACAAAAAGACAAATCAAAGAAGTAAACTGCAGGCCAAAGGTGGACATAAACCTAATACAGTTTGGCTGACCTCACATACCCACAGACACACACACACACAGCTGGTGTGGCAGAGGAAAAACATTGACTTGCCTTTTATCTTTTATAGGGCTTATTTTATCCAGTGCCATGATTATAAAATAAAGGCTTGTGTTAATCAGCTGCCAATTGAACAACTGTTAACAAGACCAGGCTAAAACCTAGTATATGGCTGGACCATATATGAAATGCTAGAGAGCTTTTAATTTGAAATCAAAAAACTGGACTTTCATTTGCCTCGACTTTCGCTCACAGAGCTGACCCTGTTGTTGCGGTCCAGAAGCCCAGAACTCATGCAAGTATGTTAAAATGAATGAACACTTTTGGAGTCAAATTCTGATAATAACGAGAATCTGTAAAACTCTATATAGTTGTGTTTTAGCTCTCTATATTTATATATATATATATATGTATATATATATATATATCAGCATCGGATTTCGGCAAAAAAGCCAAAGCTGTGCTTCCCTATTTAGGATTATATTGTTATATCCCCATTCAAGTTAGCGAGGCACTTAACCGGAAGTCGCTAGCTTGACTGATGAAAGTATCTGGTTTGCTTGCTCTATGGGCCCAATGATGCAAAAGTAACGTCAATTATCCGTGTAATTTCATACTGTGGAAATTTTTTTTTGGCTTCATGAGGACTTCATGAGGCTACTGAGGAATTCCACAGGAATAAATGGGCCCTGCTGTGAATGCTGTATCTAGGTCTCTTAACACATCCATAAGGTGGCCTTGCCTCTGCGGTCCAGCCAAAAATGATCAGAGGATACCATTTTCTGGCAGGGGATTATAGGTATACTTGACTTTATACAGTAAATCACCCGTCTTCTCTTTATATATTGTTGTGTAACACCTTTCCCTTGCTCTGCCTTTTCTAAGCAAGATATTTCATGAGGCATTGAGAGTGCATCCTTCAAAGCAGCTACAGCCCCGTTAATAGTGAGGTGAGTGTGAGAGGCTATTTAAATCAAGCGCGATGTGCTGTCTGAGTCCCCCTGTTTATCACGCTGTCATGTGGCAGCTAGTGCTGATCACTAGGACCAAAACATGATCTCTTCCCGACACTAAAGCCTCTCCGGGTTCTTAATCTCCCGGGTTAGCCCACCCCGTGACAGCCGGAGTGTTTCTGTGCATACAAATTGCCGCTCCGCTCTGCTTTCATCCCGTCAGGTAGATAAGTGGCTCTGGCTAGTGCTGCAGACAGACAACTTTTATTAGGGTTTCAAGGCAAAGACAAGCGGCTGTGGGGCCATACGCGGGTCACGGCGATTTGGAACGTCACCTATAGAGAGCCTCTTCCCACATGTACAGGGTGGTATATATTGTTTATTTGCACAACCTTGTCCAGACATCATTTTCAGTGTGGAACTTGTGGATGCCGCTGCACACAAAAACCCACACACACACACAAATTTCACAAGATTTTTCTAAGTGCCTGGGAGGCGAGGGCGCAGAAACAGGCATAGATGCCCCGAGAAGTTTAATTCTAGTGTTGCCATGACAATGGCACAGTCAAGAGAGTCAAGATGTGCCCTAAGCCCTAATGAGCTGCATGGGCTGACATGGAGGGCAATGAGGAGGTTTGCAAAAATAGGAACATGTGCAGAAAAGCAAGTCTGCGTGCGTATGAACTCAAAAACAAGCATGGACACATGAGGATACCAGAAACATCCTATTTCTGCTTTTGTCTGATGAGGAGCAACAAACAAGATTTAATTTAAACACTCATTTAAATAAAAAATGCAGTGTATGAAGGCACTTTTAAGGTCAAACCAACAACTGTGCATGGAGCTCCTGTCCATTCTGATGCATGTAATTAATCATATGCCTAATCATGCATGCATATCTATATGCACAAATTGCAACCCTAAAAAAGGATCATTAGACTGCAGTGGTAGCTTCAGGCTTTGGCCTTCATTAGGCAGGATGGATGTAACGTGATAACAGACCAGTGTTTGGCAGAGCCTAAGACCCGATGCTGGTGGTGATCCAAGACCAGGTCCTGCAGAGTCAGGCCACCTGTGGTACACAGCGTTAATATCCAATCTCCCTTGGACTTTTTTTTTGTCTGTAGTCAACAGTATAGGCTCTACAAAGACTAATGATCTATGCTGACGAAATGTTATTTCCTTATGCACAGTTGGCCAACAAACTCCGTGAGGATCTCAACTTCTGAGTCTCTGAAAATATGTTTTAAAAGAATAGGGCGAGGGGAGAGCGGGCATTTAACACGGTGCATCAGCATTTTTTACTTCATTTACTCGATGGATAGTACTTATTTTCTCTCATTCCTATGCTGCTGTTTTGCCGGAGAAATCCCCAAGCAATTAAGTTGGTGTGGGCAGAGCCTTCTTTTGGATTTTCAGTGGAAGCACTGGTGAAACACCCAATTTCCAACAGTCACATAGGAATATCAATATCACAATGGGGTAAGAGCTGACCAGTCTAAGCTAATAGTGGCTGGTATGTATAGTAATGTGTAAAATTCTGTTTTCAAAGAGCACAATAAAAAATAAAGCAGTATCAGGGAACCTTGGTAAGAGATAGTGACTAACAGCTTGTTTGCATCAAATCATGAGCCATAACAGATGATTTGTCTTTGTCTGGACATTTATAAACCAAATAAAAAAAAAGTCCCCCTAAAGTTTCTCTTTAGATGCAAATGTTGTTCAAAACCTTTGCAATTTTTGACAGTTGTCAAATTTCAGATTCAGAAATCTATGTGAGTAAATACAAGAAATTCATGATTTTTCTTGCAGCAAAAAAAAAAAAAAAAAGCCAAATAACGTAACCTAGGCCACGTTTAGACAGGATGCATGCCAGGCTGGTAGTTAGCTGTGTAACTTTGTTGTGGCAAACCATAAAAGAACAACATGCGCGAATGCCGCCCATGATGTCACAATTTTCACAGGATCAGCTCATTGCCAGTTTACCCGGTGACAGAAATGGCTGCGTTTTTTAAAAGATTACGATCTGGAACCCGGTTTCAAAAGTTTGCATTTTCAGGCCCCCCATACGCTGTTAACCACAACAAAAATTTAAGGTTTCATGCAAGAACTGTTGCCATGTAAGCCCCTTATTTTCTATAAAATAAGAACAGAGGATAACTAAGGTTTGGCTCCAATGCATACCGATACACAGTAGAGTGTGTGGAGTAGTGGCTCTTTTTATAATCTCAGAATGAATGGCAGAAAAATTATAACACATTTAATGAATGACAGACCATCAACAAACAAATGCATATCCACAAGACATCTGCACCTGATGTGGCAAAACTTTGCTTCAAAAAAAGTCTAATGTATAAGATTTAGGGAGATTTGTTGGCATCTAGTAGTGAGGTCTGGAGGTTGCAACCAGCTGAATTTCCAGGTTAGAATTCCTTCAGTGCTTTTTGTTCAAGAAGTTATCTCTATCCTCTCCAAAATATAAGGGCCAGGTGATTAAAACCTGTAAAAACACTAAATCAAGCAGTTTCACATTTAAAAGATCAGTGTTTCTCTGATGCTGTTTGTGAAGTCCGAGACAGGCCACGTGCCTAGCATCGGCCAATGTGTGTGCGCCTTTTTTCTCTGATGACTTTATTATTCAAGAGTTTTTTTACCTACAGCCAAATTATCAGAAGTCTCCTCAACACAAATGGACCAATAATTTACTCGACTAAAAACACTAACTAAAGCACTTTGACATTAGAAATCTTTTTTTTCCCCCTCAGATGCTGTGGTCTCTGACGGGATGCTTACAACTGTGGTCGCCGCAAAAATCCAAATGTCCCCATCAAGAGCCAGAACTTGGTTTGTCCATTCTGGGCTACTGTAAAAACATGGCGATGCAACCTGGAGACCTCCTCCTATTATGTTTTATTCCATTTCTGCCAGTAGACCCCTAAATCTTTCACACTAGAGCTTTAAATTAAAAATCATCTGCTTGACAGTTGACATTACTTGGTATCCTAAACTGCAGCATTTTTCCTCCTCCACATGAAAGAAAGTAAATGTTGGAATAAACTCTTCAAATAGACTTCGGAAGCTTGTGCGGAAAACATCAGTAAATTCTATCGGCTTGAGAATAACAAATATTTTATGTTGTATTCTCCATGAAAAATAAACTGGAGTGTTAAAAAAAGAAATATCCCCACCCGCAGTGAGTGAATCATAACAAATTACTGCCGGCTCTACGTGTTTGCATAAGTCTATAGCATGACCAGTGCTCTCCTCTGCTTCCTCCTCAAGGAAGAAATAATAGATGCAATTGGGTAAAAGTTTATGAATAAAAATGCATCATCAGTGCATTCAAGACAGATATTCCTGAGAGATGTCCAAAACACAGCAGCTAAATTTAGCCACGGAGGACACCCTAATCAAATGAAGCACACAGACTCCAAACATACTCTCTCCCTCTCCTTTTTTCATGAGCTCTGCCGGGCTGGATGAGTGGATGAGTGTGGCCTTAGGCAAAATGAAAATCTTAAGATGTAGGGAGTCTTCAGCGCTGCATTCTCACTACTCCTATCAAAATCCAATTCCCGAGTCCATGTTGCATGCCAAAGTTATATTTCTGTATCCATTATCAAAGAAATGTGGAGCCCTCCATGCAGATACACAGCGACAGCCATGGTGAAGTCTTCTATATATCCCGCGTTAGCACTGCATCAGGCAGTTTTTATTCTGCATCATACACAAGAGGCAGCTTTATTATGGCCTTTCATTACACTTTTAGAGAGGACAAAATTTAAAAAAAAAACAGTTTCTGCTCAAGTGTGCTTTTACGTGCATTTTTTTAAAAATCCGATTTCTCCAATTTCACTTGGCAGATCATTCATATACAGGTATGCATGTTCACAGCCTTGATATTCACCATGGCTGGACCCAGAGTAACCTCACTCAAGCAATACTGGGCATTAAGTACCACAAGTTAAATCCAGAGGCAAAGCACATTTACTGTGTAGTATTTGTCCATACAAATATATCCAGCTCTACCAAATCCCTCTAAGCTATATAACTGATGTGGGCTTTTGATGTTTAACACTGATATTCTTGCACTGAAAGAACGAATAAATGATCACCCCCCCATGAAATGACCCAAAAATGACATGGTTTCAACATTTGTCTTAATATATTAAATCCCCAGTGATGTGGCAAAGCCTAACAGCTCTTATAATCTAATGACCATAACCGTTTTCTTAAAACATACTCATGAAATTCATTTAAACTTATTAGGGGCTCCGTAATTGATTGAGTCAGGGTTTACTGCAGGTTTATGGAAAATCCTCCTACTCCACACTGGAGAGATTTCTAAGGTCAGAGGCAAATAAAGCTATATACGTTTATGTGTATTGTATATTTTATTAGGTATGCACAATCTTTTTTACATCTCTGCACTGGCAACAGCAGTTGAGGCATTTTTTGTTATGCTGTTATCCGTCCTACTCATTTTCATGGACACAATATATCAAGAATGCATAAAGGGAATCATTTCAAATTTGGCACCAATGACCAGCTGGACTCAATGATGTGCTGATTAGAATTTGGTTGTCAAAGATCAAAGGTCGTGGTCCCTTAAACCTTGCCCTTCTCATGCTTGAAAATACAATATCTAAAGAACACCTTGAGAGGATTTTTTCAAATTTGGCATAAAAGTCCACTTAGACGCAAGGATAAACTTATTCAATTGCGGTGGTCCAAGGTCAAGGTCATTGTGATCCTTTATCTGTCCTTTTCTCATGAACGCAATATCTCATGAATATATTAAGAGAATTTCTACAAATCTGGCACAAATGCCCACTAGGACTCAATAATGATCTCATTACATTTTAGTGATCAAAGGTCAAGGTCACTCTTACCTTATCTCAGTTTCAGTGTCGTGAATGCAATCTCTCAAGCAGTCCATTAGGGAATTGCCTCAAATTTGGCACAAACCACTTGGACTCAAGGATGAACTGGTTGGAATTTGGTCATCAAAAGGGACTGCTTTTGGCCATTACTCCAGAATTCATATGCTAATTTTGACAAAATTTAACAAAAATGTCTCATAGGATAAAACAATAAAGTGATGACGATTTATGTCCAAAAGGTCAACAAAATGATATAACCTGTATTATGTAATAGTTAACACTAACCTTTGGCGTCCACCTCGAAACTGATTTTATAGATCATCTGTGCTGCCAGGTTGAAGATGTGTGTGAAGCATCCATGTTTTGTAATTTTAAGCTTTTTTGCTGCTACATCTGAAGCATTGTCAAGGCCATATATGAATCTGGACAGACATGGATGTAATCTAACTGCAACATATTTGGTTTGCAGAGGCATACATCTGCAACGGTGATAATTCCAATTTATCTGATATTTTTGCTTATACATGATATCCCAATGTTTTTTCAACTCATTTTTGCAGATCGCTGATATTGCACATATTTTTCCCCACTTTATTGCAGAGAACATCAAGTCTCCCCTGTCATCTAATTACATATAATTTTACCTACTCTTATTGTTATGTATCTCTGGCAGATGCAGGAATAAAAAACAATTTGTTTGTAACTGAAACTTGAGTTACATATAAAACATGCCGCATTTATTTTCATGTAACATTTTTAGACAAAACTGTGAAATCACCCAGCTTGAACAGGCTTGTAAAATAATTAAAGCATATTTTTATCAGCCTTTCATATGTGCAAAAATTTTAATTTTAATTTTAAATTTTCATTTTTAGCTCAGTGTCGTAAATTATTGCAGACAGGACTGGTGACAATCTAAACGTTAACAAAAAAAGTCAGAGGTGATAGCTGCTGATTTCATAGCCTCGCAGCTGCACCTTTGTTTCTAGCATGTGGTGCTAATTGAATCAGATAGTGAGTATGTTCTCCTGCCCACCTCCGGCCCTTTGCTGCTCTCCCACCCTCCTCTTCAACCCTGCCAAGAGAAGAAAGCCGCTTCACCCCCCTACCATTCTGTCCTCCTCCAACGCAATCCTGCCACCTCCAACGCTCCTCACCTCCTTTTCTCTACCTATCCACTTCTCTCTCTCTCTTGCTCTTTCTATCTGCCCGCCTACACAAGCTTCCTACCTGCAATTTTATCATTCACTTAACTCCTGCCATAATACATGTTTCATATCGCCATTTTCCTTGATGAATTCCAGATGCCTGTAGGTTGGGTTTTCAACAAATATTTGCTGTTATCAGTAGCAAATACAAAAGCTCTCTCTGGGGAGCATCCATTCTGGTGTGATTGAAACACTGCACTCTTAACAGAATAGCACACAAGGTGCACATTTACCAACAGTGATTACTGTTTGAACAGAGTACTTCCCTCATAGTTATCCAGGTCTTTTGTTGTTATATAAGTACTATAAATAAAAGAATTAGAGGCTTGATTGCTATAACCATGCTGGGTGAAGCTGCATGCAGTCATGGCATGTTAAAGAGTAACTAAACCCCCAAATCACCATTTTCAGTAGAAAAACAATTTATATGGGTATTTTGTAGCATTGTTGATAGATTCAGGTTCGGCTGTTAACATCTGAGTGCAAAGTATCATGTCGCCGCTCTCTTACCAACCCCTACAGCTGAACCGAAGCAACAAACACATTTTTAAAGGGACAGAAAGATCCCCTTGAAACAGTGATAAGGCCAAAATGATTACAGAGAGGATGTGTTATTTTATACTTAAATAAATTCAAAACAACCCATTAAGGAACAGATTGGATACAGGGACCTGTATCCAAGCTGTACTATTTATGTACTATTTAATTGTCAAGCATAGCATTCAAATTGGATTGATTTTCTTTTGTGTGTTCAGGTGGCAGGGAGGAGCAGTGGATCAAGAGGCGGCATGGCTGTGTGACTGGGCGTGTCTTAGCCCCTCTCCCAGCTCTGCCTATTTTTAAGACTTTTTTCACATTCCAGTAGGGAGCACTCAAGCCAAAAAGTCAGAGGTTTAGTTACTCTTTAACAAGCGTTGAATGCTGTTATGTTGTTTGGATCAATACATTTTAACTTTTAAGGACACAAACACCAGTATAAAGCTGAATGCTGGGCCCCTTTCATGTCTAGCTGTGAATGCAGATCAGTCAACCTTAAACCTGTCAGACCACAAACAAAACGCTAAATCAAATAAGATCAAAATAAAACCTCACATCAAGTGAAAATCATTTTTGCCAGGTTGCTGTTCTGTGGACCAAATGAAGTGATGACTCCACAATGCGAGTCTGTTCTTCGCCTGAGCTCCCTCTGCCAGCTAATTGATGGAGAAGATGATAAATGTCTCCTTTTCATTGTGCCCAAATGTCCGACTTTAATTAAATTGTCTCTCCTTTTAATCACTTCTGCTGAACAAAGCAGTGTCTTTGCCTGTCTCTTTCTAAAAAGAGACTACCTGATATTTTAATCATACATACAGAGTGAGAAATAACATTGTCTTTACAGGGGGAACAGTGTAAAACAGGAGTGTGATAAACGTGTGGTGAATATTCATTTTCGGCATCTGTGCCAAGCTACCTGTACGCCTGGAGATGCAGCTGAACAGATCCATCAAATGTATCTGTCTTGCAGCGTCTCAGTGTGTTTTGATGTCGGTGAAGCTTGGAGGGAAGCCTCATTAGTCTGGAAACTTCAACACATGCAGGCTCAGAAGCATGCATGAGTGCATCGACGCCCGCGCAAACACTTTGTGTCTCCAGCTCAGACTGATTTCAGTCGCAAGTCCAATCTGACTGGATGTCTGTCTTTGTGCCACCAGAACAGAGACATTAGCAAACACATATATTAGCTCATTAGAGTTGAGATTAACTGGTTCGGTCCAGCAGAGGAAAAAAAAAGTCTTTGTTATGAACTCAAGTTGAACTGATTAGAAATGGCAGAAAAAGGGAAAGCTGAATGAGGAGTGACGCTGAGCCAAAGGGGCAGCTGTTAGGTGTGAGGCAGGACACTGTCCCCAATGAGATGCCATTTGTGAGTGTGTGGATTCATACTGACCCGTTCTTGTCATGACAAAGAGGGCCAACAGTCATCTATCACTCTGTCTGGCTGAGTGTGTGTCAAGTGTCCGGGTCGCGCCACCTGCTGCAGGTGGAAGCGGTGTAGAGTGGCGGGCGATGGCCAGATACTGAGCTCGCCATCCTGGCTGAGTTTCATCTGTCGGCTTCCTCTTACCCACAGCTAAAGGACCCACCAGCCCCCTGTCCTTCACTCTGACCTCAACTTCCAGCCCATAGAGTGGGACTGTCATACTGCTGCAGGCATGGTGCAATTTTCATGATATTTTGACTAATTAACATACTCGTTTGACAGCTTAATTTTTAAAAAAGTTACAAATGTAAATTCCACTGCTTCAAAGTGCGAATTAATCATAATATACAGACTTGTGGGTGGGGGGGGGGTGTGGGGGGGGGGGGGGGGGTAATAGGGTTGTTGATTAACCCTTTAAAACCTGAGCAAATTGGTTTCAGTTTCTTTTAGGAAAATGGGACAAGGAAATAAGCAAAAAGACATGCCCCCAAAAATAGCAAAAAAGTAGTGAAAAATATCCAAGAAAAAAACCTTAAAATAAATAAAATAACCTTAAACTAAAAGAAAAGACACAATAACAAAATATACTCCTAAAAGAAAAAAAACAAAAAAACTTTTTGCAACATAATTTTAAATATATAAAATTAGAATAATTATAAATATAGTTCCTGGACTTTCATCTTTATTTTTTGTTTTAAATCATTTTTCTAATACCCCTCCTGCAGTGTTTTTAAAAATATTGTTCAGGTTATTTTCTTGTCATTTTTTTCTAATTTCTTGAAATGTGTGGGAAATTCAGTGGCTAAACAATTACTTTGGCAAATGCTCAGGATGTAACAACCCATCATCACTGACCACGTAATTAATGTATCAATTCAATGATTAACTATTCAATATCATCAAAGTCATGCAAAGTTAAGTGTCTAAGACATGCCTTTATTTTGAAATTTCAAGTCTGTGACTCTGTCAAACAGCGCTAGCACCAGGCATGATGAAACTAGTAAAATACACCCCCAGTAGGTACTAAGATTTCTTTCTTTTATTAGGTGATCTGATCTGTTTGTTGTCAAAAGTCAAAAGTTGCACTGGTTTTCCAAAACATCACAAAGTGTGATCAGTAGATACATAGCCCTGTTATTAGCCAGGAATTTGAATTGCATATATACAAAGAAAGGCAAACAGAAAGGCACATACAGCTTGTGCTTGGATCAAATTAAAGGGTTGACGGAGGCATTTCTTTGGAAAAAAAAAAAAAAAAAAAAAAAGAAGCACAGAATGTGAAAAAATAAAAAAAAAAAAAAATGTGAAAAGCCACCCACCCTTTGACAAACAACCGACCCCGGTCTTGAGTGGTTCATGAGGAGGATGTTGATGCCGTCCCCTGCCATCACAACAACACAAAGTCACAAAGTCTACTCTGGCGGCAATCACTGGCAGAGTGGCTCAAATCACCACGCCATTGTTTGTCCCAAACCACAATCAGAGCTGTATTGTCAGAAGTCCTGTCGGACAAAAAGGCCCGCGGCTCCCTAACACAATTAAAAGCCTTTGGATAGTGAGCTACAGCGTTTGTAACACTGCATCAGACATGCAGGAGCTTTCTGTGGGCGGCAATGACAGAATCTATCTGAGGTGGCCTTGCTGTGAACAATTCTGAGGGAATGGACTCTGCTTCCTTTAAGAGTGTATTGTGAATACTAAAGAAACAGCAGTGAATACTTAGTGTGTGTGCGTGTGCGTGTGTGTGTGTGTGTGTGTACAGCAAAGAGACAAATTTTCAAAACGCCAACACCACAAATAAAGTATGTGAGTTTTAAAGACTGCCAAAGATACCACAGCTTCTGGCCCACAGCTGTCAATATTTGCATCAAAACCAATATCATTTTAAATAAAAATTAAATTTGTAGGTAATTTCTGTACAGTCATATCTTAGCAGGACGGTGCTTTTAGTCTCCAGAGTAATATGCAAGAATATATACCTTAAATCTAATAGCTATACTCTTATATGCATGAGAATAAATACTTTCAATCTGCATATACAAGTTGTTGCACTATACTACATGTGAATGGTGTGTTCTGAATTTGTAGTGATATAAAATGATTCTGAGTGATCTGCGAACTTCACTTGTGTTCATTTGCGTGTACTTCTGTGACTAAATGCTCTAATTCTTTAAAACCTCATTTTTATTGTGGACCAATCACTGTGTGCATGCGGATAGTAGTTGATGCCCAAAAACTAGGGCTGAGGGAAGTGGAAAAAATCTAATATCACAATATTTTTGACCAAATGTCTCCAAACCAATATTGTGAAAAATACTGTAGGATTTACTTTTGGTTCTTTCGTAAAATATTGCCTTAAGATTTTGATGGATAATTATCGGTATCAATCATCGGGCTTAACCTGACTTTTATGTTGTTAGAATTATTCTGCCTTTTTTTTCTTTTTTTATAAGAGTCCACAATTTCATAGAGAAATTATAGATTCAAACCTTCTGAATGATCCACTTAACTTCTGAAGAGTTTTGCAATGCAATAACATAATTTGTATTTCATCCCCGAGAGAGCCAGTTCCTACTGACATGAGGGCGTATGAACTTGATGTGTTTCCATTAGAAGTACGTTATGTTTGCAATATCAATTCGAGCAATCCTACTATAAATCTACAAAAATCCAAAATCTAAGAGAAGCTCATAATACCTGTGTAATGTCAACACATTGCCCAGCTCTACCTAAAAGACACATCAGCCATGTTCTATAACTCACTGATCAAACATGAGCACAGATGTCAGTCTAACCCGCAGATTTTCTACCTCTGCAACGACACATCTTAAAAAAAAAACGGCAAATGTGATTACATAAAATACTCCTGCAGCTGACTTTCAAACCAATAAAGGACACAAAGGACTCACAGAATGTAACATGTTTCAACTCAAGAGAGCCTCCAGCTAAAAGAAACAGCCTGCTGAGAAATGGCAATGAGCTCACCACCTTTAAGGCGAGAGGGAATAGACTGAAGGACCCCACATCAGCATCTACAGCACTCTCTGCAGTGCTGCTGTTTGAGGGAAACAAAAGAAAAACACAAAACTGAAGCATGTAATATGATTTTTTTTAATTATGTCTTGGTTGTCTCTGTTGGCTCTGTCACATTTCCTTTTGTAACAATACACGATATTTGAGTTTTATGCTTTGATGTTGCTGTCAAAGTGCTGTTGATGAATAAAGACAAAAGCAAAAAGTGGCACTGTGTTGGATTTTCTCTGAGGAGTGAGATTAAGATCAGCAGCACATTGTTCTGCAGCTCACCTGCTTATTATTTTTCACTCTTTGCTGCATTTGATGTCCTATGTTCATTTTATAAAATCCCCTACATGTTCTCATTTTCTTTGTTCTTGCATTTCAATGTATCCATACACTGAATTTTTTATACAGGGAAACCCCCCATCCTCAGCATTTATAATACATGCCGTGTTTCTATTTCTCTGCTAAGAGTAGGGAAGGAATACAAAAATCTATATTAATAAAAGTGGCCCAGCCATCAGCTGGGAAGCCGACATGTTGTTGTTCCCAATCAGAGCCGAGGCTTCACATTCAGCCTCTTCCTAGCTGCGCTGATTACAACCTGTTTAGAATGGTGATTACACAGAAACGGGGAATGTCAGGATGCAAAGCAGAGGCAAAACCAAGAGCTAGAGAAGTGTCTGAAGTCAACATGTTGTGTCTTTTTGAGCATCACTAAAAAAGATATTAATTTACTGTGCTGTTTTCTCAAAAGTGAATAAAGATGAAATAACAGAACAAGCTGTCGACTGAAAAAAACAAACAAAAACTACACAGCACTTAGAGAGCACTTAGCGCCTTCAAGGCCTCTTACTTTAGATTTCTTTTCTAATACAATGCGATTATCTGTTTATCATTTTTCAAACTGTTTTTTCTATCAGTTTCTGGTGCCAGTGGTGGACCTTGGATATGGATTTTTAGACAATATAACCTTATCCCTTTTTGTAATATTTGGGTTTAGTGTACTGTGCAAATTCGCAGGAGAATCAGACTTTTGTGAGACCATTTTATGAGTTATGGTCACTTCAATCTGTTATATTGCTATCACATTCATTTACTACAGATTTGGAGTGCTTCATCTTAAACTAAAGAATTCAGTAAAAAAGCAACTAATTGTACTTCTAAGATGTCACCTGTATATTTTAGAGTTGGAAGTTGGGAGCATTTCACTTTTCATTTATTTTACTATTTTGCCTTTCTATTTTCTGTTATTTATATGATATAACATTGATAGGTGTTAAATTTGGCCAAAGTTTATAATGATGTAACATTTTTCATGTATGTATGTCTTTTATTCCAGGCACGCTACTGTAAGTGTTTATATAATGTATCCTAGAATGCTACATGTAGCTACATGCTAACATCAGGGAAACATGTAAGCTTGATTGCAAAATTTGCAATATTTGTGCTGGAACATGTCTAGTTGTGTTTAGAAGCTTTTATTGGTGCCACTACTGTCTGTTACAGTCATTGCTTTGGCTAAGATGACGTTGCAGAGACGCTGAGATACAAAGGACTCCAGTCTGACTCCAATCAGAGCAGACTTTGCTTTTGTGGGCGTAAGTCCTAAAACCAACTAAATTTTGTTACCACACCAACAGTATAACAACCAGCAGTACTCTGCAGGAGCATGTTGGGTTGGTGCAGCCTGCCACTATAGGGAGCAGCTACCTGTCCACTCCAGCTCAGTGCAGCCTGATTAGCATCAGTGGTGATGCTAACTGACATTAATGGTGTGCTGCAACATTTCCTGCAAAAACACAGGAAGCAATGTATACAACTTTAATCGCAGCACTGTATAGAGTGTACTGCATGCACACTGCAATATGGTTACAAAAATGCACAATATTTCAATTATTTAATCTTTAGTTTGACGACGTTTACATAAGTTCTGCTCCAGGCAGTGTTGCAACCTCTCTTCTGAGCAAAGTAGCTGCTGTCACCTCCAAAAGCCCTTACAAATCATAATACCAGGTGACATTTATTCACCATTCAGAACTGACTGTGATGATAAAATATTTAGAGACAAACACTGGTTTTACGTCAGCGTAAGATGTAACCCCACAGGAGCAATAATATCATATATATCAACTTATATACCACATAAACAAGTGTTCTTATATGGCCGACCAATTCACTTTCTCAGGTGTTCTTTGATTTTGTGGCATTAAACCACCGACTGAAGATTCATTATGCATTTCACTCTCCATCCACACACATCAATAAACTGAAATTCATGCAAATCATACAGAAACTGTAGACACCGGATTGCATTGTGGACATCTGGGACTAACAATGTCAGTCTCTGTAGATCAAAATCCCACAAATGCATCCATTGCTATTCACTGTGCATTCTCAAAGACAATGGAAACCAAGCAATATAGGTGCAAATGTGTCTGTCTCTATACTTCTATACAGCCAGGACCCCCTTTATACACACACAAACACACACCTGCAACACTCACAATCACACAACACAGACCCCACAGTCATACGATGATGAAGATGTTGTGTAAGGCGTGTGGAAGGTCGTCCACTCTTATGCCCATTAAACCATGTTACACAGTAAAGGCTGTTTGTCACAGAGGCCCCCGTGAATCAGAGCACTCCTTGGTTACACCTTCAGGCATTTATCAAAGGTTCCTTGTGGATGGCACAGTGTCCTTGGAAGAGAATTCATTCTAAAGGACACAATGCACAGTGAAGGTCAACTGCAACTATGTGCATTATACAGTTTATTAGAATGAGTAAAGTGAAAATGTTGTGCATTTGTACACATGGATACATTGTGTTTTGATCTTAATTATCATCATCAACACAATTGCCAGAGAAAATGTTGCCCTTGTGCATTACTGCAAATCACAGATACATACATATGTAATGTACAGATACATTTGAAGGTTATAATGCAACAGCGATGAAACTTTATTTTTCATCAGTGCTGTGGTTTGTGTGTGTGTGTGTGTGTGTTTTGATTTAGACACAAAAAACACTTAGTTGTGGTTAAGAAAAATCTTTTTTTGGCTTAAAATGCCTGGCAATTCAAGCAAAAAAAGCAGCAGTGTCTCCTTAAATAAAACAACTAACTTTCAAGACACTATCCCTGCAGTTAAAACAGCCATGTCTTGGTAAAAAAAAGAGCCTATTTATGCCTAAAAAAGCTGCCAAAGACAGCAATGGGTCACTACAAAACACCCATGTTTGGAGCCTAAAAAACTGATAAAAATCACAGACAAGTAACTACAAAACACCCACATTTGGAGCCTGGAATGCAGATGGAAACACATTGATGGTTAATCACAAAACACCCATATTTGAAGCCCAAAAAGCCAATGATAAAATGCAGACAGTTCACTATAAAACACCCACATTTGGAGCCTAAAATTCAAATGGAAACACACAGACTCATAGCAACAAATCAAATTTTCAGCTAATGAAAAAGTGCAGACAGGTTGCTACAAAACTTCCACATTTGTGGCCTAAGGAGCAGATGAAAACACAGATAGGTTGCTACAAAACACCCATAATTAGAGTCTAAAAGCCGCTGGAAACAGCAACGCCTTGCTAAATCACAGCCTGTCTTGTTTGTTGGTCTGCAGCTTGGCAGGTGTCACCTAGGCAACACAGCATCCACCATTACATCCACCTCCCAATGACAAAATAAGCTCATATAGTACATCGCTGTAGAAACATCATATCATAGGTTTGAAACTGACAGGTGAGTTGTCACATGGTTTGTTTTCCTTGTTTGCTGTAGTAAAACATCAAACCATTGTTTTGATATTAAACTTTGAAGCATTGTCACTGAAAGTCAAATTTTGGCATTTATATTGTATTTAATATTTTGTTCGACAGCTGGCAGCCACACAAATCTGAGTGCATATCAAAAATCCCAACATTACTGGGAACATGTCATCCCAGCAAATCAGCTTTACTGCACAATCAAATCAAACATGTGGGCTGCTGGGAAGGACATAAGACATCCTTTTTTATTTTTTTAGACCTGGCAATGGTAACAGAAAGGGGACACAAACACCTGTCAGCGTACAACATGACATCCCGGCCTGTTCTGAATTCCAGTCAAGGCAGTGATGGGGCCGAAGCAAAATGGAGCTATATCGCTGTCAGAGGCTGTCAACGCTTTAATAACTGAGAGCCTCTCTGCCGTGCGTGCACGCTGACAGGAATGCAGATATTTCCTTTGTCTGTTTTTTTTTTTTTTGTTTGTTTTTGTCCCTTGTCTGTTTCTTTCTCTTTTGCCCCTCCTGTTTCCAGTGCCACCATCCACAGGGCTCAGTCATCCTCATTTTTTGCCTCTCCCACCTTCAGGACTGAAATATGGTGTAATACCAATGTTTTGGCTCCCTTCCTCTTTTTGTTTTTGTTATTTCCATATTTCCCTTCTTTTCTCCTTCAACCACCCCTTCATTACCAACCTCCAACTAATTCATGTTCCCTCCTTTTTTCCCCTCTATCTTCAGCCTCTCGCTCCCCTCACTCTCTCGCTCTTTTTCTGATCGGTAAGGCTGCTCATGTCTCTTAAGTCACCCTAATCTTACAACATCAGCTCTGTAATGCGCCTCATTATGAGTGGTGGGCATGGCAATCAGAGTTATAAACCCTCGCTCTCCTCCAACCCTCGCCTCCCTTAAATCCACTTTAATTCCACCTCCTGAGTGCTGCGAAGGAGGGTCGGTATATGCATTCAAGGCCAAGACTCACAGCTACACACAAACCGTTGAAGAAATTCCTTGAAAAATACCATTCTATAAGCAGATCTGCGTTCTTCACCCCTTCAAAAAATGGATGACTTCCTGTTTCCTGTGCTGTAAAAAGACAGACTGTATGGGATTTACACATTTACACATACAGATAAGAAAAGCTCACCGCCAGAGACAATGTCTGAAGCTATTGCTGCTGTTCTGCAGGCTGTTAACTACATACACATTTTAATTAAATTATCATACCCTGCATTTTTAGCATCCACAGACAGCCATATGGCTCAGTCTCCCATGTGACGAAAGGTAAATGAAGCTTTGTGCATTTACGTAGTCTGTGTGTGTGTGTGTGTGTGTGTGTGTGTTTGTTTCCCTGTCAACCTCTTCAGGAGCTTTTGCTAATTAGAAGACACATGAAAGGCAAAAAAAGGTGGAGTGTATGAAATAAAAGGATAACCATAGAGGGCGGAGGAAATGTGTGAGGGCTCTTGTGTGTGTGTGCGTGTGTCTTCTGTGTGTATATTTCAGGCTAGACAACCACATATTTGTACTCTAATTGCATTTCTGCATCACCTTCTGTCATTTGGAAAATGCAATCTATCCCTTTATGCACGACCACGCTGCTTGTAAATCAGTCTGAATGCCTCAAAGTGTGGGAAAATAAAACTTGAGGGGCCAACACGAAGTGCAAACTCCACATCTTTGCTGTGACTTTGCCCTGGTGTTTGATAGAAAGGCAAATACCACGCCTGAATCGATGATTATGAAATAAAGTTAACCCATGCTGGGTGGCAAAGATTGGATATTGGATATTCTTCTCACTTCCCTAAACTCAATAACTGCAGTCTGGAAGGTTACCAACACATAGAAAATAAAAACAGTCTGAAAAAAAAAAACAGTCTGAAAAAGACAAAGACGGGGAGGTGTCATGGAGAGAGAAAAAAGAGTACCAATCTATGCTTTCAAATTACAAATTCATGGTCTCGATTTCATATTGTTAATGTGATGGAGCTGCTTTCAAGTGCTGTCTCTCATCCTCTTGCCGTGCAAACAAAGCCATACAGCCACTATTTAATGAATTTTTTACAGCAGTCACATAGGTAGAATCCTGCCCATTGTGCACGGTACATTGTCTAAAGATTAGGGTTTTTTTTCCATCAAATACATTCTCACTCCCAACTTGTCAAATACTGATGCATGGTCAGTGGCCCATCAAGCCAAAATATGACACTCTAGAAACCCTCCTGCATCTAATTTGGATGATCAGGGGTGGTTTGTTAATTTATGCTTGTTACATGTATGATCTCAAAAAAAAAACCAAAAAAAAAAAACCCTGTTTTCACAGGAAATGTACAGTTTTTCCATATTAAATGCATGTAGTCTTTTTAAAACTTAAACTGTAGGTAGCAGTCTTCATTTTTAGGTTTACTCACTTAAGTGTAGGCAACAAAAGCATATGGTTAAGTTCAGGTTAAAGGTTTGGCTTCACAAAGGTATCATCGTTACTAATGTGTCATGTATTATATTTTGGTTGGTTTCCCTCACATTCCTTTACTTGTGGCAGACTGCCAGAATTAAAATATCTGCTGCCACAAATAGATTTTCTTCTTTTGGGGCTAAACAGTTTATTAAAAGTGGTGTTGGAATACACACACACACACACACACATATATATATATATAGCGAGAGAGAGAGAGAGAGAGAGAGAGAGAGAGAGAGAGAGGGATAGATAGATAGATAGATAGATAGATAGTTAGATACAGATATAGCTATATAGACGTATACACATACTGTCCGGTTATTTATAGCAAAACACTCTAGGAGCACAGAGTGTACTCTGGGCACAAATGGAGCAGAAACATGGCAGACATATTAAAAGTGTAATTTCACTGGTTATTCTGCTGGGTATAAAACTTTGCATACACTCACAGTTTGTGTCACAAACTGCTGCTTAGGAAAAAAGAACTCACAGAGAGCTACCCTTGTGCTGGGTTTACAGACCCGCTAAAACCTCCAATTTTTTATTTTTTTTTCATTTTCATCATTTCATTTTCAAACTGTTAATATAACACTGAGAAAATAAATGAAGAGTATTGCAGCATAGTATTTCAACTCAAGCAATTTTGTATTGTCCGTAATAAATAATCAAAAACCTACTGCTGCTGTGCTACATGCATCCAGAACAATGAATGATCAAGAACATCCGTCCTTAATTTGGAGATGCTTTTGTTGTTTCTGCTAATGTGTGATGGCTACAGTTATCTAATAACTGATAATAAAGGACTATGACATATTGACATCAATTCAGCAAAGTGGAAGAAGGAGGAATTCAACATGTATGAAGGCATTTTGTAATTTTAGAAAGGTCTCTCTCTTTTTAAACACCTTCACCAATAATTACCAAGAAATTCATTAGTTTATCCTTTTCGGAAGCTCTCTCAGTAATATTAACAAAGCAATCTCAGAGACAGAATGTGGAAAAAAAACTTTATGTTCAGATGTTCTGTGTGTAGAGGCAGCTATTGTATCTTAGTCACTAAAAAGTGGCTTTGTGGCTTTGTTTGGGCAGAGAGAGACAGAGCAAGTGTCTGTATCAGACGAAATTTAAACCAAGAGCATGAATCTGTGCACATGAATCATTATAACATTGAATTAAGAGCACAAATTAGTAACTCAAGAGCACAAATTAGTATCTTTTTCTCCATGACACCCTGCACAACGCAGATTTAGAAAAAAAACTAAAATGAAATGCATTTTTTTTCAAAGTACGGCCCACTTTATCTGCAGTGACACAACAAGCCTTGAATAAAAATAAAAAAAAATGACAGAGGAAGGAGACAATGAAGATGAAAAGAAGAGAAGTGTTGCATAACTGTCTCATCTACATTAATTACCTCGCAGACAACAGAATGTAAGCGTTAAATGAGAGGGAATGGAAAACAGACATGGTGAAACAATATATGAAAACACACAAGAAAACGTAACAGCGAGGGTTTGATAAGCAGGCTAAATGCGTGTAATCGTTTTCATTTATTTTTTCCTTGTATCTATGACTCAAAATGTTGTTTGATTCTTCTTTATGTGGTATTCTATTCCAAATGCACACAAGTTAGAGGAGGAGGTAAAAAGGAGACGAAGACAGGTGGATGATTGTTTCCGTTCAGTACACATTTCTAGCATAGTGAGCAAACACCATTCTGTGGAAACAAGCCGCTGCACTTTGCTATATGTATCTGCGAGTGTGTGTGGGCCTCGTGTAGGCACTGGCAGGATGACGCACTTTTATGATGTCATCTGTCCTCTGGAACAGATTGGATTTAATTGGTCGATCGTTTCACAGCCGCATGCCTTTTTTAACAAGCACATCTATCAATCACACATGCACATGCACGCACGCACACACACACACACACACACATGCACACCTACACACTCACACAGCACTTCTAGTAAAAACTCAATCATCTCTGCTGCAGAGTGGAATATACTTCACCTCACACAACTTTCAATGAAGTACACAATATTTTGTGAGTCATTCATATCAAACTGTACGAGGACTCTTAGAACGTGCGCACATATACCGACATAAATTACATAGTGGCCCCCTCCCTCCATAAAAACACTCTTTTGGCCTTCTTGTTGGCACGATGTTCGCCGAGGCCCTTACAACATGAATCCTGTTGTGCCTGTGCAGTGATATATCAACCTTAGCCTCATAGCCTGGCTGTGTCCTACCCCAGAGCAAACCCTGTGTTCTCCTAGTTTGCAGGCCTTAGAAGCACTGATAACACTCCGCGTGTACCGGCCCCCATTTATCACCTCAAAGAAGCAGCTCACTGGATGCTAAACTTCACAGCCACATCTGAGGACTACACAGGAGAGGCTGAAAAAGTTGGGAATGCACTGATATAATTTCTTTCCACTAGCAATGAAATTATCATAAGGATTTGTGACAACTGTTTCACAATTCACAACACATCCCGACCTCTTGATTTATTGTCATCCTGATGTGCTGTTTCCGAAGTTGCTCTCATCAAAAATACTGACACATATTTCACTCTAAATTGTGTAATATGTGGTGTTGCATTTAATGCGAGACTTATGTTTGTGCTCTGTTGTGCTTCTTTGAGATGACAATAGGTTTATAGAGTGAACTTAAAACACTTATCTCCAGCCTTGACTTGATTTCTCATGTTAACCTAATTTCTTGCATGCATGTACATATAGCCTTTAGCCCTGTTTTCACCTGGTACTAACATGCATCATCAAGTGGACAGCTCCAAGTACAGGTGGGAATGCACCCAATGTGTCCTAAATGCATGTTGACATTTGGTCTGTCAGAGTGCATTCGAGGGTGGTCTGGGCCACATATGGCCACATTCAATACAGTATGATACAATACAATGCCATATGATATCATTTGATACCATACAGTATGACACCATAAACCATGATACAACTTCATTGTCGGTTTACACTAAAATTCATTTTGTGTCCTAAGACAGCTCTGCTCAAGAAGTTCATACACAAATTGGACATGCAATTACACAAACAGCATCCACCCATAAAAAAAAAAAAAACAAAACAAAACAAAAAAAAAAACACCACCAAGTTATGACCATGGGAAATATTAAATATCTTCAGACAAACAGCACACTGATTTTGGTTAAGTATAGACTGATGTATCAACAAATTTTTCAGCCTGTTGCGTTTAAATGGAGGGACTCCGAGTCCCAGCAGTGTGTCCACAATGTGTCCCAGGCCACACTGAAGGACAGCCTATCAATTGATGCCATTAATTCCCTCCCAACCAGGAACGGAAAACCTTCTGTGGCTGCATTTACAGGTTGATGCACTATCATCGGAGCTGCTCTCCTCCACACAAACAGTCTGCCTGATTAGCACAAGCAAACACAGCATCAGCTGTTAAACAGTCCCAAACTCAAACCAACATCCAACTGGCTCGACTCTGCCATTAAACCAGTTAATAAGCATTAGGTAACATTGGTCGTGTGTCGTTAACAGTTATCCCTGTCAAATTGTGTGTGTGGGCTCACACTCCTGCAGCTTTAGTCTCTTGATAATGGTGAATTAAATGATGTGCAGTATGCTTTTATTTGCATGTAGAGTGGGGAAGTGAGATCAGATCACAGGTGGTCACTGATGACACGTGGAGATTCAGTTTAATGCTAGGTGTGAACACAGACTAATGTGTGAGCTACAATGTAACAGCTTGATCCGTTACATTATTGCCAAAAAACATATGAATGGCTGACGCTTCACCCATAATTGGAGCATTGAAAAAAGATGAGGGAAACTCAACATTTTTTGAAGCTTCATGTCACTGGCTTCCATTAAAAATGACAAGTAGCCTGTTGCCGTGTTCCTAGAAGTGTGACCACAGCATTAGAGCTTTCCACTTGTGATTGGATCATCCAAGTTGCATATTAATACCAGGTATAAACAGGCTCAATATTTTTTTGAGGAGGAAACATGCAACAAGGAAAAAAACTGAGGGCATGATGTCTATATCTTTTGAATATCTCCCCCCAAAAGCTGATGTGCCACTTTCGATACTTGTACTGGACAATAAACTGTAGACTGTGGACCATCCACTGAATACTCCTTTGATAAAGAGATATATAAAAAAGGAAGGCTGCAGTGAAATCCTGCGCCAGCCACTGACAGCCAAACATCCATCCAGCAAACATTCACACATTGTGTGAGACCACAAGCCAGGAAACCAGGGTCCAATCAAATGCTAGCTAGTCCACCATAAAACTGCAGAGCTGCAACGCAGCCGTCTCCGGCACACCAACAACTAGGCTCCTGGCCCTTGTACTGGTGGCTGTGGAGTTCTTTTCTGCCCGTTTATGAGATAGGATATAACATAAAGCTGGCTGCTGAGATGGTGGAATACAGACTTTTTTAAAACCCACTGTGTCTTCTCATACAAGGTGATAGAGACTGAACAGTACTTAAAAAGTGTTCCTACATCATTACACCAGGCTTTATAAAAGACTGGCTGACTTCTAACATATAGATTTAGCAGTCATCAAACACACTGCACTGGCAAAGCTGCCTCCATTTATCTTAGTTATGAAAGCCATGATTTGATAAGCACTACATTTCATGTCCGTGTTTATCCTAAATGAAAGGATGCAACGCAAAGAACAAGCACAACGCTAATGTGTGTAATTAAATTCTAAGCAGTGGAACCAGCAGCTATCGCAAAACACTGAAAACCTGTTTGTGTAGCATGACAGAACATCCACATGCCAGTTCAGAGCTGAAAAAGCTCATTAAGGGAACTGACGTCATTTGAAACATCACCGACAGTTCCTCTATAGCTGCGTAAACTAAGATAATTTAGGCACTGCCTTTGTGTTTGTGCACCTGAATCGTGGTGGTGATGCTGGTGGTCCACATGTGGATCATTTTTCTTACATATGGTTGGAAGCATACTGTATACTGCATACTGTTAGTGTGTGTCTGTGTGTGTGTGTTAATGGGTGTCGTGGTTCATATCCAGACAGATTGATTCATGGGCCTCATCCTCCCCGATCGGGTTCCTTATCGATCAGGCCGACTGTGGGCTGCTGCTGACCATGGACTGGGAACCGCAGAGCAGTTATCACTAACTAATACACAGCAGCTGCAGCATGTAGGGGTCAGAGGGCCCCAGGAGCTCACGGGGGAATGCGAGGATGAGAATGGGGTATGTTGTCACCCATTTCTGCCTTTAATATTGTTGGAAATTAAATGTTCAAAGGATGCAATGATTAAAGTAACAGTAGGATAAGGTAGGGAATGAATGTTTTGCCAAAATGAACAATTAAAGAGTAGCGTATTTTCGTACATTTTTGCTTCCAGAAAGGGGCCACTTTTGCAAAATGACAGGAGGCCAGGGGCCACTCGCAACAGCCCCATACATGTTTCCCGGATTATAGGACATTTGTGGGATTTAAGGACATTTCAAGAATTTTAGGATGTTTGTAGAATTTTAGAACATTTCACAGATTTAGGACATTTCTAGGATTTTGGTATGTTTCTCAAATTTTAGGACATTTCTAATATTTTAGGTCATTTCTAGGATTTTAGGACACTTCAAACATATTGCAGTGTTTCTAGGACTTTAGGACACTGAGGATTATGGAACATTAGGGTCTTGGCTCTGTGTAGGGGTGCGGGGAATTCTCCACTGCCATTTTTTTTTTTAATGAACAAGCTCTATTTTGATGCCTTTTTATGCACTTTGGCACCGTATGTATAATAAAAGTACAAATCAATTCCCCATGTGAATGACTTTATTTTTAAATTGTGTGTGTGGGGAGGGGCACCTGGCACCCTATCAAGGGCCAGATTTGGCCCACGGGCAGTACATTGAGTTTAACTGTGCTACACCTAAAGGAACTGATCTCTATCTGAGTATTTAATGTTTTTTAATCCGTCTTTCATCAGCTTGTGTTTTTGTCTACAATGCAGCCCTTATACCAGTCCCCCTGTAAGTGACAGAAATAATATTTTCGTTTCTGTCTCTGCAGCACAAAAAAGGACAGAATCTGATTTTTACATTAGCACAGGTCACATCAGATCCCTGCTGTGGCAATTTATGATCTGATACCCGTTTTAAAGCTTACGCAAGATAGTGAAACAGGAACAGTGTGTTTGTGCGGAAGCTAAATATGCAAGAGGCTCAGTGCCTGTCATAATGATGTATGATTTAGCTGCATCACTGTTTTATTCTTTAAGTTCACACAAAGAAATGCATACTAGGCCTGACCAGTCATGGAATTACGTTATACTGGGTTATTTAGAAATCCCAAAGGCGTCGAATTCTGTAATATAAAAAAAAACAGATGTTCATCTTTTGATTAAACTGATACAAAGATGCTGTATTGAGGTGATGTAGTGCATAGCACACACCATCAGAGGTCAGTCTGTACTAGTGGTACAGGCAGCTGATATGAGAAAATGGCGACTGTGACTGGTAGGGATAACATTACTGGAGAACCAAAATAGTAAAAATGCCTTTGCCCTTTTTTGGAGTATTTACGGTTAAGTCTGGATGAGAAAGGTACACCAGCCAACCCGGTCAAAGCTGTGTGCAGTCTGTAAACACCTCCAGCACATCATTTATGTTCAGTCCACTGATCTGTAGGTATCTGCTGCAGCAACAAGTGCCATCAGGTCCTCCAGCAAAAATCCCTGGACAAAAGGTCCTTATATCTTAGAGTACAGAGCAACTTTCACTTTCACAGATCTGTGCTTCATCACTTTAGCCCCTGTTTTTGTTTGTTGTTACCTGCGCAAGAAGAGTTGCATCCCACACAGAAATAGGTATTAATAAGAAAGAAAATAATTACAATGTATAAAGGAGCTGAGCAAGTGTGATGCAGTGAGGAGGAAATGAAAAGAGAAAATGGAGACGTTCAATCTCAGTGAATGTATTATATACACTGGTTGTGCCTTTGCACCTTACTGTTTGCACCTTATTGTTAGCTATTTAGTTATATTTTTGCGCCTTACCGAGGGCTTTTTTAAAAATAGTTTGAACCTTATTATTAGCTATTCCCATTGCTTCTGTTAGCTACTTTTATATCTTCAAACTATTGTGATCTAGTTTCTATATTTGATATTTTGAACCTCACTGTGAAGCAGTTCTTTTATTTGCACCTTACTGTTATTGAGTTTAGATTTGGATTTAAATTGCTATATATTGTATTTTGTATTTGCAATATATTGCTTCTCTACTTTGTTATGTTACTCCTTACCGCATGCTTTTGTGTCTGCACTCCTCTTACTTTGTATTGCAACTGCTGTGCGGCACTTTCCTTGGGATAAATAAAGTTAAATCAAATCGATCTTGTCTTAATCTAATGTTCATTATTATTTTATTAGGTTTTGGACACTCAACTGAACATTTGTGATTATTTATTTTTTGTTTAATTTATCAATCAAATGTGCATTCATAAGTATTATTTTCATAAACTGCTTTTGTGAGTTTAACTTTTTTTTTGTGCCTTCGATTGTTTCATCATCTTGTCTCTCTCTATATTTCATTACTTTTTAGACAGTGAACCACTTTGTCTGTGTTTTTTGAGATGAGCCTAGTTCACTCTATTCCAATATTGATTACCTTTTTGACAAGATTGAGATGTCACTGCTGATGATGACTTACAGACACAGGGTGTGGGATTTATGATTGCCAATGCGAGTGCTTCAGGATATGGAACTCCAGCATTGGTAATTGTAACGAGCAAACTATGACCTGAATGTGACACACACTCAGTGAACTTGTACTTTGTTGCAGTGATTTTGCTTGTTAAGACTGATGATGCAGACATAAGTATGATTATACAATTCATTTAGGGCATGTTAATATCCATTTGTGGCAAACTGTGGCTGTGCACATTTATACCATGGCTACATAAATGGCTGACAAAAATGTGTTTAAATACTTTACATCATACATATTCATTGAGCCAAACCCTCCTCATCTATAATCAATTAAGAATTAATAGTGCAACTGTTTTTGCTTCTTGTATTATCAATGCAAATGTCCCAGGAAGTGTTGTGAATATTTACCAGTCCCTTAAAAAAGCCTGGGAGGTTTACACACATGTCATTAATATTCACTTTTCAGCTTTGAGAGCTACTGCAGCGTCTCGCTGGGAACTGATCATGACCTACAATTACTTAACAAGCAAAAAGCTTAACATGTGCATCAGCCGGAGCTGTCTATCAACAACCAAAGTTATTTTCAATACTGTCAAAGTCAGCGTAGTTCCAGACACATGGCGTTTAACCTTGCCGAAATAGCCTCTGCTTCTCCTGTCGGTTTAATTAATCTCACTTTAGTTTCCACCGGACTCATCAACACATGAGTCACAATATTATCACAAGACTCAATGAAACCACATTCAAGCCGAACAATAAATTGACATGATCTTCCTCTGTCAACACACATATCTCCTCACAGTGCTGCCGTGCAGAGTTCACAGGTGTGTGCACACAGTCGATTAGTGTCTGCAGAAGTGGACATTTCGCTGCTGACTGTGACTGCAATCACCTCCTCAGACCCACAGTCATGCTGTCAGTGTTTGTATATGTGTGTTTGTGAGTGTGTTAAAGAGAAAACTAGTTGCCTTGCAGTTGTATGCCTCCATGACGCAGTTAAGTTGCAGTTATAGGTTACATCCATGTCTATGTTTAGTCATAATAGTCAAAATGCTTCAAATCTCGCTGCAAAGAAGCTACAAATTCTAAAGCATGAATGCCTCATATACATTTTTAGCCTGGCAGCAAAGAAATTCTATATTTCAACACAGATTCTAATCAGTTCAACCTTGTGTCAAAGTGGATATTTGTGCCAATTAGTTAATTATTGAGTCCATTTGGAAGTTTTTTGCCAAGAAAATTCTCTCAAGGCATTCTCGAAATACTGTGTTCACAAGAATCGGACGTATGGATATTAAGAAAAGATACTGCCGGCAGAGAGGTATAACAAGATTGGGTTTCTAAAGGGATTCACCTATCTGTGAAGGAGCACTTGAGGGTTCCACAGTTAAAGTTGTGTTTCGGATCTGCTTCATGGTAGGAAAATAAATTTAATTTCTATGTTCAGATATTAAATGTTTATCTCCACAGTTTTTATGCTCTCTTTTTATTGGGAGAATGGATCCCATAAAGGTTTCTAACTATTGCTCTTTGCAGCTGATTTAAGGATATTTCCTCTATGAAACCCTATCGAGGTGATACATCAGTCTGTATGGAGCAGCAACAGCAGGGTGTTTTGTGGGAATAAAAAGAAAAGGAGTGTGTAATAGCCATGTGCAGTTATAGTCAAACATATATCCACCATCAAAGAATTTACACTGCTGTGACCAAAAGAAAATCCAGGCAGATCAACAGGAAATCAAGAGCAACAGCGTGATCACTGGAGGAATTCAGGCCACAGAAAACAAAGTGTCTTCTAATAAAAAGAAAGCCTCATGCGGTGATGCTTCTTATCTCCTGTTTGCAGCGTGCTTTCACAGCATCATATACATCAACAAAAAGGGCCAAATGTAATCGAGTTAGGGAATAAATAGTCAATTTTAAGGTCATGAGAGTGAAAGTGTACAGATGTGTGTGTGTGTGTGATGGCGTGTGGTAATGCATGCGATAGGCCCTGGGCAGTACCCTGCACCAGCTGTTGGTAATAAGCTGTGGCTGTTAATGAACGCTCCCTCTAAGCTGAGGAGCTACAGGGCACCGGGGCCCATCTACAGCAGCGGCCTGGCCCTATACTTAGCAAACACCCCTGCTGCTCCCATAATAAAACCACATTACTCTGCCCTTTCTTTTCTTGCCCCTTTTTTCCCTCTTCTCTTCCCCCTCATGGAGTCAAATCAACTTAATCGATCTGCAATGAGCCTGCCGAGCACTCTAATGAAGTTCAGCCTCGGGCTTGCCAAAAACGCCAAGGGACATTGCATGCATCAATGCAAGACAGGAAATTTGAACAGAGATAGTACATCTTTGTGCCACTTAAAAGAAAAAATTCAACACCTTTTTATGTAGACTTCTCACCAGTGTTGATGGTAGCAAGCAATGAAATCCTTAGTGTGCTTTACTGACAGAGGAAGCAGAGAGCAGTAGCTGCGCAATCTTTCTTTTCTTCCTCCTTTCAGTGTCTTCATTTGACGTTAGTGATGTAGTCGTGAGGAAGAACTACATGCTATTAAACTTGGATAGGGGCCGCTCAAAAACGCTTAACTATTTCCTTCACAAACTTGTTACGTTTCCAACAGAGGAACTAGCATCCTAAAATATGAGTGCATTTTACTGTGTTTTTTTTTGTTTTTTTGTTTTGGGTTATTTTTTAACTGTGTTTCGGCCTACTCAGATTTATTCATTTCAAGCCAGAGTATATACAGTGGACAATATACAACTATACAACTTGCATGTAGTGCACAGCACGCACCACCAGTGCTTAGGCTCCTATCTCAACTGGTGGAACAGGCAGCTGAGCTAAGAGACACAGCAGCATCTACCGGTGGAGAGAGAAGTTACAGGACTGTAAACGGCCAGCCAGCAACGGCATGGAGAATGACGGCATGTTTTTTCAATCAAATTTGGTGAATTAAGGATTTATTTTGACCAAACCAGAGCTGGTGATTGTTGGGACAATGGACTTACTAACTCGACTACTGACAAGAGTAACCTAGACTGTTTCATTCTCTTTGGAATGCGGCACGCTTTTACTGTCATATACCATTTACTTCAGGACATTTTTAAGGAAGGTATGAGGGTATAAAAAATTAGATACTGCCTGAGCCTAATTTATATTCTGTGTAATGCGTGCATGTTGTGCTGCGTCACGTGTCCATGTTGCAGGCTGCATGTTTTCACTGGGCATCAGTAGTTGGGCCAAATGCTGGTAATCCTGGTGCATAAGCATTGCCCTGAGAACTCCACTTTCCCAGTCAATATAGCACACACTGAAGAATTTATCATTTCAATTTCCAATCAACACTGACTGGACACCAACATAAAGGGTTGCAACATTCTTCTTATAAACAAAGGCGTGATGAGCACACTGCATGCACAAAAACAACTCACACGCCAGGCTCACCTCCCTGACATGCTTTGTTCTCCCTGAACCTTTCATCTCTGTATACTGTTTTTTCCCCCACCATCCGTCTTTTAGTTCACACTCCTAAACTCTTTCCCAGGAGATGCAGGTTTTCCTCACAGTGTACAGTATGTCACACACTATTGTGAGTTAGAGAATCTTCAAATTTAGGCACCTTTGCCATAAAATCAAGGTTTTAAAGCTTGCATTACTTTAACAAGTCTGTAGTTACTCCCTTGTGTTTCAAGAAACTGGATTTAAATTTCCGCTAATTAGTAAATACAGGAAGTAAGTCTCCTCTTTGCTGTGATCTCTGAATAAGATGGGAAGATTAAGTCATGTTTTTCTTTTTTGAGTGAAGGAAATCAAACCTGAATGTTGGTGGTCTGTGCAACTTCTCTTTGATTTGAGGATTAGAGCTATGGACTGTTCATTGCTGTCTTAACAATTACTCTGAGGCTAATGGAAGCGGACGCCGTTAATCTTCACATGCTGGAACCAATGTAGATCTAGCAGCGCTCTCCATCTCTTATTCTGGGTGTGTAGCCTCACACGGCTCAGCTGAATACACGAAGCCCAACAATCACACACTATCGACACGCCATCATTTATAACAAGCCGACGCCATTTCTCAGCAGTCAAGATATTACGGTTTAATTTATTCGTTTGAGACAAGACAAGGATAAAATATAACAGCAGTAGGTTTGAGTGATTGCCATGTCAGGGATTTCTCCAGCCTTCAAAAAAAAGGCAGAAAGTCAGCAGAGCAGTTACACAGTCACTGTCAGCAACATTAACGTTCTACAAGTCAGGATTTATTGCCATTAGTGTTAATGATGTTTTTCTAAGCCTCACCATAGTCACGCTGAATACAGAGCAAGGCCTTTATGGTTTTATAAACTGGGGAAAACAAACATGCAATTCCTTTTGCACCTTGTTTTTACATCTGTCCTAAAATCCTGAGTGATGGTGCTGTGTTCTCACAACCCAGTTGCAAGAAATAATGTTACTCTAAACCCCAGTTACATGACACAGCATTACTATGAATACAAATATAATAGAATAATATAATTAGAATAATATGTATCTCTATATAAAAAAAACAAGTGCTTTTAGGCCACGTTTAGATATGAGCAGCCCTAAAGCAGAAAAGTCTTTCCTTTGTGTTTTTAAAAAAATCTGGGCATTGCCAGTTGACAAGGTGACAAAAGGCATTTTTTTTTTATTTTTTTTTTTTTATATTACACTCACATTATCATTACACAATGGCATCGGCAGGAAATCCAGCAGTGTTTCTGCAGAAAACTGCTTTTCATGGCACTACCAAAGCAGAAAATGCAGCGATACGCAGCAATGTCATGTTAAACACAACCATTTTTGATGTTCGTTGGCCTCAAACAGTGGTCTGCAGCTTGACAGGCTCCCCGCGTAGATATCACGCTACCCATCATCCCCTCCTGCTCCAAATGACACAGTCAGCTCATGTACTACATCACATTAAAAAGATTAACATGATAAGTATGAACCCTGCAAATGTATTTGTCGTTTGCATGAATATCATGATGGCAATGGCCTGCATACCTTAAATCCAAACCCCCAACCCATAAACTGCATAGCAACAATAAAGACATACTAAGAAATCTAAAAAGGAGGAAGCAGGATCAAAGAATAACAACCCTGTCAAAACAGCCTGTTGGGATATTCGTGCGTGGGAGAGAAGTAAAACAAGGTGTCCACTGACAGTTTTAAAAGAATGCTCATGCAACGAGAAAGAGACATCTCTCCATCATTTGCAAATGCAATCCAGCTAATCAGGATGTAGACTGACTGTGAGATGCATATCAATGCCACAGAAAAGGCTGTTTAAATAGAGCAGTAGGGACGCAAATTATTATCACCCCTCAATGCCTGTCTCTCATTTTCCAATCTATATATCCACGTATCCTTGCACATCTCCTGGTCCATGTTTCCGCTACTTAAGCCACCGTTGTGTTAAGACACAGTGGAGCATAAAAATGCATAAATGGTGCCTCAAATGGAGCAAATGAGTGGCCATTTAATTGTAGTGAGTTAAACTGGTTCCCTGTGGTAGAGGACGAGAGCCGGATGCCTTGAGTACTAATTATCTCAGGTAGCTATCTCATTACCGTCCTGCTCTAGTATGTAAATGTGGCCACAGGCTCAAGAGTTATATAGTAGATCAGCCATTTTGTTGTGCTCGTTGTTTTTAGGCCGTGCTGTTTATCACTAGGTGGGGAAAATGACTTAAGCACCGGTTGCGTTTCCATGGAAAACAGAGCAGTTTTATTGTCTTGGTTTCCACATTTGTGGCTGATGTTTAAGACCTGTTCAATTAAGTAGCCAGGCCACGGCTATCACACAGAACATTGCCCCAGTGTGTGTCATTTTAATGATCAAGGTGATGGAAGAAATTCATAAATTTGCACAGTTATGAAGCGTTTCAATGTTCACAGTGGGGCTGTTCCTTCATGCCTGTATTAGCTCACCATAATGAATTTCCCCAACTGTGAATAAATACACAATTCTCAGGGTTTATACACATCTTTTCCAATTAATGCCTTTGGAAATGCCTGTTCCATGACTCTGAGGCAAATTTTAAAGACCATGCATTGTCTGAAACAACCATCAGTACTCCTTATTGTCCCTTTTATTGCAATGTAAACCTTCTTAAAATAAATGTTTTAAAAGAAAGAAAAAAAAGAAAAAATCATTCCGAACAAGATTAGAACTGAATATTTAAATCTAACTAAGGGACTATTTGTTATTTATGAGAGGGGATGAGGTGGTGTAAAAATGAAGCATGTCACTTTTTAAGCACTGGGGAGGGAGCTGTGTTTTTATTTTGGCTTTGGAGAGGGGGATACAACTTTAAATGGCTCTACTTTGTTTTAATTAATGCCATTATTTTTCATTATTTTTGTAGGAATTAAAACATCTCAAGGCGCGTTTTCTTTTTTTGTGCTTTTTTTCTTTAATTTCTTTCTCTGAATATTGTTGGTGACTTTTAAAGAAGATATGCATATTTTCTATAAACATCACCAAAAATGAAACCATTTGTCATAGCCAGAAACTTTAAAAACAGAAATTACTGTTGGATTTTCAAATTTCAGACAGACCCTGACAACATCATGTGTCATTAAACAGATTTGTAAAACAAAGTTTAATGACTTTTCCAAATCTTTTAGCATATATATTTGGTTTAAAAAAAATCCAAGCCAGGAAATTGCTTTTTGCAAATTCCATGACTTTTTCAGATTTTTCACAAACGTGCAAAGCCTGAAATGCTAGACTTTGGGAGATGTATGGCTTAATTTAAAAAGAAACTGCCCTAGGTTTTGTCACATTTTCTGAGGATCTGTCAGACTACTGAATATTATAGACAAGGAGTGTAGAGAAAACTATGTGTTCTACTAAGTGCCAACCCCCACCAAACACTGAGCCTGAATCCCTTATTTCCACATCCTAATTGTAGATGTGTGGTTCACTGAGCATCCTCAGTACCATGTGTGGTGAGCAGGCCAATCCCACTGCAGCTTGAAGAGGCTTCTGCTGGCTCTGACTAGCCTGAGGTTGGCATTCAAGGGAGGGAGAGAGAAAAAAGGGAAAGAGAGATGCTAATCATCTGAGCCGGGGAGAACAAGGCATGAGAGAGACAGACAGAGAGATGTGCACAGAAAGATGTCTCTGCCTCTGCCAGTGCCAGTTTTTGGAGTCAGAATGAAACTCAGCGGTGGGATAAGGATCTGTGTTTGTAGTGTGCCTGCCTGCCTCTACATCTAAGGGACAACAATTACCTCTGCCACTACCCGCCTCATAAACCTGGCAGTGAATGGGAAAAGAAAACTTGACTGTCTAGAAAAACAACATTAACTTCCAGCGATGACATATTTTGCAACATTGGTTGACAATTTTTTTTGACTAGTGTGGAGCTGGATGTGACATTTGGACTCACTCTAGGGAATGATGTAAGTGTGTGAGATTTAGCTAAATGTTACACTACTTATCCTCTTTTAAAGAGACTATTGCATAATGGTTAGACCAATAACAGAGATGGTCCTGCAATCGTATGCTGTTATAGACTGACTCACTGCAAAATATGACTTTAAACAGCCAATAAATAAGAATCTAATAGCAGTCATTCTGAATTTCCTTTAAATAAAAAAACAATGTATGCGTCTGACTCCAAACTAATATAGTGTAAATGTATTGTTAAAGGCTTGTGGATTCTTTTTTCTATGGTAAAAAATGCACACATGCTAGTACCATGTTGAATTTGCAGACTGACACAGCTTGTATCTCAAAAGCAAAACTGAATTATCTCCCTCCTCTTTGCCCACTGGTCTTAATAAAGATGAAACTCAATTTGCACTGCCCCCCCAGATCAAATTTTAATTAGTTTTTTCATTCATCCCTCTCTGGATCTTGATTCTTGCGGGGTGGTGAGGAATGGGTGTGGTATTTGTCCTCACTCTCCACCGCACCCCGGGGGTGAACATGTCCCTAACCAAACCTTCAGTCCCTGCCTGCTTCCCAAGCTGTCGCAGACAGACAAAATGCCACATTAGTATTCAGACGACATCAGACCTCTTGGACAAACCCTCACCGGACAAAGCTAGACAAGCACACAAAAAACTATTTATATAAGGATCAGGAGCTTGAGTTATCAGCACAGGGGAAAATATGCACCGGGGGACTGGTTAAAAACTTTTCTTTATCACGACTGCATGTATTTCTCATTGCATGCTGCACATTCTGCTGATTGCTATAGCACGTTCATAATGCATAGAAGGTATTGCGGCGAGACAAAGCTAATTATTAGGAGGCGAGCGATAACACTGACACATCACTAAAGCAGGAGTAGGATGCTGCAAAGTGCTGTGAGCGAGACTTTTAAACTCTACCAATCTCATTTTCTCGCTGTTTGTGCGAGGTGTTGATACGTCCCATTAGTCTGTCCATCTCTGCTCTCATCCCACTATTACAATCCCATCCTTCGCCCACCCCCACCGGTTCTAAATGATATGCTGATAGAAAGCTAGCGTACTGTGACATGTCAGCATATTTACAGATAAAGGTTTTTAATAAATGCCTTAATGGTCCAGAGCACTGTTGGCGTGATACACAACAACATGGAGGATATAATGGAATTTGCCCATAACTTTGCATTTTCCTCTCATAAGTTACTTCAACAGAAAGGTCGTTTTTGGAATTTAGTGCAACGTGGAGGAGCTAGCTAAAGAAAAGTGAGCCGTTAATACTAGTGAGGATATGCACTGTACGTCTCAATTGCCACCAACAGTCCCATTCAAACATGGGAAGCACTCAGCCACACAGATTGGAAGTCTGATAGGCACAGCGTTAAAATCCACCTGAGGCAGATGAACACTGTATAACCCCGTACACAGCTGAAATCCATACCTCTAAATGTGATTCACTGCATCTTAGCCACTACATGAGTCACTTTCACAAACTTCATGAACTTGAAAATGACACAGAGACAACTCATTGAATCTTGGATCCTGATAGAGAAGTCAGTGCAGCGGAACAACATTGTACAATACAATGTTATGCAAACAGAATTGTCCCCAAACTGGCTAGTCACTGCTGAAACCTTGAAAATTTGCATTTACATTGGAAAATAATGCAGTTTATGAGATTTGCAAGGTAAGAGCTAAGAGTTTTGTCTTCACACGGTAAATATTTGGAAAATTCCCCCTTTAGTATACCGTATAAACAAATGAAAGGTAATGTAGTAGACAATATCAAATAGCGGGTAATGCATAGAGAATGAAAATGACAGATGGGGAAAACGGCACAGAATGCTCTGCAGTTTCATTGTTCATTTTATACATGTAAGGATTCATGCTACATATTGGGTCTACAATGCCAGAGTGGTTTCATTGACTTAAGTAACTAAACCCCCACTTTCGTGTGAGTGCCTCCTCCCGGAATGTAAAAAATAGTCTCAAAAACAGGCAGGGCTGGGAGGAGGGCTACAATAAGCCCAGTCAATCGTGCTGCCCTCTCCATCCACAGCACCTCCCTCCTACCCCCACAAACACAATTTGAGTAAGCGAATCCAGAAAGGTGGTTCACAGGGGGTTTTGTTGATGATGATAGAAGGTCCTGCTACTGGGATAGACCGATAGCAAAATTGTTCAATTTCAACCTTTGGAAAGCACTCACTATGCATATTTATACACAATATGTAGAATTCCAGTACTTCGTACTCAAATGTCAAGAGTTCGACCTGAATCAATCAACAACACTACTAAATATCCATATATATTGCTTTTCAAATGAAAAAAGTGGTTTGGGGGTTTAGTTACTCTTTAAAAAGGGCAGCATCTACACAACCCAGTACAATAGGTGGTGGTACACCTTTAAAGTTGGTTTGTGAGCCGCTAATAATCACAAATAATCAGAGGAAGAACAAGCACGGCACGCTGACTAGAGAGCAAAACATGTCATCACAAGTGTCAACGTCTTCCACAGGTTCAAAGGAAGACAACACAATTTCACTGATGGTCTGATCTAGGACTCCCCATCAGATCAACAAACTTCCTGCTGTCAAAAAACAGGCAAGCTGCAACACTGAAGGACTGTGTCCAGAGCTGCTGTCCTCCGAGCAAATGATCAGTGTCTACCCAGCAAACTCACACCCAAAACACTTCACTCTGTCATCAAACTCATTAATAACTGTAATGTAACGCTAGCCGTGTGTGTGGGCTACCCTATCGCTGTGTGTGTGCGGAAGCATTTAATTTAAATTCTAAGGCAAAATGTTATATAAAATTCAAAATATGATTGGGAGGTTTATTGATACACTTCACTAACAAAAAAAAAAGAATGTTTGAAGAGTCTGAATTTTTCTTTGTTTTTGTTGTGTTAACAAGTTTATGCACCCTCAGGTGTGCATGAACTACAGGTTATAAACTTATTTTTAAAATGAAAATATATGAAGTTATCAATTACTATCTCAGTATTGGGAATGAGAAGCAGGCACTTCTTGGTTATCACATCAACTGAAAAAATGCCACCTCATGCCTCCCTATACACACCAGCTGAAATTAAAAGAGATAATTCATTGCGGATGTCCGTAACCTTTGGCAGAGGGGTGATTGAGTGCATGTAAAAAAACGCGCATAGGTGGCAGAAAGTACAGAAAATAGTTGACTTACCGACTTGAGATGAGTCACCTGCAGAGAAAGAAAAAGAGAGAGAAAAAGAAAAGATGGATCAGTTCAAAGAGCAAAGCAAAATGTCACTCGAGTGCACCTGTTCGCCAAAAGATAGTTATGACAAAATGGGGGTATAATAGCACTGGGAGAGAAAGAAAAGTCAGGCTGCAATTAGCATTAGATGTCTACCAGAGTGCTATTCCACACGAGCCTCAGCAGAGCTGCTAATTGAGATGGTGGAGGAAAACAACTACGGGGTATTTTCAGAAGGCAGCATTCATATTTTCTTTATAAAACAAGTCTTAAAGGTCATAAGAGGACCTCTCCGGCAACAGCTAACTTCTTGACATTCACATTCTCTCTACTCTGCAAATAACTCCTCCTAGGACTCAAACTCATTAAAAAAAACACTGTGTTGTTGGGTTCTCTAAAATAATATTCTCCTTAACTGCATTTACCATGTATTTGTGACTTTTAAAACACAGAATTATCTAATTAAGCAAGTCAAAAGCAACCTAGAGGAATAATATAGCAAATTAAAGGCAAAAAGAGGCCAATTACAGAACCCAGATTTCGACAATTTAGTGGCAAAAATACACAGAATAATCAAGAAATAGTTACTAAATGCAGATTGGGCCTAGGATTCTGCCTGACATGACAAATCCACATGTGATGGCTCTTATTTGTCAGTCAAACAGCGTGATAGATTGAAAAAGAGGATATAAGCTGTATGGAGGATTGGCAAGTTACGAAGACACTCAAAGGACCTCCCAATACCTCCCAACACTGCTTAATAAAAAGGGAACATCGTCTGGCTCATGCTCCCTTTGGATTCCTTCCAGTGTTCAATAGATGATTCAAACATTAAAAAAACTTTTAATAAAAATGCATGATTCTCATCTGCAATATTGATCCATGCTGTAGGGTCAAATTCCTAATTAAAGATTGGAGCTGTTGGCAGGTGTTACGTATTGAAGCAAATATACATTAGGTGTTAAGATCAATTCGGGGCGGAGGTGCATCCAATTAAGTTGTGAGAAGCAAAACTTATTTTTCAGCAAAGTTGAAACACACACAAGGGAAAAAATCTGCACCTGCTGCACAAATTGGAGATGTATAACACTTAGACCCTTGTTAGTGACCTGTTGAAAACTATATTAGTTGCACAGTTTTCCAGGAGATGCAGTCCTTATTTTCTGTTCTAAAACACTGTTTGTGATGTGTGAACAAGACAGAATATGGCAATACCTGACTGATTAAGGAAAACAAATGTCATTTCTTTTGTTTCTGGCACATGCAATTTGCATCCAAGTGTCCAAATGTGGCTATTTTCACCAGGGTGTCCTGGATGTCCTCGTAAAGTCGAAATATGGCATTCACACGAACTGGTCTATTGAACTATTCTGCTGAAATGTATGTACACAGTGTGCATTCAACAGCTTAACAAATCTAAAACATGAAAATAAAAGTAAACAAAGGCTGAAAAGAGTATGCCAACTTTGACTCACAATGGACACAAACCTCCTGTGTGAAAGTCCTGTGCTTCCCTCATTCATCCATCACATCTTACTAACTCAATGGACTGTGACTATGTCACCTGACTTTCTGGTGGTACATTTGTTATTTTTTTTCACATAGATCTATCTCTTTAATCCCAGAGAGGATTCCAATTTGGCTATTATTAGTCCTGATTATGGCTTGTTTGCTCTTATTCTGACAACTGAGCCACACTACCTGCATGAGCAGCACCTCGCTGAACTGCTAGAACTACTGTATTTCCACAGTTAAAAGCTGATACTACAAATATTTGCAAATGCTTCACAATAAAAACGCATTTTGTCTGCCACACAGAAACATTGCCAGAAGGCTTTTATTTTGAAGCAGAAACAGGAGGTGTTATGGATGGAGTTATGGATATTTTTTTCATGTCTGAGTGATCTAGACATTGAAATTATAGTGAAAAGTGGCAATATGTCAATATAAATGAACCCCCCCCAAAATATTTCCACTGTCTATTTTTTGATGAAAACTGCAAGTCACACAGAAAAAACAGGCGAGACTCCTTTTATCTCAATATTTTGCATCTAAGCCATTCTGCTCACACTTGCAGTGTGCCTGCTCTAGTCTGTTAATATAGGCACTGAGAAAAAAAAGTACAAAAGGTTCGGCAATGCACACGCTGCAGCGTGTCCCGGGCGTAACTGTGTAACTGACCTCAATGCTTCAATATAATGAGTAGTCAATCGCAATAGTAGGATCCATAATAACGCGTCATAAGTATGACCGAATAGCTGCAATGTGAATATTCCTACCTGTGTGCAAATACACTTTCTTTTTTTTTTTTTGAAACAAAAAACAAAAGTGACATTGTAATAAGTGTAACCTTACATTACTGGTTAGATAATGAATGACTCAAATTTAATAATGCTATTTTCAATGCACGGATTAGAAAATACTCTCTCATTAAAGAGAGGGAAAAATATTAATTTTTTAATGTTTTAATGGCTCTGTGTATTAAAAAAATAGAAGTTCAGGAGCTCTCTCAAATTCACAATGTCAGGAACAGGGTAATTTACACCTTTGCCAACTGAGCTGATGGTTAGAGTTCCCTTACAGCATATTTTTGCCAGCCATGAACAAAGTGGCCCAGGATCGGCATTCGTCTTCACTGGCAAGATGGTTACAATTCCATGTCCAAGGTGAAAAGAAGCCTCTTCAGTCCCAACACACGGAGCAGAGTCAAGAATCTCAGCCAGAGCAGATGGAGCGCAGGGCGCTTTGCCTCGCAGTGCTGACATTGTTCTTCATCTACAGTCCAAGCACAAGAGCTGAGACAGAGCTTGAATGTCCACAGTGGTGGATGAAGGCAGAGGAAGAAAAGGTGCCAGAGAAATGAACACAATCAATAGGTCTGAGTCTCCCAGGCCTTGTTTGTTAATATCTTGGATTTTTGACAAGAATGTCTCCGGCTCCCGAGTGGTATCAGCTGCCCCTGCTTGCTCCGACTTCAACAAACATGCTCAAACACATGGGGGTAGAACCGATGACGGCGGCGAGCAGTGTGTGTGTGTGACTGAGACAAGAAGGCAAAGATAACAAATTAAGAGATAGTTGGTCAAACATAGCTCATCTATCAAGCCTTTCCACTTTTCCTGAGGCTACAGCGAGCACGCCAAAGGAGACAAAGATGTACAAAGCAGCACAGACACTCCCATGTGATATCATATCATGTCAGCTGTGTACAAATATAAAGTTATGGTAGCTGCCATCTTTACAGTGTGGGATGCAGAAGGGTGACCATATTTTATTGATGATATATCACTCTGGAGGGCTGATAGGACCAAGGGGCAGAGCTATAAAGTCTCTAGTGACCCGCATAGTATAGTAAATAACCCACCAGCTGGATGCCATCAACAGTTTCTGGGGGTGCTCCGTATTTCATAAAGGAAACATAAAGGCCAAGGCTGGTGGGCTTTTGTTAGCCGAGCTACTATTTTTTTCACACCCTCTACACTGTATGATACCCCTCATTACACCGAACAATGCATGTAACTTTTTGTGACCATGGTGCCATCACTGGAAAATCAAGCCATTTTCTTTTTTCTGCGACTCAGTCTCAGAGCCAAGAAGTAGTGACCCCTGTCTGCTGTCGATTTACTCTCCATCTCTTACCACACTCTCCACACCTCTCTTTCTATCTCTCTCTCTCAGCACGCTTAACTGTCAACCCTTCTCACCCCATACGCTGAAAGAGAGGAGTGTGGAGAGAACACGACACACATGAATGAGTGAGACGCCGAGCACCGACACACACACACACACACACACACGCACACACACACAAGGAAAAGAACAATACAAGGACACATAGGGACAAACTGTGGATGTCCACAGTTCAGGTTAAAAAAATAAATAAGAAACAGACACACAGAAGCATATGAGCAAAATAGCAGCCAGATTTGGTTTAGCACACTGTTATGAATTGTACCCAGCTTATCGTTATGTGTTTTGTATACAAAACTTAAGTAACTCAGTTATACTTAGATTATTTTATTTTTATTTTATTATTATTTTTATTATTTTATTATCTAAACTAATAGGCTACAACTGAATTAGAATCAAGTTTTTTGACTAGAAAAGCTTATTTGTTTTGAATCATTATAAATTCACCCCAACTTGTTTTCTCAAATTCAGTCCATTTAAAAAAAAAAAAAAGCTGTTTTTAAGTTGAAACCACTAGTTTCTTTTTTACAGTGTATAATTTTGTTATTAGATCATTAGCAGGCAAGAAACTGTTGTAAAAAAACAGTTCATCTTGTTTTTATGTACCTAGCTGCAGTAGTGAGGCTATTTTTAAATAACTTGCCTTTTAAATTGATGCTAGTGTCTAATGTTAGCTAAGAGAGATAGCTTGCTGTTGGAAAATGGCTGCCACGGCCACCATAGTCCGAGTTTGCGATGACCCAATATCCAGTTTTGTTCCCAATACAACTATCAAGACCGGCCAAATTTAGTGCTTTCAAAATGACCAATTTCTATGATTTATTGAGTTATGCCGCCCCATTATAATTATTTCTGGGTTCTCATTCCTTTTGGCACTCTATCAGGGTCCTGGAACTGGTGATTCTAAAGTTTGCTTCAAAGTCCAAATACCCATGAAGAGAACGGTTTACTGAAAACAAGTATCTCAACCAAGATCATTAAAACTGAGAGTAAATCTACATGTTCGAAGCTGATTACATTGTGAAAAATGCTATCAAGAATTAGAAAATAAAAACGTACAAAAGTACAAGTTTCTGAGTTGAAACAGATTTTCCAAATTCATGAAAAAAAGAGAAACCACTGTGTTTTCTACTATGCACTTTATCTTTGCTTTGCAGCATTACTGACTTCATCCCATAAACCAACATTATTTATGCTTTCAAAGCTGTACTTCTTAAAAAGGCATAAGAGAGGTAAAGACAGAGGCAGTGGGCGTGAGGCAACATCAAGAACAACATATTAGGAATCAATGAATTCAGTCAAAAACTCCAACTGAGCACGGCTCTTACTTGAACTGTTTCACTATTAATATTTCATCTCACCACCATGTCTCCGTCTACTGACATCAAACAACAGCTGAAGCTGTTCCTGGTGCGATCTCTTGCATTGTGAATAATGGCATCAACACGGAAATAACAAAGCCGTGTGCCTACAAGAGTCTCCCCCTGTAGTGGGCAAAGTTTGAAAACAGGAAAGACGATTGTGCATTTACTGAATTCTCAAGAGACTGTGGGGGAAAATCTATACTCTCCAACAGAGGTGACAACCCAACTGTTGCAATGACTTTGTGCTCATTTTCCACAACAGCGAGCAAACAAGGAAAAACTGTTGGCATTCCGCCTTGATCAAGATCTTATTACTGGTGGATTTCACCTAATGAGATAAATGGATAAAAGCAGTATGTTACTCACTCCACTGTGCTCTTTTAAGATGTGCAAGGAATAAAGTACCATAAATCCCATGCTAGAGGTTCACCACTGACAGTAACTACCTGTGCACAGGGCTGGGAAATATGGAGAAAATCAAAGATCTATTTTTTGACAAAATATTCTGATATCAATATTGCAACAATATTTTAGGGTTGACTACTGGTGCTTTCAAGAAAAATCATTACAATGAAATGTTAGATTTTAAAAAATGACTAAAATCACGCAAATAATAGCAGAAAACCAAGACCTGAGCAGCTAGAACAGCCTGTTTAATTCAGAAGATTACATCATTTTACTGTAATGTAGCCTTTAAAATAAAATAAAAAAGACAACACTTAAATAAAATAATTTTCAAAATCTAAGATGATATCAAGATAGCTAAAAGATCAAGAGACATATTGTCCAGTCCTACCCGTGCATGGTTTAAAATATTTAAATTCTATTGGGTAACTTTATTGAAAAACAAATTAAATGCTGTTCAAGTAAAAAATGATAATCATATTACTAAATCCCCTGGGTGAAACACAAAAGTATAATATTTGTACAAATGTGGTGAAACAAAACTACTGGTGAAAGAAATTGCCTCCAGGTAGTCTTCATAGACACCTTCCTTTTGGTTAAAAAAATAAACTAATAACAGAATGGACCCCATTCCACTGAAATAAACTGGCAGTGGAGATAACATGCACATCAGGCATGAAATTAATGTTCTAATTAACTCTATTAACAAAGAAAAATGACAACAAGGATTCAAACTGAATTTCAAACAACAGCAAAGAATGTAAGTTATACAATTATCATGTGTCATCCTCTGATATGATGTCTCAGTGACTATGTTTACATGCACAAAATATTCTGTTTTAGGCCCTTATCCCGAAAAAGATAATGTTTTAAAGTCTTTCATAATCTTTAAACACATGTATTTTTCTCTTCCAACTGTTGGTTAGTTGGTTTGTGGACAGCTTGTGTCACAAAGTGTGGTATAAACTACTAAACTTTATACCAAAGTGTGGTATAAACAAATTAGATGCATATCTTGAATGCGCAGTCCATGTCCAAAGAATGCTCCTAAAAGGTCTCCATTCGAAAATGCTTTATTTGAATAAAGGCTTACTTCATAACTCATGTCAAATTCTGAATATTTTCATATTCAGTCATATAATACTGTCATATAATATTGGAATATTAGTGTGTATGTAAACAAAGCTATTGTGGCAAGTTGGGAAGTACAGAAAAATACTATTTGGAGTGTAACATGTATGTGTTTGGCCTTATAATTGGTCACTTTAAATGATTTAAACACAGCACATCCTTATTACATGAAAGTATTCAATAACAAACTAGGAACAGAGAAAAAAATGCAGAAGTAATCTACTGTTCCCAGCATTTTTCACTATGGCTTCATTCATTGTCAAATATCCAGCTGAATTAAATGACATCCTAGTCGGTATTAGATAAAACGTCATATGGATTACTAATAAGCCAGTCACTTTGGCTTTACAAAGTTCGATGTGAGGTAAAATATTCATCCAAGCAAGTGCAGAGAACACGATGTGCCGAAGCTACAGCATTTGAAGAGGGGCTTTTAATCAGTAATAGGGCAAAGAGATCAGCATGTGATATTCAGTGTCTCCATTTAATTTCCCCTCAAGATGTCACTGACAAGTAATCATCCGCTGTCTGGCCTTTACATAGCGCTCTGCGTAAAACTAACTCTCAGACATCTCTATGTGTGCGTGCTGAAGACTAAAGGGACATACACTGCTCAAATTGTTCAACATTGTTATTTCATCTGTGTCACTGTAACATCCAAGAGGTGTAGCAGATGTCCTTAATAGACACAGGGACAGGGAAAATTAGCTCAGGGTTTTCATTTGAGCCCATGAACATGAATCGCTTTGCCTTCTATAGTGAAAATGAACATGGTAATACTGGCTATCATGGGATCTTTAAAAGAACATTTGACATTCAAGGTGAAAATTCCCGCAGAGGCAGTGAAATTAATCAAGCTTTTCAGTGGTGTTATACTGTAAAGTTACCTACTGGTTTGAATGTTAAAATGTCACTCAAAAACCAAGCATGACTATAATGTGTAAGACTGATTCAAACTTTTGCTACTCTGACTTGCAAAGCAGTGCATTTGAACAGAATAAATAAATGAAGATTAATTCCTGAACGTTACTTCCCAGTCTACCTCTTTATCTCGGCTGTCTTTCTTCAACAGCGTCTCACTACTGCTCAGTCTCTGTACTTCTTTTTTCAGGTTTTTTCATTCCAAGGGATGTGCAGTGAGGCTTTGCAGTCTACAGTTCTCTGACAGGGACACAACACCTTTTTAGCATAAAAGCCAAGTAAAGGTAAGGTGCTCCTGTTGAAGTGTAATTACTGTAAAATGAGTTACGTCCTTTACAGAAGGGGTCACCTCTAGGAAAGGTTGCTTTCATTGAAAAAGTCATAAGTAAGGAACTCAAATTCACCCCATGGAGGGTCAGTGTTTTTAAAGGTTAAGCCAGTAGGCCAAGCAACTTACTTAGTAGGTACTTAGAAATTAGCACAGTTTGATTGCCTTGGTATTAAACTGAAATCCAAACGATTTAAAACAAACATCCTGACTAATTGCTTACATTTAAATTAAAGAAATGATAATAACAGGGTCTTGGGAAGGAGGTTGAATCAGTGCAAACCACAGTATCTTGGGCAATTACCATTTTAGCCTCACCACTACACAACCCTCCTAAAAACAACAGGAGAAGACTGAAAGGAGAGAAGGTATAAAGCAAGCCCTGAGGCCATGTGTGCACCATTATATCCTACCCCAGAGGTGGGCTATTGTTCTTCAAAGAAAAAAAGAAGGAACAATGTGCTTTCACCCCAGCAAGCAAAAACAGTTAACTTCTATCATGCAAAGCAGCTCTAGATCTCTCCGACCACATGAGGATGGAGCTTTCTCCTTCCTGGTTTAGGCCTCCTCTGGACATCGAGTCTGCTGCTAATTTAATGGGCTCAGACATCCAGGGAACCTAGCTCACAGGAGAGGGTACTTTGAACCAAGGACCCCCTCTGCCAATCCCACAGTCACTGAAAACCAAGCCAACCAAAGACAAGACAAGAATAAACCACTGGTCATAGAGAACTCCACTAAAAGAAGAACTCACTCTGTAAAGCACCTTTTGACGGATCACATGAACAAAGGGGCAAGTGGGACTACTTGAACCACAGCTTCCACTAAAGCCCATGAGGTGAAGGCAGTGTGCCCAGATGAACTGGAATCCAAACCAAAAAAAGAAGAGACAGGCACTAAATTCTGAAGTGCTTTCCAGGGCAGAGTGATTGTTGCAGTCCCTGGTCACAGAACCATGGGTTATATCACCTGTCACCTGAGAGTGCTTGAATCATTGTTCAGGTCCAACCCCTAGTCCAGAAAGTGATAAAGAGCAATGATCATGGAGACAGTACTGCTCTTCTAAAGTGTCCCAGACCAGCCAATCCCCAAGGGAATCAAGCATTCTGAGCTGCTGTCCCCTCATGCAGTCAAAAACTGCAGGACACCTAAAGACCTGCACAGCTTGGAAAGCAGACCATGGTTCCTGCTCAGGCAAGTTAAAGCTCTCTAAATGCAGCTTGCAAAACTAGCATAGAAAGTGATTTGTCAAATGAAACAAAGGATATGGGACCTGTACTTTCAAAGCATATTTGAGAGCCATCTTCTAGGCATCCATGTGAGGAAAGATCAAAGTATTTGTGGAACAACTTGTATAAAGTCCTCCAAATTAGATGAGATAAAGTATTTGGCATCATCACTTGGAACAGAAATATCTGCTGTTTTGGGGCGCTTGATGAAACAACTGATTCTGCGGTCTTTCTTCAAAGGACCGCCTCAACTATTTTGCTACCTTTGGGCATCCCAACCAAATGGCTAACCGGTTTAATACACATATGAATCTCAAATCATCAACTATCCTTGTGAATACTAAAAGGCTGATGGACATCAATGACTTATTATGATTAAGAATACTGTGATCATAAAGTGAAATAACGCTGGTCAGAAGGTAAAAATAAGAATCTAGATGAGGGCAAACAACCACAGGGAAGATGAGCAAAATAGAAGTAGCATTCAAAAGACAGTAACATCAATATGCTTCATCCTTGTACTGTATTGTGATTTTGAGTGTCACCCCTCTACCCTGTCCTTGGTTTTCTAAATTGTGAAAAGCATGTAATTTGTGAGGGTATTCATAACACAAGTATGTTGGTATGTGTCTTTTATGTGGTATTTACAAGCATCACTCCCCTGTGCCCTCCCCTCTCTCATACCCCCTCTGCTATTCATGCATTTTAGGATATTTGCTTTTGATCATATTCCAGGGTCAATACTGGAATCCCTGGAGTCAACTGAGGTTAAATAGTCTATTTGCTGTCACCATTGCCAGTGCAAGGTAAAATAAGTGGGAGACTGTATATCAGCCCAGCTTCACTGCAGACATGAGAGCTGCTGTTGAAAAGTGGATCTTTGGAAATATGACAGCTACTCTTTAGTGTTTTACGTAGGCTGTCTGTGTCCAGGCCGTAATTATATGGTAAATAGCTCATCAATTGCAATGAAGCTTAGGGCCAAGCTTAACTTTAGTACGACTTTAAAGGTGTGGGTGTATGTGTTTATTCACATGCACAAAAATGCCACTGTGTTTCTTTGATGCATGGGCAGCATTATATACAGTAATGCCAACTCCAAAAGAGTTGTCCAATTAGGTTACACACAAATGACAGCGCAGCTAACAAGCAGACCCACCAAATAAACAAACGTTCGACTGCATGTGGATAGAACTGAAAACTAGAATTACCACTTTACGGTTGTATGTCTCTGCAAAGCAGCCAAGTTGCACTTACAGTTTTATCCATATTTGTGAAAATGTGAATGCTTCAGTCATATCTTCCACTCGGCTGCACAGAAGATCTCTACAGTCCACACAGTGTCAATCCAAAATTAGTGTCTCTTATTCAGAGTCTGACCAAAGCCCCATCATATGTTGAGTGAAGGTCAGAAAAGTGCTTTTGTAGAACATTATGGTGTAACAGTTAGGCTGACCAGTGAAATTTTGGACATACATTGTCATCACTTCATAACTTTATCATATTAGAAATTAGTGTGAAATGTTATGATGATTTGCATATGGATTATTGAGTTATAGTCAAAAACATGATTTGAGATTGTCACAGTGACCCTCACCTTTGACCGTCAAAATTGAATCAGTTTATTCTTGTGTCCAAGTGCACATGTGAGCCAAATTTAAAGTTACCTCAAGGTGTTCTTGAGATATCACCTTCAAAAGAATGAGACCAATGCAAGGTCACTGTAACACTGACCTTTTACGAAATTCTAATCAGTTCATCCTTGAGTCCAAGTGGATGTTTGTGCCAAATTTGAAGAAATTCCATAAGGGGGTTCTTGAGATACCACGTTCACGAGAATGCAACAGATGGTGTCACAGTGATCCTGACCTTTAACCTATCACCACCAACATCTAATAATTTCATTGTTAGTCCACACGGTCATTTGTGTCAAAATTTAAGAAATTCCCTCATGGCATTCCTGAGATCTTGCGCTCACAAGAATGGGATGGATAAAATATGTACAGACAGGGGAGACGGCCAGGGGACTGTGTTGGAGGAACTGTGGTGAACAGCTAGCAGACCATTTTCACATATTTTGGAGCTGCCCAGCTATTCAGCCATATTGGCAAAAGATTACACAAGTAATACAAAATATTTTTGGAGATGAATTCAACAGCTCTTTCTCCACAATCTACTTGGGGAATATTGCACCCCATATACCGGGACGAGACAAATATCTTTTGAAAATTTTATTAGCAGCCAGTAAGAAAACCATAACTCGGAGCTGGTTACAGCCCACACCTCCAGCAGAGTCTGACTGGATCGATATTGTGACCAATATCCAAAATATGGAAAGGATGACCTTCTTGTTAAATCTACAGACTGATAAATATTTGCACTACTGGGAAAAATGGATTGTGTACATGTCCACAAGAGATGCTCATTGAGCCATCATGTATTTGTGACCCCATCAGTATAATGTCTGAATGAATGTATAGGTGACCAAATGTTCGTTCTATGCTCTTCTGTATGTTGTCTATGTCCACTTTTATAAAAATAAAGTACAAAAAAAAAAAAAAAAAAAAGAATGGGATGGATAGAGAACCCCAAAAAATAATGCCTCCAAGGTATAAAAAGCAAGAGAGTGTCCTTTGCTGTGTCTGAAAGGAAACATGAAAACCACAAGATGAAGTCATCTTTTTTTGTATTGAATTGTAATAGACACTAGTTTGAGCCTAAAATGTATCTAAGGGTATTTCTCCCCACTTTTTCCCTTTCTTCAATAAAGCAATCAACAACCAGCCAAACCAGACTCCATATCAAATGTAGTTTGCAATTTTTTTTAAAAAAACTACCCATGTCAATTAAGTATCCTGCTGTAGTCTACCTAATAATTCTATTTATTTTTATCCTGCTGCATCCACAGGAGGTGGGGGGAAGCTCTGTTGCCAGGTAACAGTGCCACAGTTGAGCGACTGAGCTGGGTTGATAGCCAGAGCAGTTTTCCGAGGAACCATTGGTGCTTTGGACCCTAAGAGGCCTGTACGCTTGAGTGGCTCTCCCAGGAGAAAATAAGAGTGACGGCCTTAACACTCATCATAGCCCTGTTTGAGCGCAGTGTGGAAGAGAAAGACATTACAGTAGCTTTAAGGGGTGAAAACAATAATGTGTTTGAGAAGAAAACATACAATGTTACAATAGTAATTTTGAGGAGTTAGGAAGTAAGTAAGGGTTAGGGGTCAGTTATGTAAGTCTGGCATCTTCCTGTTATAGTGTTGCAGCCCATTCTCCATAATGAAATCTTTTTTCAACCTTTGATAGAGCAAAATGTGTGGGTTTTTTTTACGAAAACATGGAAAGGAGGAAGCAATAAGTAACGAAAAAATAAATTAACCAAACATTGCAATAAATGATTGAAAAGTACAAGATTATTGCCAGAAAATTAGTATAAAAAAAGAAAAAAAGGGATATGACTAGAAAAGCATTTACAAAAGTATAATAATGTTGTAGCATAATTTTAAATATTTAGTTATGATAATATTTCCTCAATTTTTTTCATTTTTTCCCTTGACATTTTTCCCTGTAGCGTTTTAAGAATGCATCTCTATATCCGCTAATTTCCTGAAATGTGTTAAACATTTCTAATAAAGTCGCTCATTGCCTTTTCCCCATGTTTTAGAAAGAAATCATTTCATTCATTTTGTGGTTAAAGGTTTAAATACTTATGAAAGGTGTCTGAGAGCAGCACAGGACAAGTGATGTCGCTCCAGGTTTCAAAAGGTTAAGTATTAGTTGAGGGAAAATGACTATTACCGAAATTCAAAACATCTGTGTACTTCATGTAAATAGCTAAGTGCTTCACCCAGTCACATTAAATTTGCACATGTCCTTAATAGTCCAGTGAGTTTTAAAAAGTGTGTGTGTTGCATTCTGTTAAAATGAAGTAATATCAACTGGCACGCCGCACATCATGCTTCCTGTGCATCCCAGTGACCTTGAGGGTGCTTGCCTGTGATATGACATGCTCCCTCTCAGATGGTGGGTAGTGCCAGAAGCCAGTGTTTGACCAATGCTTCACACACAAACGCACATACTGATCCCCCTCTCCGAGTGCGTCTGCACATCTCTTTCCTGGACCCCAGTCCATGCTCTAATCCTCTGGACTGGATGCTGAGGCTGCAGTCTGGTAATTCACCAAATCCCCTTCTGCTACCCTCAGCCCATACCTCTCCTCTGATGTCAAGTGCTCCTTGACAGTACAAATGCAAACACACGTGATATTAGACATGACAAACACACATTAAAGCTACATGCTACCTGTGTACAAACTATACCGAATGCCAGCATTCAGATTTTATGTCTCCGGCTTTCTCTGTGTACACCATTTTCTTGGCTTACAGTAAAAGAGCTTCTTTTTCATGGTTTTTCACTTGATGAAGTGTCAGCATTTACAGCCTGCATGGCTTAGGTCTGCTTTCTGCCTCTTTTCTGTAATGAGCTCCCCTTTATGTCTACATCCTCAACACTGTCACTGGAAAAACATCCACATCTGATCGCTGATTTCATTAAATGGTTTGTTTTTTTCCTAGCGAAACACCAAAGTGCTCCCAGATTTGCCATTAGCGAGCCCCCACAAGAACAATATGTAATTTCAGCCTGCCACTGAGAGTGTCTGAGCATGTCAGTCAACAGCAAAATATAGACACTAAACACTAGATAAGACATGATTTTTGTTTATTTATTTATTTATTTTCCCTTTTCTTAGAAAATGGAGATTAGAAGCAAGGATAAATGATAAAATGGGCACACTGAGAGAGATACTGTCTCATCTTAGATGGATGATAGATATTGTTTTCGCCCAAGAGGACGCGTGTTAAAACAAAAGGGAAAACAATATTTGAGTAGGGTGTATTTTTTTGTGTACAAACAAAACAATTGTAAGCAGATATAATTACGCCATAATTGCCAAAGCAAAGCACAGAGCATATAACACCACATCAAGCATTACAGTTTATCCCCGTTCACTGTGAAGCACTATTATTACATGTTTCTAGATAACTGTCAGGCTTTAAAAAATTGTGCATGACACCTTTTTCTACATGGTTAATTTGGTGAGATGGTTATTATCTGCATGATAAACAGGTTTAATCAGTTGTGTATGGCTCTCAGTTGTCCTGCTTAATTGAAACTAGTTAACAAGTTGAGGTAATGGAAGTAAAGATGCCACACAGGCTTCATGAAATGTTCAGCAAACTGCACAAAAGCCAAAAATTCTGAATTTGTGGGTGATGTCATAAGAGTTGGAATAGAGGAAAATGATAAATGAGGAGGCGGCTGGATATAAAAAAGGGAAAATAAAGATTTTGGCACAGTGTGATTTGTCTATGCATAAGAGTAAAGTAATGACTTGAAGGACACTTTGAAGGCTCTCCAGGGTCCAACAAAGCGGAGACATTTCAGTCTGCTTTGGTACTTTGTGAGAGGTTAAGAAGGGTACTTTGTAAACGCTGGAGTGTCCTGCTATCAAGGCCTCTGCTCTGTTCCTTTATGATTAGTGTGCTTGTTCTGTTAGATGTGATTGGACTAATGCTGTAATGCTCTGCCCCAGTTAATGGTCTGTGGTTACTGTTGCCAAGCCCTGCTGCTTGATTAAATTATTCACTTAATATTTATATTAGTTGATTAATCTACCAATTAATTGGCTGGGTCAAAGTGATTTTAACTGGGACTTTGTGGTATTATTTGAGATTCACTCAGTGAGAACTTGTTGTGCTTTAAACACGCTTCCAGACGTTGGTATACTAATAAGGCATTACATGTATTCATCACAACAAGACTTAAGTATTCCAAGTGGTTTCCTTAAGTTACCTCTAGAGGTAGGATTCACCAGAGGCCCCAGTATATAATATCATTGCAATACCTAAGTCAGAGTAAAATAATACCATGCTACTTAAATCATGATCCAATATTATCACAATACTTTAGTTATGATCTAATATTATCACAATACTTAAGCCATGATACATAATTATTTCAATACTGAAATCATAGTACTATATTATTATGACTAAAGTCACAATACAAAATTAGCACAGGACTTAAGTTGCGATACAATATTTTGAAATCCTTGAGTCATGATACAATGCAAACATGATACTTAAGTCATGATGCAATATTGTCATGATACTTAAGTCACATGATCAATATTATTGCAATACTTAAGTCACAAAACAGTATTATCACAAAACTTAAATTGCAATACAAAATTATCATGATACTTAAGTCATGATACAATATTATTATGAAACTTAAGTTGTGATACAAAATTATCACAACACTTATTTACAATACAGTACAGTCACAGTACTTAAGTAAGGATACAATATTATTACAGATCTTAAGTCATGATACAATATCATTATGAATATTAAGTTGTGATACAAAATTATTGCGATAGTTAGTCAGAATACAGTATAATCACTTTACTCCAGTCAGAATACAATATCATTGTGAAACTTAAGTCATGATACAATATCACCACGATACTGAAGTCATGATACAATATCACCACGATACTGAAGTCATAATACAATACTATCTCGATATTTAAGTCAATATACAATATTATTACAATACTCAAAAAATAATAAATGTATTATCACAATACTTAAGGCGAAATCTAATATTAACATGATACAATATTATTGCTATTTTAAACATAGTGCAATATGCTGAGTATTGAGATAATATATTATTATTATATTATATTATTATATAATTTTTTTAAACTGCAAATTTTGTCCCCAAAGGAACACTTTGGCAACATTTATCTAATAAGATAGCATTTTTTTTTCAGTAATTTTTTATCGCAGCAAATTATATGCAGTGGACTGAAAAAGTAACTGATTTTATTATTCTAGAAGGCTAACAAAATTTTAATTTCTATTTGTATTATTAATAATTTAAATGATAGAAGAACAAAAATGGTGTCAGTGTATTGTTACAATGCAAAATATCACAGTATTAGGCATGATTGATTTTTTACCCCACCCCTAGTTACTGCAGTTCTTTCTTCTCAATCAGCATATCATCAATTTAACTTATCATACATTTATCATCCAGAGTTGACACGCAGCTATAAAAAAAGGTTTTTGTTTCATTTTCACAAAACACAATATCAGTCCCAGACTGAATTTAAAATATGAGAGATTTTTACAGTGGCGATAAAGTATTCAAGCATTAAAATACTAGACAGCATATTTACACTGCCCATGTGTGCTCACTTTCCATGTCCCTTTGTATTACATACATTGTTGCCATTATGTGGCTAATTACAACACTACTGCTTTAATGCTAGATTATGTCTATGTGATGTAACCACGCATCATAGACGTCATGTGTAGATGTAATGCTCTTACATTATTTGTTTTAGTGTCATTGCCAGAGTAAGCAACCGAGATTGCATAGGTCAACGAGTGCACGTTGAGAGAGACCCAGTTTTGAAATTGAGTACCAACTCTGCCTATCCCCATGATTAAACAGTCTGTTTACAGGTGGTGAAAAGTATTACTGCATGTGTATAAAGAAAAGCTGTTTTATGGCTCCACAAGGAGCAGCGCACTGTCTAACAAGTGGCTTCGACTGATGAGGCAATTTATTAGACGTTTTATTGGATGTGATATCCCTGGCTCTGCTGCATCAACTTTGATTTCTTTTTTCTTTTAACCGTCCATCTTGAGACCAATAATTTTATAGGAATTCAATGCTGAATTGGTGGAGTACTCTTAACTGACTGGCTCCCAGCAGGTTATTCAAACAGTTACTTCATCTATAAACAAACCCACATAGTGTACTGCACCTGAAAAAATATTGATTAATTATGCTAATGAATGAGCAGTTTTAGCAGGAATTAATGACTGAAATGGATGTAATTAATTAGTGACAGTTTGGCAAAAATGTGTTAAAATTTGAGTGCTGAAAATATTGATGGGCACTCGAGTAGACTCTGCTGCAGGGGTAATTGGAGAAGTTTTGATGGTTGTTGCAAATTTAAGATGACTTGCTGTTCATAAAGAGGGAAACTACAAACTTCTCAACTATTTCAAAAAGTTACATATTCTAAAATGCATGCATCTTGCATTAAAGGCATCTTGGGGCTCACTAATCTGCGTCAGTCAGGTTTGAATGCCATCACCCTCATTTGGCCAAACATAATGTCTCAGAGTTCATAAACAGGAATGCTCTGTTGCACCTTTAATCTCTAACTGCTTCAGCAGAGGTGCTCAGCTGCTCCCAGTGAACAAGTGTCACAACACAAATGCAATAACGCAGAGAGAAGCTCTGCATGTCTTTGAATTTTGTTGTGTTGATTTCTTTACATAGCATATATATTTCAGTGACAGCTAACATTTATTTACAAAGTGTAAATGTTGGAGCTATCAGCTTTTTTTCATATTCCTTTTGATTTCCTTATTTTATTCATTTGCAGTCCCTTAAACACCAAGAGCCTTTGTTTGAAGATTGAATCAATATACATCCTCCCTCACCTTAAAATGATACAAGCTGTAAATAAAAACTGACAGGAGACCTTTCTGTTAGAGTTGATTCATCCTGTCAGACATGTTTGAATGTGTTGTCAAACAATGCACACTGGCGTGATTGACAACACTTGACAACACATGACACAGAAGCTGTTTTAACCTACAAAATCGGAAAACCCTTCCCAAATTGTTTTTTTATTTATTGTCTTCACAACAGCTATAACCCCATGAGATGTATTTTGACCATGTAATGGAACTAAGGACAACTTTTTTAAGTGCCGGTGTGCAGAAGAAAAGAGGACTGACAGGTCAAGAAAAAGCTAATGTTATAAAAGCCTGTTGAGATTATCCTGAAGCCAAAAATGTAAATAGGGTGGGGGGAATGAGGGGCAGAAAGTGAATAATTAATAAGTGGATGCTGGGCAGGAATTATGGGATAAATGGAGTAGAAAAGGCATCGACCCAAATCTCCTTAACTTTCATACGGCGCAAAAAACCCGCAAACCTCTCATCACTGTAGCAAGTGTTCTTTAAAGGAAATAGGTTAACATCTAAATCCATTGACATACCATGGGTGTTTCATTACAGAGTTCAAGTGAATACTTACCTCTGATGGAGACACAATGTGATCTTCCTCAGTGTTAAAAGCTCAAAGTCAATTCAGCTACATCTGTTTAACCATTTGAGCTTCCCTCTGTGGAGTATTGCAGCATTATTTGAGCTGCTCTACTACGCAGCTCATCTCTCTGTTTGAAGAACTCCCATGAATCGGAAGTAACACATGTATCACATGTTCCTAATTAACTCAAGTAGTATTATGTGCGCAACTAAGGACTGTATGCATGTGCAAAGATATTCTTAAAACAGAGCTACATCTACCTTTCATCTTTTCTTTCTTGTCTTTCTTTCTTTCTTTTATGGAACATATTGGTAGTGTTTGTGTGTTTCTGTTATGATACTCTTGGTCTTGTTTCTATTATGCTCCAGTCATCAGAGGTGTGGATTGTAGTCTCATGACTTGGACTCGGGTCAGACTTGAGATACAAAAATTGATGACTTTAGACTCTACTTGATAATGTCAAAAAAGACTTGACTTCAACTTTAACACCAATGACTCATGACTTCACTTGGACTTGGACTGTTGACTCTAAAATACTTGATACCTTCCCTCAAGTTGATTAAAAAGTATGTTTGTTTTTTTTTTAAATGGTGCCACATATCAATTCATTTCCTGAATCAAGTAACATTAACACTATTCATTCCCAGCAAGGTGAGGCTTGATTCCCCAGATGATCCACTTTTTTGAACCAATCTGACAGCATCCAGTCAAGCTTTAGGGGATAACCACGAAGAACTAATGTAACATAACTGAGAGTCAGTTGAGAAAAAAAAGATACCAAAGATAATTTTGTTGTGGTGGTTAACACAGAAAATCAATGGTAGCACACCAATATGCAAGTCGAAAATTGCAGATGGAGACTCAACAACTTGCAACAAACTTGTTTTAACAAATATGTACAAATTTGAAAAAGCATGAATTTACACTGCAGCGTGTCATGTAAAGACAAAATTGAAGATGATTCGTTGGGGAATGGGACTGATCTAATAAACAGTGTTGGTCTTCGTACCACAAACTATGATTAATCATTGAGAACAGTGAGTCATTATGCTTTTCTTCGACAAACTTAATAAATCATTCTTGTTAATATGAACCATTCTTGGGAATGGCTTTGAAACTAATGTTCTGTTATCATTTCACTTTATCAAAATATAAAATATAGTAATTCTTTCCCACTAACATTGTTAACCTATCCCCCATTTATCATCAAATAAACAGGCTAAATGTAAAACAATAATTATTTATAACAAATAAAGGAGGAGCTCTGAAAGGATCAAATTCCCATTTTTCAGTACAAAAGTCAGTGGTTTAAAATTATACTTATTTGTCTCTGAGAAGAGTAAGACTGGTAACCAATTAATGTTGTATAGCCTTAAACTGGTTTTGAGCTTCATCACACTGCATATGGTATTTATTTTCCGGTGGAGAAAGACAGTAAAAATACTCAGGGCAATGGCTCAGATGTCACAGACTTCCCTGGACTCAGATTATTTCATTATCATTTATGAGATGAATAAATTATGAATGCATATAGGCTCTGAATTGATGCCACAACAGAATAGGTTCTCTCACACCAAGACTTTAATTAACTTCATCATTGATGCTTTCTCCATTGAAGCTCGGAATTAACCATTTCTAACTGTGCATGTCCATAACTGCTTATGATATACCAGCATGAATATTAATTAGGCGACGTGGAATCAAACTGGGTGGCTGAAGGGACGGCCGGACAGAAAAACAAACGCATGCAGACAGATAATAGAGATTAAGAGGAAGCTCAGAGAGACTGATTGATGTATGAATACATAGAGTTTGAATGAGCACTGCCTGTACACTGTTTTTCTCTAAATTTCCTCAGGAGGGCATTGTTGTAAAAATCTATACCCTCACACAGAGGCACTTTGACAGTGCTGAAGGTGAAACAAGCAGAGCTACCTGTGGAAGCAGGTCTGCTCCATGTGTCGGCATCAGCTACGGATGGAAGTCGTTTTATTTAAAGGTATGAGCGTTGAGTAAAATGTGATTTATTGAAGGGCTCATTGATTCTGGCAGCCCTAAAGATCTGAGTTCACTCTGTCACAGGCATACTAATATCAACTGTTATTCTTAAGCATGTTCATCTGTCTTTAATGACAAGTGCACAAAATCTGAGGGTTGGGCTTAAGGTGCATGCAAACTGAGTCGGATGCTTTACCAGCACCAAAATGATGGTCATATATTATATAAAAAAAAAAAAAAAAAATNCTGTCACAGGCATACTAATATCAACTGTTATTCTTAAGCATGTTCATCTGTCTTTAATGACAAGTGCACAAAATCTGAGGGTTGGGGTTAAGGTGCATGCAAAGTGAGTCGGATGCTTTACCAGCACCATATATGATGGCCAC